>NC_138193.1:82139734-82739734 GCF_964194105.1 Spermophilus citellus
TACAAAACAAGAAAATATCAAAACAATGTGGCAAGTTAAAAAATAAGAAAAAAAAATTTGTAATCAAAGTATAAACAAACATATAGGAAATGCATATCTGTCAGTAATTATTTTAAAGTAGGAGACACGTACTTAAGAAAAACATAGTTGAGGACAAAACTTAAAACAAAAAACAAACTTTTCAATGCATAATAAATACATGCATTGCATAAAACAGCCACATTTGATTTGCAAAGCTTATAGCAACTCCGTCAGAAAAAAAAATCACCACATACAGCAAATCTTTTAAGTATGTAATTTATAAAAAATTACTGTGACTGTTATTCACAATTCTGTAAAAAAATTTTCAATTTGATGAATATCCTATCAGTATAATTAATTTATATAAAAATTACAACCAATGAATTTCAAGCACCAATTGAATCACTTAAACTTACTGTGTTTATATTTCTCCTTTTGAGGGAACAAATGACGATGAAGGCTAAACTAAAATTAGCCAGCTAATTATTACAGTTTGGTTTTAAAGGCATGTGGTTTTTTCTTCTTCCATTCACTCGAATGGCAAATGTTAGAGAATGTTTAGGCCAGCAAAGGACTCTTTGGAAGAATCCACCATTTCTGAGCATCAGTGGTTTAATATACATTAAAAGCTCTTCAACAAACTAATGCTTTCTCAGTTCTAGGATAAAATAGATTTGCACACAAGAAATGAAGGACTATTCCTTGTTATAACTTAGAAAAGGCAGCACCTATATAGTAGACTAACAAGCACATCTGGACATCTACTGGTAGTGTAAGAAGAGGCATTATTATTCAAGAAGGCAACACCATTGCACTTGCCAATACTGAAGTTTTTCTTAATTAAAAAAATTTCCATTTGACATTTGGGGTGGGAGGATATCTCAATAAGAGCACACTGTTTTCCCCAGTTTCTTTTTCTAAGTCAGGAAGAAAAGTGGCAATCTAAGCCAGTAGATGCGTAACAGTGTTTGTGATGCCTCTGGTTGTTCCTGAAGAAAACACGTTCAGATAACAAGAGGGTTTATTTTCAATCAATACAACTGTTGTTTCCTGTTTCCAGTATTTACATCCTATCACTTACATACACAATGATTTCAGAGACATGATTAATGTTTCAGTCTTTATACTATTAGGTTTGGTTAATTTTAAATGCATACCAAACTGAACCTTTAGGCTGACTGCATTTGAGAGACTGAAATATAAGACTATTGAAGAAAACAGATTATGCAGAAAACACAATCGTGATCAACAGTGATTCTCCATCCTATTATCTGAACTTTATCACAAAATCACATGCAGCTGAAGGAGAAAACAGCTGCACTGAGGACTGGGTCTCAGGACAGGGAGGGAGTGTCTTGCTGGCCCTCAGGAAGAGTAGCTCCACTCTGCTTTCCGCTCACCTCGATGGCTGGTTCTTCGTAAATAGGCTCACCGAGGTCCTCGCTACCCTCCTCACTCTGTTCCTCGCTGTGGTCTTCGCCTGGCTCCATCGTCTGTTCCAGGCTATTCTCCAGAAGTGTGGGGGAACTGCTTATTCTACTTTCTTCTTCAGCAGTCTCATTTAAGGGCTGGGAGGGAGGCAGTGTAGGAGTATTAGACTGGATGGTATTTTCAATGGAAGAGATGGGGGCTTTGGTTATAGTAGTATCTGTTGTAATCTCATTCTGAGGCAAAGATAACTTTTCCACAAGTTTCCACTGAATGATGCTCATGTCTTTTCCACCAGTTGATATCAGATGACTGTCATTATGAGTAAAACTGACATTGGTGACATGGCTGCTGTGGGCACTGTACTTGTGACTGGGAGCCTATATAAAAGAAATTAAGACAGGAATATTAAAACTTATTCCTAGTCAATGAAATGGAGCTGACTGGCTAAGGGAAGTGACTCAGCTTGTTAAACAGGTAATTCAAATCAAAGCTATGAAGTCATCAAATATGAGGAATAAGGCTAACAATAATTGCTTTTAAATACCCCTTTATATAAAAGGAGAAACAAAACAATTGGTAACTACTTCTGTGAGATGGGTAGGGGGGAAGTGACTAGGTTGGCAGGATTGTACATGATTCAAAAAATAAGATAAATTTAAAAGTGCCAAAAGATCAAAATAAACTTGACAGTAAATGAAAAGGGACAAAATACCACCAGCTGCTAACTGTACAGCTGTCTTTTTGTCCTTAATAAGGAACAGGAGATAAGCAGTGTCTGCCTGGATGCTCACAGATGACCCTGTTTTCCCTCTGTGCATCACCGAATCATGAGGACTAATTATTAACCCTGAAGATATTTTCTTATCAGTGACACAAAATTATCCCCCAAAACAGGTCCTAACCATACTGGTCTGTTAAGATGAGGTTACCTTTGCTTTGGAGCAGGGATACTGAAACAGATGGACTTTACAAAAGTCATCTGCAACAGCTATCACCTTTCTCTTGTGGGATCGCACCAGTGCATTTATGTCTGTCCCATCTGATCCTTCTGGCCAGACACCTTTGACATGTAAACAACAGAAATATAGAAAAATCAGCCTTAAAAAACTGAGCTGTGATGCTGTACATGTTAAATCTAAATAGCCTCAAGATGGAAAACTTAGACTCAGTAGTTCTTAATAGAAGCCAGCAGGTGGGGCTGATATATTAATTTCAGCTTGACTCACCCGAACAATAAACTCTTCCTTTTTAAAAGGAAAAGTTTAGCAGTTACTTGTATGGCAAATTCAAGAACAGAGCCATAGCACTATGTCTTCAAAGTAGATTCTAAGTTCCTTCAAAGCAGGTGACTCCAAGATACCTCGGAGACCTTCTGTTTTATGGAGATGCACTGGCGGGACGTCCACTGTTCTAGCCTGCTACACCACAGAATTTTCACAGAAACATTATTTATGTCCAGAGATCAGGCATACCAAATGTAACGGTATGTTACAATTATTATTATTATGCAATTATTCTGAATCATTACAAGGCACTGGTAATGTTGTTGAACACAAACTTCCATTAGGTTACATTAAAACCGTGGAACATTTAAGGTTGGCCTCCTGTTGGCTGAATGTTGCTCTAGAGAATAAATAAGGCTTTGGTAAACTTGCTGAACAAGTAAAATCACTTTTGTTATCTTGTGACAAGTAAATAATTACTGTATTATTACCAGCTACTAGCTAATGTTTGAGTTTCACCCAAAATAATTAAACTGTTATGGAGAAGTTCGGATTGTTTTAAGTTTCTTCCTTGCTTTTTAGTCTTCTCTATCCTAAGAGCATAATGGATTTGTTTTCTAATGTACACAGCATAAACAGATACTCAGATCTGTGATCAGGCTGGAGACAAAAGCCCAAATTCCAGAAGGCAGAGATGTACTATTGAAGAAAAAATATAATATTTTTGATATCTGCTTTGGGTATTGGTGCCACATTCATATCCACTATTTTATTTTTATTTATTTATTTATTTTTTTTAAAGAGAGAGTGAGAGAGGAGAGAGAGAGAATTTTTAATATTTATTTTTTAGTTCTCCGCGGACACAACATCTTTGTTGGTATGTGGTGCTGAGGATCGAACCCGGGCCGCACGCATGCGTGCTCCCCAGCCCATATCCACTATTTTAAATACTGAGCATAACGCCTCTTTACAAACAAGGCTTTATAATTTTAACTTTTCTATTTATCTTCTAACCCTTTCGGAAGGATATGTAAAGGCTTAGGAAACTGTTACGAAGGACAGATTTCTAGAAATGTCCAAAACATCAGATTAGAAATAATCTCCAAATTTTATCTTTAAATAACATCTACTAAAAATGCCTTGGTATTTGGACAAACAGTGCAGGGATGGCTTAACATCCACATGCAAAAGTGTAATTTTTGAATAGTGCATTTTGCAAGGACACAGAGAAACTGAAACCCTCATTCACTGCTGGGGGGCCTGTAAAGGGTGCAGGCACTCTGGAAAACAGTCTATTAATTCCTCAAAAGGTGAAACACAGAGTTAGCATTTGAGCCAGCAATTCCACTCATCAGACGAAAACATGACTACAAAAAAATGTGCACATGATTGTTCATAGAAGCATTATTTATGATGGCTAATAAGTGGAAACAAACCTAAGTGTCCATTAACCAATGAAAGGATAAACAAAATGAAGTATATATCCATACAAAGGGCTGTCATTCATAAAAAGAATGAGGTACTGAAATGTGCCACAACATGAATGACCCTTGAAAAAGTTATGCTAAATGAAAGAAGCCACTCTCAGTGCATCATATATTGTATGCTTCCACTTACATGAAAAGGAATAGAGAAAGTAAATTAGTGGTTTCCAGGGTTGGGGGAGAGGATGAGGAAGGGAGAAAGATGGAGTGTGATGCTAATGGGTACAAAATTTCTTCTTGGGGTGATGAAAATGTCCTAAAATTAGACCACAATAATTCCACAACTCTGTAAATATATGAAAACCAACTCAGGTGAACTGAATAGTATGTGAGATCTCAATACAGCTTCCATTAAAAAAAATGAATGACTTTACCAATTTAAAAGCTTCATTTGGAAAGGAGGGGGAAAAGGAGGAGGAGGGAAGAAAATCTGCATTAGTATGTAAATTCCTTTCCTTTTGACTGTCTCATATTTACTGGGGACCAAATGTGCTGAGTTCTGCAGAGAACAATCCTGTATTGGTTAAATACTAATACACATTTAATTTTTTCTGACAATAACATTAATAGTGATAACACTTAAAGAATGTAAATGGACTATATTTCATTTATCAATTTAAGCAAGTAAGCATAAATAAAAACCTCAGAGATGGCCTCTTCACATCAGGGGTTATGTTCTTACCAAAGACTTGAAAGCCTAGCACACAGGTATACGTCGTCCAATCTATGTCCTTACAATCCGAGCGATTCCTGATTAGTTTGCAGCCACTTTCAATGTCCCCTTTAAATTTAGAAACAGGAAGTATAATCACAGTGCTTGTGTACAAATGTATTTGAAAGTGCATCTTGATTCAAACTAGCCACGTTTACTTGTATTTATAATCCATACACTGAAAAACATTAAGACACATTTAAAAAGGGAAAAAAAGTGTTTACTTAACAGGGTTTTATAGAACTACAAATTGTTTCACACGGAATTGTTTTTTTGTTTTCTCCTAAAAAGCATAAATGCCCTATGGCTGTTATCCTTCTCCCTGCCTCCAGGAAAAGTTGTTAAATGAAAAAACATTAAGAGCAGCATCAATCTTACTGAGAAATTTCTTACTACTACTACATGTGCCTTTAGTTTTACACCATTAAACTCATTACTTTTCTGGAGAAGTGAACCACATTTGCAATTCTCATTACTTAGTTCAGAGTAACATATGCTTTGTCAAGTTAGAAGCCAGCATACATTCTCTTGGCTTACTAAAAGCCGAGTTTTATTCACATGCAAGCATCTTGTGATTTCCAATAAATTACTTCAGATAATTCACATTCTAGGCAGCCTGTTCATTAGTGCCCATGACAGTCACATCTGAGCCCATATATGATTATTCACACTTACAGTACAATATCTCATAGTCTCCGGAGTTAGACATTATATGCTTGTTGTCCGGTGACCAATCAAGGTGTGTGATGTAGCTGGAATGTCCCTAGAGAAAAACAGATAAACCGTTAGAAAGCATTTAGAGTTCTGAATGATAAACAGTTTATTAGCCAATACTGTTTTCTGACTAGCCATTTGTCAGAATTCTTAAAGAACAGGGAGCAGTATCACAGCCTCTAAACCTGAACAGGGCCCACAGCAGGTCCTCAGTTCTTTTTCACTCTGTTGTTGGAAGCCAAAGATGCAGATATGTAAAGATGCCAATGATACATGAAGAGTTTTAGAACTTAAGACATCTCATCACTATGGAAACATTAAGGATTTGGTACCTGGTAGAATCTTGCTGGCCTTTCACCTAGATACCAGAAACAAAACTACAACCTCTGCTAGAGCATTCTGAGAATGACAGTTTCTTAAGCCCAAATCTTAGAGGACACTGCAATAGATAACACTCCCAGTGACTCCATTTATATATAGTTGTAGTTGGACACAATACCTTTATTTTTATTTATTTATTTTTATGTGGTGCTGAGAATCGAAACCAGGGCCTTGCATGTGCTAGGCGAGCGCTCTACCACTGAGCCATAGCCCCAGCCCCCTTCCCGCCCCCCTCCCCTATGACTCCATTTTTGAGAATGAACTATAATTGTTTAAGTAACAAAGTACAGTTTTTCCAGACTGTTTGTGGCACCAGAACAGTCAGAATGGAGGTCCTGAAAAACTGTTAACAAAGAATATTCTGGGGTAGGAGGAAATCATCCAATATTGCACTTCTTTAGAATAGCTTGGACCCAATATATACCCAACTCCTGAAAGTGTAATCCTTAAACTGGACACCGGTAATCTTTTGCTGCTTCGATTTTATTAATACAGTGGGAGAGAAAACAAAAGAAATTTACTGAAAGCTGAGTGTTGTTAAACATGTAAGCATCTGGTGATTTCCGATAAATTATTTCAGATAAGTTACACAGATCTTAACATTTACCAAAGCTGATAGCCTAATTTTGTACTTTTAAAATTACAAGCTTCCTGCTCACAGGAAGACAAGGTCTTGCTGTGTTGCTGAAACTGGCCTCAAACTCATGACCTACTGTCTCAAGCCTCCTGAGAACCTGGGATTACAGATGTGCTATCACTTTGGGATGATTTTATTAAAGTTAAATTCATTATACGTTAGGCATAGTTTTCTTTCTCTTTTTCTTTTTTTGAGAGACAGGTCTTTTAAGGTTACTGACACTGGACTCAAGCTTGCCATTCTCCTACCTCAGCCTCCGAGTTGCTAGGATTAGAGGCATGCCTCACTATGCCTGGTTTAGGTATGTTTTTAATGTTTTACATATGTTCTCTATTTCACTAGTCTTCTGAAGCCTAAGGATGTGTCCCCTAGACCTCTGTGGACCTATTATACCCACTACAGTGCTGCATAGTATTTGTTCCTATTTTTGTGTTTGGGCATATATTAGGTTGGGAATCACTATGCACACAAGGAACCTACCAACTTAGGAAGAAATAATTTTTTTTTCCTTAATGTGGTGCTGGGGACCAAACCAGGGCCTTGAGCATGCTAACTACACTTGTTGCCACTGAGCTATGTCCCCAGCCCCAATAAGAAATCAATTTTTAAAATCAGAAAGACAGGGTTCACACAATCTTTTATGCAGTACACACGAAACTGATGCTTGGTACTCTAGTGTCTGCAGAAGCCATGCTTCTAAAACAGAAAACTAGCCTGTAATCCCAGTGACTTGGAGGCTAAGGCAGGAAGATTCAAAATTTGAAGCCAGCCTCAATAACTTGAGACTGTTTAAAAAAGAAAAAAAAAAAAAGGGGGGGTGGGGTGGGGTGGGGAGGTGAGGGGTTGGGGTGTGGCTCAGTGGTAGAGGGCCTCTGGGTTCAAACCCTAGTATTTCGAGAAAACAAAGCAAACAAACCACCACCACAATAAATCAAAACAAACAACAAAAATCTGCTATTACATGAAGGATTTAACCAGATTAATTATAACTACAGACCTCCAAGAAGTACTCTACTAATGTAGAAGTGTTATCTGCTTCTATGTGAAAAGCTTTTCACAGCATTACTTAGAAGAACATTAAAATAAACTTTATGTACACATAATATTCATATAATTCATATGACTGCTAGACACAATATGTCCAGAAAGTGAATCAACATAAAGTATTCTCAAAAAGAATTCTTGAGCAGCAAAATCCCCAAATTAAAAAAAAAAAAAAAAAAGAGCCCTGGGGAAGTTATCAATTCATACTGAAAAATAGTGAATATGTTTTCTCTGAAACTGATGCCAACAAATAAGCAAAGATTAAATGCAACTGCTGGGTCTACAATATCATCTACCCATACATACTTCAGAGTATCTTTTTTCCTCCCTACTTAGAGGCCAATAAAAGTAAATGTTGAGGACCTCAATCTGAAAAACCTGACACTTTTTTGAGTACTGGCACGGTATAAAAGGTTCTGGATTCAGGAGCATTTTGGATTAGGGATGCTAACCAGGGTTAAGCCTATGAAAATATTCTTGAATCCAAAAAAAACTCCAAAGTTTGAACTGTTTCTGGTTCCAACTCTTTTCAGATAAGAGATAATCAAATGTATATGCACAGCTTGGGGAAAAAAATAGCCTCAAACTTCACCCCCATAGGGCACTAGCTGGCAGCATAATCTGGTATATCTTCTTAAAATATTTCAGCAAAATATTATAAGCTGGCACTTTCATTACTGCCATTAAGTAGCTGAACAGTATAACCACAAAATAATTACAAGGAGCCAAAGAACAGTATCCTGGATGGAAAAAATTCAGAAATACATAAACTTAAATTTTACAAGCTGTATGGAAGATTAACATCTAAATCAGTGGTTTGCAAGTGATTTAAACTTATCAGGGAGATAAAAACTGCCATCACTGAACACCACTCTCTACAAACAACAACAAGGCCTACATTTAGTGATCTAACTCCTCTCCTGAGTAAGCCTCTCGGTGTCTCCTTGCCATCTACAGCTGACTTGTCCAATGGCATCTCTACAATGATGACAACATTCTCTGTGTGTTCCAGTGCAGTAGCAACCAGTCACCTGTGGTTTCTAAGCACCTGAAATGTGATTAGTGCTTCTGGAAACTGAACTGCACTTAATGTTATGAACATAAAGCTGTGGCTGGTAACTGCTATATTGAATAATGCAAGTAAAAAAACAGTTCATTCTTTCTCTGCTGATCTTTTATTATTTAGTAAATTTCTAGAAAAAAAAAAACAAAGGTCTGTTTTTGAATATTTCTGTTGCATTAGTCTTGTCCTATTCCTGATCAACTGTCAGTTTTTTGTAGCATGTGGAAAATTTCAGATGAACTTTAGAACTATTTTATCAGACCCATAAATATCATGTTAAAAATTTAAATAAGACTGCATCACACTTGGAGAACAGTTTGCAGAGAAGAAATCTTTATCAAATGTTTTCATCTAGAAACATGCTATGTGTCTATCCTTTCAGTTTTTAGTTTATGTCTTTTAGCAATGTTTTACACGTTTTCCTGTGCTTGTGTGGCTAAGTCTATTTTCAAACCTTTTACAGTTTTTGCTGCTATTGTGAATTAAAATTTTCCATCACATTTTAAAATATACTTTTGCTGGTTTGAGGAAAAAGAGACCTTCATATAGTGATGAATACAGACTGTCAGTTGCCTCTCCAAAACATTCCTTTCCTTGGGTGCCCAGCTAAAACATGATTACCCAATCTCCTCTGCAGTTATGTGCGGCAGAAGTCATTTGAGTATGGGTTCCAGAAAACCTTTAAGAGAAGTGAGCTACAAAAAGTAGCTGAACAGGGGCTGAGGTTGTGGCTTATCAGTAGAGTGCTCGCCTAGCACGTGCAAGGTCCTGGGTTCAATCCTCAGCACCACATAAAAATAAATGAAATAAAGGTATTGTGTCCAATTACAACTAAAAAGCATAATTAAAAAAAAAAAGTAGCTGAACAGTGTTCAGCTTCTGGTCCTTGCTTTTAACCTTTCTACATGGAACTAAGTTGTTGTGGCTGGAGTTCTGACAGCACTTTATGATATCGAAGATGGAAGCAGCACACTAAAGAGATAAAATAGAAGGAAAGAAAGATTCTAAATTTGCCAAGCATGGTGATGCATGCCTGTAATCCCAGCGGCTTGGGAGGCTGAGACCCTGTCTCTAAATAAAATACAAAATAGGTCTGGGGATGTGGCTCAGTGGTCAAGTGCCCCTGAGTTCAATCCCCAGTAACAAACAAACACCCCCCCCCCCAAAAAAAAGGATGATCTCTTTTCTTTGTTATGTAGTGTTGTGGATCCATCCTTGCACATGCTAGGCAACTGCTCTACCAATGAGCTACAGCCCTAGCCCTGAGGACCTCTTTTAAATGAGACCATATCCCTAATTTAAGCCACTAGATACTATGTAAAAATCTTGTTACAGTAATATTGAATTCTGCTAGTTTACTGAAATTCTGCATTAGTTTTATGGTTTCTTTTCTTTTTTTTTTTTAAAGAGAGAATTTCAACATTTATTTTTTAGTTATTGGCGGACACAACATCTTTGTTTGTATGTGGTGCTGAGGATCGAACCCGGGCAGCACGCATGCCAGGCGAGCGTGCTACTGCTTGAGCCACATCCCCAGCCCCTTATGGTTTATTTTCTTGGAGACAGTTATCAAAATCCTGATCAAAAACCTCCTCACTTTTACCAGCAGTTCTTGTAATGCTTCTTAGTGTATAACTGTAACTTCATATACTTTTATCTTCTGGGCTAAGGTCTTTAGTAACATTGTAAAAAGGTACATAGGAATTAGTCAAATAAAAACCATTTTATTAGTATTCAGGTACAGAATAAATCTTTTTTTTTTTTTTTTTAAGTACTGGGAGGGTTGAACCAAGGGGTGCTTAACCACTGAACTACCTCTCTAGTCCCTTTTATTTATTTATTTAGAACAAGGTCTTGTAGAGTTGCTTAAGGCCTCTCTAAGTTGCTGAGGCTGGCTTTGGACTTATGATCCTCCTGCTTCAGTCTCGTAAATCACTGGGATTACAGGCATACCCACCATGCCTAGCCAGAATAAATCTTAATTCTACTGCAAACAGAATAGAAACTAGGTCAATCAGGACACAAAATCTTTCAAGGAAAATATTCAACTAACCACAGTTTGAAACTAATTTTGAACTTCAATGTATTGTTTAAATTTTTTTTTTGTAGATGGATACAATATCTTTATTTTTATTTATTATTTTTATGTGGTGCTGAGAATCAAACCCAGGGCCTCACATGTGCCAGACAAGCGCTCTACCACTGAGCTACAACCCCCTACAATAATGCTAAATGCTGAAAAACACCTCTAAATACAACATAGGGTTCATTTGCTTGAAAAAAATGCTAAAAGACTGAGTGCCATGGCTCATGCCTGTAATCCCAACCACTCAGGAGGCTAAGACAGGAGGAGGATCACAAGTTCAAGGCCAGTCTTAGCAAAAAGGGGCTGGAGGTTGGAGATGTAGCTCAGTAGTAGAGTATCCCTTACTGAGTACATACATTATCATATCTAAATCTCCCAGCAACCTTAATATGGATGCTCACCCAATAGATAATGTTTAGGAGGCACATAATGTTTTCTAAAGCCACATAACAAAGAATTGGTAGGGCCAGGGTTTAAAGCTAGGTCAGAGGATTCCGTGGCAGGCAAGATGAGCATGGCATTTCAGCCTTTTACTCATTTCTGTAACACTGAAGACAAAGTAATGTAAAAGTGCCATTTGTTCATAAGTAAGCTGGCCCCTTTTCATACATTTTCAAAATAGTACAGGAAAAGCCAAAGTAAAGAAATATATTGTGAGCCAGGCACAGTGGTTGGTGCACTCCTATAATGCCAGAGGCTCTGGAGGTTGAGGCAAGAGGATCCCAAGTTCCAAGCCAGCCTCAGCAACATAGTGAGACCCTGTCTCTAAATAAAATATAAAAAATGGCTGGGGATGTGGAATAGTGGTTGAGCGCCCATGGGTTCAATCCCCATAACCAAAGGGGGAAAAAAAGGTACAGTGTGCTGAAATAAAAGCAAAAAGACTTCCTAACACTGGTACTGAGAGGGCTCTGAGATAATATATCACTAGTCTTTAAGTTCTTTTTAGCTACAAAACTCTTTTGTCATATTAAATCTTACCAGAGAAGCCCAATATTATGTAAAACAAAATAAAACCAGAACCATTCTAGCTCAGTCCACCCTTACCTAAACCTTTCTGAATCCCAAGCTTTATATAGCAACAATTATAAAATCAAACTGCTTCTAAAGTATCTAATATAATTTATGAATCTCTGAATCCCACAGTCTATATATCAAACCACTTTTCCTAATATTTCCTAAACACCAAAAATGTGGGAAATGGCAGAAAGAAAAAAGGGTGGAGCTGGGCCTGGTAGCACACACCTGTAATCTCAGTGACTCAGGAAACTGAAGCAAGAGGACTGTAGGTTCAAGCCTGGGCATCTAAGCTAGATCCTGTCTCAAAATTAAAAGGACTGGGGATGTGGCCCAGTGGTAGAGTGCTTGCCTAGCAGGCATTAGGTCCTGGATTTGATCTTAAGCACTGCAAAATAAATCAATAGAAAATAAAGGCTGAAGTTGAGTTCTCAATTAGATGACTGAACTGAGAAGCATGAAATGCTTCAGACCAGGTCAAGAAGGCCTGGCATGCATATTGGAGAGGACCTAGAGAGCATAAGGGCATCACAAAGAGAAATGCTACCAGGCAGACAGGCCCCAGAAGGGTAAATGAAAGGTGGGATGGCCACATATCAGCAGGGCAGATGACTCCTCCCTACCTCTCTTCCCCTCATCCCCTAATCCTCTCAGCTGACCTGGAGTGGTCTAGCTCAGAAGAGCCAGTTGTTTCCTGGGAGATCACTGGGGCCGAGATGGGCCAGGACCAGTGATTTGTAGTAAATTTGAGTTCTGAAGTGACATCTTTTGGTACCTAACAGCAAGTAGTAAGGAGCCTGAGGAAAAAAAAATATAGGCTCATTCACTCTTCATTTTTTGTTATTTTCTATTCTTAAAATTTCATTCACTTCTCAATACAGATGCCTGAGGCTGGAGAACTAATACAAGAAGTAAATGCTGAGAGGTGCTCATCATCTTGCTTTACTGCTTTCATAACTAATGAGATTTACTCCTGTTTTATAAGCAATGCCTTAAGGCTGTGTTCTAGTGACACAGTGACTGGTTGGTCTGAACAACAGAGGCCAACATACAAAGCTAGGTAATGTCCAGGACAGAGAAGTAAGTCCCCTGGTTGGTAGGCTGGGCAATTTAAATAAATAAAAGGCAAAAAAGCATCTTACCTTCCCTCTGTACTACTTCAAAGTTAAAAAATTCTTTTGAGAGTTAGCATATTGTTCTTTTGTATTATACCTATTTTTGCTTCATTTCTGAAATTATAAAGATTGTGCATCATTAAAACTAAATGGGGCTGGGGTTGTGGCTCAGCGGTAGCGCACTTGCCTGGCATGTGTGAGGCACTGGGTTCGATTCTCAGCACCACATATAAATAAATGAATAAAATAAAGCTCCATCAACAACTAGAGAATACATTAAAAAACATAAAAAACAAAAAACTAAATACAGGGGCTAGAGATAGGATAGAAAAGAGAAATGACAGGGTATGTGAAAAAAGATTAATAAAAGTGTTCTTGCCAGGTTCTTCTAGCATTTGCCAATGGTTTTCCAGGCTCCTGAGGCTTGATGAGAAACATCCAAAATTTTAACCCAGTCCTAATCCCTTTGTGAGACTAGTTTATTAATGTACTTATACTGTGAGGACTGAGATTGGCTTGATCAGAAGGTGTAGAAAAAAAAGGATTGTGATATATGAACTTTTGGTTCAGTTGCCTCAGTTTTCTTATTCATCAAATGAGGAAGTTGACTAAATAATGCTCTCTGCACCTTATTTGATAAACTTTTGATTCTAAATGTACATATTATTGTCCTTCTGAGATCTGACTTAACATTTTATTTTAATTCTTTTGTGATGACAGAGATTGAACTCAGGAGTGCTCTACCACTGAGCTACACCTCTGGCTCCTTTCAATTTTTGAAATAAGGTCTTGCCTAGGTAGGTCACAAACTTGCAATCCTCCTGCCTCAGCCTCCCGAATTGCTGCGATTTGTGTGCCATCATGAATTTATAGTTTATACATTTTTTTAAACACTGCAATTTTAAGAAGATAAGGATGAACTTCAGAGAGATTATGAAAGATATTTGGGGTTAGTAAAATAATGGAAATCAGGGCTGGAGATACAGCTCAGAGGCAAAACAGTTGTCTAGCATGTGCAAGGCCCTGAATTCAATTCTCAATGCTAGAGGGGGAAAGGCAGAGGGAAGGAAATTGGTTTCAATGAACAGAAGAGCAATTTTTTTTTGTTTGTTTGTTTAATTTTATAGAAACTATAGTGGATGTTCCCCAAGAGCCTCGGAGAGTTAAACTTCAGAATTAAGACAAAGCAGAAAGGTAAAGAAGTATGGGTCATAATGTATCCAAGGTTGGCAAGCCTTGAATATAAGCTAACTATAGAATGACTCTATCCAAAGAAAGTGTGGCACTGGCAGGAGGGTGGTGAGCAAAGAAAGGGGTCACAGAAGCATATGCAGGTAGTGCCACCTATGTCCAGGGTAGAGAGACACAAATCAAGACAAGCTCCAGTGGTAGCAATTACTCTACCATGGATGTACTGGACTTGCTCAGCCCATTATATTCCAGTTACACAGGTACATTCCCATAGAAGCAAAGTATTGGCTGGGGGAATGCGTTGTTCTGTCCCCTTGGCATGTATATATCTTACTTTAAAATGAATAAATTAGCATTCTGATTATAATTTGGTTTCCCGAGGCTTAGTTACAGAGAGAGAACTTAGTTGGCTAGAGGAAAATAAGAATTTGGTGATATTTTATCAATCAGCTTTGGAGAACATGATTGATCTAAGTCCATCTCTCTAAAATGAATCTTGTTTTTGAACTTGAGTTTGAGAGCAAGCCCCTGGCCTGTACTGATGTTGTCTTTCACCAGGGAATCATGCACCAGCCTCTGCTTTTTACCAAGAAGTGCTGCTTTGCATTCTTGTGTACCAGTCATCTCAACTGACAATTTTTACAAAAAATGATACCGTGAAGAAGTACAGATTCCAAATGCTTATAACTGGTAATAATTTATTATAGGTACATTTCCTAAAATTCTAAGTCCAGTATGCTTTTTCAGTTACAACAGTCACTTAAACATTTTTGACTAGCAACAGGAAAATTATTGGAAATAAATAATAATAATAAACAACATTTGTATTTGGAATTCTGAGTGCAGTTCTCATTGTTGCAATTTAAGAAAGACCTAATCTTGGGGCTGGGGTTGTGGCTCAGTGGTAGAGCGCTCTTGCCTAGTGTGTGTGAGGCCCTAGGTTCGATCCTCAGCACCAAATAAAAATAAATAAATAAAGGTATTATGTCCAACACAACTAAAAAATAGATATTTAAAAAAAAGAAAGACCTAATCTTCACAACAATGTTATAAAGTAGGAACTATGATAACCTCTAATTTTAAGATAATAAAATTCAGATGCAGAGAAGTTAATTAACTTGCTTAAAGATGCAAACCAGTAAGTGGCAGAGCCAGTGTTAATCCTGTTTTGTTTGTCCTATAAAACAGCTGACAATAAAAGAGATGAAAGTAAAAGCAGTTAACAGAAGAAAAGACCAGTTGGTGGAAGGAGACAGCTGGAAGCAAAACACAAAATAGAAAATAATTAGAGGGCTGGGGGTGGGGCTCGGTGGAAGAGCCCTAGCCTAGGATGCATAAGGCCCTGGGTTTGATGCTTAGCTCTGCAAAAAAATAAAATGAGCTCATTATGTTTTTAAAAAAAAAAAAAAAAAAAAGCTAGAAAAGCAGAAGAGTTGAGCCTTTCATTATAGCCTTAAACAGTACTATAAACTAAGTTCCTAAAGTTATCAACATACTTTCAATTACTCATTAAAGATAAAAGCTGCCTAATTAGAGTAGGAAAAATTGCATGCAATTGATCAACTTGCCATTTTTTAACATTTCCAAGGTCATTCTGATTATCCCATGTCACACAATGCTCCATTTCTTTTCTCGATCAGTTGTACTTTAACTGCATGTTCGTGTGTATATGTGTGTGTGTGTGTGTGTGTGAACCTGAGGACTATCATATACTGGAAATATAAATGGTTTATAAATTGGCTGGTTTTAGCACATGATACAACATATGCAAAACAAACAAGTCTTTCTTCCTCAAATAGTAAAGCCAGGTGGGATGACACAGCCTGTAATGACAGCTACTCAGGAGGCTGAGGTAGGTGAATCCCAAGTTCAAGGTCAACCTGGGCAAATTAGAGAGACTATCTCAAAAATCAATCAATCAATCAATCAATAAAAAGGGGGTGAAGAGGGGCTGGGATTGTGGCTTAGTGGTAGAGCGCTCATCTTGCACGGGTGGGACCCGGGTTCGATCCTCAGTACCACATAAAAATAAAGGCATTTTGTTGTGTCCATCTACACCTAAATATATATAAATTTAAAAAAGGGGGGGGGGCGAAGATGTAGCTCAGTACAGCAACAATGGGTTCAATCCACAGTAGCACCAGAAAGTGGGGTGGGGGTGGGGTAAAGTAAATGGCCTGGTTTTTTACTTATACAGGTTGAGTACCCTTAATATGAAATTCTACAAAATCTAAAACTTAAGTTCCAGAGGATACCAAAAGTGTAAAATTCCACATCTGACCCAAGTGACAAGTGGTTCAAAATTTAAGCACACTAAAAACACTGTAGAAAATTATCATCAGGCTGTGTGTGTATGTTATATATAAAACAGAAATGAATTTAGTGTTTTGACGTTAGTCCCATTTCCAAGATAATCTTCCTACAAATATGCAAATATTCCAAAATCTAGAAATCTGTGAAATCTGAAACACTCTGATCCCAAGTATTTTAGATAAGGAATACTCAATCTATACATGATAAACTAAATTTCAGACCCATAATAAAGTTTATTTTGCTTACTATAAAGTCTCTTCTTTCTGAGGGCCATAATTTTTATTTATTCCCCCAAGAGCAATTGTTTGTGATCAAGACTGTTTAAAGGATCTGTGCCAGTAATCCACACAGTGGTTTGCTAATCCTAAAATTAACATACATACCAAGCTACTTCATTTTCTACAAAAATATGGTTAATATTTATTGGGCACTTTTATGCCAAACATTGTCCTATGTACTTCATATGTATTAACTAGTCTTATCCTCACTTCATGGATGAGAAAACTAAAGTAGAAGGTTTAAGTAGCCTGCCCAAGGTCATAATAGCTTGTGATAAAGCAAGAGTTCAAATCCAGGTAATCTGATCCAGTCTGTGTTCCTAACCACTCCACTATCCTGCCTACCTTTCTCAACTAGGGACTGAACCAGGGTCTTGCACAAGGTAGACAAGTGCTCTACTGCTCCACCCCTAGTCTCAGCCATACTTCTTCTTTTTTTCCTTATATTTTTTTAGTTGTCAATCGACTTTATTTATATGTGGTGCTGAGAATCAAACCCAGTGCCTCACACATGCTAGGCAAGTGCTCTACCACTGAGCCACAACCCCAGCCCTCAGCCATACTTCTTTTTTTTTTTAATATTTATTTTTTTTTTTAGTTTTTGGTGCATCTTTGTTTGTATGTGGTGCTGAGGATCGAACCCGGGCCGCATGCATGCCAGGCGAGCACGCTACCATTTGAGCCACATCCCCAGCCCCTCAGCCATACTTCTTGATGACAAAAATCTTGCACATATTCCTAGCTTCTAGAGAATTTCTCTAGCAGAGCTCCAGCCACATAGTAAGTACTCAACCTGGTCTACAGAATTTGCTCTAAATTTTTTCTCCTGTAATAATAACCTAATCAAATTAGAAATGGGCAACAAATCACAGGAAACCTGCTTTTGCTAACTTTTTTTTTTTGCAGTAGGGGTTGAATTCAGGGGAGCTTTATCACCAAGCAACATCCTAGTTTTTTAAAGTTTTTTTTTTTTTTTTTTTTTTTTGAGACAGGGTCTTGCTAAGACTGGCCTCAAACTTTCAATCCTCTTGCTCCAATCTCCCAAATCACTGGGATTACAGGCATGTGCCATTGCGCCTGGCTTATGTTAACTCTTAAATGCATACATTCCCATGTAAATTATTTTATTTTTAGTGGCAGAAATGTAATACAGGTCATTGCAGAGTGTCATGTAGACAGGGACTTAGGACACTGAGATGGCCTGTTATTTCTCACTAACTCTATTTTTAAAAGTTTTACTCTAAGAGCTTCTCGTAGAAACAGCTTTAAGAAACTGCCTTAAAACTAGTTGGAGAAAAGTCACCAAAAGAAGTCATCTTTCTAGAGTACATAGGGGAACTATAATGTTTTGTCAGATAATATCAAGTCTTCAAAAACAGAGATTAAAGTTTTAAAGCAGCTAACAACAGAAAAAGGTACATCAATGAAAATATTCCTTTCTCTTAACAGAATTAAAAATTTCCTAATAATTTTACAACTTATTTTACTTTACTACTTACAGTGCACTTTCCATATCTGCTATATTTTCTCCCATTTTCTGAGACTACATAGAGGTAAATAAAGTTGTCGTGAGATCCTACAGCCAGGAAGGTACCATCTAGAATGAAATAGAAAAAGTGTTGACTAGAGAAATAAGGTGATAAATTGATTATTACTTTATTGGACTATACTAACTGATGCTTTAAAAATGTTGTTAAATCTCATTAATTTAACTGTTATCTGGCATTTGATGGGCAAATCTTATCACTCAGCATACTTGAAAAACAAATGGTAACCTAGTTCAACACAGAATCCCTCCTTAGAGATGCTCACAGGCCATGGACTCTATCTTCCCATCTCCTTTCACTTAGTTAAAAACTGGCCTCAGAGAGGTTACTCTGCCTTTACCAGTAGAAGTACACAGTGATCATATGGCAAGCTGGGTGTATATTCTCAGTTTGGCAAGCACAAATGATCTAATTATAGGGTAGGATCTCTTGGGAAGGGACCATGTTCTTTTCTTTAATGGTCTCCCCTACTGTAACTACCATAGTGCTAGTCACCGAACAACAAATGGTCAATAAAATCCACTGATCTTTGGATCTGTGGTTATTTGTTACTACAGCATTAAAAACAAACTAATAAAAACAAGAAAAGCTTTGCTGCTTCAGGAGGACTCCAGGTTTATAGCTTGGAACACATACTTCTCTTTGTGTAATTGAGAGAACAGTATTCTGTGCTTTTTTACAAATAACTGAGAACCAAATAAAAATATCTTTAGGGCAGGTATTGTGGCTCAGTGGTAGAGCGCTTGCCTAGCATGTGTGAGGCACTGGGTTTGATTCTCAGCACAGCAGATAATAAATAAAAAAATAAAGATCCATTGACAACTAAAAAATATATATTAAAAAAATCTTGATCCAAAAACTAATAGAATATATTTTCAAGTGTAAGAACATGTGAGACTAACACTAGGAAAGAATGATGTGAATCAAAACCACATCAATAATGGGAAAAGGTAACTGGAATATTATTGTGGAAACTTATTTAACATTTGAATAAAGTATAAAAAAATACTCAAAGCTAAATAAAGTTACCAAACAATTATAATGAATTGCTAAGTATTTTACTTAAACCTATCATGTCCATGCAGCCAATAATAATATAATTAGGTTCTAAAGAACTTTTATGCTTGTGTATTTTGAATATTACTATAATTTCTTTTATGCTGATTTGAAGTAATAATTTAGCCTAATATTGCTTCAAATTCTGAGTAGTTACAAAAAAGGACCAAAAAAAAAAAAAAAAAAAAAAAAAACCACAAGGAACTTGACTGCACTTCATTCTGTTTTCAATTGCAAATGCAGTTGTAACAGTTCATTCTAATTTGTGTTTGCTTGATGATTTAGAATGTTGTTTAACTTCAGCAGATCTTTTGCAGTTTCCAGAAGTGGAATTTAATCTGATGTTGGGGGAAACATATTCAATACTTAAAAACTCTAGAAAGTAGAAAAAAAGGAGTCAGCTTTATCAGAAGTAAAATTATGCAACTATAGTGAAATTCTATGAATGCCAGGATGGGGATGGAATACATTTACCTACCAACTGAGTAGCGCATCACAGAGAGCTGTTCATTTCCATCAGTGTGGATAGAAACTAGATCTCTGGTTTCTGCATCCAGAACAAACCACCTGTTAAAAAATACACAAAAATTTCTTTAGATATTAGCATTTATAGAAAAAAATGGTTTCTGGCCTTTTCTCTACTTTGAAGGAATTTCAATAAAAATCTTTTAAGTGTAACATGTTTTTTTTACTGAAGAATGAATTTACTTTGCAAAATGATGCTAGATACAGTATAAATAAACGTAAATGGATCTAGTTATATTCTCATTTTTGGTAGATAATTACTGAATGCCAACTGTTTCTGCTAGGCATTATTTAAACAGAAAATAAGAAAATAGGGTCAGTGTTCTCAAAGATTATACTAGAGTTGGGGAAAAGAAAATGAACCAATTGAAATAAAGAATGATTAAATGCTAATCTCAGTGATGGCCACTGAGGAACTCATAGAAGGAAAATGAACTGATAGCAGACACAAAAAAAATCTTTAGAGAACATGTAGGATATTAGCTGAGTTTAACAGGAAATACAAGCAATTTAGGTAGAAGGGAGGGACCAGGGACACCATGAAGGTAGGAAGAAACAACAGCCAGTACTCCACCTCTGATACCTCCAACATCTGCACACAGAAGCACTGAATTCTTTGATAGCTTTTCATTAACATTTATAAGAAAAGTCAAAATGTAAATGCCTGAGAGGCAACAATGACTTAAATGCAACCACATTATAAATGACTACTGTCAAACCTTTTTCTAAGAGCTTATCAAAACATAGGTATAAAGAACAAAAGACAACTAAGGTCAGATAGGTTACAGACAGCAGTCCTAGCTGGTTGGAATTTTAAATCATAGTAGGCACTAAATACCTGCAGAATGAATAAATGAACAAGTAAATTTAAAATAAGTCTTTGAATGTGACAAAAGCCAAGTTTTGGCAAGAGGTATTTAACAGTAATGCAGTGTGGGGGGAGAAATGACTGGGGAAGAGAGAATGAGACAAGACTAGAAAAATAACTGAGAACAACAAGAGTATCAAGTTCTATTTTTAATTAATCAGAAGGAAAAAATTTCACTACTAAAATCAATAAAAGGAATCACAATGACAGATTCTGAAACATTATAATATCCGAAAAAAATTTTTTTCTTTATTTTTGCAGTTCTAGAGACAGAACCTAGGATCTTGCAAATACTAGGCAAATGTTCTACCACTGAACCTCATCCCCTTAAAGGAAATATTTAGAAGAGATGAAAGGGCTTGAAATAATTAAAAATGAGCAGTGGGCATGGTGCCTGTAATAGTAATGACTTGGAAAGTTGAGGCAGGAGGATCACAAGTTCGAGGTTAGCCTTGGCAACTTAGTGAGACCCTATCTCAAAGTAAAGGGGTGGGGATATAGCTCAGTGGTAAAATGCCTCTGGATTCAAAGATCAGTGCCAAAAAATTTCTTAAAAATACAAATAAAAATTCAGAATACAAAAAAAAAAAAAACATGATTTAGTGTATTCTAGGAAGAAGATGAAAAACTACATGATCTCAATCTTTATTTTTTGGTAATGAGCACTGAACTCAGGAGCACTTTACCAATGGGCAACATCCCTAGTTCTTTGTTTTAAATTTTTTTGAGACAAGGTCTAGCTAAGTTGCTTAGGGTCATGCTAAATTCCCGACTTCAGAATTGTGATCCTGCTGCCTCAGCCTTCTGAGACACTGGGATTACAGGTGTTGTGTGCCACTGTGCCCAGAATGACCCCAACTCTTCCCATATCAATAAAATCCTCTTCAATTAAACACATTCATGAATGAACTTTATTTTGTGATCTAAGGCTGGGTGTGGTGGCATCCAACCTGTAACCTCAACAACTCAGAAGGGTAAGAAAGGAGGATTCCAAGTTCCACACCTGCCTCAGCAATTCGGCAGAGCCCTGTCTCAAAATAAAAAAGGCTGGGGATGTAACTCAGTGGTAAAATGTCACTGGATTCAATCCCCAATACCCCTGCCCCCACCGAAAATTGTGGGCTGGGGATGTGGCTCAGTGGTAGAGCACTTGCCTAGCATGCCCCAGGACCCGGGCTCAATCCTATGGATAATCATGATCTATGGACCAAAATGACTAAGTAGTTAACAATTCATAAATTCTGTATTCCATTCAGATAATAGAAATAGCTTCTATATGTGAATAGTTTAGGCCAATCAGCTGGAAACTGGGACTTTTAATAGATTTTTATGTCTACCACTAAGAGATTCTCTGGGCCAAGCAATGCAAAAGCTGATGCCAAGTGCCTTTTCTAAAAGGGAACAAAGACTCAAAACACACTTAAAGAACCATGAGATATACGTCCACTCTATAAGTATCAGGCTTTAAAGTTTTGCTTGATAGAGCCCTGACTAATACTTTTAAGACTGTTTCAAGTCAGTTAAATCTTCCTATGGAAACTGCATATAATTTTCTTTTTGGAAACTCCCTAAGGAAGTAATAAAGCCCCACAATATCCATTGGTATAATGTGTAGAAACCTAAAACTTAGTTACCATGCTTACTTTTCTATTTCTTAGTTACGTGATAAATTAGTTCTACTTCTGGCAAATAATTTTTGATATCAATTCAACAAATGTTTAAAGTCTACAAGTTCCATATGGAGCTCCAGCAATAGTTTTAGGAGTTCTGACCCTTTTCATTGCATGGACTCTGTTCTGCCTTCAGAAAAGACTTCTGGGCTCGAGACCACTGTCCCTAATTTAAAAATAAATAAATAAATAAATAAAAATTGTAGAAAGGGGACTTCCTTTCTTTTCTTTTGTACTAGGAATGGAACCCAGGGGTATTTTACCACTGAGCTATATTTCCTGCACTTTTTATTTTTTAAGATAGGGTCTTGTGAAGTTGCTGAGGCTAGCCTTGAACTTGTAGTCCTCCTGCCTCAGATTCTCGAGTTGCTGGTATTAAGATGATTTTCTACAAATAAATAAATGAGTTTTTACTATGTTTAACGGTATACTTATTCTATAGTATATAAACTACAATGAAGCTTTTGCTTTGGGATAATTTGCAATCACCTGAGGCTTTCTATGGCCTAAAGAACTAATATGTTTACCTTTCTAAATATAACTGCTTGAATATCAGAGGTGCGAAATCTTTGACCATATATTTATATTAATTTGATTTGTAAGCCAAAAGGTAGTACCATCATTTATCCTTTTTAAAATACATACCGGGGACTGAACCCAGGGCATCACGCAAGGTAGACAAATGCTCTACCGCTGAGGACTTTTAACCCCAGCCCCTCTTGGTGACTTTTCTTTTCTTTTTTTTTTTTAATATTTATTTTTTAGTTGTAGTTGAACATAATACCTTTATTTTACTTATTTATTTTTATGTGGTGCTGAGGATAGAACCTAGTGCCTCACATGTGCTTGGTGAGTGCTTTACCACTCAGCCACAAACCCAGCCCCATCTTGGTGATTTTTTAAAAATACTATATTGATTTCTTCAGTGGTAAAAGTTGGAAAGTACCTTAAAGTCCCTAAGTGAATATATCTTTTCATAATGTTAAATTAAAAAACTATATATCCATCACAATACATTAAGTGTGTCTTCTGGGTGTAGGTTTGGAACTTTCCCTTTCCTACTTAATGATCTTCCATCTTTTTTAAAAATATATTTTTTAGTTGTAGATGAACACAACATCTTTATTTTCTTTATTTATTTAGTATTTATTTTTTTTTGTTTGTAGTTGGACACAATACCTTTATTTTATTTATTTTTATGTGGTGCTGAGGCTTGAACCCAGTGCCTCACACGTCCAAGGCAAGCACTCTACCACTAAGCTACAACCGCAGCCCTGATATTCTACTTTTAAAAGTAGAAATGGGGCTTTTATAATTGGAAAAATATATAGTCAAAACCATGAAAAAAAGGCCTGACTCAAACCTTTTAATTTGTAATAACAATACTGAGCCGGACACAATGGCACATGCCTGTAATCCCAATGACTTGGGAGGTAAGAGGATTGCAAGCTTGAGCCCAGCCTCAGCAACTCAGTGAGACCCTGTCTTTAAAAAACAAAACAAAACAAAACAATAACAACAACAACAACAAAACTGGGGCTATAGCTCAGTGGAAAAGCATCCTTGGATTTAATCCCTAGTATTCAAAATAAAAGAAACAATAACAAAACCCACCAAAAAACTGAAATCCTGTGATATCAAAACACTTGACCTGGGGCTGGGGATGTGACTCAAGTAGTACCACGCTCGCCTAGCATTTGTGAGTCATGGGTTCGATTCTCAGCATCACATAAAAAATAATAAAGATATTGTGTCCACCTAAAAAATAAAAAAAAAAAACAAACAAAAAAACACTTGACTAGTTATCAACCACCTAGTTAGTGGCAGAACCAGGCTAGTGCTTCTGGCCTTAGTGTTTTCATTATATCACACCAGGGAGGAATGTAATCCTGTGGAAAAGGTTCTCTCTCTGTTTCTGAGATACACTAACATTTAGCGATTCTGAGAACAGAGACCAGCTACAGAGTATCGAGTTTATAGTCTGAGGAAACAGAATGAATTCATAAAGTGGTAAATAGTTCAAGGTAATATGGATAATAAATAAGTAGTAAGGATAATGAAATTTCAAAATGGGGTTATCAACTGAGGTTGTGGATGGGATGATTTTATCAAATGTGTCAGGGATAAATGGACAGAAATGAATAGAATGGAGTGAAACTACAAATCAGGCTGGAATGATTATGAAGAGAAATTTAACCATTCTAGTTGAAGTGATGAGGAAAAGATCTTTAATGAGCTTTAAAGGTTAGGCTATGCACTATTTCAGCTTGAAGATGCCTGTAAGGATGTTCTAGTCCCAGCAGTCTGTTTTGTTTAGAGTTTCCTACATTTTTTTCAATGCATTCCTCCTATTTCTTCTATGAAGCTTTTCTCTGTCCACTGAGGCTCACAGTGATTTCTGTTGCTCTCAGAGTTAGAAACTACTAATATGAAATGTGTCTTGTCTTCTAATGTGGTATTTAATTAGGTTATAATCTACTTTGGTTATGATCTACTTTGAATAAGGATAATATCTCATATTTCTTTGTGACACTCACTGAATCATCTACAGTGCTTTGCAAGTGCAGGCGCCCCATAAACATTTGAAAAGTGATTCAGATTTGTAGTTTAAACAAGGCAGAATCCAGAGAGATTAATACTAATGGAGTTCAAAGATAATGTGCACTCTAAGAAATGAACTCTGGAGTACACAGAAAAGGTTAAAGTACGTCAAATTATATAATTAGTTATCTCTTTTAATTTTGTAAAAAAAAAAGTCTTAGCTATTGCTAACATATCTGACACCTCAATTTTGAACAGAAGGGACATTTCTTAGGCTCAGAACTTTCATAGCTGGAACGTGGTAACAGTTACTGGTTTGGCAAGGTTGAAGCTGCCACCAGCTGAACAGGGTCACTGAATTATCTCCACATGTAGGATTCTATGATTCCATGTTAAAGATTAATTTTACTTCTTTATCTACCTACTCACCAGGCTCATTTTCTAGCTTGCCCTCTTGTCAAAGCTATCACTGCAGATCAGAAACTTTAGGGTCTTTGAAGTTACCTGTTTCTCTCAGTATGTCCACTCTTCTTTCCATCCTGGTGTTTCCATTCCTATATGTTTATATATATTATGTTCAACTAATTTTCAACTTGGTGCCAATATCAGAGTGCTGTAACAACTGGATATCCACATACAAAAGTATGAAGTTGGACACTACCTCATCCCATATACAAAGATTAACTCAAGCTGCAATCAGAGGCCTAAAGTAAGAGCTGAAATTATAAAATCTGTTAGAAGAATATATAGGAACAAACCTCTATAACCAAGAGAGAAGAGGAAAGAACAGAACAACTGGACTACATCAAAATTAAAGTTTTTAGGCTGCTAAGAACATTTAGAAAGCGAAGACAATCCTAAGAATGAAAAATAAATATCTGCAACTCATACTTCTGATAAGGGGCTGTATTTAGAACACATATATAGCTCTTACAACTCAACAATTCTAGAACATACATTTCTTTAAAAAATGATTCATGAGTGGCCAATAAGCACATGAAAAGAGGCTGATGCACAACATCTTTAGCCATCAGAAAAATGTAAATGAAAACCATAATGAAAAACTACTTAACACTCAGTTGAATGGCTATAATCAAAATACAGATAATAAGACACTGGTGTAGATGTGGAGAAATTAGTATGCTCATACATTCCTGGTAGGACTACAAATTAAGATAACTGTTGTGAAAACGTTTGGTAGTTCTTTAAAATGTTAAACATTAAGAGTTACTGCATGAATCATTTACACAAAAATTATGTATTAATGTTTATAGCAGCATTATTCATAGTAGCCACAAAGTGGAAACCCAAATGTTCATCAATTGACGAAGGTGGTATATCCATACAATGAATTATTTGGTCTTAAGAAGGAATGAAATACGTGCTGTACATGAAAGAATCAACATAGATGAACCTTGAAAACACTATGCTGATTTCAAAAAGTTAGTCACAATAGTCCACATGCTGTACTATACCATTAATATGAAATATGCAGAATAAGCAAACTTATAGAAACAATGTAGATCAGTCGCCTAGAGTAGGGGTAGGTGGGGTCAAGATGAATGACTGATAAAGGGTACAAGATTTCTTAATGAAAATATTCTGAAATTAGACTACACAACCCTATGAGCGTAATTAAAAATTACTTAATTATATTCTGATAAGTTGGTAAATTTTATGGTATGGGAATTATATTTCTATAAAGCTGTTAGAAAGAATCCTTCCTATGTGAGCATTATCATGTTAAGAAAGTATTATGGCCACCTAGGGAGGGCCATGTATTTATTTTTTTCCCTTAAAAATGACATAATATTTTCTCTTAGAAATGATATTATATTTATAGCTGTGGCAATTTATCCACACTGTGCCTACTCTTAAGTTACATGAATTAGAAAATATCTAGACATGAACATTTAAGACATTTTTAAACATTTTATTAGTTACTTTTTCTGTATTATGTGCAATTTGGACATATACTATACTCTATTTTTAAAAGTCTCACTTTTTTCAGGTTTAAAAGTTACTAATAGGGGATATAGTTCAGTTGGCAGAGTGCTTGCCTTGCATGCATAAGGCCCTGGGTTCAGTCCCCACCACAGCCACAAAATAAAACAAGGTGATGGTGCTGGGCACGGTGGTGCATGCCTATAATCCCAATAGCTCGGAGGCTGAGGCAGGAGGATCAAGAGTTGAAAGCTGGCCTCAGCAACCGCGAGGGACTAAGTAACTCAGTGAGACCCTGGGGGCTGGGGATGTGGCTCAGTGGCCAAGTACCCCCGAGTTCAATCCCTGGTACCCCCCCCCCCAAAAAAAGTTAGTGATAGTAATCTACATTAATGTATTTTCAGTTTTAGACAGGATAGATATTCACATACAAAGTCAAAAATAAAAACAAATGAGAAAGCTCCCTCAAAATCAAAAGAACTTAACCAGATGTGAAACCAAAGATAAGGTACAGAATGAACACTGGTAACTACAACTCGGATTCAAAACAGTCCCCAAGTCAACATGAGACAGAATAGACTGCCAGCATTACTCATTCAGTTATTACATCTCTCTCACTTATAAAGTGTTTTCTACTTATAACTCCAAGAGGAAACAACTAGCTTAACTTTAGCATAAGTCACTTAAATTGAGTGACTTCATTTAAAGATTTTCAATGATGATTTCACAGCTACATAAATATTAGAAAGTAATTTCTTTCTTTCTTTCTTTTCTTCTTCTTCTTCTTCTTTTTTTTTTTTTTTTTTTTTTTGGTGGTGCTAGAGATTGAACCCAGGGCCCTGTGCATATGAGGCAAGCACTCTTAACAACTGAGCTATAACTCAGCCCTTTCACTGGGTTTTAATCAGAGCAAATTTTGAGAGCAAAATTGAGACTTTGTATGTATGCATACTTGAACACACATATATCTCTTCATCCAATCAAGCAATGGCTTCATGAATTAATGCTCTAGTATTATACTGTTTATTATTTAACTCTCTTATATATACAATAAATACTTTCAAAATATGTTAATAATTTAACCATCAAATATAAACTTTCCTTATGTTATTGCTGAATAGTGCTATAAACATGAATAAGAACATCTCAAAGAGCACTGATTGAGCAGAGATAAGCTCTGGAGCCATGAAATGCCTGAGTGCTGACCCCAGCTCAGCTGCAAATGACTGAAACTCTGAGTCTTGGTTTCCTGTTTATCCTCAATGGTAATGTTAATAAACACTCTGTCACACTTTGATAATGATTAAAAGTAATATATAAAAAAAATTCAGCACATGACCTGATGCTGAGCAAATTACTTTTTTACTCTATTTTTGATGACTTTTGCATTTGTGGTATTTGTTCAGCCACTAAAAATACAGATCTGAAGTGAATCCTTTGTTGTTTTCCTAAAACCAGATAACTGCTATAGTTTAGGTGGTTTCTAATGTACTTAAGACCAAATTTTTGGTCAAAATAATTTTTTAAAATTAAATTCTGCAAAATAACCTATTATACATCTATTTGGTCCAAGTCTAAATGTTTTAAAACTTGATAAAAGTCTATTACTGGCATGAGTTTTGGGGAAATTTGAGTCAGGAGAACCTTAAATATTTACAAGTTATCACCAATTAGCATACCAAACAACTTAATTCTAAAACTTAAGAGATTTCAGAAACACTCAAATAATATTTCAAAAACATCCCAAATTACTTATTTTTGCTTTAAAGACTTGTTTTTCCATAATTCTAATAGAATCTGCAGCACTATATTTGAGAAGAAATTTGACTGTTTCCACTTTCCAGGTACTAATTTGTATTCCAAAGTCAAAGGGGAAAAGTTATTATTAAAAAGCTTTTAAATGACTAAATTTATTTAGAAGTAAATGAGCTAGTGGATTTCAAATGTTTAAGTCAGATAAAAAAAATACTTATCTGAATGTTTACAATTCCATTAGAAATGAGCATTTTTCATTTTTAATGGGTTTTAACTTTTGTGAAAATGACATTTATTTTTGCCTCTGCTCCCTTAAGAAAGAAATTAAGTTATTTGTAATTCCTAACTATAGGATTATCTGCAAACAGCAACAGTTAAGTAGGAGTTAGTTAAAAATATACAGTAATAAATATGTATTACTAAATAATCCTAGAGGGTCTGCAAGACCAGGCCATTAATGATTTCAGAAAGTACACCTTCAATATGTATCTGTGTATCATTAAAAAAAGGCAGGATGGCAAACACTATAGCATAAACAATATATAAAAACTCAACTAGGTTATATTAGCTTCAAATCCCTTCCCTGCACAAAAGGTAATGAGAAATTTTTTCTGATATTTCTAATTTTACAAAGGAGAATGGAGTCTGCTATCATCTTCTCAATGTAGCCTATCCCTGACCACCTGTTCATCATTTTGCAACCCCACTTCCCACTGTTATTTTCCCTCCCCTCTAAAATAATTAGTTATAATTTTTATTTTGCTTCCACTCCTGACAAACATTAAAATGTGGGCTCCACAAAGGTTTTTGTTTTGCTCTTATCCTGAATGCCCACAATAGCATATAGCAAATGGTAGGTAGGTGCTTAATAAGATTGGCTGAACAATCATCCATATCAGATAAGATCAATGAGCATATTAGTGTGCCACTTAGAAGATCAATCTTCCAGATCAGATCAAGAACATTCCTGAATAACCGTTTAAACATCCCACCATTTCCGATTACTCAGCTCACTCAAAGACCCTACCTGCCTGAGTGCGTTCCTATGGCCACCACTGTGCCACTTGGATGAAAATCTGCACAGTGTCCTGGTTCCTAGAAGAGAGACAGACAGCTGTTGGGGAGTACATAAGAAGGTCTCCCTAGATCTATGACAGTGGAAAAAAATCTTTGAAAATAACTCATTTCATATAAACATGAAATTTTGATCAACTTTACTATAATCAATGTGAAACACTACATGGATATGAGAAGAAAAAAGAATTTCAAAGCATGAAGGGTAAGATATGCTGGTAGAATGGTAAGGGAAAAGGGCAACCAGCTTGTGACTAGGCAGTGAAACAACATAAGGAATAACAACAACATCTAGATCGTACTTTAGTGGATATCTGGGTGGAATAGGGAGAAAATACAGCAAGAGACTACTCAAAAAGAAGATAGTAGAGTCTGTTAGTGAGCAGCACTTACTGAATTCAACTGTAACACCACCAGAATATTCCATAATAATTTATGCTACAAATATGTGAAATCTTTGATATTTACTACTGAAATTGACAGAAAAAAATGAGCTTCACTCTGCTAACTTGCTTCTTTAAAAGGATTCATATATTTTACCTTGACACTAAATAATTCCCTCTTACCCCTGGCCCTTTACTAAACCATAATGCTCAGTCCTTTTTCAAAGCCCTTTGCTGCTTCCAAATGCCAGTGTGAGGAGTTTCTGTGGGGAAACTATTAATTCCATGTTGCTTCACTCACATCTACAAGTCTGGTCCATTCCAGCTTGTGTTCCACTGAGTTCCACATGCACACCTGCCTGTCTTGAGCACAGGTCAAGAGCAAATCTTTGAAGGGATGTGTGGCAAGACCCCAGAGTTCATCTGTATGACCCTGAAAATGAAAAAGACATTCACCATTATAAACATCAAAGGGTACCATCAAAAATATTCAGTTAATCATTGACATCATAAACTTACCTGTACTTCTATTTGGAAGCCATCATTAAATGTTCCCCGTAAAATAAAGTTTCGTGATGTGCCTACTAAAAATTGATCTGCCTTTCCTTCTGCTACAGCTCTGATTGTGCCATACTGATCAGGAACCTAGAAAAAACAGATTTCCAAGTTTACCTTATACATACTAATAAGCATTAGTTATTACCTGAACAATGGCTGAAGTTACAGCTGTAAGCAAGTATGGGATAATAAGTGACAGAATTCTAAGTTTGAATATGGTAATCTCATACTATTAGTAATTTATTTGTTTAAATAAATGCATTTTATCTTACACAGAAGTTATGATGCATTACTATCAATATTCTTTGCTTCAGTTATTTTTAAATCCATTTTATTTTTTTGTAGTGTTGGGGATTGAACTCAGGCCTGGGGGAAAAACAATCCTTTTGTAAAGGAAGTGGCATTTCCACTATGAATTTATAAGGTTGTGATAAAGCAGCTGTATTATCTTCTTGTAAATGAAACCCAAGGAATACTATCAGGATCCTCTTCTTCTGCTTTTTTTTTTTTTTTTTTTTTTTTTTTTGGTGCTGGAACTGAGCCACATCCCCACTTTTTTAATTTTGAGACACAGCCTCACTGAAGTGCTGAGGCTAACCTCAAACTTGTGGTTCTCTTGAGCCTCTTGAGTCACTGGAATTACAAAAGTGAGCCACCATGCCCAGTTCAGAATCCTCTTCTTTAGAGAATACTTGAAAGCCAGTTATGTTTAGAAAAAACACTGAGCTTAGACTCAAATTTTAAATGAACAACAACAACAACAAAATAGGAGCAATATTAATCTCTATGAAATTTGCTCTGCTTTAAGAATCATTGGTCCTACACCTTCACTTCCTGGGATACCAGGATACTAGCTATGGCCCCCTTCTCCCTCTGGGGAGGAGTCTATGTTACCCGCTTTAAAATAAATCCTGCTTTATATGCTTTTAAAAAAGAAAAAAGAATCCTTGATCTCCATAACACTAGTCTTAACCATTTTACTTTCCAAGATCACAATCCAATTAGCAAACTTTCAATGAGCACATGGTAACTGTCAGGTTTTTTGGCTATACATGTTCCGTGGCTTGAAGCAGACACATCCACATATAATTAGCAATTCTTATTAAGCCCACTGTTTGCCCGATCATTTAAAAAATTCTTTTGAATTAATTTTTAATATTCTTTTGAATTAATTTTTAATAATTATTTTGTACAATAACAAACTTTTCTACAGGGAGGGAATAAAATGATAAGAATGTTTAAGTTATCTTAACATGTACAAAATACATGAGTGTAAAAGCTTAAATATTTCTATATGTTTATGTTCCATTTCCATCCTTACCTCTATTTCTCTTTCAGCATTCAGATCATGATCCCACAGAATTATTTTTCTGTCTTTCCCTCCTCCAGTTAATAACATCCCATTTCTCATCTGACAAAGTGTGAACACACTGCCATCATGAGCTTTGATTTGTTTGCTGATTTGATATACACCTAATATAGTGGGGGAAAAATAAAAACACTGGTGATATAACACTTTTCATCAGACTTTGTGTCTTTCTAGAAAAAGCTTTAGCAGAAGTTCATGATTCAATAATTTAAAACCTAGTTTCAGGAAATCTGCAAAGCAAGTAGTAAAACATAAGACTTAACACTATCTTCTGCATTTATGTCATTATTTACTCTAAAATTATTTTAAAATAATGTATCAAAACTGTAAGCTAAAGTAGTAATAACAATTCCACAAAGAGGTTATAAAATGTATCTTAACCTCAAACTTGGACTGTAATCTCTTATAATTGTTTTGTATAGTAGTTAGGATGGAAATACTCTTTTGATTACTCCCTTTATCTGTTGAGATGGGCACGAAGGAAGTTCCTGGGGCAAAGGTGGATAATGGATGCTCCTAGCAGTAGCTGTTGATCAACTAACAGAAAAGAATTTCAGTATTTAAGAAATTGATCAGGCTAAATGTGATGGCTAAATGACAGCTGGACTTTCTTGTATGCCCACAATACTAAGTACTCAGAGAGGGACAACATAAGTACATAAATAATATTTTAAGTAAAATCATGTGTGATAACTGATTATATTCTGCCCTTCATTTTTTATTTTCTAATCAGACTGCCTTTATTAAGGGTCAAGATAAGCTTATAAAACTCAAGCCGTTCTCTTTGGTATTCATGATGCTTACTCAGTTCGTAGACTGAAACTGCTAGTAGTGCAAGAGGAAAGTGTTTTGGAAGATGATGACTTGAAGAATTAATTACCAGGTTCAAAATGGGAAGGTAAATACTTGCTTACACATGACCAAAAGGAAAAGTGGGAAAAAAAAAAATTAAAAGTCTAAAAACTGTTCATTTTCTAAAATTGTTCATCAGCTGATGAATGGATAAACAAAATGTGGTATGTACACACAATATTAAGAAAGAAAAAAGAGAGGTACTAACAAATGCTATAACATGGATGATCCTTGAAAACATTATGCTAATTAAGTCAGTCACAAAAGGCCACACTCTACATAATTCTATATGAAATGTTCAGAACAGGGAAATCCACTGAGACCAGAAGTAGATAAGAGGCTGCTAGAAGGCAAGGGACTGAGGGGAATGGCCATAACTGTTAGTGGGCACAGGGTTTCTTTTTTGGGATGATGAAATGTTTCGAAGTCAGTGGTGATGGTGGTGTAACTCTGAATATACCAAAAATTACTGAATAGTACACTTCCAAAGGAATAAGTTTTATGGTATGTGTACTATTATATCCCAATAAAAACTAAAATTTGAGGTTGTCTTTTTTTAAATTCATTTTCTGTTTGCGCTGTCATTATATTTTTTAAATTATCTAAAATCTGTAAGGTTTTGATATCTGAAAAAAATTCAGCTAGAGATGACTAAAAAATTCTCAATTGTGAGTGTGCTAGTAGTGCAAATACTTAATGGATAGGTGTAACTGGCAGAAGTAAGGAAGGGACTTTTCTGATTTAAAGGAAAGCTTGCCTGATTAGCAAGAAACTTCAATAAACTTGTTATTGAAGTTTACTTCAATAACACTCAGCAGGCTCACATCGATATTCACTACCTCATAATACTAAGCTTTGAACACCCAATGTGTTTGGTGGGACAGTCACACAGTATCTATCAACTGGCTCTGAGGTACCCAACAGAAAAAGGGCATCTACTGCTAAGCCACAACCCCAGCCCCCGTAAGGATGATTTTTTTAATGATTGCATATATTTAATTCAATTCAACTGCCAGGCTTAGAAATTAAGGTGAATGGATATGAAAAACATTAATTAAAACAATCTATTATATAACTCCTGAAAAATAAAGTATAAAAATCCATACAATAACAAGACAATTATGATGCTTAAATTCCACAATTCAGTGAAAATAGTGCTTTAATCAATAGTACTCTTTTTACTCCTATACTGACACTGCAATGTAAGATTAAAGTAATTTCCTTTCAAAATGTTTGACAATTTCAAACTCCTAGTTCAAAATGACAGAGATTGTGGTATTCTTGGAAAAGTTTACTGAAAAAGACAGACATGTAAACTGGGTCTTTCTGAGCAGGGGAACAGGGTTTCATTCTTCCTTTTTTATTTTTCCTCCAATATCATAGGGTAAACCCAGGGGTGCTTTCTTTATACCAATGAGCTACATCTGCAGCTCCAATTTTTGTAATTTTTAGAGAAGGTCTCACTAAGTAGCCCAGGCTAGTCTTGAAGTTGTGATCCTCTGGCCTCAGCCTCTGGATGTGCTGGAATTTATAGGCGGGATGGTGGGTGGGATTTCTCTTACTCTAAACTCAGGATGCTTTCTGTGGTCTAATGAAGGGACTCTAGGGACACAACAGGTAAGGAGGTAGCTTGAGTGTGTTTAGGGTAAAAAGGATAAACAAGTTAAATTGCTCTGCCAAATCCCCAGATTCATTCCCCATCACATCCTTTCTTTCTCTTTTTTTGGTAGATCCTCAAGGACTGACTGGCCAGCTAGTTCTATGTCTGCTGTTACTGCCTGGAGATGGTGATAAAAAATCTCTCTTTGTTTGTGATCCCATAGTTTTAGAACCATGTCTCCATTTTTTCTCTTTTCATCTTCTACTCTGAAAGAAGTGCATAGTATGCTGAACATTTTTCAAGTTTACTGTTCATCTACTATAGAAAAAGGGCAAAATCAACCCATATATCTGGTTTCAAATGGACATTAAGAACAAAACATCCTGCCAAGTGTGGAGGCACAGCTACTTGCGCTACTTGGAAGGGTGATGCAAGAGGATCTGAAATTCCAGGCCAGCCTGGGCAACTTAGTGAGACCATCTCAAAACTGATGGCTCCCTCTCAAAAAAAGGGGTGTGTGCGCAAACACCTGTGTGCTGGGGATATACCTCAGTGGTAGAGTACTTGCCTAGCATGTGCAATTGTGGCTCCCTCTGCCACAAAAGAAAAAGGACCAAGCATATTTATATTTGTGAAGAAAACTGTTTTCATGAAAGACTGTCAAGGCCCAGAACTAGGGCTGGGAACAAAGGCTTTTTTTCTTCCTTTTCCTATCTCATTGCATGGCCATGCATTCTGTTTACAGCTACCCCAACACCACCCTAGGGGAGAGTGAGCCTTTATACTTTTAAAATGTATATGCATCTACATCTAATTATTTTGTATTAACATGCCAGATGCTAATGAAAGTTATATATGCTTAATAAATAAGTAAAAAATCTCATTACAAGATTATGAAGACTCTTAAAAATGAAAAGTATATTGATGACCCTCATGTTGTTCCATTGCAATGCCTTCTCTCCTGTTCTGGGATTTGGGACTGCAACAGCACTATGTAAGAATTATATAGAATGAGTTTAATATAAGAACACCATACCTTTAGGTCCTTTCCCAGGAGTGGGCTCTACAGTAGTTTTATTCCATATAAGCATGACTCCACCTGAGTCTCCGGTAAGAACATCTCCATTCCCCAAGAATGCTAAACACTGTACAAATTTTGGTTTTTCATATTTCTACAAATAAATGAGAATTTTTAAGTTTTCCCTTTGGTATGATGATTTTATACTTACTCAACAATTAAAAAGATTTAAGTTCTATAGTTCTATAGAGTATTCTGATCCTTACCCCAAAAATTCCCTGTTTTCTTGTTAGTGAATTGCCACTCCATGTCCAGAAAAAAATATGAGATTTACCACATGTTATTATGGTATTTGCATCTGTTGGGTGGAACTCCACAGCCAAAACAACCTCATTTGTTGTCTGTGAAAAGAGAAATAAAGCTTCAGAAAAATGAATATTCTTACTGCGATCAAGTACCAATTATAGTTCCTGACAAAGACAGGGAAAATTTTTGAGGAAATGCCTTTTCTTCCAAGATCTATTCTACTGAAAAATTTTAATAATAGCCCCTGGTAGTGGAGACTGAACTCGGGGGCACTTCATCACTAAGCTACATCCCTAGCCCTTTTTATTTACTTATTTTTAATTTTGAGACAGGGTTTTGCTAAGTTGCTGAGGCTGGCCTCAAACTTATGATCCTCTTGCCTCAACATCCCAAGAACTGGGATTACAGATATGTGTCATTACATTTGGCTTAATAATAAATTTTAAGAATAAAGATTTAAATTTCATGACCTCATACTTCTATATTGCTAATTTATTCATAAAAATGTTGCACTTGGAAGACATTTATACGAGTTTAATTTATCACATACTCAGGAAAAGCACATTAAAACTGTCAAATACAAGAGCAATGTACACTGTCTTAAAGTTAGAAACAGAACAAAGCTAAAAACAGACCATTAATAATATTCTAGAAATATAACCCTATGTCATCTCCCCAGGTATCATTCTCTCTTTACAGAAGAAACCATTATTTTGATTTTCAGTAGGAGAGAACTTTTTTTTTTTTAAAAGAGAGAGAGAGAGAGAATTTTAATATTTATTTTTTAGCTTTTGGCGGACACAACATCTTTGTTTGTATGTGGTGCTAAGGATCGAACACGGGCCGCATGCACGCCAGGCGAGCACGCTGCCACTTGAGCCACATCCCCAGCCCAGTAGGAGAGAACTTTGTCTGCTTCATTTAAATAGAATCATAATAATGTATTCCTTCATAAGTCTGCCTTATTTTCTGAACATTACACTTGTGAGATCTATTTGTGAAGATATGTATAGTTGTAATTTGTTCATTCTAATTGCTATATACTAGTATTTTGTATAAAAAAGACCACATCATTGTTTTATTCATTCTTCTGGTGATTGGCATTAAGGTAGTTTAGAATTTCTTTTGGCCATCATAAGTATCATAAGACACTGCTATTTGTCCTCCAGCAAAGAAATGAATATATTTATACTCAGGAGAGAATGAGTTGGGTCAGCAGGTATGCATATGTTCTGTTTCAGTAGATAATGCCAAACAGTTTTCCAAACTGGCTGTACTAACTTACATGCCTAGCAGCAGTATATGAGAGTTCCAGTTACTCTACACCCTTATCAACTTAGGTATTTTTGTCCTTTTCATGTAAGCTACTTTTGTAGGTACACAGTAATATCTCACTATGGTTTTAATTTGAATTTTCTTGATAACTAATAAGGCTGAACATCTTTTCATGTTTATTAATCATCTTACGTTATGAAGTGCCTGTTGAAATCTTTTGCTAATCTATCTTCTTTCTTACTGAAATACAAAAGTTCCTTGTATATTATGAACATGAATGTTCTACTAGAAATAATATATTTTCTCATATTCTTAATGTTATCTTTTAAATATTCTTAATTTATCACTTCCCCCCGCTTGTAATTAATAATTTTACGTGCCACATTTGAGAAATCTACTTATGAAGGCATCCTCCTATATTTTCTTCTAAAAACTGTGGACCTTTCATACCCACATACATAATCCACCTAAAACTGATCTTGTGTGAATGCTGTGAGATTAATTTTTTCCCATATGGATATCCAGTTACTCCAGTACTGTTACTATTTATTTAAAGCCTTAATCTTTGCCCACTGCATTGCTACCTTTGCCATAAATCAAGCTGATTTGTGTAGTTTATTTCTCTATTCATTACCCCCATCTGTTCTTCTATCCTTGCACCACAATGACTCAATGAATAATAGACAATGACATACATATTTCAAGTCCTCTAAGTTTATTCTTTCTTTTATTCTTTTTTTGTACTGGGGACTGAACACAGGACCACTTTACCATTGAGCTAAACCCACAGTTCTTTTTCCAATTTTTTCTTTGAGACAGAGTCTCACTAAGTTGCTGAGGCTGGCCTTAACTTGTGATCCTTCTGCTTTGGCCTCCTGAGTTGCTGGGATTACAGGTGTGTGCCACCACACCTGGCTTGTCCAAGTTTATTCTTTCTTCCTCACAATTGTTCTGATTATTCTTACCACTTTATATTTTCAGATATATTCAGTTTGTCAGTTTCTTGCAGGAATTTTTTTTTTACCATGTTGACAATATGTATCAACATGCAGAGAAGTCACATCTTTACAATACCATATTCTGTCCATAATATACACTATTGCTCCATTATTAGGTCTTCTTTAATTTTTATCATTATAGTTTCCAAGTTGCCTTATTCAGTCTCAAGTTTACAAAAATTAATAAGTTATTTATCAGTTCCTCAAATCCTAATGACTTAAGCAAGGATAGAGTCTATCTAAAGTAGAATAGAGTAAGTTTGACACACAAGGAGAAGCTAAGAGGAGAGAGAGTTGAGTGGTCTAGCTTCTGCCAAGTCATTCCTTAGGCAAAATGCCCCTCTATTCTTCAATAAAGACTTTTCTCTTCCTCCCCAAAGAAGAAACAATGTTCTCTTTTTTAAGTTAACTTTAGTTGTTCTGCAATCACCTGTACTAGAAAGAGGTATAATGCAGACATTTAGGACACAGACTTTGGAGAACACGAATATGAGAAGTGAAATAAAGCTTGGGCACTTAAGTGGAACATACTGTCAATAACTGTGAGATAAAACTGGTTTGGGCTAGAGAAGATAATCAACAGATTTTCATGTAAATTTTAACTTGTGGTATCTTCACATAAAGATATCTATCTAGCAGGCTTCTAGAACTAAGAATTCAACTTGTAAGAGATCTGAGTTGGAAATAAATAATGGATGTGGAACTCAGGAGATAGACAGTAAAGTTACAAGTAAAGGACTGGAATAGAACTTAGAGCAACAGATACCTTTAATGTCCTGGGAAGGATATGGACGAATGGCTGGCAGGAGGAAAACCATGTATTTTATTTGGTAGACCTTACTACCAAGGACCAAAATTCACTATTCACTTTGGTGCAACTTACTTACTTGTTTTAAATTACTCTAAATGATGATGGCTGGAAGACAATCAATGTCTTCCACTGATATTTTTTTTTTTTTTAAAGTTTGAGGTTTCCTGACAGCTTATAGTTGTTTCAATTTTATCAAACAGAACAAGTACTTTCTTCAGAAGACTAACTTACACATGAAAACATAATAACATCTATTTTAACCAACAAGCTGAAAGCTTGAAGCTTATGCAAAACAAAACTTCTAAGACAGGAATGAAAGAAAAATACATTATTCTTTAGGGGTGAATCAAACAGGTCATAGGCTTTTTAAAAACATTCTTACATTCTCTCTCTGAAAGCCCATCATTGGGAGAAGGCCACTTCTGACCTATATAAACACAGCTACAAGCTAACCTGACAATTTTCTCTTACAAGATATAGCTTGATCCACACAACAAATCAACACTATTCTACAGCAATTATAAATGGTATAGCATTTTCTACAATAATCCTATAAACATAATTTTAACCAAAAAACTAATTATTTTATATGCATTTCAGTTATGTCAGCCACTTTTTTTTTTTTTTTTTGGTGGTACTGGGGATTGAACCCAAGGCCTTGTGCATGCTTGGCAAGCACTCTACCAACTGAGCTATACAGCCACATTCTTTTTTTTTTTTTAATGGACACAATGCCTTCATTCATTCATTTATTCATTCATTCATTCATACATTCATGTGGTGCCAGGGATCGAACCCAGTGCCTCATGCATACTAGGCAAACGCTCTACCACTGAGCTACAACCCTGGCCCAACAGCCACATTCTTAAGGGTGAAATTTTCCTCTAGATTTCTAAAGCCTTAAATATTGAATAAAATTAATTACAAATTTGTTAAAGCAGCAGTAGTCAAGTAGAGTGTTGAGTCTTTAATTGTTAGACATCCTTCTACCCACTGTGCTACTGACATTTCAGTTACACAATGTCTGAAATACTGAAACTACTTCAAGACGCTAGACTTTTATTTTGTATAACTGTAGTGTTAACACCATAGAATATTTACAACTTAGTAAATCTGATGAATTTGCCCAGTGTGTTTATACTTGCATCTAAAGGTACACATATCACAGTGGCTCCAAATACCTGCCAAACAAATCATGTACTCTGAAAGATGATACTCAATTAAAAATTATTTTGACTTACCTTTATTTCTGCTCCTTTAGATTTTTTCTGCCAGTCCCAAACAGTAAGCATATGCTCATTGGAATCATCAATAACACATAAATGGACACCTGAATCCTAAAGAAAAATCAATTAAAGGCATTTAAAAATTCCTGAATAAGTTTTATTTTTATTTTTTTGATGTATGTGTGGTGGCCCTGGGGATTGAACCCAGGATTGCTCTATCACTAGGCTTCATCCCTATCCCTTTTTATTATTTTAAAATTTTGAGAGAGTGTCTCAATTAGTTGTTGAGGCTGGCCTCAAACTTGTGATCTTACTACCTCAGTCTCCTGAATCACTGGGATTATAGGTGTACACCACCGTGCCCAGAGATAGGTTTTACTTTCTAAGTAAGGAAATTCCATTATTAAAACTGCCTACAGAGGGGCTAGGGATGTAGCCCAGTGGGAAAGAAAATGCCTACTATGCATGAGGACCTAGGTTCAATCTCCAGCACCACAAAACAACAAAAAAACTAACTACCAACAGTATGATAATCCAAAATCTTTTAAACATAATGTTCTCTGAAACATAATGAATGTACTATTTACTAAAACTATATTTTCTTCAATGATATAAATTCTTATTTTTTTTTCCTATTTTTAAATTGTTCCCTTAGATTGATTCCCATTTGCCATTTAGTCACTTCTATTAATTAGTGACAACAAATAATTCTTTTTGTTTTTTAGATAGCATGGATTGAACCCAGGGCACTTAAACATTGAGCCACATCCCCATCCTTTTGTTGTTGTTTTTAATTTAATTTTTAAAAGTTTTGAGACACGGCCTTGATTGCTTAGGGCCTTGCTAAATTGCTGAGGCTCACTCTGAACTCACTATCCTCCTGCTTCAGCCTCCCGAACCACTGGGGCAAATAGTTCTTTCTGAAGATATTCTAATCCCTTTGGCTTATGCTTCCTCCGTGCTGCTGGAAAATATTCACGGTGTTTTCCCATGAAGTAGGTAGGAAGAAATGTACATAATTTTATAAATTTTCTATTGATAAAATTAGTACTATTTTAAAGTTTGCTAATTTCAAATTTTTGTGATCTTATATTCACATGAATAAATAAAAACAGAACTAAATATTATTTTCCTGAAACCATTTTCTTTCATATAATTTAAGTCTCTAGGTTAGTAACTATGGATGGTATTAAACAATTTTTTTTCTAGTAGCACTTATGGAATATGCTTCCTTTTGTATATAGAATAGAGAAATAATGCAATATCTCTGGATTAGGGAAACAATGTTGTAAAGGAAGAATGAGAGATACTAAGGAAGGACACAGTTCAGTCTTCTCTTTATCTCAGCCTGTATTGGAATTATATAAGAATCAGAAAAAGATTATGAAGCAATTCAAGACCATTGCAACACTATAACAATGCTACCAAAAACACAGCAAGAGTTCCTGCTATAGAGATTGGGGCATGGGGGTGGGGGGTAATGCCAATATTTCTTTTCTAAATTACTTCTTCCTAATTTTGATTTGTTAGACCTCTGACATTCAATGTCTTTAAGCTAGAAAAATTACTAAATTCATTCAGATTTATTTTCTGCTCTAAAAGTGTCCCACAAAACTCCCATAACAGAATACAGCTGCTGACAACTGAGAACTAAAGAGATCATATGAACACATAAATATATTCTGAAGTGTAAGTGAGAACCAATAAATTCTAAGGGGTATTTATATTTGAAATTTAAAAATATAAAACCTAAGATGTAGATGGTCTTCTGCATACTCTATAATCATCATTACACATTAATTCAAGAAAAAAGAAAATGCTTAAATTTATTAACATCCTGTCTTATTTTTCCCCTAGGATTATCACATGAGATTGACAGACACAAAATGTTAAATATGTGTTGCATTAATTCAGATATTTCATGATTTTTGATCCGTTATGACACCAAGAAAAGCCAATGATTTTGCAGGATGGGCCAAATTTCATGTCTGAATTTTTAAAAGATAGATCTCTCCTATGATTCAAACTGAAATGAAGGCATATCCTACTGCTTGCTTCAAAATGTACTATACTATGAACATATTCCTCCAACCATTTCCTACAACTATTCTAGAATCCTATCTCAGGATAGAACAAAATTAAGTTCAATTAAGTGTAGTATATTGATCCTATTTTCTGTTTGTGGTACTGTGGGTTGAACCCAGAGACCTTCTACGACTAAGCTACATGCTAGTCCTTTTTGTTATTTTGCTTTACAGTCTTGCTTAGTTGCTGAGGCTGGCCTCAACTTGAGATCCTCCTACCTGAGCCTACCAAGTCTTCAAAATTACAGGTGTGCCCCAACTCTCTTTCTTCCTATCGTTTTTGGGGTACCACGATTGAACTCAGGGGCATTTGACCACTGAGCCACATCCCCAGCCCTATTTTGTATTTTATTTAGAGACAGGGTCTCACTGAGTTGTTTAGCACCTCGCTTTTGCTAAGGCTAGTTTTAAACTCATGATCCTCCTGCCTCAGCCTCCCGAGCCTCTGGGATTACAGGTGTGTGCCATAGTGTCCCGCTTGCCTCCTATCTTGATTTTTTACAAAACAAATGTAGTACTCAGGTTTAAATGCTAGCCATTAAAAAAGCAATAGCTAACATCTCATCTTTCAGTGTATATTAACAAAAAACTGATCTTCCATTCTATCTCTTTTAGTTTGCTTACTTCTTTAAACATTGTTACTTACTGCTTTTGAAAAATCCAGGCATCCTACTCCACGCTCGAAAGTTCCAAGTCCAATAATTTGCAGCGTAGATAGACTAACTGAATCCCACACTCTGACATGAGGTTGCAGGGGCTACAAAAAACACAAAACAGCAAGACTAACTCGTGATGCAATACATACCACAAGGAACTGGTGTCACCTACAAAAAGTAAAAGGGATGAACAGACGTCTAATAAGACAATAACTACCAGATTTAGACATTTCCCCAAAGAATCTTGAGTAGGTACTTTTCTCTCATACCAAATTATTTGACTATTTACTATGTTTCACATGTTCTCCATATGTCACATGTATTAAAACATTTCATATTCATAAAATTAAAAACTATAGATATGATTATCAAATATTATTTAACAGATGGAGGAACTAATATACAGAGATTTAAATAACTTGACCCAAGTTATACAGCTACTAAAAGGTAAAATCAGAATTCTAATGCAGGTAAATTTTTTCCGGATTACTTTGCCCCCCCACCTTTTTTTTTGAGAGACAGGATCTCACTGTATTTGCCCAAGTTAGTATAGAGACTTGTGAACTCAAGTGATCCTCCCACCTCAGATTCCAGAGTAGCTGGGGATACAGGTATGTGCCGGTTGGATGCTTAGCTTTTAGCACTACCTTTATATCTGAGAAAATCATTGTCCAGTAAATTGCTAAGCAAATAGTCCTCAAACAGAATATGGAATTGGAAGGGATCTTTCAAAACAACTCCATACAATCTCCCCCTACCCCACACTCCTTTAAAGAAATTGAACCAACAGAATGTCATGAATACAAACATGTTTATCAACCACCATCAATATTCACTACTGATCTTAAAAAGAAGAGATTTATTATATAAGCCAATTTTAAAACATTACACAGTAACTGAAACTCTAAATGATATTAATTCTCCTAATACATAAAATCGAGAGGTCCCACCAACTAAAGATAATTGAAGTACCTTTGGCAAATAAGGATTTTATAATAATTTCCCTATAGAACACTTTATTATTTAAAAAAACAAAATTAGCAGTTTGATTCTTTCTTTTTTTCCAAATGTTCTTAGTCTTAAAAGTTTTTTCCCTGCTTTTGCTAGAAATCCTTTAGTAGTTACATTCTGAAAACAAGTTGTAGTTTAAAAATTACAATCAATTCCATTCAAACAGCAATTATCACTAGATACAAAATGCATAAATCTGTGCTGCTTACCCTTCCATCTTTATCCACTCCAGCTATCTGTCCAGTTGCAATTCTAATTTTGTCAGGATGAATAGCAAGGCTAGAAAAGTAATATCAACAATAATTTTAAATACAAAAACCATGTGAAACAGCAAAAACACACTGTTATATCAATGTGTTTTTAGTTTTTTGTCATAAAAAACTCACTTTGTTCTATTTTATTTTCTTTAGGAAATTAAGTAAACATCAATTATCTTAAGATTTTTAAGTTTTCAGTGTTTCTTTGTTAAGTTTAACAAATTAATAGAACATTAAATTCAAAGAAAATATCCACAACTGTGGCATGGTTAACAAACTAAATTGTTTTCATTTGTGCAAGTTCCTTTCTAGTCCATGTATAAAGGTATACATACTATATGGTTTTATTTAAAGATGTAATATTGTGTGGTATAATTCCAATCAAATAAAACAGAAGCTTTTTTTTTTTTTTCATTTTCCCACATAATCCTTATGCATTATTACTGACTTAGCAATTCTTTCATCTTTTGGGTGATTTCTACTTTTCTACCAGGGGAAAAAGTAAACAACAGTCACCATCATAATGCCATCAACTGGGGCTGGGGTTGTGGCTCAGTGGTAGATCACTTGCCTTGCACGCATGAGGTGCTGGGTTTGATCCTCAGTACCACATAAAAATAAAATAAAGGTATTATGTTCATCTCCAACTGAAAAAATATTTTAAAATAATGCCATCAACTTTTTAATTAGTTCTAATGCTACACTTAGCACATCAAATTTGGGGCAAAGAATTTTTAAATAAAAATGGAAAACAATGCTAAAATTATTCACGGTACACATACAATTGATTATCAAAAAAATTGGGGGGGGGCTGGGGTTGTGGCTCAGCAGTAGAGTACTCGCCTTGCATGTATAAGACCCTGGGTTGATCCTTAGCACCACATAAAAATAAATAAGTGAAATAAAGATATTGTGTCCAACTATAACTAAAAAATATTTAAAAAAATTTAAATGTCTTCATGTCCAAGTCTACATTTTTTTTGTATCTTGCCACAACAGGTAAGTGCTACTGAAAACACTATTTTTGTTTGTTACTTGGAATGTACTGCTAATTATTTTCTGGAATAATAGCCTCAATTCAAATTGTCATAGAGAGAAAAATGTTCTAAAAGTTCTATAACTTTCTTATATTAAGAACTATGTATTTTCAGGGGCTGGCAAGGTAGCTCAATGGTAAAGGACTTGCCTAGAAATATGAAAGGTCCTGGATTCAGTCCCCAGCACCCCAAAAAAGGTGTGCTTGAAAATGATAATAATTTGGTATGAATGGTATCTTATTTTCTTCAATTACTAAGTAGATTAGAGTTTATTGATGTTTCTTTTATTTTTCCCTGTGGTACTGGTGACTGAACCCAGGGACATTTTACAACCAAGCTATCTCAGCCCTTTTTATTGTAAGACAGAGTATCGCTAAGCTCCCAAGACTGGCCTCAAACTTGCCATCTTCCTGACTCAGCCTCCCAAGTTGCTGGGAATACAGGTGTGTGTCACCATGCCCAACTCAATGTTTAATTCCATTTCTTCTTATTAAAATAGTTTACATCCTATAGTGAGATCAACTACATTAAAATCTAACACGTTGACATTTTGCCATATCTAACTTAAATCTCTCCTTTCATATGAATTTTTAAAACTAACATTTCTGGTTTGGGAAATACACTTTTGCACAGTTCAAATATCAAAAGCTATAAAAAATACATTGAGAAAAGTCTCTTCCCCACCTGCCCCAACTGCTAAGATCTCATCTATCTGGTTCCTATCCCTATCCTCTGAAGCTTCTAAATGTAATCACTATAACTTGTTTCTTTTTATTAGTAATTCTAAGAAAATTTTATATACACGGAAAACATTTATTTTCTACTCTTTTCTTACACAAATGGCAGAACACATGCACATTCTCCTGCTCTTTAAAAGTGTTCTTGGGAGTAGGGGTGGGGCTGTAGCTCAGTAGTAGAGTGCTTGCCTCACATGTGTGAGGCACTGGGCTTGATGATCCTCAGCATCACATAAAATAAATAAATAAAGATATCTACAACTAAAAAAAATTTTTTTAAAAAAGTATACTTGAGAGTATATCTTAGGGATTTTTCCATATTAACATACAATCCCCAACTGAAAGGTTGTTTGTAATCTTTATGATCAAAATGTTGTAGTGATTTTGTACTATATTATTCTCCAAGTGTAAAAGGCAATAGTTTAATTTTCTCTATAAATTCAACTATCTATATAATATTGTTAACAATCGTGTTAATTTTAGTTAAGCTATAATTGCCAGAATAGTATAAGCAAAGCTTTCAAATGTCAGAAAATAATGGCTTGAACAATAAATGAATTTAATTAGAGAAGCTAAATTTACCAAATTAAAAAAAGGAGTTATATTTTTATAGTGTGAGACCTTATGAGATACTTATGATTCTTCCTCAGCCATGATTTTTTTTTCCTAAAAAAGAAAAGCCTCAAATGTAAAATTTATCTATGCAGGATAAATTCTTAATAAACACTGAGTAACCAATAATAACTCTCAAAATTTATCCCACATGTATTTCCCACATGTATTTCATACTACAGAACTGAAGAAAAGGATTAAAGGGATGTGAGAAAGCAGAGTAGATTCTACCTGAAATTTATAGGGGTGTATTTTATTGCTGCCTATACTATACCAACCATTTTGAAGGACTCAAAGTCCTTTTTTCTTTTAAAATTTATTCTACAGAATATTTATAATATCCTCACATTCTGAGTTTTCCACAAAAAAATCATTTTTAATACAACCCAACTTTAAAAAGAAAACAAAAAAAGGAGGACACAAAGAACAAAATTAACAAATATTAAATGATACTAACCATTTCACACAATCTGTATGACCCAGGTAGTGTCGTTGAGTTCTCTCTTCATAATTAAATAGTACTACCACTGATGCAATGAAGTAAACTATTTCCCCCGTAGGAAGAAGGTAAACATTAGCTCGACAGTCCTTTCCTCGATAACCATATCTTAAAAGAGTCAAGGTTTATAATAAATATAATATTCAAAGTGTTATCTTCTTCAAGGATACATAGGGAATTAGGAAGGCTGATGAAAAGAGAACTGGAATAGATTTAGAAAACTCATATTTTGCCATTATCATTGTACAACCTGGGTCTTTTACTATGTTTAGTCTTAGTTTCCTCATTCACCAGAAAAATATATATTTAGTTCCTAGTATGTACCATACAATTCTGAACAGAACAAACATGGGCTATGTCCCTGGAGCTTATTCTAGAAGATATACACAATCAGCAAATATATAATTACAAACATGGAAAGAAAAATAATAGTATGCAGGAGAAACATAAACAAAGGACCTATTTTAGATGGAGAGAGACAAAGGAAGGAACAAAAGAAGGCTTACCTAGAAAAACAACATTAATGCTGGACCTAAAATGATAAATAAGGGATATTCAGGCCCAGTTTCGTAGATAGAACATTTGTTAAAAATAAGTTGTAACAGCCTGGTGTGGTGGTGCATACCTATAATTACGGTGACTTGGGAGGCTGAGGCAAGACTGTAGGTTCAAAACCAGCCTCAGCAATTTAGCAAGACCCTAACTCAAAATAAAAATTAAAAAAGGCTGGAGATGTGACTCAGCAGTTAAGGACTCTGGGTTCAATCCTCAGTGCCAAACAAAAAGTTGTACCAAATTACAGAATTGGTGCATTTTCCCAAGCTGATTTCTGCCTAATGCAAGGAATTCAAAGTGTGTGGCAGAATGAAGGCAGAGAGTAGAGTTTACACTACTAACTCCTTTCTGCTTCACTAGGTTTTTTAAAACTTCTAAGAAAAGTGAGAATTTCCAGGTGAAATTAGAAAAGTTTTGTGTTAAATATCATTTTTTAAAAGTCTTGCACAGAATTTTGGAATTAGAATCAACTTTGTTAATTTGATCTCTTAAGAAAATGACCACATAATCATTTTACAGCTTACAAAATGCTTAATCAATGTTTTCTTATTAAATTCTGGCAATAGCCCTATGAGACAGGGGTTATATCCTTTTTATAAGTGAAGAAAGTGAAGATGCATAGGAGATAAGTGGCATAGCCAAGACTCAAACGCTAGTCTTTCAATTCTAGTCCTGTACCTACTGTGATGTTTACAGAATACTGCTGCCCTTTTCTCTATTAATTCTGAAGGCTTAAAATTGTTAAGAGCAAAATATACAACATATGAAAGGATTAGGGTGTTTTCTTTTTAATTTCTGAAGTGATTGTTATGTTTATTATATTTACTTTTTTGCATAAAGAAAATTTTGATAGATTAGATAAACCAATTTTCCTTTAATTGGAGACAAAGCAAATAAATTTGTTATCATGTTAGGGAAGGATACACCCACTCCAGTTTCAGCTTCTCAGGAGGAAGTTCTGTTCTGATGTCGTCATAGTTGTCAACATCAGAAGGAATGAACATTGTAATCGGCCGACCTCGCATAAACATTTTAATATATTCTCCTTCTGTTGAAAAACAAGACAAAAATGAAGTCATCATTGAGATCCTCAGGAAAAAAATTAAGCCATACATATTTTCTTTATAATCATAGAAAAGTGGATCATTAAGGTGATACAATAAAAACAAAATGAAAATAGTTACTTCAAAGTTTTTATTTTCATGACATATAGTTGTTTTGTTATATATTGTATAGCATATAGAAAACAAAGTGATACTCTGAAGATCTAGTTCAAATCATTGGAGGAAAAATCATTGGCAACTTTTAATTGAGAATAACTATCTTCATAATTAAAATACAATTTATCTGCTTGAATGTACACATTTCTACAAGACACCCAGGAAGGTTTAGGTAGAAAGATGCAAAAGAAAACAATTTGATGATGGAAGTTTCTCAAACTGTTGAAAAGAAGAAAAAAATTACTTGGACAGGCAATAATCATTTCACCATACTACTTGATCTATTTACTGAGCTTAATAACACATAAAAATCATATCCCACAAACTACAAAGCTTCTGCACAGCAAAGGAAAATAATCAGTAGAGTAAAAAGGCAATTTATGAAACAGGAAAAATATTTGCAAGCTACGTATTTAATAAGGGGTTAATCTCTAAAATATATAAGGGATGCCTATTATTTAACAGAAAAAGAAAACCTACTAACTGATTTAAAAATGGGTTAAGTATGGGCTAGGGTGAGGCACTTGGTTTGATTCTCAGCAGCACATATAGATATAGATGATAAAGATATAGCTAGACAAAGGTCCATCAACAATTTATTTTTATTTTTTAATAAATAGGTTAAATATTTGGATGTACATTTCTCCAAAGACATAAAAAAGGACCAACAGATTTATGAAAAATATTTGACACAGTAATTATCAGGGTAATACAAATCAAAGCCACAATGAGACATCACTTTACATCTGTCAGAACAGCTATTATATAAAGAAAAAGGCAAAAAAATAAGTGTTGATAAAGATGTGGAGAAATTAGAACCCTTACACACTTCTTGTAAGAATGCAAAATTGTATTGTCAATTCAGAAAATAAGACAGAAGTTCTTCAAAAAATTAAAATAGAACTACTACTATATCATCTAGCTATCCCACTACTGGGTATTTTCCAAAAGAATTAAAACTCGGGATCTTAAAGAGATAGTAACATTTTCATTTCATGTTCACAGCAGAGCAATTCATAACAGCCAAGATGTGGAAAAAAACATCCACTGACAGATGAATGGATAGAGAAAATTCAATACATAAACATAATGGAATTCATTTAGTCTCTAAGAAGCAGGAAATTTTATAATATATAACAACATGGATGGCTCTTGAAGACATTTTGTTAAGAAAATAAGCCAGATACAAAAAGACACAGCATGATTCTACTCATGTTATGCATCTAAATAGTAGAAATCTTAGAATCAGAAAGGAATGGTGGTTACCAGAAGCCAAAGGAAAAGGAAAAGGGAAATGTGGAACTACTAATCAAAGGGTAATGTTTCAGCCAAGTGAGATGAATAAGAGCCATTATATATAATACTGTACCTGTAATCAATAATAATGTACTCTTAAAAATTGTTAAGAACATAGATCTCATGTTAAGTGGTTGGGTTTTTGTTTGTTTGTTTGTTTTGGTACTAGGGATTGAACACAGGGATACATACATCTCCAGCCATTTTATTTATTTATATATATTTTTTGAGACAAGAGTCTTGCTAAATTGCTGGGGCTGGCCTGGAACTTGCAATCCTCCTGCCTCAGCCTCCCTAAGTCACTAGGATCACAGGGGTATGCCACAGTGCCTGACTTAATGTTAAGTGTTCTTAACATAATCAAAAACAAAATCATGATCTCAGAATATACCATTCGGAAAGGAGTCAAACACCTTCATAAATCAGGATGAGGAAAAGGATTAAGAGTTAGGCTAAGCAGTGAGTAGAGCTAGAAAGGAGAAGGCAGACTTCTCTCACTTCACAATTGTGCCTTGCATCTAGAACATCTAGTTCAGTTATAATACACTAACATTGTCAAGACAGTGCTAGAAAACATCATTTTTAAATTTTTGGTGGTACTCAAGATTGAGCTCAGGACCTTTTTCAAACATGCTTGGCAGAAACTCCACCACTAATCTGCACCCCCAGGCCTAGAAACCATTTTCCTATTAGCAGCATAGGTTCTAAAACATCTTTTAATTACATAAACCAATAGATCTCCAATGTTTAGAAGACCTTCAACAGTCTTAAAGCTAATGATGCTTTAAAAAACCAAATCTAGAACCAAATCAGTATTTATTATATGTATTTTACAAAAGGAAACAACACTTCACAAAACAAATGGGATTGTTTCTTATTCCTTAAAAACCAAACAACAACAACAAAACCCCACTCATCCCTGTCCCTAGCAGGGATGATCTACATTACAGATAGGTTTAGTAAATGCTGATGGTGATTATAAAATGGCAACAAAACAATCTAAAAGGGAAAGAGAAACAAAGGGATTTGGTGTAAAGGCATAGGAAATGTCTAGCATTTGCCAATTTTCTGACATGAAATGAAAACAACAATGAACCAGACTGAAAATATGACCATCAACCAGAGGCCGATGCGATCTTAAGATCTCCAATAATGACCTGAGCTAATTAAGGAGAATTATACATAATCCAGTAATTCTTAATTCAGTTGCTTATATAATGCAAACCATGAAAAAGAAGAAGATAAAATAAATTGCTAAATATCTGCAAGTATTTTTTTCAGAGTCGGGTCAAAAAGTTGTGTTTGGTATGGGTGAGAAGTTCAAGTTATTTTTATTATTATTACTCAGTGTGCTCAGTCTCACAGTTTGATCTAAGAACAGGCTAAGAACTCCCACACTATGGGGTTTAACACCACATGATGTATGTCTTTATTACTTTTGAATCTAAGAGTGGGCTCTGCTTCCTGGTGATTTTTTATCACAGCTCAACTTTAATGATAACTAAATGATTACCAGCTGTAGATCTCTCCCTTCTATAGTCATTCTAATCTGTATCTCCTTGTCCTTTTTAAGTTTATTCTTTTAAGGTATTAGGTATTGATTTGTCACATAACTTTCCTTCCAGTTTTTTTTTAACACATTTTTTAAAAAACCAGTACACATTTTTTTAAAGGCAGACATCCTACCCTCTAAAATTTTTTTCCAGGATTCTTGATTAGAGGTGCACATGATCAACATTTAGTAGATGCTTCTATTGCCATTTAAAGGCAATGTATGTTTAGCAAAGGGAAAAGGTTAGTAGTAGTATATACACAAATAGATCTTTTCTGCTAATACAGACAGCTTAGAATACTGTATTCATTGGTTTATTAACTGTCAAGTGGCAACACCGATAAATGGGAAAGCAAAGGAGCTATACCAGTGCATGCCAATTTTTCTAATATGATAGAAAAAAGGGAAAATCATGTTAGGATAAAAATGCTTTTCTGATCTATACATGTTAGAGACCAATAATATAATTCTTGGAACTGAGAGGGAAGCAATACATTATAGTAGAAAGAACATGAGCTTTGCAAAAGACTGACTGGGATTTGAATTCCAGCTTGACTCCCTTTCTGGCTGTGAAACTTTGGCTTCATATTCCTAATACATAAAATGGTAACACTAGGTATTGCTTAGAATTATGATCACATTGTAAGGCATAATGAGGTCTTGATAATTATTTATTACCCTCCCTTTGAGAAGGATTTGTGACCATTTTAAAAACTGTCTAGAAATTGCTTATGTGACTTATATACAATATTATTTCTTCATAAGTCTTAAGGTGATATTGTGGATAATAATGGACAAATCAGCCAGAATTCTGCTGATTCTATCAGACACACTTTAAAACAAGGGTTACATATTCAAATATCTGTAAAACCAGAAAGGAAATGCAAATGAGAGAAGTGGGAGAGTAAAAGATGACTGGGGTTGTGACCATCTCAGGGAGGCAGTGTGCCTAGTCAGTTCCATGAGTGATATGGGTCCCACGTTACAAGATCTTTTCAATTTTCAAAAGAAACTGAAAATCTGTAATTTATTATGAAATCTCTCAATTTTAAATGTTTATGTCTTTGACCAAAAAAAAAAAAAAAAAAAAAAAAAAAGGAAAGTGTGAAAATACATCTATTTGGCCTGCTGCACAAAGGCCACCAGTTTGTATAGCATGGTGATCTTAGTGATGGTATACGCTATTCTTGAAAAATGCCAAGAGTATGGACGTTAAGTGTTCTCCCCATAAGAGTGATAAATATGTGAAGTGATGCATTTATTAACTAACTATATTTAATCATTCTATAAAATATATATACTTCAGAATATATACAATACATGCAATTTTGTCAAAAAATAAATAGCCCAAAAAATAAACAGAACTTAGTTTATGATACTAAGGTAAAAATTGGTTAAAGATTATTCAAGTTTGAAAAAGTTGTAATAGGCAACTTTTTTTTGGGGGGGGGGTGGTGGTGCTGGGGATTGAATCTAGGACCTTGTGCATAAGAGGCAAGCACTCTATCAACTGAGTTATATCCCCAGCCCAACCAATTTGAGAACCTTCAGGTTCTGCTTTTAAAAATAATGACATGTGACACTTTTTCTTTTCTTCTTCTTTATAATAATTATTTTTGGTACTAGGGATTGAACCCAGGGGTGCTTAATCACTGAGCCACATGCCAAGCTCTTTTTACATCTTTTTTTTTTTTTTTTAAATTTTGAAATAGGGCCTTGCTTAGTTGCTGAGGCTGGCTTTGAACTTGCAATCCTCTTCTTCAGTTGAGTCACAGGATTTATAGGCCTGTGCCACTGCATCTGGCAGACACTAAGTTTTTGTATGGAAAAAAATGTGGGCTGTGGATGCAATTCAGTAGTAGAATGCAAGGCCCTGGGCTTGATCCTGGAACATAAAAAATAATAAAAACGTAAAACATTATATTTGATATCTATTATAAGAATGAGCTCATCAGCTGTGCTCATTTTGATTACAAAATATTTCAGACTTACCTATTTTCCCAATAGGTGCCTACAGTCTCCAAAATTAGCACAGATTTTTTTTTTTTTTTTTTTAAATCTGGGGATGTAACTTAGTAGACTGTTTGACAAACGTGTATAAGGCCCTGGATATGACACCCAGATTCACAAAAACCCAAACAAAAAACCTCAACATTTTTGTATCAATAACTTATCAATTAAATAGTATTATTCTAGAAACTGACTGCTACATCTAACAGCAAATAGTCCTAAGGGAAAATTTATTCAAATTTTAAGATCTTGTGCTCCAAGGACTTTATCTTAGCTCCAAGTAGAAGAGAACCCAGAACCAGGAAGATTAATGAAAAAGGGTTCAGGCTTCAAAGTACAAATAAAAATCCAGGTAAGAACCTCCTTAGTGACATAATTTGTCCTATTCTCCACACCTAACCTCAGAGATTGTCCAGTGTACATTCCATTCCACTTCCTATTGTTTTCAATCATTGACTTCCTTCCTTATTCCTTAATGTTGATCAGTACACGAAGCCACATCACTTTCCTCTTATACTGCTATGCCTGAAGGGCAAGACCTTTTAGGTAGTTTTCTCTACTACCACTCACCGAAATGTACCAAATGTAAATAGGCTTCTTCCCAAATCAAAGCAGATGGCTTGGAACAAGTCACAGCTGTCATTGTCAAAAAAGAGCTAAAGAGATTAATAAATCATATTTTTAAAAAATTGTCCAAAAGTGACAGATAATAGTATTAATAGCTAAAATATTAAGAAAATGTGTTGTGACTATGCCATGCAAAATGAATGCCAATCTTTTGAAATAGATCTACAACTTAAAGCAAGTGAAGAGCATCTATTCAAAAGATGTCATCTTACTCTACCATTTAAATGCAAGGTTTTAAAAATGCCAGACTCTAAATAAAATATATTTGGGACTATGTACCAGGTATTGTGTTAAAACACTTTATTACCGTCCTTAATTTTTACAATAACCCTTTGAAGGTTTATTATTATCTCAATTATAGATGAGAAAACAAAAACATAGGGATGGTAAACTAACCCATTCAGGGTTACTAGAGCTATGATGAAACCTGTCTCTGGATTTCAAAATCCACATTTAAATACCTATATTATGTTGCCTGCTATACATCCCTACATGAAGAGTTAAGTTAAAAAAAAAAAAAAGTGCAATTGTTCAAAACCAAGTTCCTATTCTTTTGTACATACTATTTCTCCTCAAATGTTTCCTATTTCAGCAGATGTCACTTAACTAGTTGTTCACGTTAGTCTTCATAGATTCCTCTGTTCCTCACCTCTTATTCTCTACCTATCCATAAACCATCTTGAATCCATCCACTTCTTTCTATAGGATCTGCCCAAACTCAGTCAGTTTTGAATTATATAAAAGTTCTCCTTGCAGATACTGTTGAATGATTAAAGTCTATTCTCCAGATAATATACAGTGATTAGAGTAGCAGCAAAGGAGTAGACTCAAATTCCAAAATTAAGTCTCAATGCAGGCAACATTGGGATATTATCTTTTTCAGAGATCTGAGCCAATCTTTTTGAGGTAAAGTTCTTGTAACAGAACTTAACTTATTTTTCTATATCCTTTCTCAACTTTTCATTCCATCCTTCTCCCCAGGTACTGGCTAAAACTGTGCTAAGGGATGCTTCTAAAGCAAAATCTCCACCTTTCAAATACATTACCTTGTTTACCTGATTTTGAAAATTGTGACATCAACACAAATCACTCTTATGTATTAATCATAAGTTCTTTTTCCTTCAAAAGAACATACTAAAACGTCAGGTAGCCTGTCCTTATTAACTCCACAATGATTTTAAAAAATATGAGGTTTTAGCAAACCATTTAATAATAACTGCACCTATTTATAGTTATAGTGTTTTCTATTTTTGAAGTACTTTCACATATATTTCATCCTTTAGCAGTCATATAAATTAAGTTTTATAGTTATTATTCTAAGAGTAGAAAACTACTTAAGAGATACTGTCATTTGGCCTAGGTCAAAAAACTATTATACAGAAGAGCCAGGACCAAACAATAAACACAGCAACTGTCCATTTGCTGTCATTTCAACTATACACCACATCCTCTATTTAAAAAAGAAAAAAAGAAGTTTCGATATATAACATAGTAAGAATTGTCTTTGTAAATAAAATCTCATTTTTCCTTAAAGGATCTCAACCCTTTGCCTAATCTATTCTGTACTGGTATGGAGGGAGAAAGTTAAGACCTAACTAAAGAGAATAAAGCCATGAAAATTCAACCTCATTTGGGGCTGGGGTTTTGGTTCAGTGGTAGAGTGCTCGCCTAGCACACGTGAGGCACTGGGTTCGATCCTCAGCACCACATAAAAATGAAATAAAGGTATTATGTCCACCTACAACTTTAAAAAAAAAAACAACTCAACCTCATTTATGATTTCAGATAAATGATCCAAAGAAGATAACAAATATTTTTTTTCTTATTAGAACTAAAGAGAGTAAAAATCCACAGAAATCAAGTAAAATCTCTAACAAAAATTTGTCTACACTTAAGCTGAGAAAATAAAGATAACTATGATACATAGAAATAAGCTGCGAAAAGCATGCACAGAAAAGACATGCTTTCATTTAGAACAGCATGCTTCAATTAAATTTGCAGGCAATCTAAGGAGAATGTAAAACTTATACATAAAACTTACCTACTTTGCAATTAAATTAAATACATATTTACAGAATGTCTGCTTACCTTGTTTGGTTAGAACAAGCCAACAACAGCAAGTAGCCAGAAATTACAATCAATATAAAAGAAAAACTTAAGAGGAAATGGTTTGCTAGACTCATTATATTTTCAGTCTTAGCATCAGGAAATGAGTGATTATTTGCAACGAAATTGGCAAGACAGAAAATTGAGTTAAAATTTATCAATCTTTTAAATGGCTTTTCTAAGTATAGCTTTTTTTAAGGGAGAAAACATTTTATACTTCTTTGTCTCATAAAAATAAGAGGGATTTTTAAAAAGTAGCCGGATTCTCTAGTTCAAATTAGCATGATATTTCCTTTTTTAAGAGGGAAATCATATGAAAAGCCAAATAAGAGATCCAGGAAGAAATTAACTTAGAAGGCGACCAACTGCGTAGCTTATTCTTACCTTGGCTGTTTTTTTCACGGGTTGACATTTTTGCTGGTTGAAACAAAAATGACATATCTTACAATAAAAATTGAGCATTTTTAAATGACTACAATAATGTAACATGTCTCTGATTACTATGAATAAAGTAGACCAAATGAAAGTAAGACAACATTCTTATCATTTAGCAAAAATTAAGCTGATATAGAAAAGCAAAAAATAAATTTACAGGATTTTTAATTTACCTTGATTGATGATGACATCTTTATGCCTAAAAAAGGAATTCAAAGAACACATTTATTTTATAAGTTTATACAGCTGACCATTAGAATCATCTGAAGAAATTGTACAACTCTGGTAAAGACCCAGAAGTGAAACTTAAGCATCAATATGCCTCACTGGTTTCAACTAATAACTGATCTCAACTATTAATATACATTGTTTTGTAAAACAATGAATGTCTCACAGACAGCTAAACACTGACAGAATAAAAAGAATTTAAGAAAAATATTCAAATCATATAGGAGATTTACAATTTGGGACATTAAGAAGGAAATAGCTTTTCTGAGAAGACTTAAAAAAATACACTGAAGAAAAAACTGATAAATTATAATACAAATTTTTAAAAATTTCAAATGACAAATATAAATGTATATGCAAACAAGGGTCATAGAATTATTAATATTTAGATGTAATGAAGAAAGAATACTTACTTGTCTGTATTTTTAATAACTTTTGATATCAGTTTTGATGTTGAAGCTGTTCTCAATAATTTATTACGACTATCATCTGAATTTTCCCATGAATTATGTGACTTTTCAGCTGCTGGTGTTCGTTTGATGCTAGAAGAAATATTAACTTCTTAGCCAAAAATTCTGAGTAGCAATGACATGTAACTGACAGTTTAAGTAGAACACAAAAGCAGTTATTAACATTTCATTAAAGCAATCCAGAAAAGAGAAGGAAGGATTAGTTGAAAGGCTCTGCCTGGATGAGTAAAGGAGTTAAACAAGGCAATTACCAAGTCTGTTTTGTAAATTTCAGTATTATTAAGAATATTCACTAGAAGAAATTCACTGATAGAAATAAATCTATACATTTTTTGCTGATAACAGAAAAAAATTGCTTAAATCTGAGTTATAATATAGTTACAAAAATTCTGTACATTTTCACAGTCACTGAATTGTAAGGCTATAACTTTCATTTTTATGGAATTATGTCCTCAAGTAATTAAATTACATATGGTTCTAAAGACAGTTTCTAAATAAATTGTGAGACTAAAGGTGAAATTCTTGTTTATATCTTTAAAGACAATTTCACCTATGATCAGAAATAAACATGATTCAATCAAAAAGTGGTATTATCAATGCTCATTTTATATATTAACTGAATATTTTTTATTTGTAAATGACTTTTTGGCTGCATTGCTAACTATCCTAAAACTCATCCAGGCTTCAATACTTCTTGCAGTAGTATTTCCAAAGAGCAATTTAGAAGGGCAAGCACATTTCCAGGAGACTTCAAGAAGCTGAAAAAAAGACCGGGACAAAGAAGATATCAAATCATATCAGAACCTTAAAGAGATTGATTATATAAAGCCACCTTTAACCACACACAATCCAAAGTTACATAACATTAATAAGTTATATCCAAGGAAAACTCCACAGACCAGGCAGAAAAATAACAAACCATTTAGACAGCCTAAGAATCTGCGTGAGGCACATAAAAAAAGCAAATGGTAATCATGCATCAATCAAGTGAAGGGTACTTTGGTTTCCCAAATTTCCATTACAGATTTGAGACAAAATATTAAACTGGTCAAATAAAAATTATTATAAATCCTTTAGGAATAGTTATTTATTTTATTAAAAACCTATCCAGTTCCGGGAATGGTTTAATAGTTTCTATGATTTCTAAGCAGAAGTATGATGGTAAAATATATACCTAATGATAAAACTTGAATCTGCACTTCTAAAACAGGCCAATTTAATTGGTCTCAGTTTTTTTATTGCAAGGTAGATGTAGCAGTAAACTCCCAGCATGCAGGTTTAAATACCCAATTTAGGCTCACACATTGTTAGAATGTTGTCCCTTGTCCCCCTCTCATAATTTTAAAATACTAATTTTATGGACACAGAGAAGCCCTCAAGCAAGCCTTTAGCATAGAAAACACCAGGTGAAATGAATTTGTTTCCCTATTCAAGCAAGAACTTATCCTCCCAAGACCCAAAACTAAACCTGAGAGGCAGCCACAATGAAGAGCCATTTATTGAGAAGGGCCCTTGCAAGTTGAAGGTTGTAATGATGCCAAAATGTGGTGCGGATAATTACATATGGCCATTCTATCCATGGCTATAAATTTATACATGACTATATTAAATTTAAAAGTATTCTATGTTATAAAAACATTGTTTTTGGGTTTAAAATAGGTTATTCATGCCTTCTTTTGCCAAATTGTTCATTAAATATTTATTTCTTTTCCAGTTTTAACTAAGAAATTTTAACCTTAAATTTTTATTTCCCAATTTTCTAAAATACATATGATATCAAAAAATAAAGAAAAAAAGCCAGTAGGCTTTTCTCCTGAAATCCATGGATAGCTAAGTTTTTCCCAAGTCACAGAATTTAGGTATCTTTACAACCATTCCCTAGCTCTGTACTTGGGGACGGTTGAAACCTTTTGGTGGGAGTAGAATTCTTGCTTTCTGGAGTTTGTCTGTGTATTTGGAGAGGCTGTGAAGAGGACTGGGGAGAAGGTGATGCTCGAATTTGTGGACTTTGATCATTAGAATGAGATTCCTCTTTTTTTTCTCTCTGTCCTTGTGGTTTTTCTTTCTTTTTTTCTGTACCACTGTAAAATAAAGTATAACATGGAACAACACATATTTAAACAAATTTAAAAAAATCAAATGATAGAAAAGTGATTATTATATAATTCAAAACCCTAAATCATACACAACTAATACAACTTTTACTGCTTTCATTCAATATGGAAAACTATTTCTTTGAAAACTCTGGAAATTATTAAAAAGCTTCAGTAAAAATTTTATAAAAATTCTAAGGCAATATATCCTGTAAAGACTGCCCTTCTGGTCAGAAAGGACAGAAATTACCTCAAATGGATGTTGCCATCTAGGAAGCTGGGGGTGGAGGGCAATGAAAACCTATCGAAATGAGAGGATTAGTTACATTTTCCATTACCTGTGAAAACAAACTGATGCCCCAGGCACATTAAAAGCTCATGTTTATTCCCTAATTTCTTTGAATACTCCTGCTTCTGTCTATGGAGTTTTGTTTTATTTAGTTTTAGTGTTGGGGATTGAATCCAGGACCTTGCACATGCAAGTGCTTTACGGCAGAGATCCATTTTCAGACCCCTTCAAATTCAGTTTTAATCTTAGCAAGAGTTCATTTTTTCCTTAAACCTGCTGATGTCAATAGTTGTTATTTTAATTATGCAAGTTAATTAAATACAAAGAAAATCAACAAAATACACATAGAAAAGAGAATGACAAGTTCTATGAAAACTAACTTGAATGTTCTAGAAAGACTAAAAGTGAGTTACTAAAAAAACTGTTAAGTTGGAGTGAGAATTTTAAACATCACAGAAATAGAGATGAATTCTAACATATTGTTTTGCCAGATTTTAAAAATTTATTATTCTGCCTTTATAAGTGAAACTAAGTGGCTGGGGTTGTGGTTCAGCAGTAGAGTGGTCACCTAGTGCGTGCGAGGCCCTCAGTTCGATCCTCAACACCATAAACAAACAAACAAACAAATAAATAAATAGATGGGGCTGGGGATGTGGCTCAAGCGGTAGCGCGCTCGCCTGGCATGCGTGCGGCCCGGGTTCGATCCTCAGCACCACATACCAACAAAGATGTTGTGTCCGCCGAGAACTAAAAAAATAAATAAATATTAAAAATTCTCTCTCTCCTCTCTCACTCTCTCTTAAAAAAAAAAAAAAAAAAAAAAAAAAAAAAAAAAAACTTTCTTCCTCTTTGCTTATAAGCATTGCTTAAGTGTGTCCTGTAAGTTTGATATTCTGTGTATTTGTTCTCATTCCTAAGTACTTTCTAATTTCCCTGATGATTTCTTCTTTATTAAAAAATAAATAAATAAAAATAAATAAATAAATAGATGTATTGTGTCTGACTAAAACTAAAAAATAAATATAAAAAATAAATAAATGAAACTAAAAATTATGAAAAGTTATTTTTGGTCATTATTTTATTTCACAATCAACAAGAAATTTAATCAGAGATGCATCCTTAGATGGGGTGGGAGGCCTGACCTTTTATTTAAATAAAAAAATAAGAAATGAATACATATGAATGTTAAAATATTTAAGGTATTTATGTATAAATTCTTATAATTCCACACTTTGATTCTTTATTCATGAGTCACCTTCCATTCCCAACCATACCAGATATGAGTACTTATATCACACTCTTGGCAACATTACAAAGCAGATGGAATCAAAACTCATATTTCATTATTGAAAAGGCAGAAAACTACCGACTACTTATAGGTCTAAAACAAAGGCTATTTTGTAATTTTACTATAAAGTACATAATCTATAAGGAAGTACATTCCAAAAATATTTTAATATACATAGTACACACAATTTAACTATCACATTATAGTAGTTTAAAATGTTATTTTTACAGTGACATTTCTTAATCTGATTCAGTTTTGATACCTTTTGGCTCCACAATGGCCACTATCTATTTCATGTTCAAATTTTTAAAAACTATATACTAAAAAATAAAAATTTACCTCAAAAACATCAGATTACCTTTCAAATTTAGAAGTTACTTTGCTCTTGGTTTTCTAACTTACCTAAATATGTGGGCCACTACTCTTATGTGGGCCCAGTATAACTAAAAGAGATATTCTTTCTGGGTGTTTTGGTACTAGGGATTATTTAAAAGCAAAATATAAAGTCCCTGTGATATAAAGTAACAAAATCAGCTGGTCTTAGGTTATCAAATTGTTCCTGTGCATAATACTGATCACTATATAGCTATAGTACAACACTATATAGCTATAGGTACCTATGAAATGGGCTGAAAGCAAACTGTTATTAGCTACAATATGAATATTTATTTAAAAATTTCTACTACAAATTCTACTATGAATTTTTTCCTAAAATGGACAGGTAACAAATTTTAGCATCCTTTAAAGAGCAAAGTCTAGATTCTGTCATGATGACTTCAACAATTAAATTCTAGGAGAAAGTTTTTAAAGGACTTACGATCTTGTTATTTCTTTATGACTCCTTTAGATACCTGTTTGGTTAAACATCTACAATTCCACACTATGAAAAATTCAGTCACTGGTATTAGTTTATTGAGGTAAACATCTCCTAGAATCTATTATTTAAGGTTTTTCTTCATGCATTCTATGGTCTCTCCAAACTCTATATGGAATAATTTGCTAGAAATTTTAAAAAAGGGAAAAGTCCTATAAGCAATTTTATTGCAACAAAAGATTCAACTGATTGATGAAAAGAACATACAGAATTCAAATCTATAATATACTGAAAATGTTATATTGTAGCAATTCCATAGCCTTCCTGACCAGCATCCAACAACATGCAGACACAGACAAAAACAGGCACACAAAATGTTATTATAATATTTTGAATTAAACCTTAATTTTATACTTATGGTTAAAGAAAAAAGTTTTTAACTTCCCACTAATGCAGACATATATCAAGGATTCTATTTTCCCCTTAAAATGTTTTATTAAATATATCACTTGCTAAGGAAATTTCACTTCCAGAATTTCATTAAATACAGAGATATTTATCAATAAATTCTTCCTGAAAAAAATTAAAAAGAAACCAGGAAATTAAATTGTTCTCTTTCCTTAGGAAGAAACAAAAACTTCCTTACTAAAATTTGACAAATAATGATGAATATAAATTCAATGTGCATAGATTAGATGTCTCATTCACAATTGAAAAATTCAAAGGACATGCTCACTTGAGTTACAAACAGCTCTATTTCATATTCTTTTCAAAAGAAGACTTGTATCACACATAATTTTGCATTTTTTTCCTTTTTCCTTTATAAATAGGTACCTTTTAGCAGCAGATGAGAGAGTTTCTTTTCTTGCAATTGAAACAGAACTGGTGTGACTTGTTTTTCTGTTCGTACCACTTCCATTGGTTATACAGGACATGGAAATAGCTTCTCGAAGGCTTGGTTGGCCTAGAAAAACAAAACAAAAAACTCATATCAAACTTCAAAATATTACAAAGATCAAAATTTTAAAACTTAAGTCCATTAGTGTTTAGAACCAGTGAGCAGACTGCCTCACTTGTATATAGGACATCATTATTATCACAAGATTTTTTTTTTTTTTTGAGAGAGAGAGAGAGAGAGAGAGAATATGAATGAGAATTTTTTAATATTTATTTTTTAGTTTTCGGCGGACACAACATGTTTCTTTGTATGTGGTGCTGAGGATCGAACCCAGGCCACACGCATGCCAGGCGAGCACGCTACCGCTTGAGCCACATCCCCAGCCCACAAGATTTAATCCTATCAAAAAAGACCGATAGAGAGATGCTGAGTTGCTAAAAATGCAGCCTATTCCTCTTTCCTTTTTGTAAGGCAATGCTGCTCATTTTCTTAGTAAAATGGTTTGCTTTCTAGGCATAGCAGCTTTAAAGCACATGATTCAAGGTTGGGTCTCAAATAAATCTCACATCATCAATCTTCAGAAATAGTTCTGTTTTTGTTGAAATATATTTTAAATCCTAAAAATCATAATGTCAAATCTTAGAATGCTATTTCACATAAAAAGTCTAAATATATAAAGTAGTTTATTTTCTTATAGAGAAGAATGAGTGAACCAAATGTATGGTGGGTAGATTGGTGTGATCAGGAGCAGTTTTATCACAAGATATGAAGTCATGTAGATTGATAATCAAAAGTATTAAAATTTAGAAATAGAAAATACTTTTGATTTCTGAAGTCAGTTTTATCACAAGCATTCACGTAAAATCTAACTTTTTGATTTGACCAATCTCATATTTGCTTTTCTTCACAAAAGCACACACACAAAATAAAACTTTTATATATAGGAACTAAAATACTTAACATTCTACAGTGCTCAATACATGGCAGTGTAACACTGCTGTTTTGACAATAAGCCACTGGGTTTTACTTGTATCATAATTACCATAATTATCATAATTACATCCTTAATATAGGCTCCTAGATCCTACCTCAAATTGAAGGAATCAGTACAGAGAAAGGGGAAGACCTACGGCATTTGCTTTTTGAAACTTCTCATGAGAAATCTCACACATAATAACCCTCAAACCCCAAATGCTAATAACACTGGTCATTAGATTTAATTTTAGCATGCTAAATAAGTGACTTCTTGTATCAATGGCTCCTCTCCTCTGCCATGGTAAAACACTAATAACATAAAAATTCCACTTTTACCATTTAATAAGGTATAATTTATTTAGTATATTCACAATGTTGCTCAACCATCACTACTATCAACTTCCAGAACATTTTCATCATTCCAAATAGAAACCCTGTACCCACTAAACATTTTTACCCATCATTCCTTTCTTTCTCCTTCAAGCCCCTGTCAGCTATTAACCCTTTCTGTTTCCACAGATCTGTCTAATTCTGGATAATTTCTATACATGGAATCATACAATATTTTGTGTTCACACATGTATCAGCATATACAAATACTGTACTCTTTTTATAACTCAATAATATCTCATTGTGGGGGCTGGGGATTTGGCTCAGTTGGTAGAGTGCTTGCCTCACAGGCTCTGAGTTCAATACCCAGCACCACCAAAATCATCATCATCATCACCATCATCTCATTGTATGGATATACCACATTTTGTTTATCCATTCCTCTGCTGATGATAATCTGGATCTTCTACCTTTTGACTCTTGTTAATATTGCCACCATGAACACTGTGTACAAGATGTCATCTGAACTTTTTTTTCCCCCAATTCTTCTGAATATATGCCTAGGAGTGAAATTATTGGGTCGTATGATTGTTCTATGTTTATTTTATTTTATTTTTGGTATTGGGGACTGAGCCCCAGGGGTGTTTTACCTGTGAACAACACAAGTCCTTTTTATTTTTTGAGACAGTGTCTCACTAGGTTGCAATGGCTAACCTTGAACCTGTGATCCTCCTGCCTCAGTCACTCAAGCCACTGAGATTACAGACATATGCCACCACAATCAACAAATTACTTTATATTTAACTTAGTCACACAGTTGCTGTATCATTTTAAAATACTACCAGCAATGTATGAGGGTTCCAATTTCACCAAGCCTTGCAGACATTTGCTATTTTCAATGTTTTAAAAAAACATAGCCAGTTGAGGGAGTATCAAGTGTTATCTCATAACTTTTGGTTTTATGGATTCTATTGTTTGTCTATACTCTACTTCATTCATTTATTTTTGTTATAATTTTATTATTTCCACACACTTCTGTGATCTTGGGTTTTAGTTTTTTCTTCTTAGTTCCTTAAGATGTGACGTTGGTTTATTGATTTGAGATTTCTTCTTCTCTTACTTTTTTTTTTTTTTAAATGCTGGAGATTAAACCCAAGGTCTTATACCTACTGAACTATACTCCCCGGCTTTCTTTTTTCTTTTTTTTTTTTTTTGGTAGGCATTTACTGTGATAAATTTTCCTTCTAGCACTACTTTGGCTATATCAACACTTTTTGAAATATGATTTTTCTTTTTATTACACAAAAACCCATTAACCACTATAGAAAGGTAGACATATGTACAAATGTATATACATATATGTAAACTCACAGATATTACATATAGCTTGTAATTCACTTCCATTTCTCTTTCAATACCTCAAGTTTCATCTCAAAAGAGATTCATACTCTCATTAGGATAGGATAATAAACAAAACAATAAAAACACAGAAAAAAGTTAAGTATTGGCAAGGATTTGGAGAAACTGGAAACCTATGCACTACTAGTAAGAATATAAAATGATACAGCCACTGTAGGACACAGGATGGTGGTTTTTCAAACAATTTAATATACAATAATCATATGGCCTCACAATTCCACTTTGGGTGTATATCCAAGAGATTTGAAATCAGGAACTCAAGAAGATTTGTAGAGGAAATCTTATAGGACAAGTAAGAAATGGCCAGTTAAAATGTGGCTGATACCAGGATCCTATTGTAGCATGTGTAAAGGAAGAGAAAGAATGTAAGAGCAAAGCCGGTATATATGTATGTGTGTGTGTGTGGCACTGGGTGGGCAGAGGTGGATGGAGAAGACCAAAACAAACACACCAAAAAACCCCTTGATTATCATAACAGCATCATTCATAACAACTAAAAGGTACAAACAAATGTCCAATGATGGATGAGCACATAATAAAATGTGCTATGTACATAACAATGGAATATTTTTAATCTTAAAAAGGAATAAAATTGTGCCAGGAATGGTGGTGCATTCTTGTAATCCCAGGGAATTTGGGAAGCTAAGGCAGAAGGATAGCAAGTTTGAGGCCAGCCTCATCAATTTAGCAAGACTTGTCTCAAAATAAAAAAATAAAAAGGGATGGGGATATGGTCAGTTGTAAAGTACCCCTAAGTTCAAAAAAAAAAAAAAAAAAAAAAAAAGGAAAAAGAAAATTCTTAGTAAGACATCAGAAATCTTTTGCAATAGGCCCTACCTACCTAGGCTCACTTCTTGACACCCCTAATCTAACACCCTGTGCCTGTTTATTCTAAACTCCTAAATGAAATACTTTAATTCTTCTACACTTTCGTACTTGGATGGGCCTTCTTTCAAGCATATGCTTAGTCACCCCTACTTGCCTAAACTAACACATATTCATTATCCACCCACTCATTAAATATTTACTCAGGACTTACTGTGATCCTAGCCTTGCCTTTATAAAAGTGCCTGTACAAAGCAGCCACTGACATCACACAGTTCAAAGTCTTCCAAGAGAAGCACATGAAAATGTGGTAAATACAGTAACAAAGTGATATATCAATGGGATATTGTGGAAGTACAAAGAAAGCACATATAATTTTGAAAGGATGATTGAGGACACAGAGCTCAAGCAAGGTTTCCTAGGGGAAATACAGAATGAAGGATTAAAGGACAAGTAAGAAACAGCTAGTTGAAAGGTAGCTGATAAGATAGCAGGATCCTATTCTAGTATATGTAAAGAAAGAAAAAATGTAAGAGCAAAGTGCAAAGCAGTGTGTGTGTGTATATATGTGGGGCATTGGGTGGGCAGAGTTGGGTGGAGAACACCAAAACAAACAAACAAACAAAAAACTCCTTGATATGGCTAAACTATACAACAAGAGAGGTTAGTGTCTGGATAGGGAAGGCATGCCGGATTAGATCATAGAGACTTTGTATATAGATCCACTAAAGGGTTTTAAGTTGAAAAAAGACTTAGTTGGATTTGTGTTCCAGTAGGTATGTGAAGAGATTTCAGGGCAGTGGTCCAAAAATAAGGTTATGAGGACCTGAAATAAGAGCTGGTTAGCATGAATGGAAAGGAATAACAATTTTAAGAAATATGTAGAACCCAAAAGATGAGTTCAGTTTTTGGACATGAATTTTGAAGGACACAAGAGGACCAATCTAGTAAATAGATAATTCTTAAGCACAGCTATCTAGATCACAGGTATTGAGTAAATGGTACCAGTAAATAGCTATTAAGATCATGAAGATAAATGAGTGGCAATGTCACCTTTAACAAAGAACCTTCAATACCAGTTTGAGTTATGCATCTATCTAGGTGCTCCTATAGCATTCTTAATTTACCTTTATTAATATTAAATAATACAATTTTATAATTATTGACTTGTCTTCTTACTTTACCCGAATTTCTTTGGGGATAAAAAGAAAATTTTTTTTTAGATCTCCAGTACCTAAAGCAGTGACTGGTATTCTGAAAAGATGAAAGGAAGATAAAACTTTCCATCAATTAAGTGGTACAGAGTAGTATTAATTACCAAGCACTTATTATTTGTTAGGTATTGTCCTAAATATTTTATAATTGTAATCTCCTTTAATCTTCTTTATCACAAGATTAAAAAGGATTTATTATTATCACAGTTTTACTGATGAAGAAACTGAAGTTCAGAGAATTTAGCATACTCAAAGTTATACTGTAGTAGCCAAAGAAATGAAAATTTAAGTCTAGGTACAATAACCAGGAAGAAGAGAGAATTCAGCCATCTGAGTTGTGGCAGAAAAACAAATAGGAATTTGTTCTGGTTTGGATCTAAAATGTTCCTTTAAGTTAAATGCTTAGTCCCCAAGTCAGCAGTATTTTTGAGATGGAGCTTTTGGAAGATGACTGGATCATAAAGGCTATAATCTCATCCATGGACTAATCAATTGATGGATTCATAATTTAATGAACTACTAGGAGAAATCTACAAGGTACAACCTAATTGGAGGAAGCAGGTCTTTGGCAGATGGGGGACATGTCCTTGAAGTCATTCTCATTCTCTCATTCTCTCTCTCTCTCTCACACAGCTGGGGGACATGTCCTTGAAGTCATTCTCATTCTCTTTCTCTATCTCTCTCTCTTTCCTTTCCCTCCCCTCCCCTCCCCATTTTTTTTTCCTTGAATGCAAGACTCAAGCAAATGGGCTTTCTGACACTTTAGCCTGACAGTTCCTAAATATTAACTGATGAATTTCACAGTACTATAGACTCACAAAGCAAAGATTTACATATTATAAATCTCAAAATCTAAAATCCTTGTTCCCCCATACATAATATCTTTGTTCTTGCAAATTTTCCCATCTCTCCCTCTAAAGCAGTAATTTTCTTTTGTCACAATTTCCTACTTCTCTAATTTTCTTCTTCCTTCATTCAACAAGCTATTTATTGAGTCATTTAAAGGCTGGCTATGGTAGTAAGCAACTGTCCTTGTCTTTAAATAGTTTACAATCTAGTAGAAACAACATAAATAAATGCCAATACAGATATACAAATAAAGTTTTAAAACAATTCTGAGACAAAAAATAGACAATTTATAGGAAATAATTAAAGAGGTCTCAAAGTTAGATGAAATTTTGATCAAAAGAAAGATAAAGATGATCCGTGGAGAAAGAATTATAATGCTCAAAATCTTTTATATCAGATTCCTGATCACATGCTCAATCAATGGCTTCAACTACATACCTCTTCACACTCTTCATTCTCAACCTCTTTGCCACCTTTATCTTATTTCATTCTTTGAGAAGACTAAAGACTAACATATACTCCATCAAATTTTATCTTCTCCATTTGGAACTATATACCCTTCTCATTTCCTCTTGTCTCACATGAAGATGTTAGTCCTTTCAACTCCTTACTACGATTTTTTTTTAAAGTATATTTTGACTGAAAATGACAATGGAGGCATTTGACTCTCAGAGCAATGAAACCCTGTAAATGGTAATTACTGCCTGGTCTGAGGCAATCTACACACAAAAGGCAACCTAGAAGTCTCTGAGGTAATCAGAACTCATTCCCTCATGCCCTATCAAAATTATCAGTTATTTTACCTTAATGGTTCCAGCAAGGAGATTTATACCTTCCCAATCTGAAAATTTTAATTTACTTAACAACCTTCACAGCAAAACCTAACAATCTCTACCTTCTTCCAAATGTTATTTGGGATAGGAGCCAAATAATACAGAACTGTCTTCACATTATCTCTCCAGAAACTATGTAATTGGGAACATTGCTTTTGGAGAATTGACCCCTATATTTCACTTTTAAAACTAAGTTCTTTTATTTCTCCAGTGGCAATTACAATGCTTCTTATCTTTGATTTACCAACAGTTTCTGGATTTAAATTACTAGTTACTACCTTTAGATAGGTAAATATGACTCTTTTACCTCTGCAAAATTATGTACTAACAGCTTATCTTCACATAATGCCACTAGGTTGTAGTCTCAAATTACATTCATTTGTTCACCCCCAAAAGGTCCTAATGGGTTTATCAGGCACCAGCTGTTGTATAATTTGTCTTCCTGGCAGTTAGAACTGCTAAAATGTTCCCTGGGCCTTCCTTTATGTTCCAAAGTACAGGTACATATTTTTTTTCTTTTGGCAAAAATTCAACTGCAACTGGTGCATATATTATGAACACATGCTGTCAAAAGGAAAGAATTCTCTGACAGAGAAGGTATATGAGAAATTTAAATGATAAACCACCTTAAAAGGTACTGGGAAAAATTTATACCTCAGTTAAGTGTCTGGCACAATATACTTTAGAAAAATATGAGGCTTAGCTTTTAATAGTTTTGGCACATGGAAAAAGATAAACTAAAAGAGAACTAAATATAATGAAGTGACTAGTTAGGTGTGTTTCTGATTTGGGCATTTACTGAATGGCAATATTACTATGGTGTGATATAGAATATCATGAAGCCATTAAAACACAGACATCATTAACATTTAGTTTGATCCATACTTGAAGCCAAGTCATATTATCACCATTTAACAAAATTATTTAATAGTTGTCGTCAGCAGTGGGAAAGCTGACCTATCCTTCTAATCAGCATCATAAAAGGGTTCTACTCGATCTACCTGTAGGGGTTTGTTTAGTCTGACTGCCAAAAAAAAAAAAATATATATATATATATATATATATATATAAAAATAGAAAATGTATACTTTATGATTATGATAATGATGATCACTGCTCTGTCGATGATTTATGTGAAAGTGAATAGTCAGCTAAACGCAGTGGCACACACCTGTAATCCTAGCAACTCCTCAGGAGGCTGAGGCAGAAGGATTTCAAGTTTGAGGCCAGCCTCATGCTGTCTCAAAGAAAAAAATGAAAAAAACTGGGAATGTAGCTCAGTGGTAAAGCACCCAGGGTTTAATCCCCTGTATCATCTTCTCCCTACCCCCCCAGAAAAAAAGAAAGTGAATACAGTCAGCCTTCCATACCTATGGGAGACTGGTTCCAGAAGCATGCCCATCCCCAAATCTACAAATGCTCAAGTCTCTTATATAAAATGGTGTGATATATGCATATAACCTATGCATATCCTTCCATATACTTTGACTGGGGGTGGTTGTGGTGGGGATACTAGGGATTGAACTTAGAGGCACTAGACCACTGAGCCACATCCCCAGTCCTATTTTGAATTTTATTTAGAGACAGAGTCTCACTGAGTTACTTAGCACCTCACTCTTGCTCAGGATGGCTTTGAACTTGAAATCCTCCTGCCTCAGCCTCCCCAGAATGCCTGGGATTACACGCATGCAACACCGCACCCAGTTCTTCCACATACTTTAAATCATCTCTACATTACTTAAAATACCCAATACAACATAAATGCTAGATAATAGGTGTTACACTATATGGAATAATGACAACAAAAAAAGTCTATATGTGTTTAGCCAGGCATGGTTTTGTTCACCTGTGAAAAATTTTGATCTGTGTTTAACTGAATCCATGGATATAGAACCCACAGAGAGAATTTTTAAGTATCTTCAGTCTTTTCTAACTTCACAAGGGATTTAAAAAAAAAAAAATCACATGAAATAAAATGGTTATGTCTTTACTTTTGAAAGGGAAAAATATAAATCTTTTACAAAGCATTTTAAATAAGTATTTTATAAAATTTTTCATTTATTTGAAAATACTTTGCTTGAAAGGTTTATACCAAATATTGTACCCTTAACATGTTAATCCTGTTTAATGTTAAAACAGTTGACCTATTTTTATACTATACACAAATGGCAATAGTGAACAGTCGCTTAATATTTTTTCCAAGTACCTTCTATAGTATACCACATATAAACTCCAAGACAAAGAGCTGCCAATAATAAAATAATAAAATTTTAAATGGGGTATTTCTCTCAATGTTTTAATATCAATATTAGAAAACATATTAGGCAAATTTTCCACTAAAGGGAATGAATGATACTAGTGGACCCCATTCTATATGAAATAAAATATATCACATTAGCATGTTTATAAGAATAGTAATCAAAGTAAAAATGAAGTAGAATTTTAGAATCAAATGAAAGAAATTCAACATATCTTTAATTAGTAAGAATTAGGTTGCTATTACATGAAAATTAAACGTTCCAATGCTGCAGCTACAGGGGTTCTGTGGCTCCTCCAGAAGTGAATAATTCACTACTGATAAGTCGTTACAAAGGAATTATGACCAAAGACAACTAGAAAAGGACTAGAAACAACAACTTGCAAAAAAGTTCCTAGGGAAAAGGAACTATAGGGCTGGGGTTGTAGCTCAGTGGTAGAGCGCTTGTCTCACATGTGTGAGACCTTGGGTTCAACCCCCAGCACCATGTAAAAATAAAAATGAAAATATTGTGTCCATCTACAACTAAAAACAATATTAGGAAAAAAAGGAACTATAGCTATTTAACTGTATTCACATTTTTATGACACTGAGAATTAGGTCTAAGTAACTGAGGTATCATACAAAATGTTGTGTATCTGTTAAATTTTTAAAAAGCAGTCTTTACATTTCCCTTAAATTTTTCAGAATTTTCATTACTGAAGTACTTTAGTAAACAAAAAAATGAATTAAAATTCTTTAAATTTTCCTCAATTACAATGTACTGTTATTTCAGAATAACCAAAACATTTTAAGTGTTTTTAAAGACTAACAAAACTATTTTAAAACACTTTTTTAAAAAAAGTTGTATAAAAATGCTCAACATCACAAATTATCAGGAAAATGCAAATCAAAATCAGCAAAATAAACAAAACAGCAATGAGGTAACATCTCACCCATTTAGCATGGCTATTATATTAAAAAATAATAATATTAATAAATGCTGGCAAGGAGGCAAAAAAAGGGAAACTCTCAAAAGCTGCGGGTGAAAATGCAGAGAGTAAGGAAAATAATACGGTGGGGTTCCTTAACAAAACTGTCGTACGATCCAGAAATCCCACCTACAAGTATATGTCCAAAGGAAATAAAATCCATATGTTGAAAAAACATCTACACTCACATGTTTACTGTAGTATCATTCACAACAGCTAAGATATGGAATAAACTTAGGGGTATATTGATAGATGAATGGTTAAAGAAAATGCAGTATGTGTCTGTGTATATACATACATGTACGTGTATATACACACTCACACACACACACACACACACACACACACACCCGGAATATTATTCAGGCATAAAACAAATGAAATACTTTCCTTTATAGCAACATGGATAGAACTGGGGAACATTATTTTAAAGTGAGATAAGCTAGACACAGAAAGATACTGCACATTCTTACATATATGTGGAAACTAAAATAATTGATCTCAAAGAAGAACAGGGTAGAATTTGGTTACCAGAACCTGGGAAGAATTTGGGGCGGGAGGAATAGTGTTAATGGTGCAACTGGGTTGGCAGAATGATTTAATGCACAGGAGGATAACTTTGGTGAACAACAATTAATTGAATGTTTCAAAATAGCTACTAGACTCACAAATTAAAAGTAGCCTCCAATTTAATATTCTCTTCTAGCTACTATGATCAAGCAAGTTTAAGAGTAGCTATATTTACTGCTCTAAATTCCACAATTCTCAATTGCAGCTTCCCAAAATACCAGAATTTGATTTTCAACCTATTACTCCAATAAAATTTTACCTTGAAGATGTTTCTAATACTCTTACTATGAATGCCAAATCAAACGGTCACTTCTAAGACTTTATTTGACCCCTCTATAGCAGCTGGCAACATGAAACACTCTTGTTATGCTGAAATGTTGGAGCTTCTAAATGGAACTACGCTGGACTTTCATTTCATTTTATATCCTCTTTCTATTACACCAACTGTCATCCATGAGCTGAACAGGCCCAAATTCTTTTGGCTAGCCAAGACTAACATGTGCACCAGAACTGGAATTTAGTTATCAATATGTACATATTCATACACCATATTCATATACCTCAAACTCAATATTCAAAAACTGAATTCATAATCTTTCTTCCTCCTCATATATGGTTAACTGTATCATCTTTTATCTAGCTGGAATTTAGAATGAGACTTTTCTCTAGGTTTATAATTTATACTGGCTTATTGCAGTAGGTAAGCCAATTCAAATCCTTCCTTTCCCATTGTTAAAATAAGGGCAATCATGCCACTCCCCATCTAGTCTACCTGGAAATCAGTAAAAGATGTGAATTATATTTAAATGCTTGATTAATCTGAAATAATTCAAAATTCTTTCTTGATGCTTAAAAAAAGAAAAAAGTTACATGTGGTCAACCTCAGAGCAACAGGATCCTAGGAACTGTTTCTTTCAACCTTGAACTCACTGTAACTAAAAGTTAAAAATTCCATTGTATTAGGGTTGGTAATAAGTATCATAGCTTAAATTAATTTTTCAGGATTATTAATTATTATTATTAATTTATCATTGGACAGATGACCAAGAGAGATTAGAATAAAGCTATTTAAACTATAATCATTTAAAATTAGGTTTCTGTAATAACAGGATGATTTTTTTTAATATATATGAACATATGAACATCTATTTGCTATGTTTAAGATAGAATGGAGACATAAAAAGAAGATTCAGTTCTTGCCCTCAATAAATTGTTATCTAGTTGGAAGATACTAACTTCACAGAAACAGTATGCCATAAAAGCATATAAGTGCCATCAGTACTATTATACAAACATTTCCAAATTAAGAAGCATCTTAGCAAGGCCCTGCTTCAAAATAAAAAATAAAAAGGGCTTGGTATGTGGCTCAGTGGTCAAGTGCCCCTGGGTTCAATCCCTGGTATCGTCCCCCCCACCCCCACCCCCACCCTGAAAAAAAAAGTAAATAAAATAATAGACTTAAGTTGCAGAATTTCTTGGGAAAAAGAAACAAACCATAATCAGGTAATGCAACAGAGAAAAGAGTTTTATATTCCCAATTAAATTTTCAAATAAAATATTGCATAAAGCAAGACTCTCCCTACTTCACAACCCCCTTACTTACCTTTACTCGGGACTGATTTTTTCACTGAGGCCACATGATCTTCAGAGATTGCAAGACGCCTCAAAACATCAGCGAGAGCTGCCTTTAGCACAGTGATTTCATCTTCTTGTTGTTGAACTCGTAATTCAAGAGCTGAGAGGCGATCTTGAACATCCGAAGTACTTGCAGCAGAAATACTATCATCTAAAAAATAAAATATTGAACATTTAAAAGATATTCTGCTTGAAAAAGAATCTCTTTCTTCTAAGAAAAACTATACCAAGGTAAATTTGGCTTTTTTTTGTTTGTTTGATAGTAGGAATTGAATCCAGGGACACTTTTAATGGTGAGCTACATTCCTAGTCCTTTTTATTTTGAAGCAAGGACTTGCCAAGTTACTGACAGTCTGCCTAAATTGCTATAGCTGGCCTTGAACTTGCAATCTCCTGTCTCAGCTTCCTGGGTTGCAGGGATCAGATGCATGCAACTGGGCCCAGCCCAAGGTAAATCTTTTTTAAAAGACGATAAAAATTAAAACAAGGACAACTCCAACATGTTTACACAGAATTACTATATAGATTAACATCTATAAAGATTTTCATAGTATTTTAACTAATTTAAAATAATAATAAAAGTTTTTAAATTTGTCAAATAATTAAAATGATGAAAATCTTCCCCAAGGTCAAGCCTCCTCCTCTTTTTGTGTGGTACTGGGGATCAAAGCAGGGCCTCATGCATATAAGGCAGGTACTCCACCACTGAGCTATAACCCTCACCCCAATTTTCCCCTATTTTTACACTATCCCCTTAGTTGGTTTTCTCACCAAAATGTTCTCTAAATATGTCAAAAATTGAGTTTAGAAGCGGGGGGGGGGGGGGGGAGGTGACCTCCAATTCTATTATCATAACATTATGAAGCAGTAAACAATATTCATGTTGAAGATCATATATATATCAACAGGCTTCCCAGACATATTTCCATGACAATCTGATACTGAAGGAAAGATGGGTTTTAAATTTAATTCAGATGCCAAGTTCTGATTCTGTATTACAGTGACTTTGGCTCTCTGAGCCTCAATGTCTTCATCTTTAAATGGGATTGCTCTAATGAAGACATTTACATAGTACAAAAAGTATAATTTGAGAGCTTTGACTACATTCACTTTACAAGGCAGACAAAATCTATAGCATGCTTAAGGACTGGTAAGAACAATTCAGTCTCTCACCTTAGAATTTTTATACGTGATATCTTTCATTTCCATGGTAGTTAAGCTCAATTCTAGTTGATCCATACTGTTAGACCATGATCACTATTATTTCTTTCCAAAATGCTTTTCTATTTTCTGTCTAATAGGAAAAAAAGCAGACTTCCTCTTTTGTGAAGCAACATTTGGGGAGAATGGGGGTGTACAAAGGATTGAATCCAGGTGCTTAACTACCGAGCCACATCCCAACCCTTTTTAATATTAGAGACAGGGTCTCGCTAAGTCGCTAAGTTGCTAAGTGCTGAGGCTGGCTTTGAACTTTTGATCCTCTAGCCTCAGCCTCGTAAGTTACAGCACTGCGCCTGGCATGAGGCAACATTTTTTTTTTCCTGGTTGTATATAAAGTATATTCACACCAATTTGTGTCTTCATTCATGTACTTTGGAGTTCATCACATTCCACCATCATTTCTAACCCCCTGCCCTCTCTCTTCCCCTCCAACCACTCTGTCCTATCTAGAGTTTATCTATTTCTCCCATGCTCCCTCTCCCTACCCCACTATGATTCAGTCTCCTTATTATCAGAGAAAACATATGGCATTTGGTTTTTTGGGATTGGCTAACTTCACTTAGCATTATCTTCTTCAGCTCCATCCATTTACCTGCAAATGCCATGGTTTTATTCTCTTTTATTGCTGAGTAACATTCTATTGTGTATATATGCCACATTTTTTTATTCATTCATCTACTGAAAGGCATCCAGGTTGGTTCCACAGTTTAGCCATTGTGAATTGTGCTATAGCAGCACAATTTTTAAGGTCCTATTTGGCTGCCTCATACCCACTTCTACCACCCCATAAATGAGGTTGAACAATATTAGACGGCCTTTTTAAGGTTATAATACTAAGTTTTAAGGTTATAATACTAAGTTTTAGTATCAATTCACTACTATCAATTTCAAATGGTTCAATCTAATATTACTAATATTATTTTAGTATCAACTGACTACTATCAGTTTCAAATGGTTTAATCTAATATTACTGTAAGAGTAGTTATGAGATATTAAGACAAATGGAGACTTGCTAAATTTCCCAGAGAGAGAGGTGTAGCCCATTTTCCCTCTTGGTTCACTGAGAGGCTCACTGTAAGGATACAGCCCTAGGACTGCTGGTAGTAAAGAAACTTTTGACTACCCTGAGTTCCAATTCTAGCCTCTGAAACCTTGGATCTATTTTCACAACCAGTCTAGTGGTCTGGCACTATGGCGTGTGCCTCTAATGCAAGCAACTCAGGAGGCTGAGGCAGGAGAATTGCAAGTTCAAAGTCAGTCTCAGCAACTTAGTGACAGCCTAAACAACTTAGTGAGATCCTATCTCAAAATAAAAAATAAAAAAAGAACCAGTCTAGTACTCTTCCCAGATAATTATATAATCTAACAAATTGACTCTTTGCAAGCTATCACTCTTGTAAAAGTCAAAGGTCCTGATCAAGTCAGTAATCTATGTGAATATGCCTAAACTGTTCTCCATTTATGAAAGATGAGGTATAATTTAATAAATACATAATCTGCTTAATTCTTTTGGGAAGCAGGGCATGGTGGTACAGCCTGTAATGCCAGGAACTCAGACGGCTGAGGTAGGAAAATTGAAAGTTCGAGTTCAGCCTAGGCAACTTAGCAAGACCCTGCCTCAAAATAAAAAATAAAAAAGGCTGGGGATCCAGCTCCATGGTAGAGCACCCTTGGGTTCAATCCCCAGTACCCAACCCTGAAATCTTTTGGGAAGCCAGAAGAGCCTAGTGTTAAGATTATCAGACTATAAAGTTAAAATTATAATACTAGGTTTTAGTATCAACTTAATGTTTATCTTTGGCAAGTCATTTAAGTTTTATGGACTCTGATTTTATTTTCTTTTTAATGACTAAGGTTTTTATTTTGTGAAACATGAAAGGTGATTCCACTTGTAAAAATCCTACCCCAACTTGATAGACACTGTGGAAGGACCCAAGGAAATTTTTCAAAGACTATAATAAGCCACAAAGTTAACTATTTAAAATGTCCTGTGTTTGTATCATATCTTTCATATTTATTACCTCATCCCCTTCCTACACAGTCTATATTTTATATTTGAGGAAACAGCTCAAGAAATTAAGTAACTTGCCCAAGGTCACCAAACCAGTCTTACGTAAGACTCAAACACAAGTCTCTTGACTCCCAATTTAAATGCCCTTTATTTTTATTTCTTGCCATGTTCTAATAATAATCACAAGAAGATTAAGTAAATGTATCTTTTTCACAAAGTCATAGAAGGAGTTTAAACTACTGAATGATATAAACATATTTTTATTTTAAAAAGTCATTTGGCTGTGTTGTGTGAAAATGGACTGGTACAGACTAAGAATAAATGCAAGAAGTCCAGACAGGGGGCTGCTGTAATAACCCATACAAAAGGTGATGGTTTCCTCAGTTACGGTGAATAAATATGGACAAATATTCTGCTACCTCAGTATAAGTATTATTAGAATACCTCCCTCTTTCACTCACAAGTTCTCTAGTTCAGATGACCAATTAAAGGATCATTTTCACTAAAGCAAAAGCAATAGAAGTTAAAAGAAGCATAGAAGTGCATCTCTGCAATTTCTGATAGCTCTAAATCTCTGTAATTCCTTCCTGTCTAAATCTCAGTTCTTAACATTTTCAAGGGCATGAATCTGAGAATCTGTAAAAGCTTTGATAAAATAGTACATTTTGGTGTTTCAATGAATAAATATGCTTGCTTTTTACTGGCTATAACTGGTTTACCCACATTTAATCTCCTCATGCTAATTAATTCTTACTGCCATATAGGTAGGGTTCCATTAAGTTACTATTCCATAGTGATGTTCTTACTGCCCTGTTGATTACTGCCACAAAATCAGAAATGGCCTAAAGTCCACAGAATACTATGCAACAATAAAAAAGTAGGTATATAAGCTAAAATTCTGAAAGATCTGTAAGACAATTTAAGTGAAATAAGCAAACTGCAAAGCAATATATACTGAATGACTTACTAAAACGAACACACATGCACTGAAAACACCTCTAAAAATAAATAAATAAAGCAGGCATGCCTCTAAGCCCACCTACCACAAAGACTGAAGCAGGAGGATCACAAGTTCCTGTCTAGCCTGGGCAACTTAAACTTAGCGAGATCTTGTCTCAGAAATTAAAAGGGCTATAGATGTAACTCAGTGGTAGGGGCATCCCTAGACTTAATACCCTATACCATAAAACGGGGGGAAAAGTGAACAACAATTAAAAAAAAAACCCAAACCTTCATAATTATATAGATATGTAATACACACAGAAAAAGCACATATTTCAAACTGGTAATTGGGTTATCTCTGATTTGGAAGATAAGATTAGGAGGGTGGGAATAAAATGAAAATTTTGCCTTTCGGCTTAAGTAACTCTAAATTATTCAAATTCCACAATACAAGGGTACCATGTGTTAATTATGCACTTCATTTAAGTTAAAAAGCACTGCCTCTAAGCCTTGAGTTCTTAAGGCAACTTTTCACTAGGCACAGTGAAAAAAGAACAATATAATAAAACACAATTAACTTAAACTTGCATTCAGAGATTACTAAAGCTAGAACAAAAACTATTTTGAAGTCCAACAATCTTCTTCATCATTTTATAGACAAGCAGGTACACCAAGATCTTTAGAAATTAGGTAAATTTACCATGGTCAAACAGCAAACTGAGGTTAGAACTTCTGCTGATGACTCTGTTCCATTGCTCCCTTTTCATTTTGAAAACTCCTCTTCCAATCTTAACGTACCACACTCTCATTCACGATAAACATTTTAGGAATACATCTGTACAGTAAATAGAATATATCCTTTTATATTTTTTGGGGGGGTGGCACTAGGAATTGAACCTAGGGCTCTTTATTACTGAGCTATATCCACCGTCTTTTGTTTTTCAATTTGAGACAAGGCTTACTAAATTACTTAGAGCTTCACTGAGTTGCTGAGCCTGGTCTCAAGCTTGCGATCCTCCTGTGTCAACCTCAGAAGTCACTTGAGATTACAGGCATACAGCCTGCACTCACTTATATTCCTTTTTTTTTTTTTAATATAAGTATATTCATTCCCTTTCCTTACTTCATGGCAGTCCCTTATTTTGTTTTGCTCCTTCTCAAAATAGTTTCTAGATTCAGGGTTAAAATACAAACAACAAATGAATTCTCAAGAAAGGTAAAACTAATGAGAAAAGAAAAGAGAAGAAAGAGGAGAACTATGAATCTCTTACCCATCAGTCTATTTACTGGCTTAAGTAAATGTCTTTTATTAGAGGCATAAGCAAATTTATATGTAACTCGTAAACTTTAATATTCAATATTATAATTTTAAAAATCCAATGACAGCCATTCATTAACTGAATCATAGTTAACCTGTTTTCTGAATGGTCAAGAAATGTGTTACCTTTACAGAAATAAATACACTACATTTTATTCTAAGTATCTAGAAGGTGACAATACAATATTGTATCAGAATTTTGAATTTAACTCTTAATTTTAAGTAACACCTTTCGAATTTTAAGTAACTCTTTCTAAAATGGAATTCTATACTTGCTTTTTTCCTAATAGAGGCATACAATTATAACCATTTCTTGATGATTCAGTCTCCATTTAGACTATTAATTACTATGCTGCAAGTACTGTGATAAAATGATGCCCTAGAGGCTATTACATGTCTAATTAAATAAGTGAAAAACTGAATAGTTTCTAGTCTTTCTTTAAACCTTTTCTCCTTATCGCTTTGCAGTTAGAATTAACTTGCCCATCTATAACAATGCTCCCTTCCAATATAATTTCCTGTATTATGGAATATTTGGTAACTAACCTTTATATGAAGAGAAAAAAAAGTCTCTGAAAGGAGAACCTTTCTATTTAAAAATTACATATGCATGTATACATGCACATGTATATATACACTTAATTTTATGTGAATGTATACATGCATGAATATGTGAGCATGCGCGCGCGCGAACACACACACACACACACACACACACACACACACATATTAATTAAGTAGAAATGTCCTTCCCTTACAAATGAGCTTACTGAAATCTTGAGAATTAACCGAGATTGTGCAGCTAGTAAGATGGAGAGCTGGGATCTAACCCAAGTCTGTCAGATCTAAAATTCAGCTCTTTTTCATGCCAGACTGCATATTACATATTTTGAATACACAAAGACACTCAACTTATTTGGGGCTCATTTTGCCATAGTGTAATAAGGACTCTGGTCTCCTGACCAAGTATGGTTATTTCATCTCTTTATTTTCACTGATAAAATAATTTATCATTTACTTTTTTGGCTCTTGGATAGATTTCAGATTGATACTGCTATTCCATTATCTTTAGTTAAATGAGGCATTCAAACATACAGGATAGGGTTTCTGGTTATGGTTAAGATTGAGAATCCTCATTCCACTTCTTTCCCTAACTGCAACAAAATATTCTGAAAAGAATGCATAAAACAATTACTTGAGATCTTGAAGAACAAATATTAATAGACATTTAAAAGGGAAATCAAATTTTGAAGAATGATCCATGAGGCAATGAGTTCCTTTGCTTATACATATAGCTTATAAACTTTGAGAATTGTGTACAAAAAAAGCTCCAGATAAAACCCTTTTTTTCTCTGATCACCTTTAACTTTCCCAACCACACAAGTCCCAGCTGTGAAACTGCAACACATGGTGCAGTGGCATGCCATGGAAGCATGAGGGACTCCCATGTGTGCTCGCTCTCTCTCTCTCTCTCTCTCTCTCTCTCTCTCTCTCTCTCTCTGCTTTACCTTGAGTTGACAGCAACACAAGGAAGGGGAAAAATCCCAATTTTATAGGAAGATCGCAAGGAAAGGGAGTCCATGAGAGCTTGACTGGATGGAGGAGATTACAGAGAGGAAGGAATTAGAGAAAGAGATCCTAGGCTCATCCTCCCAGCTACACAAATACAGAAACAACTGGTATCAACACAGTAAAGATTTTTGAGAATTATGGACCAGTGGCCAGGTCCCAGACTGGTATATGCACAGTGCACATGAAAAGCTGACAAGAACAGACCTGGAAAAGTTTTTAAAAACAAAATGACATTGGATCTAGAGTGCATAGAACACAGGTCAGGAACTGTAGTCTGAACAGAGCTGAGTGACTAATGAAACAAAAATCATTAACATTTGTCAGCAGATTTTAATAGGACCCAAAGTCTTACAGTATAATATTACAGTATAATATTCAAAATGTCCAAAAATAATCCAAAATTAACTGACATTCAAAAAACCAGGAACATCTTAAAAAAAAAAAAACACTCAAGGGAAAAAAAAAACAATCAACATGAAATGACAGATATTGGCATTATCAGAGTCTTTAAAACAATTATCATAACCACGTTACACAAAGGAAGGGGGAACATTCTTTAAATAAATGTCACAGAAAAGAAATAAAAATTATTAAAAAAAACTCAAGTGGAAGTTTTATTTTTTATTACTTATAGAATACTTTATTAGTTTCTGTAATCAAACAATAAGACCTTACATATTTGATACAGTGTAACTCCTATACAAATTAAGTTTAACATTTTTAAACCAATATGGCTATTAATTTCTGTATAATGCCAACTCAAGATGATAAACTGAGATACTTTTTCCAAAGTTGAAACCACAACTAAAACTTCAAATTCAAATATATATATGCCATGACACGCAACTAAGTCATTCAGGGTCACTCCAGGTGAAATTTGGGTTGGCACACAAAGACAGAGAAAATACCTTTTTCTTGGGGTTCTTCAGCATTGGCTCCTCTGCTCCAGCTCCCACAAGGGAGGCAGAAAAAAAAAGAGAGGAGGAGGATGTTCTGAAGCCCCTTTTTATTGAGGGGAAGACACTGGAGAAAGTTCCACCCCAATGAAGGGGGTCAGGTTTCAGGGGGTTGAGTCTAACTCCATGATGTCTTATGGTCAGCAGATTGACTGACATCTTGGAAGGCCACACCTATCACAGGGGATCATAGGCAGAGCGAGCAAAAAGGACACATAACACCACCAGCCCAAACAGAGAGGCAACCTCAGTCCAGTACACTCATGTACTCATGCTCATAATTCACACACACACAGCCCGTAGCTGGCTTGCCATACATAGATATGTATGTGTGTATATATATAAATAAATACATATATAAATTCATACACACACATACATACATACATATATAAATAAAATGTGTGTGTCAGGGAAAGAAAGACCACAATAGCAACATCTGGCCTCAAAATAAAAAGGACTGACGTCAATGTAGCTCAGTGGTAAAGTGCCCCTGGGCTCAATTCCTATTACAAAAAGAAAGAAAAGACACCCCCACACACACCAAAAAAACAAAAACAAAAACCCTGCAAAGTTCTGTTGTGATAACAGGCACCACTGTTTAAAATTAGCCAGCCTCTTATAATTTAAAAACAGCTCTGAAAAAGCACTATCACTACTACATATCATAAAGCAGGTACAAGAGATTTTACATTCATAGAGTTATGATACAGTACTGTCCTTCCTACATCTATACTGCTACAGAATATAATTAAAAAGAAATTATTTGCAGGGCACACTGACATATGCTTGTAATCTTAGCAACTCAAGAGGCTGAGAAAAGAGGATCTCAAGTTCAAGGCCAGCCCCAGCAATTTGGCAAGTCCCTAAACAACTTAGTGAGACCTTGTGTCAAAATAAAAAAATTTAAAAGGCTGGGGATGTAGCTATGTGGTAAAGCATCCCTGGATTCAATCTCCAGTACCAATAACAACAACAACAAAAGGGCATTATTTGAAACTTGATTCTACTTTTCCAGCAGAGGGCCCAAGGTTAGTATGACACAGCTGTATGTGTGAACTATGAGCATGAATACATAAGTGGAGAATATTTCTTTTTGTTTGTAGCACAGTTCTAAGTACTTATTCTCTTCATGAATATCAACTAAAAACCATTCTTTAAAAGCCAGGAAAAACAAAACCACCGCTGAATTCATACAAAAGTGACCAAATGGTCAAATGGAAATTTTAGAACTGAAAAATAGCAAATTTTTAAAAACTACAGAGGGGCTCAATAACAATGAGAGAAAAAAAAAAAACAGAAAAGAACAGTGACCTTAAAGATAGGCTGACAGAAATTATTCAATTTCAACACAGAGGGTAAAAAAAAGACACAACCTCAGGCCTAACATTTGTGTCACCTGAGATCCAGATGGAGAAGAGAAAAAGATTCATATGTGATAAATAAAGGCTCAACTTCCCAAATTGTTAAATTAAAATTTACAAATTCATTTCAATTTAGTATACATTGAAACCCCTATTTCTACCACAAATATAAAATCCAAGTGCAGTAGATTAAAAAACTAAAGACAAACATACAAATTTAAATTTTTTTTAAATTTTTACAAAAGTTATGTTCATATCCTACAAGTAGAGAAGTCCCTAATCAAGATACAACAGATTTGCCGTTAAAAGACTGATTTGAATACTTTATAAGTCAGAATGCATGCACACTAAAAGAAGAAGGAGGGAAGAAAGAAATCCATGAACAGGGAAAAGATAGTTGTACCACATACATTTGATAAGGGTTAGAATCACAGATAAATAATTCCTACAAATCAATTAAGACAAACAATCCTACAAAAAAATTAGTAAAAGCCTTGAATAAACACTTCATTGAAAAAGAAACATAAATGGCCAATAGATAAACGAAACGAAGCTCAAAGCACCTAATTAATAATTTTGGAAAGGAACATTACAACCACATAAAATTGGTTAAAGCACCATACTACTTTTCTTTTTAAATTTTTAATTTTCAGAGAGGGTCTTGCCCAGCAACAATAGTTATTTCTGATAGTGTAGGGCAAGTGAAAAGATAGAAAGGTGTCCACAAATAATGGTATATCTATAATTCAAACAAAGATCACATTATACTTTTGAGGAGAGTAAAAGAAGTTGTGTGATGTTTCTCTTATGCAGAGATGGATGGGGAATGTGGTAACTAGATGGCATGAGTGATTAACACTGGTTTTTAAGAACAACAGAATCATTTTTGCAAATTATATTCCGAAACAGACAAAAATCAAGTTGTACTTCCAAGGAATTCTAGGATTTTGTGACACAGAAACAACTAAACCAAATAGTCTTTAGGATACTTTTGTCTAGTAATATGAACCTAAGGTTAGTTGTTACTATGAAGAAAAACAAACAATAGTTCTTCATTTCAAAAAGATACATGAGATAAAACATCATTCTAAGAACAAATATTAAAAATTGTTTAAATGGTCTGATCTGTTCTCCTTAAAGTACTAGTTGAGACACTGGGCAGTTGTTATTGGATAGAATGGTAACAGGCGATTAGATTAGAATATTAGGAAGTTGTATTAATGAAAAAACATGAGAAACCAGTAACAATAATATGCACTGTTCATAATTTTAAAACTGGTACTGGCCTTCAGAACTGGTACTGGCCTTCCCATAAATAGGCAACCGATCAAGTAAATGGCTACACTATGGAATACTAATATTTTTAAAAATACTAGCTCTTAAAAATGGGCTGGGGTTGTCGCTCAGTGGTGGAGTGCTTGCCTAGGACGGGTGAGGCCCTGGGTTCGATCTTCAGCACCATATAAAAACAAATAAACAACAAACAAATAAATAAAATAAAGGTTAAATTCTTGTAAGAAAAAAAAGGATGGCATACATTTATAATTATAAATAAGTAAGTTTAGCAGGAATGACAACATACTATGGAGAAAAAAGTTGCAGGACAACATTTATACTCCAGTGTTATCTGAGCAGAACTAGACAAACACACATGCACAAATACATTGAAAGATTGGGAGCAAGCCTCTTGAGAATTTTCTATCAAAAAAGTCTTTATAAACAAAATTTTTTCAAGTAAAAAAGCAACAAAGCGGGCTGGGAATGTGGCTCAGGCGGTAGCGCGCTCGTCTGGCATGCATGCGGCCCGGGTTCGATCCTCAGCACCACATACCAACAAAGATGTTGTGTCCGCCGAGAACTAAAAAATAAAATATTAAAAATTCTCTCTCTCTCTCTCTCTCTCTCTCTCTCTCTCTCTCTCTCTCTCTCTCCTCTCTCTCTTTAAAAAAAAAAGCAACAAAGCAAAAATTAGGCTACAATATAAATCTATTTAATATACCTAAGTTTTTAATGCATGTTTGGTCAACTTAGAGATTTTTATGTATAGTGAATGAGAACATTTCTGTAAAAATATTATTTTCAGGATAATAAAAAAGAATATTCTTGGGCTAATGAAAGGCACAAAAATTTAAAGACTGTTTCTCCCAAAAGAAAAGAGAAAAAAAGCCTACAACTGATTTGTCACATTAGTGAATTCAAGAAGGCATTTAGCAACTTAAACTTGTTATTGCTTTGTTCTTGACTGAAATCAATCATCTTCAAATACTGCTGCAAAGATAGAAATATCAAAGAACTATATTGAAAAGTCAATGCACTGTGTATACTACAACTGCTAACATTTATTTATGGAAACAAACTGTAAGAAAATGTATTTTTAAACAATAGAACATATGGAAATAAATTTATATTCATCTTGATAAACTACTTTCAAAGTAAAAATTTCTCTCAAAAGAGCTTTTACTAAATAAGGTATTTCAACTGTTGAAGCATTTTTCTTTAGTAAACAACAGTATGAATTATCTCCAGCTAGTAATATGATTATATGAAAATAAGACTAATTTCTGGCTTCAACAAAAACACAAATACTGCTGTAGACTATTTTTCTTTGTAAGGTATTCTTACTAAAAATTCATCTAGCATAAACTAGAAGAAAAATTGTTAAATAACAGAAAACAAACAAAAAATCATATTGCTACTATTATTTTGAGCCATGACAACTAGGTCTTAAAAAAAAAAAAGAATTTACTTCATTTTGTCACCAGAATTCATTCATAATTAAAATGGTCTTTTTTCAAAGCCTCATTTTATCACAGAACTTAAAAAGAGTTATTCTGTAATTCTGTTTTTGATAAAGTTCTTTGGGTTAAACTTCATAGAAGCACAAATTTCCCATTCTGATTTACTATTTTTTAAAAGAAGTGCTTCTATATGACTTTCCATTAAAAGTTACTAGAGTAATTTTTCCTTTTAAGAATAGTATATAACAACCATCTTTCTGGAGGGGAGAGAGTAAGTTGAGCGAAGTTCACTCTGCCCTCTTAATAGGTATGTAATTGTTTATAAAGTGAGTATTGTTTTAAGTACTCTATAAAAGAGTACAGGCAAATATTTATGCCATTACTGGCACTTAAAGGGGCAGAGGGAAGAAAGTGCTCTAGATTTAATTACCAGTCATTAGATTTTTTTTTTTTTTGAGGGGGGAGGACTGACCCAGGGGCAATTTACCACTGAGCTAAGTCCCCAGCCATTTCTGTTTTTTATTTTGAGGCAGGGTCTTGCTAAGTTGCTTAAGGCTTTGCTAAAGTACTGAGACTGGCCTTTCACCTTGTGATCCTCCTGCCTTAGCCTCCCCAGTCACTGGAATTATAGGCATGTACCATGGTGGCACACAGCTTCATCAGACTTGTTTTGTCATGAGTGGTAAAGTTTGTGAGGAGATCTGAATTCTCAGGAAAGAAGAGAAACATTACCAGTGCAGAAGTTCGTAAATGTGCAGGAACCACACACTGAAGCAAGACAAGGCAAACTGCCTTCCATTTTGGCCACCTATGTTATAAGCAATATAAACCAGTTCTATGTTTCCTCCTGCTGCCTTCCCAGATAGTTTCAAAGGAAATCCCAGCTCTCTAAATCTCACAACATACTTTACATTCTGAGGAAAATCCTCTAAGTCCAGATGGCCTACCACAAAGCACTTCTTTGTTGGCACAAATAAAACTTCTTAAAACAGTGCTTCTCCTGTCCCTTTGGTCTCAAAAGAAAAGTTTTCTATTTCTTTAAAAAAAAAAAAAAAAAATGATAGAGAGGGAGCAAACAGAGTACCCAGGCAGAAGGTAGGACACACAAACAAAAAACTTGGGTTGCTTTGGGAATGGATAAATCCCAGGTGGCAGAAACACATAAATTAATGAACTACAAGAATATTCACCACAATAACTTAATTGTCCTTGGGGTACTACACTTTTCTGATCTTTTTAACTGGTTAACAGTAAAGTACCATTGCTTCAAATATAAAACTCAATTTTTTTCTTCTGAAACTGCAACACAAAACAATTTCTATAAATAATAGAGTTTAAAGTCCCCAAAGTGAGTATGTTTTTTTAAGTAAGAAATACAATGTGTGTGGAACTAGAAAGTCATAGTTCCTTTTTTTCTTTTGCACTTATTTTATTTATTTAGGTATCAGGGATTGAACCCAGGTGTGCTTAACCACTGAGCGACAGCCACAGCCACAGCCACAGCCATTTTTGTTTTTTATTTTGAGACAGGTTCTCACTAAGTTGCTTAGGGCCTTGCTAAATTACTGAGGCTGGCTTTGAACTTGCAATCCGCACACCTAAGCTTAAAGCTGCTGGGATTACAGCTGTGTGCCATTGTGCTCTGACTTTTAGCTTTTGCTTTTATTTAAATTAAAATAAAATCTCATGATCTTTAAAGAAACTAAAAAATGATAACATTCGTCTTTAAAACCTAAATATTAAGACCATGATTGATTTATTATAATCATTTCACTAAAGAATATAATTAATAATGAAAGTCATATTTCTTAAAACTACTTTTCCAAATTATTTTAAAACATGACAACTGCAGTAGTATCAAGTAGCCTATAATAATAAACAATTCATAAATGGTTAGATATTCTGGTTTTAAACCATTGACCCAAGATTACAAACAATGTCAATGTATGGGGGAATTCAAATTATAAATATTTTCAGTCTGTTTTACAAAACCATGTAAAGCTAGATGACAATAAATGAATGCAACATGTATTTATTCTTTTGTAACCACTTTGAAAGTTAAAGAACAAATTTATAGAAATGTGTCAAAACAAAGCTATCACAGATTTATCACTTCAATTTGTTGTTTTTAAGGTTTATATTTATACTTAAGAAAAACAAATCTAAGCTAACTAAAAGTAAACAGAAACAACTGAATGCTATAAACATATACTGGCACCCTCCTCAAAACTGTGTAATGGATGCAACTTAATCAAATTGAATATAAAGAGCTGTGATCATAATGGTAGCGGTGGTGCACACCTGTAATCCCCACAACTCTGGAGGCTGGGGCAAGGAATATCACAACTTTGAGGTCAGCCTAGGGTTTTGCAAGACCCTGTCTCAAAATTTAAAAAAAAAGGAAGGGGGCGTTGCCTAGAGTTGTAGCTCAGTGATAGAGAATCCCAGTGTTCAATCCAAAAAGTAATAGGTAAACAGATGAAAGAGAAATGGAGCAAAACAGTTCAGATTAATATTTTCAAGAAGTTTTATGGAAAAATGGGAGTCATCAAAAGAGTGTTTTCACAAGTGAGACTAAGAAAGTACTCTTCTTTTAAGTAATACCTGACATAGATTCATCAAAGTATAGGAGTTACTTAAAAGATTAACAGAAGTTAAGTGGGCTATGCTTGAAATATTACAGACTAGGAAGAATTTAAACTCTTGCTATTGACTGGTGAGAACCTCAGAAGAATGCGTGTTAACACTTCAATCATCAAATTTAAAACTACAGTTTCGTAATTCAGGTGTCTGCTACTCTTCTATAAACTGGCCCAATTATATGATTACTTACAGCATCCTAAGGTTATAAGAGCAGTTAACAAGTTTTGTAATAGTTCTTTCTACTCGGTACATAACAAAAAGACTTTTCTTACAAATCATGATACATTGGTGTTTTTCTCTACCACCTCCCATGTGTATAGAATACTACTAATTTGTAGATTACAATTTGGGCATTTCTTTCTTCTCAAATCAAAATCTGGTTTCAGACCAGAAAGTGTGTGTTTCCTAGGATCAGCTTAGTTTCTATGCTTGAGAATCATCCTCTCTACTATTAAAATCAAATATCTCGTAGGGTGCAGTGGCACATGCTCATAATCCCAATGGTTTAGGAGACTGAAGAAGAAAGACAGCAGATTCAAAGCCAGTCTCAGAACCTTGGTGAGGCCCTAAGCAATTTAGCAAGAGCACGCCTCAAAATAAAAAATAAGGGACTAGGATTGTGGTTTAGTGGCAGAGTGCTCGCCTAATATGCATGAGGCACTGGGTTTTATCCTCAGCACCACATAAATGTAAAGATATTGTGTCCACCTAAAACTAAAAAATAAATAAATACTAAAAAATAAGTAAAAAGGGCTGTGGATGTGGTTCAGTGGTTAGTGCCCCTGGGATCAATCCCTGGTACCAAAAGAAAAAAAAAACTCAAGTATCTTGTCCAAAAGACCTACTTAGTCATTCAAATATTTGAGTATTTTCAATATAGAAGTTCAAAGATGCTGAGTAGAATCAAAACCAGAAATTTACTCAACAGAAATTTAAAATAACAGGACAGACTTAAGATGTGCTACTCTAAGGGTGGAAAGGTAGGGTCCCTTTTCTCCCCTCCAAAAGTGTTATAGCTGACGCTCCAATCATAAAGGGTTAATGAGAGAAAAGTATTACAAATTTATTCAATTACTTTTCTTGTAGTTGTAGATGGAAACAATACATTCATTCATTCATTCATTCATCCATCCATTCATTCATTCATTTTGTGGTGCTGAGGATCGAGCCCAGTGCCTCACACATGCTAGGCAAATGCTCTAACACTGAGCCACACTCCAGCCCCTCAATTGAAGACCCAAAGACTCAGGAAAAACTGTCCATTTATGCTGAAATTCAATTAAGAATAGACAGCCATGTAGATACTGTGACTGGACAAAAGGGGTATGAGCTACTGTAATAGACTAAAGGAGGGAAACTCAGAAAAGCCTGTCCAGATTCTTCTTGGCCTTTGTGTGGCATTCTTTCCTTCTGGGTATATAGCAGGATCCCTCTGGAATGAGAGTCTTATAATCTATTCTCAGACAAGGTATGTCAAAGAATTTCTTAATGGCCAGCCAGCTCTTACACAGACAGGGAAGGTTATAGTAAAATTTTTAGGCATTATGGCTTGCTTTGGGGAAAAACGATTCTTGTTTCCATGATTCACCTAGGGGTATAGAATGCTGGTTTCTGTGACTCACTCCAAGGGAGAATGAGGGGTGAGAGGAGAGTAGGAGAAGGTGAGAGAGATCTTGGTTCTGCAGCTGCTTATGAGACTCCCCCCACCACAATTTCTTTTAGTTTCAAGTATTTAGCATGCCAAAGTATCATACTTGGGGGTATCATTTTAAGCCCCAATACTACTCAAAATGGAACTGATGGAAAAATGGTCATTGATTGAGAAAATAAAAAGTAGAGTAGGAGACCCATGTTTCTATTTGAATAACTAAGTAAAACAGGTAACATTAACTTAGACTAGGAACAAAGGAAAAGAAACAGGGTGGGGAATGAGGGAGTACAACCTACTGGGTTTGAGGTTGCTGTAACAAAAGTGTAACTAGGTCCTGGGCTCTAGACAGAGGCCTGAGGGCTGGGGTTGTGGCTCACTGGTAGAGCACTTGCCTAGCATGCTTGAGGCACTGGTTTCGATCCTCAGCACCACATTAAAATAAAGATATCATATCCTACTACAACTAAAATAAAATAAAAAGATAGAGGCCTAAACTAGAGATTACATTTGGAAATTATATTAGCATACAACCAATATATGGAATCCGGAGAAATGATGACATTAAGTGAGATGAGAATAAGATCAAGGTTAACTAGTACAGAAAAATAGAAAACTTGGCAGAAAGGTATTCAGAAATTCGGAAAGGAGGAAAAAAATGACAGAGATTACAAAGATACCAAAAGACAAGAAGTGAAAATGGTCTATTTGATTTGGCCACTATTAGGAAACTTCTACCAGAGAAGTTTCAGTGAAGTGATAGGAATGCACTGAATTATGGCTGGAAGGTAAAAGCAGAATTTAAGGAATTTGACTGAAGATAGAAAGGAGGGAAGGAAATGGAATTAGGGTAAGAAATGTGCTAAGTAAGCAGGGTTGATGGTGGTGAGGTTTTTGGAAAAGTTGTATATTTACAAGGTTTAGGGATGGACCCAAGATACAGTGATTGTACGAACATAAAAGGGCATACAACAGAGGTTTAGTGCAAGAAAAAACGTGAAGGGCTAAAATAGAAGACCAACAATGAGTCTTGGGGGTAAAAAAAAACACTTTTATCTAAGAACGAAGGAAAGATGATGAAAACAGGCACAGATGCAGTCAGTCTTCCATATCTGTGGGTTCTATGTCTTTGGATTCAAAGCAGACTGAAAATACTCAAGGGCAAAACATTTGTATCTATACTAAACATATTCAAATTTTTTGTAGTAATTATTCCCTAAATGATAAGGTAAAACACCTATTACACTGCATTTACACTGTATTAAATATCCTAACTAATTTAGAGATGATTTAAAGTATATAGGAGAAAGTGAATAGATCATATGCAAATACTACACCATTTTACAAAAAGGACTTGAGCATATGAAGATTTTGATATCCTTGGGGGTTCCCATAACCAATCCTCCACATTTACTGAAGGATGAATGTATTTGTTTTCTACCTAAATTTTTATCTGTGAAGCAGGAGACAAGGTCACCTGCTAAGAGCTGGTTAAAGAGCTTAAGCTGAGTGATAAGTATGAAGCTGTCTATACCATCAGACTCATAATATTGCAAGACAGTTTAATTTGCTTCTAATAAAGTTATATTTATATTTAAAATTATATTTTATAATTTTATTTAAAATTTTTAACTAGTTTATAAATCTCTCTAATCTTTTTTTTTTTTTTTTAACTTTCCTATACACCTGGGAAAGTACCACACGGAGCAGAAGTCTGAATTTTGTGGTGGTATTTTAGAATCAGCAGCAAAGGCAGACTAAAATAAGAGATGAGAAAGAAACCCACACTACCTTGATGACGATGCACAGGACTGGGAGCTGCTTTACAAGAACAGAACTGCCTGCATTGGAAGTTCAATAAAGCTGGGGTGGGGGTCCTTGATAAAGAAATTTTAGCCAATAATTATATGAAATAAAATAGGTAACTCCCTCCTACTTCCCTCCTCACTACCATGAGTATTTCTTCCTTTTTCAGCTTCTTCTTTCTCTGAATATTCCCCTTTCTTCACTTGTACCTACATTTTGAGGCAAGCAGGCAGGTAGGCAGCCTGATTCCTGACCATTCTTTCCCCCTTTTCTCCAGGTCTGCCAGAATGATAAAAATGAAGTATATTTTTGTTTATTGCTGTCAGTTTTAGATATATAGCCCAATCAAAAGAGGGGGTATTTTAGTACTACTGGGCCTCAACCTAGAACTTTACACACTAATTTGTTTCACTATTTTTCCTTTTCTTATTTTTATAAGTAAATGAGCTAAAATGCTCATATTACTCAACGAAGAAATGCATATACTTCATTCCCCTTCCTACCTTCTCTGACAAACTTATTACTCTTTACCTGTATTTCTCCCCTAAATTTTCATTTTCATTCAGTCCTACCTATCAGTGAATGAGAGGTCTTTGGTAACAACAAAAACAAACAAACAAGACAGAACAAAACAAAACAAAGTATCTGTCTTGCTTTAAGAAAAACACTGTATTATGTAAGTTCTCATTAACAAAAGTGTTCCTTTTGCATATGTAATATGCATATGTAATTAAAGCACTGTGCTTCACCAAAACCCTAAGAAAGTCTTCTTTCTTTCCTTCTCTTTCTATTCCTTTCCGAAATTTCCTACCTCCTTACTTGATGCCTTCCTTTCTAGTACCAGGGACTGAAGCCACAGACACTCTACCACTGAGCTACACCCCACAGTCCTTTTTTATTTTTAGACCGGGCTCAGTAAGTTGCTGAGGCTGGCCACAAACATGTGATGCTCCAGTCTCAGCCTCTAGAATCATTGAGATCACACATATGCACCACCATGCCTGGCCCTGGGCAAGTTTCTTAATTTCTGGATGTCCAGTTTCTCGACCTAATGAGGCTAAGAGTACCTAACATATAAAGTTATTGAAAATTAAATTAGATAAACCACTAAAGAGCATGTAAAAATGCAGAGTAAAACTGTGTAAATGTTAGTAACTACTAAAAATTTATCATTAAGACCGCCAAATAAAAACCAATTAAACACATTAAAATCACCTTAATTCTTTTTTTTAAATATTTATTTATCTATGTATCTTTAGTTTTAGGTGGATACATTAGTTTGTTTTTATGTGGTGCCGAGGATCGAACCCAGTGCCTCATCCATGCTAGGCGAGCACTCTATCACTGAGCCACCTCCCCTAAAATCACCTTAATTCAAGATAAATAAGTTCTGCAGGGTCAGGCAACCTAATTATTCTAATATTTACCAAAACTTAGTTTCTGAAACATCAGCAGAAAGACATGCTACATTATTTTACTAATTATTTATTCACTAAATTCCATTTATAACCAAAAAATTAAAAATGCACTAAACTGTGAATTAGCAGGGCAGATTAAAAACAACACAAAGATATATTATTTGATAATCATTTTTAACATTTGGTAAACTTATAATTATATGTCATTGCATTGTGAGGGTTTGGTTAAATAGTTTCCAACCCTAGAAGCAGACACCAGTGGAGAAAATGTAAACAAATAAATGCAATAAGTATAAGAGAAGAGTTGCCCTTTAGAACATGTACAGAAAATAGTGGGATCTATTTAAAAAAAAAAAAAAAAAAAAAGGACCAATTTTAAGCCAGAGTGGTGCACACCTGTAATCTTGGCTACTGGTGAGCCTGAGGTAGAAGGATCAAAAATTCAAGGTCATCTTGGGAAATGTATTAGACCTCTCAAAACAAATAAAAAGGCCGGGGATATACCTCCGTGGCTCTAGGTTAATCCTCAATATAGGGAGGGGGACACAAATTTTAACAGGAGAGGAAAATATATAAGTCTGGATTTTGGAACAAGTTATTTTGTTAAAAGGAAATACTGATGAGAAAAAATTTTTAAGTGATCCCATTTGGAAAGCTTATTATGTAGCCCATAAAACGCCAGATAAAATATAGCTTCTAAATTACAAATAATATGAAAACTATATCCCAAATGATATGACTGATGATATTAACATTGTATTTTAAATAAAAAATCTAAGTACATCTTTGGCCTACTAAAAAAAAAGGGGGGGTACAAAGTGAGGAAGAGACCCAGAAGAAAGGAAGCATCCAACCACAAACTCAATCAATAAAATAAGAGCATACATATTACAATAGACAACACACTGCTGAGTTCTTGGATGATGAGCAAGTTTAGGGTCTTTGCAGGGGTGAAGTAGTAAGAAGAATGGCCTGAACAGGCCCTTTTTTTTTTTTTTGGGGGGGGGGTTAGGTGGAGGGGTAGTACCAGGGATTGAATCAAGGGGTACTTAACCACTAAGCCACATCCCCACCCCTTTTTAATTTTGAGACAAGGTCTAATTTGCTTATAGCTTTGCTAAATTACGGAGGCTAGCTTTGAACTTGTGATCCTCCTGCTTCAGTCTCCTGAGCTGCTGGAACTGGAATTACAGGTACGTGCTACCACATCCAGCTCCAATTAATTTTGAAAGCAGGCAGAATATACTAATTCTTTAAATAAAAATAAATATGGGAAAGGACAGTTTTGTTTGTTTGTATTTTGGTACTGGGGACTGAACCCCGCCAGGGATATTTTACCACTGAGATCCATCCCTAGTCCTTTTTATTTTTTACTTTGAGACAGGGTCTTACTAAGTTGCTGAGGTTTTACTAGGCTGCTGGCCCCAAACCTGTGATCCTTCTGTTCAGCCTCCTGAGATGCTAGGATCATAGGCATATACCACTGTGCCTGGCTTTCCCCAACCCCGTTTCTGGAACTGGGAACTGAACCTTGGGGTGCTTTACCAGAGTTACATTTCCAGTCCTTTTTATTTTCAGACAGGGTCTAAATTGCTCTGGGTTGCTTTATTGAATTTCGTAAGTTCATGGAATACTGATAACAGAACCAAAATCTGTAGTTTTAAAAGAAGCAAATAGCTTTTTAATTTTCCTTTATTCTTTCATTTAAAGTTAATAAAAAGTTTTGACAAAAATTTTATATATGCTATACAGCATGACACTTTCATACATGTACACATTGTGGAATAGCTAAATCAGGCTACACATTTCTGATAAGAACATTTATAACCTATGTTAGCAAGTCTCACGTATACAATATACTGCTATTAACTATAGAAACCATCGTGTACAACATATATCCTGAAATTATTCCTCCTAACTGAAATCTTGAATCCTTTGAGCTGCATTCCCCAATCATCACCTCCAGAGCCCCAACTCCAAGCCCCTGGCAACCATTTTACTGTCTGTACAACATAACTTAAGATTCCACATATTAAATGAGATCCTGTAATATTCATCTTCATGCATCTGGTTTCATTCACTTAATAACATCCTCCAAGTTATACATGTTGTTGCAAATGACAGCATTTGTTTTTAAAGGCAAGTAGTCTTCTACCACAAACATACATAGGTAGATAAAAAGATATAACTATATATCTACAGATATCACACTTTCTTTATCCATTCATCTTTTGATGCACACTTAGGTTGATGCCATTTCTGGCTATTATGAATAATGCTTAAACAATCTCTCTTTGACTTACTGAATTCATATTCTCTGGATATATAACTCAGGGATTATTAGATTGCTTTCTGTAACGACTGTAAAAATTGTATTTTTATAGAACTGGACCCACTGCAGGTCAGGGGTTATATCTGAGAATTATGTGAGTATGTGCATCTTTACTTCAGAATTTAAGTGGACCTGAACAAAACATTGGCAAGAATTACCTTTCTAGAGCAGAGCCAATGCAAGACCAAATTAAAAAACAAAAAACAAACAAAAAAAACTGTCTTTCTAATCCACTTACAAATGTGCCTTAGAATAACTGTGTGGTGGAACAGAGATCCAATACATGTCTATATCATAAAGGTAAAATTAACATATAATTGCACAACTGAGCTCATTTACCATTTATATTAGATAGTATTCAGGTTTAGATCTGGATCGTGAGGGTTCTAAATTCAGTGAATTAATCCATTGGTGGGTTAATAAACTGATGACCTTAGTAGGTTGTGGTGCAAACTTCAGGAAGCTTAGTTGAAGGAAGCAGATCATGGGCATGTATCCAGGAAGGCAAGATTTATTACTAAATTTGAAGGTACTCTTATGCTGCAACACAGCAATCCCACTCTCAAAGATGGGCATGGGATTTGAATAGACATTTCCTCCAGAGAAGATATACAAATTGCTAATAAACATAGGAAAAGAAATGGAGAAATTGGAACCCTCGCATATTGTTGACGTGGATGTGAAACTGTGTATGTAGCTGTTGTATAAAACAGCTGGCAGTTCCTCAAAGAATTGAACACAGGCTTATCATATGATGCAGCAAATCTACTTCTAGATATATAATCGAAAGGAAGGAAGGAAGGGAGGGAGGGAGGGAGGGAAGGAGGGAGGGAGGGACTCAAACATACTTGTATATACCAATGTTCATAGCAGCATTGTACACAATATAAACACCGCTTCTGAGAAAAAACATAAGACTACTCAGAGATCTACAAAAGGATAGACTTCTATATCTTTATAAAACTTTTAGTAAAGTTTCCACAGTAAATTGTATTTTTTTGTAGTTGTAGATGGATTCTACATATTAAGATGATTTTATTTGTTTATTTTTATGTTGTACTGAGGATTGAACCCAGTGGCTCACACTTGCTAGGCAAGCGCTCTGCCGCTGAGCTACAATCCCAGCCCAGTAAATCATATTTTTGAAATCATAATAGATCTATGGTAGGAAATCAAAGTGATGTAAAAGATGGTTCTTACTCTGAGGAACCTTTCAACAATGCAAAAATCTTAAAGAAAGCATTAGCCAACCAAATGAAGTAATATGTCTAAAAAAGGTAACAAGTAACTTGATTAAGTTTAATTTATTACAACCAATGAAATCATTATATTAACAATAAATAAAATCATATTCACTTCAAGAGAAAGGACAAGCATCTAATATAATTTAACATCTATTCATAACAATAACCTTAAATAGCATAAGAGGAAAGAACATTCTTTATTTGAGATAGGCATTATAGCAGATCATATTTTCTGTATTTCTCTAGCCAGAAACACACATCCATAAACATAAAACATGTATGTGTGCCATTTCGTATGCTGTTCTTACAATGCAACTGGCAGATACTCCTTTTACCAAAAAGTTGGGTCTATATTTCCTCCATTTCTATCTGGGCAGGGGGCTTGTGACTGTTGCAGACAAGAATATGCGAAAAAGTAATGCTTATATATGTGACTTCTGAGACTAGGTTATAGAAAGAATACAGCTTCTGTTAGGCTCTCTCTCTGAGACTGCTTGTTCTAAGGGAAACCAGTCACCATGGTGTAAGGAAGCCAACTCAGGTAGATTATATGGAAGGACTCTGGTGGAGAAGAAGTTAAGAACCCCCACCAGGAGCCAGCATTAACAAGTAGACAGAGGAGTAAAAGAGCCTTCAGATGATTCCTTCCCATTGCCTGTCATCTTTCAGCCAAGGCCTCTGACAACACACAACACAGTCAAACCCTCCATGGTGTACACTATCTTAATCCCTAATTCACAGAATCCACGATCCATAATCACCATATATGGCTTCTTTATACCACTAAGTTTTAGAGTAATTTGTTATGCAACCATAGTAACTGGAACAGGTACATACCAACATTAATGAAAAACTACAACAAATATCATGTTGAAAGCTTTATGAGATACAGAAACAAAGAGGTTTACTCTCACTTCTATTTTATACTAGCAGTCATACTCAGTTCAGTAACACCTGAGAAGTTTAGAAAAACTTAAGAATTAGGGGGAAAAAAAACCTGTCGTCATTCACAGACAGTGTAAATATTTATATAAAAATTCCCCAAATGTAAAGAATTTATTAGAATTAACAAGTGGGTTTAAAGTAAGTTTGATGGCTACAGATCAATTACAAAAATCAATTAATATTTCCATGTACTACTTACAAAATAATACACCTAAGAATAAAAATAATAAAGATGCTAAAAACCTCTATGAGTAAAACTATAATACTATTGGGAGAAATTAAAGACAAATAATTAGAGAAATACACAAAGTTCATGAATTGAAAACTTAATGAAAGATGCCCCTTTTACCCAAACTCATCTGGAGATTTAATATAATATGAAGGACAAAAAATCAGTGTGTTTGTGTACATGTACATGTGCATGCACACATGCATGAAATTTGGTAAGATGATTCAGAAATTTACACAGAAAAGCAAATAGTCAAAAGTAACTAAAATCTTCTTAAAGAAATGGAAAAAGATAGAAGTACTTGCTTTACCAAATATCAAGACTTATTATGAAACCAGTTATTTAGATAAGGATATACAATGGAATACAAAAGAATTAAAAAATAAACAGACATCTACATATCAAAAGTGACACTTTAGCATGTTTAGCATGTACAAGGAGTTCTAGACTTAACATCAAAACCAAAACAAAAGTGGTACTTTAGACTTCTTTGGGGAAAGAAAGTCATGTCAATAAATAATGTTGGGTACAGTGGATTTTCGTACGGGAGAAAAATTAAATTTGATTCTCACTGCATGTACAAAAATCAATTGCTGGTGGACTGTAGCTACAAATGTGAATGACAAAACAATAAAACTTCTAGAACTTACTTAAACAAGACATGAAAATAACTAGGATGAGGTTGTGGCTCAGCAGTAGAGCACTTGCCTAGCACGTGCAAGGCTCTGGGTGTGATCCTCAGCACCACATAAAAATAAATAAATAAAGGTGTTGTATCCAACTACAACTAAAAAATAAATTTTTTTTAAAAAGAAAGAAAATAATTACTGATAAAGGTAAGACTGACAGCTGGGCCAATCTTTTGTTTTTCTTTTTCTTTTATAATATTTCTTTTAGTTGTAGATGAACACAATACCTTTATTTTGTTTATTTATTTTTATTTGGTGAGGATGGAACCCAGGGCCTCACAAGTGCAAGGCAAGTGCTCTACCACTGAGCCTGAGCCCCAGCCCCTGGGGCAATCTTAATACTGAGAATGTCTATTCATAAAAAGGTACCATTAGGAGAGTAAAAAAGCAAAGCCAGAGAGCAAAAAGGCAAGCCAGAGTAGGGTAAAGTAATTGGGACATTTAACTGACAAAGTCTCATTTCCTAATATGCAAAGAATATCCCAAATTGAGCAGATCATGGTGGTGCACCCTGTAATCCCAGCTACTCGGAAGACTGAAGCAGGAAGATCGAAAATTTAAGGTCAACATCAGCAATTCAGTGATACCCTGTCTCAGAATAAAATAAAAATAAAAAGAGCTAAAAACAGTTCAGTAGTAGAGTGCTTGCCTAGCATGCACAAGGTCCTAGGTTCAATTCCCAGTACTCACCTCCCAACAGCAACAAAGCCCTAAAATTAATTAGCAAAAGACAATAGAAAAATACACAAAACTTTAATAAGAACTTTACAAGTAAAGAGGATATCTTTCTTTTCAAGAAAATATACCTAAAACCACATGATACCACTATATGCTTAACAGATTGCTAAAAATTAATAAGACTAATAATTTCTAGTGTTGATGAAGATGCAGAACAGGGACTCTCAAACCTGCTAGTGAGACTATATTCCAATCAATAAGAAAAACTATTTTTCATTATATCTATTAAAATGGAAATAGATATGATGAAGAAATTCTAGTCCTATGATTATACCCACTAGAGATGTGTACAGATATGTACCAATATAAACATAAAGAAACCAGAGCAGCATTATCTATAATAGACTGAAAACAAACCAAATACCCACTAGTATTAGTGTGGAAAAATAAACTGTGGTCTATTCATGTAACTGGATACCATTCAGCAAAGATACTGAATTAACTGCAATTGCACAAAATATAGATGGATCTCACAAATAACGCGGAGCAAGGAACTCAGACATAAAAGACTGTATTTTGTGATCCCAGTTATGCAAAGTTTTGTTGTTTTTTTTTTTTAAGGCAAAACTATACTATGTTGTCACAAATGAAGACAGTAATTATTTTGGGAGATGTGGGGGAAGGGATACTAACTGGGAGAATAACAAAGGCACAGTGTGTTCAGTATGTTCTGAACCTGGATGGTGGTTACATGTTATTTTTATATGGCAATTAAAAATGTTTTTACAATGTTCAGCCTACACACTCAATATGCAAATTTTTATTCTTGCACTAGTATGCTAATGTTAAAAAGTTTATAAAACATAGAAACAGAAATTTGAAAAGCATGGAATAACAAATGAGACTTAAATGTCTTGCTAATAGCAATAGCTTCAGTTTCACTAAAAAAAAGTAAATTTAAAAGCCATCTCTGGTGACTAAGTGGAATAAAAATATAAGGCAAAGACTGGGTATGAGAGATGAGACTAGAATCAGAACTATAGGCAAGAGGCCATTAGAACTGTGCAGGTCAGGAGGTGGCTTCATTAAGGCAGCAGCAGCAACATAAAGGAGCAAATGTATTACTTACCTAGACAGGGGCGTGTGTGCGTGTGTTACTCAAACTGCAAATTTTATCTGTTTACCCTCCTCCTCTCCTCCAATGCAATGAACGTGGTCTTGAGAGTGAGGTATCATAATTTGTTGGTAGTACAGGAAAAAAAAAATATTTGAATTTTTACGTTTACTTTTTAAACTGGAAGCCAGTGATAAAAATCAAATGGGCAGCTTTAACCACTACCTCCCCATTATTTCTACCAGCTTTCCGTATGGATCCAAAAAGTAACAAACTTCTTCCCCCAATGGCTAAGTGTATATCTGATATGGATCAGTTATGTTTTAGGTATGCATTATATATGAATAAAACCGCTTTGGAGAACTTGTTATTTTGAATGATCTATAACACAGACTAAACATGAAAAGAAATGCTTATTATTCAAAAGCTACTTCAAAACCTATTTTTTCAAGACATCCTCAACCCTCACCCAAACTGCCACTCTTAAATCCTTTCTATTTAGAAATTGTGGCTAGAAGGGGTTTTAAATGTTCCTGCACCTCAACAGAACACAAAAACCTCAAACACATACACAAACCTTTTGATTTCTTAATCTATTTCCTTATTAAAGAGGCTCTTTCTTATTTGATGTTGTGATATAATTCATCAATTAAAGTTCTAAAACAAAACTTAAATAGACCTGTTCCTATCTATGTTCATTATGAGTTCTTTATGGCTAAGACGCAAGTATGAAAATGATGTAACAGTCAAATATGTTTCAATTAAGTCTGGGTGAATATACTAACAGTTAACCATGTTCATTACACGTATAATAAAAGTTTTTGCTGACTTTGAAAAAATAAAAGGATAAGCTACTACTATACTTCTCACTGAAACTCAAAATTCGAATTCTTTTATGGTCAATGTAAAACATATCAATGTAAAGGAGTACCCACGTACTCCTAGTATGAAATTTTTTTGTGCTGTTTGGACAGGAAAAAAGTATGAAAGGCGAAAAACTGAAGTAAATACAATGAAGCAAATTTATTTTCTTCTCCTCTATAATTATATTCCCTTCAGATAGACTCAAGAAGATCTATATACGCGATAAATTCAAATAATAATTCTCAACCTGGATGTTTCACAGTCCACTTTGTAAAGGATAATGCAATCTTCAAGGACCACCCAGATCTGATTTAGATCCATAAATTAATTCAGGACCAATCTAACACTCTAGGGATTTTCCAAAAGTGAGATGATGACAGTTCAGATCAAATTCTCCACATCTTTCCTCAAATAAATCTACATGTTCAAAAGTAATATCAAATTGAGATAATTTTTCCAGTGAGAAGGTTGGATTTAAAATTTTTGAAGCCTGGTGCATCAGCGCATACCTGTCATCCCAGCAGATTGGGAGGCTGAATTCAAAGCTGGCCTCAGCAAAAGCCAGGCACTAAGCAACTCAGTGAGACCCTGTCTCTTAAATAAAATACAAAATAGGGCTGGGGATGTGGCTCAGGGATTGAGTGCCCCTGGGTTCTATCCCTGGTACCCCTCCCAGAAAAATTTTGTTGTTGGATCTGATATTTGGACATATGTTCAGAACACAGTCCCAGCAATCAACCAATGTACTTCAAATTATCTAAGTGCTTATTAAGATAATCAAACTATATACATACAAACATGACCAAACAGTCCAGGAGCATATCTTAAGAACCCCAGAAAGTACCTTTTTCATGAGCAGAAAGCTCTGTTTAGGTTTGTATCATGTATGCAAGCATAGCAAAGGCTAGAAGACAAAGATTGACGGTTTCAGTATCTAAAATAACTAAATGAAAAATAGTAACCCTCTGTTTCTACAGAAGGACCAACAGTAAGAAATGTACTGACTCTATAACACGAAAAATGTAGATTAGATAAGACTGTTTTTAAAGGTAAAGGTAGTTTGAGGAAGAATAAATCTTGAAAATTAAGAATTGCTTTTTCAGCTTGCCTTGCAGGCCCTAGGTTCAATTCCCAGTGCCACAAAAAAAAAAAAAAAAAAAAAAAAAGATAAATACACAAATGAATAAAAGATTGCTTTCACTGAAAAAAATCATTTTAATAAAACAAAAAACTGAATTGTCTTTTTTTTGGTACCAGGTATTGAACCCAGAGGCATTTGACCACTGAGCCACATCTTCTTCTTCTTTTTTTTTTTTTTTTTTGGAGACAGGGTCTCACTAAGTTGCTTCGGACCTTGCTAAATTGCTGACGTTGGCCGTTCACTTGTGATCCTCCTGCCTCAGCCTCCCAAATCACAGGGACTGAATTGTCTTGATGGATTAAGTGTGACTCAATATAGGGCTCAAATCATCTTCTATATGACTGTATCCCAAAGATTACAGAATTCAATTTATTTGAAAAACCCTCTTTAATTAATTATGTTTAAGCTAGGAAAAAAAATTCAATCTACCACTTATGTAAGTGTACATTACCAAGTGATAGTAAATTGGATGCACCTTTATGGGGTTCAAACAGAAATTTCACAACAAATAGTACTCTAGATCTTGTACTTGATAACCAAAAGTTTCTATTATGTTTAAATTTGCAGGTAAACTTTAAATAGGAAATTGACTCAGCCCAACTATGAGTAACAACTGTCAGAATACTGGTAAAGTGAAATTTTATGTAACCAAAGTGCTTAATCACAACTGAAAATACAATTTTTAATAAGCTACTTATTTGCTTCTGATGCAGTTTCAAAGTCAACCAAGAATGAATCTGATCTTTATTCCTTCCAACTACTTTCCTCCCCTCCATCAGCTTCAATTCTACTTGAGGTTGTGAATCAGAGGAATAAGAAGTCTGCATATAACCAACTTTAGATATTAACAATGTTATTTCATTTGATTCAATGCTTTCTACATTAGAAAGCAATTTAATTGTCCCATAGTAGCAAAGTTAAATATGGAGGCCTAGCCATTCAACGAAATATTAAGCACTAATTGATTATCAGGCTACAGTAATCTAAAAACTTCACATATTTTAGAAAGATTTAAAATTTATACACACACTAGTCATAGCTATAAAAGATATGAAATAGAAAAAGAACAAAGAACATGATAATGAGAATAGGTGTGCTTATGCTAGGACTGTGCATGACTACAATTAAGAAACAAATGGATTTCTTTTTTCACTCCAAAGATCTTAGTGAAATTATTAGGAGTAAGAATTGTGGTAAACCTAAACCAAAGTTTAGCTGGGTATGGGATGAATAAGGTAGGTTGAAAAGTTCCCAACATATAAGTTCTCAAAAAGAAAAAAGAAAAAAAAAACTATCAACAGAATGATAGAAAATCTTTGCTAGCTGCTCTTCTGACAGAGAATTAATACCTAGAATATAAAAAGAGCTCAAAAAATTTACACCAAAAAAATCAAATAATCCAATTAATAAATGGACAAATGAATTATACAGACACTTCTCAAAAGAAGAAATACAAATGGCCAGTAAGTATATGAAAAAATGTTCAACATCATGAACAATTAGAGAAATGCAAATCAAAAATTACACTGAGATTTCATCTCATACCAGTCAGAATGGCAGTAATCTATAACACTATTACTAATAAATGCTGGAGAGAATGTGGAGAAAAAGCCACACTTTTACATTGTTGATGGGACTGTAAACTAATACAACCACTATGGAAATCAGTATGGAGGCCCCTCAAAAGATTAGGCATGGAACAACCATATGACCCAGCTATACCACTCCTCAGTATTTACCCTGAAGAACTGAAGTCATCTTACTATAGAGATGCATACCCATGTTTATAGCCACACAATTCACAATAACCAAACTGTGAAAACAGCCAAGGTGTCCATCAACAGATAAATGGACAAAGAAAATGTGGTGTACGTACACAATAAAGTTTTATTCAGTCATAAAGAAAAATGAAATTACGTCATTTACAGCAAAATGGATAGAACCATTATGTTTAGTGAAATAAGCCAAACTCAGAAAGTCCAGGTCAGATGTTCTCTCAAATGTGGAAGCTAGAGAAGAAAAAGGAAAAGAAAGGTCAGGGAGAGTGATAGGGATCTCATGAAAATCAAAGGGAGATCAGTAGAGGAAAGGGACCATAGGGGTGGGAGGGAGGCAGTGCTGGGGAATGATATTGGCCAAACTGGAATTGTAATATTGTGTATTGTGTACATGTATGAATATGTAATAACAAATCCCATCAGTATGCATAACTAAAATGTACCCATAAAAAACTGTGGAAACAAATACTACCATTTTCAGGATTCTTTATCACCACTCTGTATTGCAACATCAACTAGGGAAAAACTTTATATAAGATAATGTAACTATAAATTGAATATAACAGTCTAAATATGGAACTTTTAGTCAATTAATTATTAGGAAAGTAAAGGTGACCTGGCATTTAATCTTATGTCAGACTCATAGAGAAGTTACTGATTTTTCAACTTCAACCTACCAGAACTGAGCTAGATCAGACAGTGAGAACAAAAGGGTCCTAAAACAGCCAAAATGAAAACCATAAAATATTAATGGATGAAAAGCATTTATTTTCAAGAACGCTCTTCTGGGGCTGGGGATGTGGCTCAAGCGGTAACACGTTCGACTGGCATGCGTGCGGCCTGGGTTCGATCCTCAGCACCACATACCAACAAAGATGTTGTGTCCGTCGAGAACTAAAAAATAAATATTAAAAATTCTCCCTCTCTCTCTCTCTCCTCTTTCACTCTCTCTAAAAAAAAAAAAAAAAAAAAAAAAAAAAAAAAAAAAAGAACGTTCTTCTGGCCTTCACAAGTTGCCTCTTAACCAAATTTATTAGAACTGTGTCCAAGTCAAAGCAATTTGATTTTCCAACTCACAGCAAATAAAAAGTGACAAATTAAAAAGTAGTCAAGTAAAGGTGCTAAGGCAAGCAAGAAACTGACAACTTCTCAGTATGAAAATAGTATTTTAGAAGACACAAGAAGTGAAAGAGCTTAGATCCAATATCATTCAGTGCACAGGCAAACAATCCTAAGACATTTCAATCACTCTTGGGGTATTACAGTCTTTAGATTTCTTATGCGAAATTAGTTGTATATAGTTTTATTACATTATTTTATGTTGGAGGTTGCCCATGTATAAATTTTATTAGCTTACATTTATTATACAGAATAGTGGGTTTCACTGTATCATATCTGTACATACATTTTAACATATTGATCATTTCTACCCCATATAAATTTAATTACAAATAAACTTTTTGGTTGTGTTTAAAAATTACTAATGTAGGGCTGGGGATGTGGCTCGAGCAGTAGCGCGCTTGCCTGGCATGCGTGCTGCCCGGGTTCGATCCTCAGCACCACATACAAACAAAGATGTTGTGTCTGCCGAAAACTGAAAAATAAATATTAAAAAAAAAATTCTCTCTCTCTCAAAAAAAAAAACCTAATGTAAAAATTACAAATGATAACTGAGATTAAACATAATAATTTTATTTTAGAATGTAATCAATAATCATACTGACATTTTCCCATATTTTTGTAGAACTATACTAAAAATAATAATAAATATATTAATGGGTAGTGAACACTTGTAGTATGCATTTTAATTCCATCTCACAAATCTATAAATATTAAATAGAACCATATTAAGTTGCCAAAATGCAACTGTTTTTGACCTACAGAAAAATATTTAACTTATCAGCAATTGCAGATGTAGAAATTAAGAGAGTAAGCCTCAAATAATATAACCAATAAATGGTAGGGTCAGAATTTGAACCTGGCTCCATCTTGGTTATTATTCTATTCAAACTTATTAATGACTATTATGATTCCCAGTGAGGATATAAATTTTATTATTTATCAAATTAATATAGGTGATCAACTAAAGACACATCATTGCTTACACAGTATACTTGACAAAAATGCATATAAAAATCTAATCGCAATGAAACATCAGACAAACCCAAACTGATCCTACAAAATAAATGGGTAATAATTATAGGCAGGTGGGGCATGGCTAGAGAAAGGAGGCTTCTGGGGGCATGTCCTTGGGAATTATGTCATTAGTCCCCCAGCCAGCCTCTCCTTTCTCTCTGCTTCCTGGGCACAATATCCTGAACTGCTTTCAGGAGTTGGCTGACCACAGACTGAAACCTCTGAACCATGAGCCCAAAATAAACTTTTCCTTCTCTAAGTTATTCTTGTTAGGTATTTTGGGCACAGTGATAAAAAGCTAACCAACACAGTGGTGCTCAATTTATTTGTTAGTTATAATTACATATTTGTTGCTAGATTTTGATGATATAATGCCCAGTTAGCATGGAGCCAACCAAAACATTCTGAATATTCACAAGGTTAACAAAATCTTTAGAAATCTAACTCTATTGATAGAAATTAGAATACAAATATTCTTCACTTAAAAGGACTTAAGATGGGCATGATGGCACACACCAATAAACCCAGCTACTTGGGAGGGTGAGATCGGAGGATTGCTTTAGGAACAGCCTGGGCAACAAAGCAAGAACTTGTCTCCCCAAAAAATAAATAAATAAAAGGATTTAAAAGCCCTATTTCATTGTCATGTTGCTATTGCAATCAATAATTAGAGGACGCAATCTGCTTTGTTTATCAGGGTCATTCCTAGGAGAATACAGTAGGCAATCCATGGAGAATGCAGGAAAGTGACAAAGACCTGAAATAAACCATGCTGTGTGTGGACCCTCATTTCCTACTGATTTTTCCTACTCTTCTCGGCAAGATACTGGAAATGTCAGTCCTTTGCTTTATGTGTTATTTTCTCCCACCAAAGATGCAATAAAAAACTTAATGCTAATACTATCATATGTGTCTTCAGAAACTCTAAACTCTAACACCAAAAACATATGAAACATTCCTTTAAGATATGAATTTAGAGGGCTGGGGTTGTGTCTCAGCCGTAGAGCACTCACCTAGCATGTGAGGGGCCCGAAGTTCAATCCTTAGCACCACATAAAAATAAATAAATAAAATAAAGGTATTGTGTCCAACTACACTAAAAAATAAGTATTAAAAAAAGATATGAATTTAGAATTGTTATAATGTTTAGAGCCAAACTTTATTGTCTCTATAAAAAATATGAATTTGAATTAGTGCCAGTTTCAGATAGTTCTGAAACTCTCTTCAACTACAAAAATGGAGTTCAAGAAAAGATTGCTTTTGATTGCAATGACCAGTAAATAAGAACTCAATAATTATTTGCTGAGTCAATTAACTAGTCCCAAAAGACATAAATTAACACTTACCCATACAAACATAGACCGTGTCTCTAAATAAAATACAAAATAGGGCTGGGAATATGGCTTAGTGGTTAAGCACCCCTGGGTTCAATCCCTGGTACCAAAAAAAAAAAAAAAAAAACAACTTGTACACTTCTTTCCAGCTTTCAATTTCATTACCACCATCCCATATTTATGTGTCACCATTCCAGAATGTGTCCTTACTTCCTCTTTCAAAGAGAAAATAGCAAACTTCAGGCAGAAATACCCCTCCTCAAATTAGCATCCTTACCTCCTTTTTTTTCAACAACTCATCAAAAAGGGTGTGTCTCTGCAGTAAACACTAAATCTTTATCCAGTGCTCAGTACTGCATCCCCTGCTGCTACCTATAGAGACCTTATCCTACATGCCCTCACTCTCACTTTTGACCTGTCCACTGGCCCTTTGCATTCCAGAAATAAATATATTTATACCTCTACTATGAAAAGTTTTGTAAATTTTTTTCATGTAAATTTTAAGTCAGAGTCTATGTCCCAAAAGAAACTCTGGCACGAGTAAGCTATAATTTGCTTTGATATTTATTTTTCCATTCACTACCAACCCTATATAGGAAACTGCTCTCTACAATTCCTCTAAAGTCACCAGTACTCTGTTAACCTAAGTTAATCCTCACAAGAACCCTATGAACTAGAAAACCCTACGAATAAAGAAAATATCCCATCTACGTTTAGTCTTGTTCTCATTTTACAAATGAAGCACAGAAAAGATTAAATAATTTGCCTAAGTCAGAAACTAGTAATTGCAGAAGCCAGAATATGTATATCCAGGTACTGTGATTTTAGACCCCAGATTCTTAGCCACTATCCTATGCACCCAATCAAATTTGCTTTTTAAGATGAAACAATCACTTCTAAAATGTTTCCTAGATATTTTAAATTATTTATTGTATAGATTTACAATTTACATTCCCTGAAGACTACTGTTTTGATTTACTGATAAAAGATTTTCATATTAAAAAAATCTATTATTTAGTAAATGTCTTAAAATATGCCTTTACAAAACACAATTCTAATCATCTGCTGACAATAAATGACTTGTGACTTTTATTGCCTGTATTTATTTATACCTTTGGGGTTCTTTTTCTTTACCAGTATCAACCTTTCTACTAATAAGTGAAAAAGAAAAAAAAAAAAACTATTTCCTTAAGACAATGTTTACTTAGATTTCTGAAGCATGGCTGCTTTTCACTTTCATATAGTTCTTATACTGTAATTATTCTATGGTCTATAAAAACAATGTACATAAATAAGTTAAATTGACTTTTTCAAAGTAGGGAGGCACTCGTAGACTAATCTCACATTATAAAGAATGGGTCTTCCCTTCTCTTTCCCACAGCAGGAGACACAAGGAAGAAACAGAGATGGTTACTCTGATATTAAACTCTTTCAGCCTCTCTCTCTCTCTCTCTCTCTCTCTCTCTCTCTTCCATAAACTAATGCCTTCTCCTAGCAAAGGAGTTAATTAATTTGATATGTTATGGTTCAAACTATTCCTTGTACCTCATTTTTAAGAAGAAGAAATGAAATTACCACACAGAAAACAGGGGTATCTTTCCCTTTCTTGCCAAGGCTCTTTGTTAGGCTGATAACCAGCTGCAGAAGGCAGGCCTGTAATATTTCCAAAGCTGCCTGATTAAGTGTATTAAGGTAGGCATGGCATATGGAATTCTCCACATAGTCAAGTTCCACAGCCTGGATTTGTTGGTTTGTCTTTAGATTCATGTTGTGTTCTCAAATTCTATTATCAGAAAACTCCGTTTTTATAAAGGGATGGATGTATTTGCCTTATGATGAGTCCATTATTTGTTAAAACCTAGAGAGAGGACTAAATGATTAGCACGCCTAACTATGATATTTACTATGTCAGCACATGATGATTATAGTACTACACTGAATTAGCACATTTTAAGTGTGAAACACTCTTTCGTAAGTCTTTGTAATCCTATTCTTAGAAGGTAAATAATTTTACAAAAATTAATTAACAGGAGCTGGGGATATGGCTCAGTTGGTTGAGTGCTTGCCTACCACGCACAAGTCCCTGGGTTCAATCCCAGCATCAACCCCCCCCCCCCAAAAAAAAAAGAAAGAAAGAAAGAAAAAGAAAATGTAAATTCACTTATTAATGATAAAATGATTATTAAGGTTCAAAGAATATTTGCCCAAGTTTCTAAAACTAGTAAATTTTACAAGCAAGGTTCAATCTCAAATCTCTAAGATTCCAAAATTCTCAATTTACAATACTTGACTTGATGAAAAGAAAATATCCCACCTAGGTTTAGTCTAAGTATGGAGTAAGACCAAATTTAAACAATCATCAAAGATAAATTTGTCTGACATGAAAAAGGAATAACTGATCTTATAACATTTGGTTAATGAAGTACTAGGTTCTACAGAGAAATCAGTTATTGAAAATAATTAACTTTAATAACACTTGGTAGAATAAAGATTGGAGGGAAAAAATCTCCACTAACCTAATGTTCCATTTCCGTCCAGGCTTCCTGTAGTAAATACGTTTATGTTGCAATAGAGCTCCCTGAAAAATGAGTCATCTTGAACCAAACATAATCAACAAGATAATGATTAACCAAAAGCTGGCACAAATCCTAACAGAGTAATATAATTAAAATTTAGCCTCATAAGAGAGAACTCATGTTTAATGCTGGTATCTCAGAAATGTTAAGCCAAAGATTGGGTTTATGTAAGGTGTTTATAGACAGCACAAGCAAATGCAGAACTATATTTTAAATTTTCCTATGTCTTATGTTATTATATTTATTTTCACATTTCCACAAAATCTAACAACATGTGGATTTTATGTCAGTTCTACATTTCCTATTCCATATGAAATTCTGGAAAATTATTTCCTAATATGTTAATTAGAATTAATATATTTTTGTTTATTTCATAGTGAAATAACAACTGAGCATACTAGATTGGGCACTATTATTATGAATACTATATCCTAAAAATTTTTAAATTACTGTCTTTCACATAAAATTATATTATTGATTATCACATAGAACATGTATTCTAATCTTGACCTAGTAGCATAATGGAGTTATCCTATACCCATTTCTTTCAACTGATATAAAGCGGTTTTAAGATAAATACATTTCATGGTCACAAAACCAAGCCAAGTTACCTGGGTCCTAAAGAATCATGATCCCATACTCTGACATCAAAAGCAGTTTCTGTAACCAGTGAAGTAGCTAACCATGTAACTACTTGGAAAGAATAATTTTAAAATGCAATTCAAAATTAATTAGAAATAAAGCAAGGTCTTTAACAAACAGTATTACTAGTTATTGTTCGTTATGGAAAAAAATAAACCTTGATCCTTATCATACACCACATACAGAAATTAATATAAAGCAGAACACTGACCTGAAAATGAAAGTTCTACTAGCCCTAAGAAACAAATAGTAAATCAGACTTCTTCATCAGTAAGAAAAAAATCCCTACTCCACCAAAAGATATCATTAAGGGCTGGCGATATATCAAGAAAAGGGAGGGAGAGGACAGAGAAGGAAAAGGAGAGGAAAGTGGAAGGAAAGGAGGAGAGGAGGAGGAGAAATCATTACCACTAAGAAAATAAGAGCCAAAGTAGTAGTGGTACATTTCTGTAACCCCAGCAACTCTGTGAGATCCTGCATCAAAAATAAAGAGGGCTGGGGGAATAAAGCACTCCTGAGCTTGATCCCCAGTACCGCAAGAAAAAAAAAAAAAAAAACAAGAGAAAGAAAACAACTAGACAAGCGGCAACATGGAGGAAAAAAACAGCATATATAGCTACCACAGAATTTGTATTCTCGGTACCTAAATTCAATAAATCAACAAAAAAATAAATAATCAAGTGGAAAAAAGTGAAGTTAAAAATAAACAGTTTTAAAATGTGTTTTTCAAATATTGTTTAAAAGGACTTGACTTACTTCACTACATATTGCAAGTTAAATTCCAGTTTTAAGTAAACCAGTAACACTAAAGCTTATGACTATCTTTTTGTATATATTTATGTATGTTGTAATAATAATGAATTACAAATATGATTTAAAATGAAAAAAATGTGGATCATGGTAAAAATGGAAATTCTATAATCATCTGACAATTATGTTAATACATTTTAAAATAAGAATACATATAATGACTCAACAAATAACAAAAATGAAAACTTTAATAAAACAAAATGTATTAACAATGCTCCTTTAAGAAATCTCAGAAATGGAAACAAAACAAAAATAACAGAAATGAATGAAAAGAAGCCAAAATTTGGGCTGAGGTTGTGGCTCAGCGGTAGAGCGCTCGCCTAGTAGATGCAAGGCCCTAGGTTCGATCCTCAGCATCACATAAAAATAAATAAATAAAGATATTGTGTCCTACTGAAAAATAAATATTAAAAAAAAAGAAGCCAAAACTTAAAAAAAAAATTATTTTAGTTCTCATTATAGCATTAGATTGGGTTTGGCCCTAAAAAATAAAACTGCAACAGCAATTTCTTTCCTAAGAAATTTTTCCAGTCTAAACAATTACATAGCAGACATAATCATAAATGCCTTTCTTATTATTCTTCGCTCCAAAATCTTTTATTAATTTTCCTTCAGTAGAATAAATTGAATGCATATAATATAGTATTGACTATGAAGCACACCATGCTGTAACTATACACCAATGCTTGGTTAAATGTAGCCAACTAGCCAAACATGTCAATTGTCTCTAAGTTCATACCCTGCCCACATCAGAACTTGCAAAGTAGTGTTATAATTGTTGAGTATTACCTATTATCTCTTCAGATTAGTAAAATCCTGAATACTTTTTAAGATGCACCAAGAATCTCTGGGTTTCCAGAAAAGGACAACAGAAAACTGGAAACGATGATAGTAGAATCAATTATTCTTATAACTAAAACAAACAACTGCTTTATTTCTCATAGGCTTTCTGAGTTTTTGAACTCTAGTGGAAACCAGTTATTCTGGCAAAATACAATCATATTTAATGACTGAGGTTTTCAAATAATCCTCACCTATTTTTCATCTACCTTATGTTGCTATGAAATGACAGAAGATCAAGATCTTTGCTATAAAAACACTCTAGTATTCGAGGGTTTGGGCTTGTCAGAATATGGACTTTTAAAGAGTAAAATTTCAATCAAAGCATCAGACCCATACTTTTGGGGAAATGGCACTCAAAACTAAGGATCTAAAAAATTCAATTTGAGGGCTGTGATTATAGTTCAGTGGTAGAGCACTTGCCTACAATGTGTGAGTAACTGGGTTTGATCCTCAGCACCACATTTAAAAGAAAATAAAGGTATAGTGTCCATCTACAATTTAAAAAAAATTTTTTATTTTTATTTTTTATTTTTTTTAAAGAGAGAGGGAGAGAGAAAGAGAGAGAGAATTTTAATATTTATTCTTTAGTTTTCGGCGGACACAACATCTTTGTTTGTTTGTGGTGCTGAGGATCGAACCCTGCAGCATGCCAGGCGAGCGCACTACAGCTTGAGCCACATCCCCAGCCCCCTAAAAAATTTTTTTAAAATTCAATTTGATATGGTAATAAAACATTCAAGTGGCAAAGAGTCCTAGAATGAGGAAAAGAGTATTATAATCACAAATAAGTCAATGAAGAACATACAAAATTAAATCAATAAATTAAACAATGATTGGCAATAGATAAAATTTGGAACTAGGGAGCAACTCAAAATTCCCCCAGGTGGATACATTTGTGCTACCCTTGCCAATTTCATTGAGAACCTACTCATTCTCTCAGCTTAGTGTTCTAAACATTGGTTCTAAATGAGAACATTTCCCTACAAGAAACTGTCTTTTCAATACTATAATGATTAATACTATCGGATGAAAACTAAAATAAAGCCAATATATAAAAATAAATAAAGCCAATATGGAGAGTAATGGAGGTAAGATATAGTTCCAATGATAATATATAGACTATCTTCAATTATGTACATAATCTATATTTTAAGTATGGATAAAAATTAAAAGCAATAAGAATATAAAGTTACTTTGTAAACTCTAAGCTTATCAGCAAAAATTCTTTTTGTATTAGGCCTATGAGCTAAGAATGTTTTTATGTTTTTAAATGTTCGAGGGAAAAGAATCAGTAAAAGGGTATTTTGCAATATGTGAAAACTACATGAAGTTCAAGTGTCCATAAATGAAATTTTATTGGAACACAAGCACACTCATTTGTTTACATATTTTCTGACTGCTTTCATGTTAAAACAGAGTTAGGTAGCAGTCTTTACAGAAAATTTGTCAACCCCTACAAAAGACTAGGAAGATACACATGAAAACACTTAATATGACTGTGTAAGAAAGGTAGAATCATAAGTAATCTGATCTGATCCTGTCAACCTTCCCAAGATCTAAGATGTGACATTACTTTATATGAAAACAAAACTTTAAATTAAACACCCCCTACCCAAGAACTGGGGATTGAACTCAGGGATACTCTCTAATACTGAGCCCCCCCGACACACACACCCTTTATTTTAGTACTGGGTATTGAGCCCAGGGGCACTTACTCCTAAACTACATCCCCAGCTTTTTTTTTTTTTTTTAATTTCTTTTTGAACAAGGGTCTAAGTTCCTTAGGGTCTAACTAAATTGTTTATAATGGCTTTGAATTTGTAATCCTGCTACCTCAGCCTCCTGAGTTGCTAGGATTACAGGCATGCACAACTGTGCCTGGTCCCCAGCTCTTTTTTTTTTTTTTTTTTTTTTTTTTTTTAATTTTGAGACAGGATCTAAGTTACCCAGGTTAGCCTCAAACAATTCTCCTGCCTTAGCCTCCTGAGTCAAAGGGATTATAGGTATGGGCCACTGCGTTGGGCTAAATTTACAAAAAAAAATTTTTAAATGTTCTATCAGATTCTGATTTCTCTCCATCTATTGTGTAGTTCTTTCAATTCATCTAAGTTTTCCCTACATCATCAATAAACAGCACCATAAAGTTGATTAGACTTTTTAAAAACTACCAGTCACCCATAATCAAATCCTTTTCTTTATCCTGTATGTATCAAGCACATCCATAAGCCTGTCAAAATATATTCCAACTGGGCACGGTGATGCAGGTCTATGATCCCTGCAGGTTGGTAGGCTAAGACAGGAGGATTACAAATTCAAAGCTAGCCTCAGCAAGTTAGTGAGGCCCTACACTACTTGGTGAGTAATAAAAGATAGATACAGTTCAATGATAGTATATAGGCTATATTTATACATATATATGAACATATAAATAACTTAATGTCATAAGGAATAAGTTTGGTAATAGAAGACAATACAAATAGGTCATACACTTAAAACTTAAGTTCTATTATTCCTTTTTTCATTTTGATAAAAACATCTGTAATTCTTAAAAGCAATTTTTTTCAAGAAATCTTTCTGCTTTCACATAACAAATCTTGCTTTTTTTCCTTCATTTCCATTTCAAATGAAACTATGAATACCTATTTGGTTGTAAAACACTACTCCACACAGACCAAAGGAAAAAAAAAAAAGCCCAATTTTGAATTCTTAATGTGGTATGTGATGTTTGAGACCAGGAAAATAGACTAATTGTTCTCAGATAGTTCTACATTTTATGTAGAACAAAACCAGAGACTCCTACATGCTAGGCAACCACTCTACCACTAAGCCACATTCCCAGTCCTTCTATACTTTAACTAAATAAAACTTAGTGATTAAATTATCAAGAAAGCATTCATTCTCCATTATTTAACAAAAGAAAACCATAGAAGAAAAAGAAAGGAAGGAAGGAAGGAAGGAAGGAAGGAAGGAAGGAAGGAAGGAAGGAAGGAAGGAAGGAAGGGAGGGAATGAGTGAGTATGCCATGGTGCAAAGTATTGAATTTTTGAACACATGGGCTTTATCATGCTAACTGTATAATCGCCAACAAAATTCTTAAACCTTATAGTTTCCTCATTTATAAAATATGAATATTAAACTAACTCCTAAGAATGTTAATGAATCAAGGGATATCATGTTCTTAAAAGCAATTTTAAAAGCAAACTCTAGAAATATAAATATTAAATATGCATAATGATCATTGAAATATATCACTTTCTGTCGGTCTACAAAATTTTAAAGTTAAATGTTTCTCGAAATTATTTCTCAAATTTAAAAATTTTTAATTGAAATCTTTATAGCTCTAAAAATTAAGACAGTATAGTACTTGCTTAATAATAAAAACAGAAGTTAATGGAACAGAATACGGAGTCCATAACTATGAACACATATGTAATCTACTACTGGCTTTTAACAAAGATGCCAAGGCAATTCATAAAGGCTAATAATCTTTTCAACCAAAGGTGCTAGAACAAAAGTGTATCCATGTGCAAAAAATGAACCTTGACCTTTACCATATGCAAAAATTAACTATAAAGAGATCATAGACCTAAAATTAAGAGCTAAAGCTGTAATCCTCTACAACAAAATAATAGGAGAGAATCTTGTGAACATAGGTTAGGCAAAAATTTCTTAAATAGGACATTAAAAACTATGAATTATGAAAGAAAAACTTAGGTTGAACTTCCTCAAAAAAAAAATGATAAAATCAATTTCATAAAAACAGGAAACTTTCATTCTTCTAGAGACACTGTTAATTAATGGAAAAGCAAGTCACAGACTGGAAGAAAATACCTGCAAAACACATTTTTTGATAAATAACCTTTATTCAAAGCATATTCTTAAAACCCTCAAAACTTTTAATAAGACAACAAATTTGTTCAAATGAGCACCAGATAGTAAAATTCAAAGGGACAAAAAAAAGATTAGTGGTTGTTGGGGGGGCATATGTTATAATTAAAAGGGTCATGCAGCCTTATTCATAAAAGCCAAAACCAGGTCACAACTTAAATGTCCATCATCCCATAAGTGTATAAACTGCACTCTATTCATAAATGAACTATCACTCAGCAATAAAAAGGGACAAAAGACTGAAACACACAACATGGATAAACTCTAAAGAATTATGCAAGTAAAAAACAACAACAAAAAAAAAACCATAGGTTATAAGATTCCAGTCATATGAATTTGAGAAAATAAAATATGTAATAGAAAAAAAGATGGTAGTTGCCAGAAATTGGGGATGAAAGGAAGAGACTAACTACACAGAGGCATGAGGAAAAATGTTAGGGCAATGGATACATGCTAGATCTTGAATGAGGTAGTGTATATGAATTTTTTGAAGCAGTAATGTATTCTTAAAATTGGCATATTTGCACAGCTCAATAAAGCTGATTTTAAAATTTTCAAAGTCAAAACTACACTGCAGTGCTACCCTTGTTCACTAAAACCAAAATATGATAAAGATATTTTAAAATAAACGACTGAGAATCTGCTATTAAGAATGTATTTTATTTGATAACAAAAATGCCAGACAAATTCTCAAAGGAACAGAATACACCCAGTTTTAAATAAGTCCAACAAAGTTTGACAAAAATAGCTCATTACCTTATCCAGAGTTACACAAAATGTCAGTGAGGAGAGGTAGGAACAGCTTAATAAGCAGGGGAAGAAAATTATTCTCAAACACTTGCTCTTAAAAAAACAAAACACAACACCACCTGCTTTCTCAAACAAGTCTCAGGAATGTGTCTTCCTCTTGTCCATTTTTTTTTTCCAAATTCCCTAATTTCCCCTAGGGTACATAGCAAGTCTATCAAAGCATTAAAAATGTTTACCTTAAATGTAAAGAATTTTTTTTGAAATGTAAGCAAAGGAGTTCCAGAAAGTCAACTAGTCATCCATTCTGGACCTAATTAGCCCTTGGTAATCTGTCTGGCCTTCATCTCTCATCACCATACTGAATTATTAGGATTTCCTCAGCAGTTCTCCAAAGACTCAGTGCTATATCAACAAAGTATAGTTAACATTAAATCCCAGCTCTACCATAAAATGTATTTAAAACAAGAGTGGGAAAATTTTTCCTACGAAGAACCAGATTAATAAAGATTTCAGGCAATTCAATCTGTCCCAAATATTTAACTCACTGTCACGTGAAAGCAGCTATAAACAATCTCTAAATAAATGAGTGTGACCATGTTCTAATAAAATGTCATTTATGGATACTAAAATCTGAATTTCATCAAGTTTCATGTGTCACAAAACGTCACTTTTTATTTCTTTCAACCATATCAAGAATATATAATACGGGCTGGGGATGTGGCTCAAGAGGTAGCGCGCTTGCCTGGCATGCGTGCGGCCTGGGTTCGATCCTCAGCACCACATACAAACAAAGATGTTGTGTCCGCCGAGAACTAAAAAATAAATATTAAAAATTCTCTCTCTCTCTCTCTCCCCCCACTCTCTCACTCTCTCTTAAAAAAAAAAAAAAAAAAAGAATGTATAATACAACACAAGACCTTGCAAGAACAGACCACGTTTGGCCTGCTGAGTAGCTGGCTGACCCCTGATCTGAAGTCGGTCATCGAATCTCTTCAACTCAGTGTCTTCGTTGATAAAAGAAAAAAAAAAAATGTTAATACATGAATTAAGGAAACTAAGGGAACAGTGTTTTTCCACCACATCACAGCTGTATTACTGCACAAGGAAGAGAAAACACAATTACATGAAAATTAAAAAGTTAACAGAATTATATCAATGCATTGATATTATGGTTTTTCTCATTGGTTAAAATGGGTATGCACTAACTATAAGAGCAGTGACACTTCAAAAGCAGTATATTAGGGGCTGGGGTTGTGGCTCAGTGGTAGAGTACTCGCCTAGCACATGCGAGGCCCTGGGTTCCATTCTCAGCACCATATAAAAATAAATAAATAAAATAAAGGTATTGTGTCCAACTATAACTAAAAAATTAATAGATAAATATTTAAAAAGCAGTATGGTAGGTCAATAAAAATTCAACCAAATGTAAGAGATATTCCTGTTCTTAAGAAATTTATTGACTAATTGAAGGGAGAAGATATATAAACACAAGATAGCTAAGTAACAATATAAGACTGTTTATGACTGAACAATATAGGACAAATATATGCTTGGTCTCTGAGTAAAACCAAATGAGCTACAGAAAGGTAAGGGTGTCCCCCTGTGAATTGGAGTGGTCAAATGAAGAGGGGGTATTTAAACTGATTCTTGGTAAATAGCAATCAGTAGAAGAATTGGAGGATACTAAATTTTTTTTAAAATGCTGTTAAGAAGAAATGAGATAGCAAGGACTGAAGCAAGAAAAGTGATATTGAGGGAATTACACTATCAAAGTAGCAGGGGCAGGACAATTCAAGAGACCAAGCTAAAAGTCTGACCTCATAAAAACTTGAAATGAGGAAACATTATAAACTGAGGAGTCACAATAAACATGAATGGTAGAAAGAATAATCTGGTGACTTTATGCAAGTTAAATGAAAATAGCTGAGATCAAATGCTCAAAAATTAGACATTAAAATATTGCCTAAAGTGGGTCAAAACACTGAAAATTACATGAATGATTTTCAAACCACTGGCACTCTTTCATGGTTGCCGTAACATAATCATATCCCCAAAGGTCTCATCCAAAAAACATCTAACATTATTTTACAGGTGCGTCTATTAACAACTCTTTACAGCACAGCAAATAGCCCAAACTGCTTTTAAATACCAAAGTAGGTGTTAAAGTCCGGAAAGAAAAAGGGCCAGAAGGTGAAAGAGGTGACCTCATCCTGGTCACACAACCCACTGTTTGCCTCTAACATCACCACCACCCACAAACAGCTGTTTAAAGATCTCCACAGCATCCCAAGAATTCTCCTTAGTAATTAGATAGGGGTTCTGAATTCAGATTGATAAACAATGACCTATTGAAATTAACCTGAAAATAAGTAGGATTTTATTAAAATATGGCCAGATTCTTCCAGAAGAAAATAAAATATTCAAACTAAAAGGAAATACATGTCCAAGCATATAAAAGTAGAATAATAAACAATACCTTAAATATGAATTAAAAACTAAGAAAGTGAGAATGGAAGCCTAACAAAGTATTTAAATATTCCAAAATCCTATCATAAAATTAGATCCTAATATGTATGACAGTAAAGTAGCCCAACACAGTTGTCATCTGTTTTTAAAAATATATTTGATGATGATGAGTTGTGGTCACACTGTGCTGTCCAGGCTGGTCTTGAACTGGGCTCAAGCAATCCTAAATAGCAGGAACTATAGGTATGACCACTGGGCCCAGCAGCTGTCCTATTTTAATTACTTATTTTGCATTCCCAAGATTACTTAACTGTAAGCTTGTCTGACAAAACCAAACCCTACACAGGCTATATCACCAATATCCTAAGAAAAGAGAAAAATGTATTTATTGATAGTGCAGGCATCAATACTTACATGAGTCACTGACCTAAAGGCAAATAATCTAAAGAAAATTGTTCCATCTCCCTTCATTATAAGCTTCATGAGAGCAAGGATGTTTGTTTTGTTCACTGATACATCCCAAATATGAAAACAATGCCTGCCATGTAGGATTTGCTGAATAAATATTTGTTAAATTATTAGATTTTCTATCTGGGAACTATCTAGTTAATTTTAGCCACCAAAAAGTTATCAATAGATATTACAGATTGAATACCCAAAATGCTTGAGACCAGAGAAGCATTTCTGATTTGGGAGTTTTTCTCATTTAGGAATATTTATATAGACTTTACCAACTGAACATCCTTAATCCAAAAATCTGAAATACTCCAAAAAACCAAAACTTTGAGCTCTGTAATGCCTAAAAAGTTTCGGATTGTGGAACACACTGGATTTTTAGATGCTGTACTACAATCTCACCCTGCTCCCTCCCCCCACAAAAAAACGTTATAACAATAGTTTCAGTTTTACTCAATCTACTTAATAGTTACCCTGGTGGGTGCTCTTTTTTTAACTGGAATTATGTTGTTTTGGAGGGTGAGGATGTAGCACAATGGTAGAGAGGGCTTGCCTTTGTTTGAGGCTTTGGGTTCAATTCCCAGCACATCAAAAAAAGAAAAGAAATTGGTCCTTAGGAAATTATTGTAGTTAATTTATGTAAAATGTCTGACATAGTTCCTAAAATCATAGCTTAATAAATAGTATAGCCCTTGCTTTGTTTCCCCTTTTCAATAAGATATCCATATAAATAAAATTTCTTAAAATGTGGTCCACAAATTATGATTATTGATGATTATCTCCTAAAGCAAATATACCACAGATCACAAGACTCAAAACTTAACTGAGGGCTGGGGATGTGGCTCAAGCAGTAGCGCGCTCACCTGGCATGCGTAGGGCGCTGGGTTCGATCCTCAGCACCACATAAAAATAAAATATATTGTGTCCACCGAAAACTAAAAAATAAATATTAAAAAATTCTCTCTCAAAAAAAAAAAAAAACAACTGAGAAAAAACAAAAATATAAAAAACAGCCTCTTATAAACAGGTAACAGAGGATTCAAAGCCATCAAGTTCATCACCTTAAATGAGAATGATATCAGAAAGGCAAGGCTGATGATGGCCCTTCTGCAGGTTAAAAACTGCAATGGATTTTAAGCTTTGTTTTCTTGGGATGCACATTATGCAGTCATCCAAATCTTTCTTGCGAATGCCAGGGGTTACTCTCTCAATCACGCCATAAATTTCATCTGGTTTATAACTGGTGGAACAAACTTAAAAAATAAAGACTCTAGTAGCTACTTTTTAAGTTAAAAAACAAACAAACAACAAAAAAAACACTGCAATGAAAGTGAACTCTATAGCTAGTTTGTCACTTCCTCAGGTGTTCAGGAATGGAGGGATGGGAAGTAAATGTTCCTCTAAACTGCTTCCAACAGCTAAGAGGAACATTGTGACCTGACCTTTATTTTTCTGCTTCAACTCCAAACAAGAACATGAGTTTAAAGAAAAGCTCAATGTCAGAGGTCTAAGGTAAGCATCCATGTTCCCAAAGTTTTTTAAAAAAAAATTCTTACCAACACAATTCTTATTACTCTATATTTTTAAAGTCTACATTATAAACCCATAAGGACTTTGTTTATAGCTGGAAAAGTGCTGAGCACATACCAAGCATTCAACAAATATTTCCTAAATAAATATTCCCTAAATTCCCCACAGAACTACAAGCCTCATGAGAGCAGGGATTTTCAGTGTCTCGTTCACTAACTTTCCACTGCGCTTGCACAGGTGTGATCCACAGAAGCTAATAAAAACTTGTGAATGAAAATATTTAAGATCAGGAATCTCAAAAAAGTAAGGTATATGTCACTCAAACTCATAATCTTAGCTCCATTATAGAAGCTTTAATAAACCAAGGTAAGGAGTTGGACAATGTACAAGTTTCAGTGTGCATATAATCATAAAATCCCATTCACAAACTTGATTCTCAAAAAATAAAAAGGAAAATGTTCACTGTCTTTCCAGTCATCTCTCTTTATTCTAAAACTTTGTTTTCTCAATAAAGTAAATCCACATTAGATCCTAAAAATTGAGAAATCATTGCTTGTGCCACAAACATTATCTACACCAATCATAACTAGAGAGGATTAAAGAAATAATAAGAGTAATGCCAAGAGGTACTAAAAGCAGTCAAAAGCTATGCCAACTAAACCAAAACAGGATGTCCTTATCAAAATAAAACAAAAACTCCCACTCACTCATCAATTACGACACTCTCCTGGAACAAATGTCTCAAAGAAAAATGCAAAGAAATTTTGTCATTTGCTCTGACATTCACTTAAAGATATGCACACGATTGTGACTTAAAGATTAGCAAAAGAGGTCATTTCAAAATCAGTATGTAGAAGTAAAAAATGATTAAAGAAAAATGTCTGATATTAATACTACTGAATAGCTGTTTTAAAATAGAAAATAATCTCAACTTTTAGAAAGTCATCATCAATTTTGGAATAGCAGAAAAAGTGCATTCTCTGTTTTTGTGGTGGTGTTAGGAATCAAACCCAGGGTAATGCTCTATCACTGCAGCTATATCCCCAAGCCTGAGAAAATGTTTAAAAGGGGGAAAAATGCTTTCTTATGGAATATGGCAAATATAATTCAGGATAGTTTGACTCTCTAATAAACACCTTGCTGATAAAGTGATTTATCTGATAATCTTAAAAATATGGATAGCAAAAATGATCCAAAATTTTTTAAATGTGTGTATATTTACACACACCATCAAGTTTGTGAACTATAAAAGCTCATGCATTTTATTAAGGACCTCACTCAGAAGTCAATTAATATGTAAGAAAATGGATACAATTTGAGAGTATTATGTTGAACAAAATAAACCAGGTTCAGAAAGTCAAGGATCACATGTTTTCTCTTATACGTGGAAAATAGAGACAATAAAGGAAAAAAAGGCAGGAGAGGGAATCTCATGAAAATAGAAGATCAACAGAGCAGAGGAAGAGGATTGGGGGGAAGGTTTACTGGGGAATTAAACTGACCAAATTATATTATACAAATATACAACAAAGCCCACTATTATGTAGAATCATAATGTACCAATAAAAATTAGAAGTCAATTATTTTATTCTGAAGAACGTGTGGTATTCTGTTACTCATATTATAAATATCTGTGGACTGAGGCTATAGCTCAGTGGTAAAGTGCTTGCCAGGCATATGTGAAGCATTGGGTTCAATCCTCAGCACCACATAAAAATAAATAAAGATACTGTGTTTTCACCTACAACTAAATAAATATTTTTAAATAAATAAATAAAAATAATATCTGCAATTTTTATTAAGTATGAACCTGCAATTTAAATAGTCACAGGCCATGATTTTGGGTTCAGAATGACCTTTATGTAAGTCAAACAAGCTTTGTTAAGTGGTTTCCTAGCCTATAGGAGGTTTAAAATAGGAAATTAGAAAGGGGTGGGGGGAGTTGGACTAGAAACACTAACTGAAAAGAAGCAATGAATAACCGTAGAGCATTGAATACCACTTTTATGCTGAAAGGGACAACTTCTTGAAGAAATAAACAATTGCAGGATTAGAGCAGGAAATGCTAAAAGATAAATTTTAGAACTTTTTTCATATCAGAAAGCAAAGAAGACTGGGGCTGGGGTTATGGCTCAGCAGTAGAGCACTCACCTAGCACCCTGGGTTCGATTCTCATCACCACATAAAAATAAATAAGTAAAATAAAGGTATTGTGTCCAACTACAACTACAACTAATTTTAAAAAAAGAAAGAAAGAGAAAGAAACAAAGACCACTAAGGTCAGAATTCAGGAGCCAAAAGGTAGCAGAATACAACAGTTACTAATAGGGCATTATGTAAAAATGTGGATGTGTAACTGATGTGATTCTGCAATCTGTATTTGGGGTAAAAATGGGAGTTCATAACTCACTTGAATCTAATGTATGAAATATGATATGTCAAGAGCTTTGTAATGTTTTGAACAACCAATAAAAAAAAATAAAAACAACTGAGTCTCACTCTGCCAAAAAAAAGAATTCAGGAGCCAATTTGAAGATGCTCCAAAAGGCCAATATTAGGAAAATCTGAGCATCAAAAATAACAATAAGTATGGCAGGCTAATATATAGTAAATATAGAAAAATCCTTGAATTTCAATTTAAAGGATTTACAGAAAGAAGGCAAAGAAATCTATACAATAACACCAAAGGATATATATAATCAGCACTAGGTTAACTGTATAGAACAAAAAGATACAGTTTCCTTACTGTGCAAAGGGAAAAAGAAAAGGAACAGGGAATACACAAATAAGAGGTTTAAAAGATATAGTAGAACCAGGTGTGGTGGCACACACCTGTAATCTCAGTTATTCAGGAAGCAACAGGAATGCAAATTTCGCTTGGGAAATTGAGTGAGATCCTGTCTCAAAACAAAAAATAAAAAACTCTGGGGATGTAGCTCAGGTGTAGGTATGTCACTGGGTTCAATCCCCCATACCACCAAAAAAAAAAGAGAGAGAGACAACAAAAGAAACAATAAGAGAGATAAACAGGGAGCCTACATCCTGGGAACAAATCTTTACCCCACACACTTCAGATAGAGCCCTAATATCCAGAGTATACAAAGAACTCAAAAAATTAGATAACAAGATAACAAATAACCCAATCAACAAATGGGCCAAGGACCTGAACAGACACTTCTCAGAGGAGGACATACAATCAATCAACAAGTACATGAAAAAATGCTCAACATCGCTAGCAGTCAGAGAAATGCAAATCAAAACCACCCTAAGATACCATCTCACTCCAGTAAGATTGGCAGCCATTAAGAAATCCAACAACAACAAGTGCTGGCGAGGATGCGGGGAAATGGGTACACTTGTTCATTGTTGGTGGGACTGCAAAATGGTGCAGCCAATTTGGAAAGCAGTATGGAGATTTCTTGGAAAGTTGGGAATGGAACCACCATTTGACCCAGCTATTCCCCTCCTCGGTCTATTCCCTAAAGACCTAACAAGAGCATGCTACAGGGACACTGCTACATCGATGTTCATAGCAGCACAATTCACGATAGCAAGATTGTGGAACCAACCTAGAAGCCCTTCAATAGATGAATGGATTAAAAAAATGTGGCATTTATACACAATGGAGTATTACTCTGCAATAAGAAATGACAAAATCATAGAATTTGGAGGGAAATGGATGGCATTAGAGCAGATTATGCTAAGTGAAGCTAGCCAATCCTTAAAAAACAAATGTCAAATGTCTTCTTTGATATAAGGGGAGTAACCAAGGACAGGGTAGAGACGAAGAGCTGGAGAAGAAGAATAACATTAAACAGGGATGATAGGCGGGAGGGAAAGTGAGAGTTAAGGGAAATTGCATGGAACTGGAAGGTGAGCCTCAGGGTTATACACAATTACATATAAGAGGAAAGGAGGAGTAGGAGAAAAATTATATAAGTGGAAGAAACGATTTATAGTAGAGGGGATGGAGAGAGAGTAGGGGAGGGGAGGGGAGGGGAGGGGTGAGGGGACAGTGGAGAATGGGATAGACAGCAGAATACATCAGTCACTAGAAAAGCAATTTGTAAATCAATGGAAATGTAACTGATGTGACACAGCAATCTGTATACGGGGTAAAAATGGGAGTTCATAACCCACTTGAATCAATCTGTGAAATATGGTATAATAAGAACTATGTAATGTTTTGAACAACCAACAATAAAATAATTAAAAAAAAAAAAAAAAAAAAAAGAGAGAGAGAGACAGACAGACAGGCAGACACACACACACACACACACACACACACACACACACACACACTAACTGACCCAGCATGAAAGTTCACATTTGTAATCCCAGATACTTGAGAGGTTGAGGCAAGAGGATTACAAATTAGAGACCTTAGTGAAACTCTGTCTCAAAGAAATAAAATTTTTAAAAGGGCTGGGCACAATGGTACATACCTGTAATCCCAGCAGCTCAGGAAGCTTAGGCAGAAGGATTACAAATTCAAGGCCAACTCCAGCAACTTAACCAAGCCCTAAATTACTTAATGAGACCCTGTCTTAAAATAAAAAATAGGACTAGGGATGTAGCTCAGTGGTACAGCACTTTCCCAGCATGCAGGAATCTTTCGGTTCAAGCCCTAATATCAGACGAAAAAAAGGGAGAGAAACACAGCAACCAAAAGCAATATATGGATCTTACGTAAATTCTGTTTTAAACACACCACTGTAAACTGAGACTTAAGAGATAATCACAGAAATTGACTGAATATTTGTCATCAGGAAATTACTATCAAATTTTAGGCCTGATAGTTAAAAAAAAAAGTTCTTACAGGTTTTAAAAAATAAAAACTCAATTGAAATTTTAAAACAAAGCAAGCAAAAAGAAGAAAGAATAAAGACACTGACCCTAAGTGACAAGGAAGATTATTAAACTGTCTAGTTATAATTTAACTGTCTTACAATCATTTGTATACGGAGTGTATAGCCCCCACATAAACAGTTCTTGAAGGCAGCATTGTATTACAGCAAGAACAATGTCTAATGCTCATAATAATCACTATCAGTCATCAGAAATAAGTTAAATTGTATTCTACACACAAAACTTAAGATGATCAGACGTCCAAATAACGGAATACAATGCACTGAAGTTTATATTCATACTTGCTAAAGAAAGATAGTCACAATACTTTTAAGTGGAAAACCATGGGTACTTTTGTTGCTTAAATATATTTTCTTTAACCAATCCCCAACTCACACACACCTAACCATACCTAACCATAATTGTTGACTGCTTATAAATATAGAAACAAGATAGTAAGAAATATGATCCTGATGCCTTCCCATCAACAGTAGATACCTTCATCATGGTATAAAATACTATGCAGTTACAAAATTGTTAAAATAGAGAACCATAAAATATTTTTGCTAATTCAAAATAACAATTCACCTGCACCTTACTTAAAATTATATGAAATATATATGCATATTGATATGGGCTGAATTGTATCCCACCAAAATTCATATACTGAAGTCCTAATCCATAGTATTTCAGAATATGACTGTATTTGGAGATAAGACCTTTAAAAAAGGTAATTAGTTAAAACAAGGTCATATGGGTGGGTCCTAATTCAACATGATTAGTGTCCTTCAAAGAGGAGGTAATTTGAATATGTACAAAGACATCAGGGATGTGCTTGCACAGAAAAAAAAGACCATGTGAGACTGGCTATCTGCAAGCCAGGGAGAGAGACTTCAAAAGAAAGAAATCTGTCTACACCTTGATTTTGGATCTCTATCTTCCAGAACTGTGAGAAAATTAATTTCTGTTGTTTGAGTCACCCCGTCTATTATAACTTAGTGTGATAGGTCTAGCAAACACTTGTAAATAAGATTTAGAAAATAATACAAAGTGAAATGCTTGTGTTATTTGAACTGTTTTATCAACTTTTTTAATTAAAAAAATTGCCTAGTTCCTACACACACACACACACACACACACACAGTGCAGTCCCAAAGCCATTAAGTGGGGCTGGGCAAGACAGGTGTATAAAGAGGTCACTCTGGCAAAAAAGCAGCCTAGCATGGAGTGCTAAAGCCCAGCACAGGGTGTCAACACCCAAGTTGATGAGAAAAGAACAAGGCATATGATGCTATAGCCCAAGAAGCACAAGGACTTCTGCACAAAACAAGGGAGCAGCCCAGCACAAGGAGTCAAAACCTGAGCAAGAAAAGAAACAGGAGGAAGAAGATTGATTACATGCTGGGGGGGGGGGGGTGCGGGGGAGATCATCACATAAATAAATGTGTTACACATAATGAAAGCCAGGGTTGCAGAGGTATTTACAAATAATGGGGCTATAGCTCAGCAGCAGAGCGCATTTCTAGCACAAGCAAGGACTTAGGTTCAATCCCCAGAACCTCAAAAATAAATAGAGAAAACTAAAATGAACCCTGTGCTGCTGTAACAATAAATGAAGAAATGAATACATCCATTTATCTCTACCCACATATGCACATACTTATATTCCTTCATTTTGACTACTGTGAAAGAACTCTGATAGCAATAAGCAGAACTAGTACATAGAAGCCTGAATTTTAACTGTCATTCTCCACTAAAAGAATGAGAGCTCCTTCAGAAAATGGCTTATTTCAGGATGGAGCAGGGAGAATATTAAGATAAACTTGAATCATCTTAGCATCAGAAAGCAAGAAAATACTCAGAGTTTTAAACAGAAGCTAGCTTGAAGGGGTACCTGCTGGTCAAAATGGGGCCAATTTGAACATCAAAACAAAACAAAAATTAAAAATGGAATACCAGAATCCATACAGACATAAATAAATCAAGCTGGGCACAATGGCACATGCCTATAATCCCAGAGACTAGGGATGCTGAGGCAGGATGATCATAAGTTCCAGACAAACCTCAGCAATTTAATAAGATCCTGTCTCAAAATAAAAAAATAAATTAGGGATGTGGTAAAGCATCCCTGGGCTCAATCCCCAATCACCCCCACACAAAAGCCAAGTCATACATAAATCTATAAATTGAAGGTCTGATGAGAAACAGAATATTTACATAGTTTAAAAACAAAAACCTCCTACAAAATGCTTACTAACTATAAAGTTTTAAAAAAAGTAATTTTTATAGTGGAAAGGCCTGGCAGAGACCATCTTAATCAAATGATCAAAATAGACTTTATGAGTAATTAGAGAAATAAAAATTGTGTGTCACCTGAAAGCAATGTCACAAATACAGCTTCAATTCTGTGGAGTTTCTGCCAAGATGGGTAACTTGAATCTAATCAGGAAGAAATATCAAATACAGGACACTCTACAAAACAACAGGTCTGTAATATTGTCAAGGTCATGAAATAGACAGAAAGACTCAGAAACTGTTCCAGATTGAAGGAGACTAAAGAGACATGAAAACTAAATACTAGGGGCTGGGGTTATAGCACGTGGAAGGCACTGGGTTCAATCCTCAGAACCACATAAAAACAAATAAATAAAATAAAGATATTGTGTCCAACTACAACTAAAAAAAAATTTTAATTTAATTTAAAAAAACTAAATAGTACATGTAATTTTGAACTGAACCTTTTGTTTTAAAAAGAGGAGAGATACCATATTAAAACAATGAAATTGGAATGGATCTGAGGACTTGGTAGACAGTAGCAATGTATCACTATTTCCCATTTTTGTTGGTTGTAGTATGGTTATGTAGGAGAATGGCCTTGTTTATAGAAAATAAACACTAAAATGTTGGGGAGTGACAGAGCATCAATTCAGCAACTTTAATTCTGACTGTCAAGAACGCAAAGACAGGCCTCCTAACTACCTCTCCAGTATAAGCAAACCTATGTCTACAGAAACCAAGTCATGCAATAAAGTAAATGAAACAAGATGACTATAAGTTAGGGACTGAGGCCCTCAGAGCATCCACTTAGTGGGTATAGGGACCATCTGGAATGTAAGCCCAGAGTGGCAAGATCATTTCATTTTTAAATAGCTATCAAAAACACAGATTTTTCGTGAAATTTCCCAATTTTTAAAGAACTCAAAAGGGCCAAACAAAACATGTCTGTCAGCTAAGTTTGAACCACAGCTGCCTCTGGCCCAGAGACATGTTTCTCAAACTGAGGCCTAGGGATAAAAGGAAGCCACATGATATATACATGGAACATATTCTTGGAGTCAGTTTCATCCCAAGGTTTTGTGCTAGAATTTTCTGAGAGATGGGATAGTTTCATATTTTAAAATGTTATACTATGGAGTATAGTGCAAAGGTCATATAGTTTTTAAAACTCTGTATTTGAAAATAATGTCAAGCTTACAAAATAGCCAGGAGATCAAGCAGAGCACAAAAAAACGTACTATATATAGCTTTTGCCAAATTCACCTACTGTTAACATTGTCTTATTTGCTTTGAATGCACCCTCTACATATAGATACATATATGTACAAAACACATATTTTTTCTGAACATTTGAAATTAAGTTACATACATCATGTCCCTTTCTCCCTAACAGCTTTAGTAGAAATAGTCTTATATCATTCCAGATTTGATATCAATTTCAGTAAATTAAACGATACAATACTTTAATCTACATATTCCAATTTTGCAAAATGATCCAATAATATCCTTTATTGTATTTTTACCTCTAATTCACAATCCAGTCTACAATCAGATATTGCATTTAGTTGTCATGTCTTTTTAGCCTACTTTGATTTGAAACTTTTCCAGTTTTTGTCCTTATAATATTAAAAAAATACTGCTCCCCAATCTTTTAAAAAAATAAAATGCTATCACTTGGAGTTCAAAGTTTCCGCATGATTATGTTAGACTATGCATCCATATCTGGAAAACAAGTGATATGTCCTTTTCACACCATCACATCCAGAGGCATGCAATGTCACTGGTGATATTTATTTTGATCATGAATTCAAGATGCTGTCTGATTTCATCACTGTGTGTTTACTATTTCCCCCCTTGCAGGTAATAAGCAAAAAGTGGAGAGAAATTTAAGACCATGCAGATATCCTGCTCCTCACCAAATACCTTCCTAGACTTAGCACCTGCTGATAATTTCTATCTACATCAATTCTTATTACACTGAGTTTTCTGGAATTACACTGATTTTAGAACTATACACATATTTCACTGTTAGTGATATTAACTATATTCTAATCACTATATTCAGATTCTTAAAACTTTTCAGACAGAGCACACAACTTATTTATCTTCTTCAGTTTGCTCATTCACACTTCAATATATGGGTCAACCTTCCTACTCGCTCCCTCAAAGACAGAGATCAGCGACTAAAAATGTTTCTTTCATTGGATAGCCACATAAAGAAAAGACTTTTATAAGGTGAACATATATAACTGAAATTTAAAAGTTTCATAAAGCTTAATCAAGTGAAACAGATATTTTATATTCCATCTTTCTTCTTCTTTATCCTCAATTCTTTTTTCCTTTTTAATCAACCCGGGATTGAACCCAGGGGCGCTTAATCACTGAGCTACATCCCCAGATATTTTTTACATATTTTTTTGTAGAGACAAGACTTCCACTGAGTTGCTTAGGGTCTCCCTCAGTTGCTGAGGCTAGCTTTGAACTCAAGATCCTCCTGCCTCAGCCTCCTGAGCTGCTAGGAATACAGGTACGGCCACTGCATCCAGATCATTCTTTTTAATGTTAGTCTTGACCACTAATAAACTTAAGTTGTGCACATTACTTGCACTTGAAAACACTACCCTAGAACCTGAACACAGAATTCTTAATCAGATTCCCAACAAACTTGGGGACATTTTCACTCATTTTAGGTGAAATAAGACAACAAAAAGAAAATTAATAAGTTTAAATACTAAATATTTAAAGTAACTTTAAAATCTTTATTCTGAGATTGCATTATAATTTTCTGGTCTTCAAATGTCATTTCCATTATAAAATAATGTGTGAAAGAGAAGGCTGTTCAGTTACCAGCTATAAACTCACTAGTCCCCTAGTTTTTTTTATTGGATCGTGAAATCTCCACCACATGATCTCAGAAACACATGGGTTTCAACCACAGACAGGTTAATAACTTGGAAAATTATCAGGGAAATAAGAGTTATAATAAATTTCAGATTTGTAACAATTACTTCTACATTATAGCCATTAAAAAAAAAAGTATTCTGTGATAGTGCTCTAGGACTTCTCCTATGAAACTTTCAAATGGTGAATACTTAGAGATAGAAATAAAGGAAAATACATAAGAGTTTCTTTCAGAAAGGAAATAATATTTCAGTTGGGTCTTGAAGGGTAGTTAGTAGTCACTGGGATGAAAGCATAAACATGAGATGGGCCAACCAAATTTGGAAAACAAGATATAAGTCATTTAGGCCAGAAGCTTTAAGGAAAAAAAAAATTAGCAGAAGACTGGGGTTGTGCCTCAGTGGTACAGCACTTGCCTAGCATGTGTGAGGTCCTGGGTTCAATCCTCAGCATCACATATAAATAAATAAAGGTATTGTGTTTACAACTAAAAAAAAAAAAAAAAATAGAGAACTTGGAGAATGAGACTTAGGTGTTTGAATTAATTTAGTCACTAGGCAATGAAGTGTGATCTGAGAGGATGAATGACACAATCTAAGCACAGCTTTAGAAAAATTAAGGGCCCTGTAAAAAACAAATAAGACAGGTGGAGATTCTTGAGGCTATCCAATAATGCACGCACAGAATAATAGTATTTGACTATGATAGTAGAAAAAGAAAATAATGGATGAGAAAAAGTGGTAAGAATTGACAAGTGCTGGGAATATAGCTCAGCTGGTGGAGTGCTTGCCTCACATGCATAAGGCCCTAGGTTCAATCCCCAGTACCACACACATACAAAAAAAGAATTGGCAAGTCTTAGAAGAGATTTTAATGTGGTAGGTAAAGATGGAAAGGAATCAAACATGGTTCGGAGATTTCAAGACTTGGTGATATAGTATTTTGTGTAAAATATAAGCAATACAACAATATATAACTTCAATGTGACATTTGTAAAATGGGCAAGCACCTAACATGTTCTCCATAACTTCAAAATCCACTGCTATCAGATATCTAAACACTCAACAACCAAGGAACCAGTATGAATTTTAAGTTTTTCCTTTTACAAAATGACTGACATTTTTAAAAGCAGAAAAGCTTTATCAACAGAATAACTCTTAAAAAAAAAAAAAACCCTAATTACTGGGGCTGGGATTGTGGCTCAGCGGTAGAGTGCTCGCCTAGCACATGCGGGGCCCTGGGTTCGATCCTCAGCACCACATAAAAATAAATAAAAGAATTGTGTCTAGCTACAACTAAAAATTTTTTTTAAAAAAAACTAATTACTTTTTTTTTTTTTTGAGAATTTTTCAACGTTTATTTTTCAGTTCTCGGCGGACACAACATCTTTGTTGGTATATGGTGCTGAGGATGGAACCCGGGCCGCACGCATGCCAGGAGAGCACGCTACCGCCTGAGCCACATCCCCAGCCCAAAACCTAATTACTTAAGAGCGAACCATTTTCTAAGGAAAAGAATCAGATTTAGAAGAGGAGTTCAAATTCAGATGTATTAGATAGGCTTCATGTACCACACTGGGTTATGCAGAGTTACTAAAAGAATAGGGAAAAGAATGTTGTAGTCCATCAGAAAATACTGAGTTCAAATTTTTTAAAAAATGGTTAAGATCTGATGAAAAATCAGAAGGCAAAATTAGATCCATAATATGATTTTAATATTAAAAATCTAGGCATAGGACAAGACTAACAGCAAGTACATTAATATATTAACATCAGTTACATACAAATAGGCCAGAAAAACTATCATTTATCTTTCTATTCTTCATCTTTTTTGGGGGGGGTATTGTTTTCGTTATTTAAAAATAACATGGGATTTAGTGGTTAAATGGTTGCCTAGCATGCACAATGCCCTAAGTTCAATTTCCAGTAATGCAAAAATAAAATAAAAAATGAACATGGATACAAATCCCCAAAATTAGTCCTCCTTCAAAAAAAAAAAAAAGGCCAGGCATGGTGGCACACTCCTGCAATTCCAGTGACTCAGGAGGCTAAGAAAGGAGGACCGTAAGTTTGAGGACACCCTGGGTAACTTAGCAAGACCTTGTCTCAAAAATAAAAAAGGACTGAAGATTTGGCTCAGTTGTAGAGATCCCCAAGATTCAACCCCAGTAGCATTAAAAAAAAAAAAAAAAATGGATTCACACATACATACATACAAACACACACACACACAGAGTCTGAATCTATTTTATCTATAAAAGAATAATTTGCTTCCTAAGTCAGAATGTAGAATAAATGGGGAAAAAAAACTCTTCATAAACTATGACACAATATGCAAAATTAAGGCATTAAAATAGTCTTAGACAGCTAAAACTATAAAGGAAGAGATAATATAGAAACATAGAAATATACAACAAGCCAGGCGTGGTGGTGCACACCTGTAATCCCAGCAGCTCGGGAGGCTGAGAGGAGAATCTTGAGTTCAAAGCCAGCCTCAGCAACAGGGAGGTGCTAAGCATCTAAATAAAATACAAAATAGGGTTGGGGATGTGGCTCAGTGGTTGAGTGTCCCAAGTTGAATCCCTGGCACATGGCCCCCACCCCCAAAAGAAATATACAACAGACTTGGGAAACTTACACTGAGATAATAATTGTTGAAGGAGACTATTTCCTTTAAAAAGACTTATGATTCATCTATATTTAAATCAAAATGTTTTTCTCAACGTTCTTATGTACAAATATTGAAGTTTTACATGTTATAGAAATGAATCCATAAATAGAGTGCTTTTTCTATGTTATCCTAAACATAAGACAGAAAAAGACCTAGTAATATTCTCTGGAATTGGGACTACAAAATAGAGTATTCCACTGCTTTTAAAAGCCAGGCTCTGAAGAGATAAAACCAGTCATCTCCAAATGTTCTCTCTCAGAAATTACTTGCTTGATACATAGTATAACATTCTAAACAATTCTTCCCTTTACCCTCATTTCTGGTACTTAAAATACCCTAATACCTGCTCAAAACCAGGCAGTAAGTTCCTTAAGGACAGGAAGCATGTATTTTACTTATTCTTTCATGAGGGACAACCAAGTTCAGTGCTGGTCCATATACAGTATTTTTTGGTTGTTGGTTGTTGTTTTGAGATGGGGTGGCACTATGTTGCCCAGGTTGGCCTCAAATTCTCATTCCTCACCTTTCAGCCCCCTGGGATTAGAGGCATGCACCGCCTTGCACAGCTCCAGATAGAGTGTTAATCCACATACATGTTGAAAAACATTCTAGCTAACTCATGTTACAGATGTTGTACTAACACTTCAGAATTACTATTCATGCCATGTTATGTAACTTAATGCTACATCGAGCTCTTTAAGGCAACCAATAACCTATCGAAAGTTGTTTATTTATTTTTTTTTTTTGCGAGCAGGGTGGGGGTGGAGGGGAGATACTGGGGGCTGAACTCAGGGCCCTCAACCACTGAGCCACATCCCTAGCCCTATTTTGTATTTTATTTAGAGACAGGGTCTGAGTTACTTAGTGCCTCACTCTTGCCGCAGCTGGCTTTGAATTTGTGATCCTCCTGCCTCAGCCTCAGGAGCCACTGGGATTACAGGAATGTGCCACTGCGCCCAGCCCAAACAATCTTATTATAAGAGAAATGTTTCATATGAATACTTAAAGAATGCTTTAGACTACATTAATATTTTAAAAAATCAGCCATCCCAATAGTACCTGTCAGTAGTCCCAGCTATTAGAGAGGCTGAAGCAGGGGATGACCAGCCTGGGCAAAACAATGAGACCCCGTTTCCAAAAAGGTGGGGGAAAGAGGGTAGGGAAATAAAAGTTAAGAATTCTAAAATTATGCTTGGCATATGGCGCAAGCCTATAATCTCAGCGACTCAGGAGGCTGAGGCAGGAGGATCGAAAGTTTGAGACTAGGCTCAACTTAGCAAGGCCCTGAGCAACTTAATAAGACTCTGTCTCAAAATAAAAAATAAAAGGGCTGGGCATGTGGCTCAGTGGTAAAGCACACCTGGGTTCAATCCTCAAAATATTTTTAAAAATAATTTAAAAATTAAAAATCACATACTACATTGTTCCTTTAAGAAGGCTAGATTAGTAATGACAAATTATACTTCTAATATTGCAATATTTTAAAAACCACTTTCTTAAAACAGTTCCTAAATTGAAACACAATTCTGTTATTTGTTCATTTTTATACTCTGCACCCAAAATGTTGTTTCTTATCGATACGAATCCTATGGTTTTGTTTATTACAATTTTTCTTCGGGAAAAAAAAAGGTTTTAATTTTGTTTTGTTTTTAACTTTTGAAGGCAGAAAAAATTAAAGCTGACATAGTTAAATTTATACTTTCTCTAAGTGCAAACACTGACTAATTTCCAAGCTAATTCCAAGTCTTAATTAAAACCTTTATTATGAATGAGATGCTAAAAAGACCAAGTATGAAATAAACCCAACTTCTGCCTTTTGAAAAATCAATAAGAAAAGCTGTACTGATAGTTTCCCACTTTGCACATAGACCTGAAATTTAAAATGTATACTATGTAGACGCGTGCGCGTGCGCGCGTGTGTATGTGTGTTGTCATTTGTAAACGACGCATCAAAATAATTTGGGGTAAATTTTAAAATAATTGTTTCTAAGATGGGTATGGTAGTGCACACTTGTAATCCCAGTGACTTGGGAGGCTGAGGCAGGAGGATCGCAAGTTTGAGGCCTGTCTCAAAATAGTTAGATGCTGTCTCAAAATAAAAAAATAAGAAGGCATAGGAAGCATCCCAGTGGCAGAGTGCCCGGTGTTCAATCCCCAGTACTGCAAACAGTACTAGTAGTAGCTGTAGTACTAGTAGTAATTGTTGTTTCCAAAGTACTTCCTTTTTTAATTACCCTAACTCATGCACCAAAAGATAGTGTATCTAAGGAAAATTACAGAGTGTAAACACCTGTTAGCCACACTGCCTGAAAGTCATCAGCTGCTCAGATTAAAGGCATCCTTTGCAGCAGGGTGCACATCTTTACTCCCAGCAGTTTGGGAGGCTGAGGTAAGAGGATGAAGAGTTCAAAGTCAGCCTCAGTAACTTAGGGAGGTTCTAAGCAACTTAGCAAGAAGACCCTTTTTATACAGTATTTAACTTCAATGTAACATTTATAAAATGGCCAATCACCAAATATTTTTGTTTTCAAAACTCACTACATAGTTTTAATCACCATCAGATACACATATCATACACTGTTTGCCTTTTTCACTCATCAAACAAGCACACCGTTTGAATTTTAAGTTTCTCTGCTTTACAAGATGATCAGCATAGGAGTCACTTAAATAATCAGCTTTCCTGAATCATTCTGTTTATAAAGCACTCAACTGTTCTGCTTATAAAAATGTAGTTTTCTCACAATTTTTCAAGAACCCTCTAGTAGTATGTAAAAGGGACACACACGTTAATAAATTGAAAGTATAATAAATGCTTTCCATACTTGCTACCCCAGAAGAACTTCACATTTTGAGTTCTTGTTTAAAAAAAAAAAAAAAAAAAAAAAAGTTTTAAACATCTCTTAAAGCACAAGTGCTTGCCTTTATATTAATGGCTCTCTTGATGATAAAATAAAGATCAATGTAACTCTAAGCTCCAGGCTAATGAACTGCAGGGAACAGAAACAAGCAATTTGGCAAGAGTTGAGCAAAGAGCTCTGTTTAAAGGCTACCAGTAAAATATACCAGCACCACCCCTCCCCCACTCCCAACCCTTTAAGGTTTCAGTTAAGATGGGGCCTAGTTTTACTCTTACAAGGGGGACAAAAAGAGAAAGCAGAGCTCCTGCTGAGAAGTATCTTCATCAGGAGCAGCTCTAGAAATACTGCCAGGAACCATTTCCTTCCCTCTCTGCTGACATAGGTTCCTCTCTTTAGAAACAGGCATTATCTCCCCTGTTCCTGATCAACACCATATCTAAAGAAAGGAAGTCTCATCACATACTACCAGAAAGATAGCATCGAATTAATTATTCTTCATCATCATCATCATCATCATTATCATCCAACATTAGTATGGGCTATAATACTCTATAACAATGGGATTTATTTTCCCAACTGCAATTTATTTTCACCTGTCAGTCCCTCCTGGATTAGTTAAGAAAGGATAAACTAACTTAATAAGGCATATACACTATTTCAAAATATATCTAAGTGCTCTAATTGGTAAGAAAGACTTTCAAAACGCTCACTGAAGAAGCTCTCCAGAATTCTTCAAAATCAACAGAGGTGAAGTACAAATAAGTAGAGATCTCATAATGAGTACAAACTGAGGAGCCAAACCATACAGAGATTACCACAGGCCCAAAACAGCCTTCAAAAGATAACCAATATTAGCCCTAGTATTATGATCACATCCTTAGTGGACATATAGGACAAACAAGTCTTTCAGTTCAATATGAACTAATTAATAAACTCAGCCACAGGCTGAAAAAGAACCAGTGAAAAGTTGATATCTCTCTAACAGGAGCCCAAGAATGGAACAACTTCATAGGTAAGGAATTGTAAGACATCAAAGGTTGGAAGGGACGACAGGTGCTTTTAGGAAGGAAAAACTAGCACTCAGTTGCTTCCTATTTTAGGACTTCCACTCTCAAAACAACCTTATAACAATGCTTTTTTTCCTTCCTATGATAGGGCAAAAATTATGGGTCTTACTATGTAATAACTACATTGCTCTTTTACTTATTTACTTTAGATTCTTAAAATCCATCTAATCCCAACCTGTGTGGACAGATTAAAGTATGGCCTATTGCCAGACTGTTCACTGATCTATGAACATTAACCAACTAAGGATTTATTATCAAGAAATGCAAAAGAAAGTCATCTGAGAACATGCTACCTCTACATACAATACTCAAAATACAAATCCAGCAGCAGGTATCACATAACTGCAATATCAGCCAAAGTAGAAACTGTTTCTCTCACCACCATTAACAGTTGAACTCAATCTTTACAGTAACCAGATTCCAATGGCCTCAAAGAATAGTAATTCCAGACACATGTATGGGGCACTGAGTATCAGCCTGGAATTCTGATTCCCCTAGCCAGTTACAACATTACTACCTTTAATCGGGTGAAAGGGAACACTGAAAAGATACTGCAACCTACTTAATAACTCCTTCCCTTTCTCCATTCCACAAAGACAACATATTCCAAAAATGGAGAATCCTTTCTTTCCCGACAGAGGCCCCCTTTCCTATGGATTCATTGGGCAGGATTACTTCTCCCCAGCATGCATATACAGCCAAGAAACACTTCTGCTTTCACTCTTAAAGAGGGTCCCCCAACACAAATGCACCTCTTCCTTTCTTATATTAAGCAATGATGCTTCAGTGCTCGAGGTCTCTCTACCACTGACTGCAAAATGTGCAGAGAAGTGGAGGCAGTGAAAGGAAGTTGTCACTTACTAAGGGACACTTAAAAGAAGCCTCCAAATTTGAAATGAAGACTAGGGGGTACCCACTTCCAGAAGCGGAATTGGGAGGGGGTCTCTACCATAAAAGGGAGCCTCTGCGTGGGGAAGGACAGTCTCCATCCTGAAAGAGAGCGCGGTATGTGGAAAGGAGGAATGTTGCACCCTGAAGAGGGGTCTGGATTTTCAGAAGGGGTGTCCCTCGGTTGTTGGGGGGAGCCGTGAAAGCATGATGGGTGTACCAGCTATTGGGGCCTCTGTGAAGGGAAAGGGTTCCCACTTTTGGAGAAGGGCCCTGCATTGAAGGGGGCTCTGTGAAGAAAGGAGGGTCTGGCTCGCAGGAGGGCTGGGCATGGGGGAGGGGCTCTTCGTCCGCCAGAGTCCGAGGAGGGGCGGCAGCCTCGAGGGGAACATGTGCAGTGGAACTGCTGCCTCCCGGAGGGGCAGGGCGGAGAGCAGGGCCTGGGCTGTGCGTGGAAGGAACAAGGCTCCCACCCTTCGCAGAAGAGGCAAGACTCCCCAGCCGTACTCACCCAGGCTGCCGGCGAAACCGTCCATCTTGCGGGGAAAGCGCCGGGCTCCGGGCTCAGCGGGGCGGGCACTTCATTCAGCGAACCAACAGACTGGCCGCCGCTGAGCCTGACCCACTCGCTCTCCAAATCGACCGGCGCGGCTCCCGGCCCCCGCTTCCGTCGTCCGTCCGTCCGCCCTGGGCCAGTCAGTCACGGCCACCGGGCCACTTCCCCAGTCAGGTTGAGAGCCGCGCCGCTCCGCCGCCTGCCCGGCCTCCCTCCCAGGCAGCAGCCTAGAGCGCCGAGCCCCGCCCCCGCGCCCGCGCGCAGCGGCAGCTCCGCCCCCGCGCACGCCGTCACGCTTCCGACTCCGCCTCCCACGTGACGGTAAGGAGGCGAGGTCTTGCCAGCCCCGCCCCTCACCTTGCCCGGGCTCCGCGTCCCTCAGGCTCGCCCTCGGCGGGTGGTTGCGCTTGCGTGTTGGGCCTGCTAAGGGACTGGGACCTACGTCTTGAAGCTGGATCCTTGAGAGACTGGGGTGGTAAAGGTTAGCCTCCGGCCTAGGAAACTCAGGTGCATCGAGAGACTCTCGCCCTCACAGTTGTTAGGGAGCCCGGGAAGCTCAAGTCTGGTGTCCTTCTGACAGGGGGGTGTGTCCTACAAGGACGCTAAAAAGGCAGCAAAGTGAGAGGAAGAATCCCTCCTTCCTTGGTTCCCCTCTTTCCTAGTCCAGTGAGGGATAAATGGGGGCAAGGCGTCCTGACCAGCCCCAGGCCACTACTACCACAGCTGCAGGTCCCTGCACAGATCAGAAGCAAAGAATGTCAGTGCTGGATGAGACCCAAGTTTCATCTTGCCCAACCTCTTCTTATGAGGAAGGACACCGAGCCTTAGAAAGAATGCGACTGCCCGAGGTCGTGGAGCCTGGTAGAAGTAAAGCTTAGAACCCAGGCTTCCTTACTCCCCCTGGTGTTCTTTCTACCAAGGGTGCAAAGCGAATCTTACATGGTAGATCATAAGATTGATTGTTTATGATCAATAAGGCTTATTTCAAATGAAGTAAGCCTGAGTTCTAAGCTCAATTCCATCTGACTCACAAGGCAAGTGTCAAATCACCTAATTTATTTAGGCCTCACTTTATTCATTTGCAAATTCGGGGGTGAACTTGTACCCAAAACACATAAGCATGCCGTGCATTCATCTTCCTCCTTATGCCCTTCACTCTATTGCCCTTCCTTCCAGAGACCTTCCCTTAATTTGTGAAAACCCTTTTGTGACTTGGTGCACAAATTAGAGTAATAAAGTGGAGAACTTTAAGATGCTCGGGAACTAAATAGGCTATGCAATAATAAAGAGCTGAGTTAGAATAAGAAAGTAATTTTATGTTGTTTATTTGTTTTTATGCTACAGGGGTTGAACCCAGGGACACTTTACCACTGAGCCACACCACCAGCCACCACCCCACTTTTTGAGATTAGGGTCTTGCTAAATTGGTTAGGGCCTTGCTAAATTGCTGAGGCTGGCCTTGAACCTGCAATCCTCCTGCCTTAGCCTCCTGAGCCGCTGGGATTATAGGCATGTGCAACCACACCCAACTAAGAGAGTCATTTTAGAGAAAGCTGCAGGAGAAGACAGGCTGAAGTGGGGAGATGAGAAATGTTAGGCAGCAAATATCAAGATGAGAGGGACTTAAAAGAATTAAAAAGATGAAAGAATTGTTAAACATTTTTGCAGTATACTTCTCCCCTTTTGTTCCTCTTCAGAAATTCCCCCAAAACCACACATAGTGGCACATACCTGTAATCCAGGACTGAGGAGCCTGAAGCGGGAGAACCAAAAAGTGGACACCAGCCTCAGCAATTTAGCAGGATGCTGTCTCAAAAAAGTAAAAAAGGCTGGTGATACAGCTCAGTAGTTTAAAAAAAAATCTTCCCTAAAGATCCAAATGACTCAAATTGTACTGTTATGTTGTACACATGCACAAATATGTAACAAGAAATTCCACCATCATGTACAACTATAAACTTATTGGGACCTCAGGCACTTCATATGCTTTACCCCTTTTCAACATCACAGAAAATATGTGAGATCAATGCTATAAAAATATGGAAGAAAAAAATCAAATGACTGCATTTCTTATCAGACCTGGGTTTCTTCTGAATACCATACTATGTATAGACTGGTGGTAAGGCAGCCAAGATTAATTCAAACTAGAGACTGAGGGGTTTCTAAAGTTTCCTCCTTCAAAATTAAATGATTTACCAAAAGGTTCCCTGCAATGGGCATTTTCATATCTGCAAGTTTCTATTAAACCTAACCCCTTAATCTTTGAAGTCTCAATTCTAACAGCTGTTCTTCTTTGTCTGAATATGACACTTTCCATGTTAAGTCTATTAAAAGAGCAAGAACTTTGCATTGGTATATTGCTATACATAGATAAATATGTCTATTTTTAATTCAAAGAAAGATCCATATTTTGGGGGCTTGAAGCTTTTATTATTTGTAGGGATGGGGGAAGAAATAAACGCAAAAATTACAAATGCAAAATTAGGTTAAATGAAGTATTTATTTAGACTGAGAAAATAAATCACATCATATTACACATTTTAAGAAGCTTCTAAGTGCTATAAATATTACAAAATCAAGAAATATAAGGGGGGCTGAGGTTGTAGCTCAGTGGTAGAGCACATGCCTAGCACATGTGAGGCACTGGCTTTGATCCTCAACACCACATAAAAATAAATAAATAAAGCTATCGTGTCTACCTACGACTAAAAAAAATTAAAAAGAAAAAAATAAATTTAAGAGTGTAATTCAGTAATTGAACATGTGACTAGCACGTAACTCAGTAATTGAACATGTGACTAGCATGTACATATATGTACATATGTATGAATATATATTTATATTATATATCATTTAATTAGCTTCCCAACACACCTCCAATATTTTTTCCCTAAGTTTTTTCTGTATACTGTTCATCTCTTCATATGGCAATGTTTTTCTTAAATTGGTTAAACTTATTGGGATCTCAGACACTTCATATGCTTTACTCCTTTTCAACATCACAGCAAATATATGAGATCAATGCTATAAATATGACACTGGTGGATATTTTGGAAGTATTGGGGATTAAACTCAGGGGTGCTCTACCACTGAGCAAATGTCCCTTTTATTTTTATTTTTATTTTATTTTATTTTTTGGTATGGAGGATTGAACCCAGGGGCACTTAACCACTGAGCCACATCCTCAGCTCTTCTTTTGTATATTATTTAGAGACAGGATCTCGCTGAGTTGCTTAGGGCCTCACTGAGTTGCTGATGTTGACTTTGAACTCAAGATTCTCCTGTCTCAGCCTCACCAAGCCACTGGGATTACAGGCGTGCACCACTGCGCCCAGCCTTTATTTTTAATTTTGAGAAAGGGTCTTGCTAAGTTTCCCAGTTGACCTCAAACTTTTGATTCTTCTGCATCAATCTTCTAGGAAGCTGGGATTAATGATATTTGTTTTTAAAAAATAAGTATTTAATTGAAACTGTAGGAAGACTGTTTTTCCTTTACCATGGTAGATCAAATTTGGTTTTTATTATTGATGTTGAGATACATAAAACACGACTTCACACATGTAGAGCAGTCTATTTTTAATATTGTCAAAGGCATTCTGATTAATTCTATTTCATGTGAGTTCCATTTAATAAGAGAAGAATTAAAATGTATGGTGCCGGGCTGAGGTTGTAGTTTAGTGGTAGAGTACTTGCTAGCACATGTGAGGCACTAGGTTTGATCCTCAGCCCCACATAAAAAATATAAAAAAATAAAGTTATTGTATCCGTCTACAACTAAAAATATCTTTTAAAAAATGTATAGTGCGCTGGGCACAGTGGCACAGTCCTGTAATCCCAGCGGCTAGGGAGGCTGAGGCAGAAGGATTCCAAGTTCAAAGCCAGCCTCAGCAATGGCAAGGCACTAAGTAACTCAGTGAGACCCTGTTTCTAAATAAAATACAAAATAGGGCTGGGATGTGGCTCAGTGGTTAAATGCCCCTGAGTTCAATCCCCAGTACCAAAAAAAAAAAAAGGTATGGTGCATTTAAAATTAATACACTGAATTATATCTGTTTGGGCTTGACATAAATGAGAACCAAATTCTCTGCTTACAATGTACATGTCAGTTGATTTGGAAGGCTTTTCCCCTAGACTAGCTTCTGGCTCTGTACATTGCAATCCTTCTTTTTTCCACACTACTTACATACTTCCAGTGCCAGCCATGTGTTCATATTACATCATAACCTCTAACCCTACACCTCAGTGATGAGATGCTAGGTGAGTCAGTACAGTGGATCATAGGAGTGTTCCTGCAATCTACTGCTAAACAAAGACAGCCAGCAACAATATGGTCCATGTAAATATATCTCACTAATCTTGAAATTAAATGTATTCCCAACCCAACTTTCCTTTAGCAGATATTTAAAATGTCTAGTCACTCTAATACCACCTAATATAAAGGGAAATTTGGCAAAGAGGAGATCGTAGTGGAAGGATACAGTTTCCTCGACGTGACTTCATATATAGAGAACACTTGGAGTCAGGTGTGGCAGTGCATACCTGTAATTAATCGTAGCAATTCAGGAGGCTGAAGCAGGAGGATCACAAATTCGAGGACAATCTCAACAACTTAGCAAAACCCTCAACAATTTAGCAAGAACCTGTTTCAAAATTTAAAATAAAAGGGGTTGGGGGTGTAGCTCAGTGATAGAGTGCCCCTGGGTTCAATTCCTAGAATCTAATAATAGTAATACGTGAAGTGTGGGGGAGGGGAAGGATCTTTGTTGCTGTTTTATCCAACTATTTATTTTTTAGTTGTAGGTGGACACACAATATCTTTATTTCTTTTTTTTCTTTTTTTGTATGTGGTGTTGAGGATCAAACTCGTGCCTACGGGTGCCAGGTGAGCCCTGTACCACTGAGCCACAACCCTAGCCCAGGATCTTTTTTTTTATATAAAATGTTTAACATAACCAGTATATGAGAGTTCCAAAATCTATAAAAAGCTAACTGACCATGTTTTTTTAGCTTCTAAGCATTAAGAATACCTAAGAATAACTTGAAAATTAATGCAAAAGAGAAAAAAAAAAGTTTGGGAAGATAAACCCCAAGGGTTAAAAGGCAGTTATGTTTGGAAAATAAAATTAAGCGGAAAAATGAAAAGAGAGATACAGGTGATTTCACTTTTATATTATTTTAATCATATAAATGTGAAAAATTTTAAACCATTAAAAATGCAAAAGCAGGCCAGACATTGTGACAAAGGCCTATAATCCCAGTGACTTGGGAGGCTGAATCATGAAGATTGCAAGTTCCAGGCCAGCCTTGGCAACTCAGCAAGACCCTCTCTAGAAATAAAAAAAGTGAAAAGAACAGGGGATGGGGCTGGGGCTGGGTCTGGGGCTCAGCAATAGAGTACTCGCTTAGCATGTGCGAGGCTCTGGGTTTGATTCTCAGCACCACATAAAAATAAATAAATAAAATAAAAGTATTGTATCCAACTACAACATATATATATATATATATATATATATATATATATATATATATATATATATATATTGGGGGGGTGAATAAAGTGGACATGTGTGTGTGTATACACACACACACACACACACACACACACACACACACATTAAAAAAAAAAAAGTACTGGGGATGTAGCTTAGTGGTAAAGTGCTCCAGAACTGGAAAGAAAAAAAAAAAAAAAACAATACACGTAATGCGTCTTAATTCACACTCTCACCCACAAACTGTATCTGCAGAGACTGGTTTAAAATATCATACTTATTAAATAACTGTTTTACCAATCTTGGCATGATTGTTATCTCTCACCTAAGACTTTCCAGACTTCTTACTTCAGAAAAGAATCAATTAGTATTGCTGTAAATTCTTGGTGAGAGTGTATGAGACTGAAATCTACCCTGTGAGATCACCAGCCATGCCTCATTTAGGGAATCTGATGCAGGGATGCACAAGTGAGTGGATATCAACCAAGGTTAATTTGAGGACCTCTAGCATTGTCATCTATGCTTAGCAGAAAGAAGAGAACTGGCTGGACTATGGAGCTAAATTCTCCTTGTCCTGACCCAAAATTTATGCCATGAGGTAGGGTTTAGACTTGTCAAGATTACAGAACCAACTTTAAAATGTCTTTTTATGTGTTCAAGTTTCACCACATTTACTAGATGTTGGGCAAGCCTTAGAGATAATAGCTAATAATTTTCATGTGTTCATCATAAAGATATACTTTATCCCCATGAGGAATTCATAGCAGACTCTTACAAAAATGAAATTCTGCAAGGAAATCCTTTTTAATAACAATGTTAGAGTGGAAAGCAGCCAATCAGGGAAATTTAATTCTCAAAATTAATAACACAGGAAGTTCTCTGCTTGCAAATAAAATATTTTCAAAAGGTCATTTGTAAGTCAGCTATTTGAAATTGGGAACAATGCTATACATGATAGTTAGACTGCCACTTAGCCCCCCAAAACATGTAGCATACTGATCCTAACCTGCCTGTGTTAAAACCACAGTGATGACAAGCTTTCTTAAGGTTCAAACCAGACAGGTCTGAAATTGAATATTGTTCATTATAAGCATCTGTGGGTTGATGTTGCAACCTAAACACAACTTATAACACCATTTCAACTTCCAAAGTGATTACTTACAAATATCCTAAAGAGGGAGATTTTATTATCCCCACATTGCAGACCTGGAGAATAAGCCTAAAGAATATACAACTAAAAAATGGAAAAATCAAGGTTTGAATTCACAGCAGACTGTACCTGAAGGTCAAGCTCTTTTCAGGGCACCAGTTAGTCTTTGGGTCTCAGTGAGGTTCTACTATGGAAATCCTTAAATGCCAGGCTCATGTTTCTATCAAGGATGCAGTTTTATCAACAAAAGCATTAAAAAAAAGATCAAAGTGTTGCTTTAGGTAGATTAATCCTTGGGTGGATAAAGTGGACAAGGTACTAGATGTGGGAATTTCAATTAAGAGATGGTCACGGCAGTTTGGCAGTTACAGAGAGATCCAAGAAGAAAATAATGTGAAGGGAAACAACAAATGAACAATGAACAGAACCTTAGCAGACCTGAGTGACTGATTACCTCCATCACTGAGAAAGACGAAGGGGTCCAAGAGGTTGTCCAGGTTCAGCTCCTGCTGATGAAGACATTGATGGTAACATTAAATGATAATGGGAAGCTAAAGAAATGAGGTAAATGGAGAAAAAATACATAGAGTGACAGCAGGAAGCTGAAGGGAATCTGATGTCATTTTTAGTGCTTGGGGCCATTAGATAGTCCAAACTAGATCATTTAATCTGGGGTTGGGGAATGACACCAAAACTAGCAGTCAGTGGCCAAGCTACAAAGGGGTTAAGAAACTCGAGAGCAGCAGCTGTAGGGGACAGTAAGAATGGGAACAGCAAGCTCCATGGCAGCATCCTCACTAGCTTTCTCCTACCGGTGAACTTGGTCATACTCTCAGTGCTCTCGACTGCTTGGGTTTTGCCAGTTTTTCATTCCTGGTCCTCTGGTCTTCCTGCTGACTGTGTGGGCCATTCAATATCCTCCTGGTGAATTGTTAAACCGAGACGAAAAGAAAAGACCACTGACTCCAATTTGAAATCAAAATAAAGCAAGCTGGTAATTCCGACCAGCCAGGACTGTCTCTCCTGAAATCCGTGGGTTAGAGGACAGTCCCCCAACTCTCTAGGAGCATGGTTTTATAGCACAGAAAGTTGCAAAAGGGAGGGGTCTTGAGAACTTACAGATAACAGAATTTTGACAAGAATAATACAAAGGCAGATAGTAGGTTAATGATCTGAATGGTCCAACATTTCAAGTTAGGGAGTAAATTTAGATCCAACACCAGAATTTATGAGGCGCCCTTAAGGTTTCAGAGAGGGTTGTTATCTGGTCAGGGAAAGCTAGGCATGGGTGAGTTCAAGGCACAGACAGGCATTCCAAGCAAGTTTAGAAATCGCAGTAATTAACTCCTCATGATTTTGTGAAGAGATGGCTCCCAATCTAAAGATGGAATTCGTCTGGGTTCATCAGAATCCCTTTTCTGCTCGAGTTAGCCAGGGTGGGTTTATGTTTTTTGCGGTTGAGAATGCAGGAGTGCAAATGTCACTTGTTTCAAACAGATCATGCTTGACGTCATAAACCAGATACCCTAACAGAAACCTCCAGCACATAGTTTGAAATGTGGGATTAGAGTTTAGGAGAGGGTTGGATCTGGGAATACAGATTTAGGAGACTTTTAGAAGAGCCTATGATTAAGTTCTAAGAAATCATGTAGGGAAAATGTTTGAGAAAGTGGAAACAAGTAGAATGTAGAACCTGGGGGGCCACCAATATTTAGGAGGCAAGAGAATTAATCAGAAAAGAAGCAATAACAGGAATAGGAGACAAATTGTGCAAGTGCCATATTGCATAACCAAAAGGAGCCAAGGGTTTAAAAAATGATGGGAGTCAAATGCAATTAAGTACTATCAAGTCCAAGGAGAATGAAGACTGAGAAAAGGGGGGTACTAGACTTAGTAAGATGACTGGTCTTTTAAGCTACTTTACCATGGGGGTGGAAATCAGGTTACAGGGGTAAAGACTGAAAGAGTGGTGTGAATGTGGAAAGAGAAAATATGGATTATAATTTAAAGAATTTGGAAAGATAATGTCTGTTTTGTTCTCTGCTGCATTCCCAGATCTAAAAAAGCACCCGTCACATGGCAGGTGCTCAAAAAATATTTGCTGTTTAAATGGATAAGGAAGAGCAGAAGCAGAAAATTGACTTAAGCTGAAATATAGTAAAGGGACATGTTTTTAGGATTGAGGGTACCTGAGTATGCTTCCAAACAAGGGATACCAAGTTCTCTCTTCTACATAGGCAAGAAAGTGGGATTTCCTCGAATCTTCACTAGTTGTCTCTATATGGCTCTTCTTCACCCATATGCTATCTCATTACTCCCTCATTCAGCTTATTGGTACTATAAGCTAATGTGATCACCATCCTCTAGATAACAATTTCTTATTTTTATTATGTCTTACTCTCCTCTAAAAATTCTATTTCTTCTACTAATTTATGTCCCACACTGAAATAAATAATCCTCATCCATATTTATTTTGTCCCATACTTCAGTGAACTAATGTGGATGATTTGATAAAACAAAGTCTGATTAGCAAGAAGCCTAATTTAAGGTACATAATTAGATGATATCTCAATTGCACGTTTTTGGAAAATTAACTGTCTGATCTTTTGCAACACTAAATTTTAAATCCAATAACCAAATAATCAAATATAGTATCAAAATACTGTAAAAGTTGGGTGTGGTGGCACATGTTGTAATTCTAGCTATTTGGGAGAATGTTTGAGGCCAATTTAGCCAGATCCTGTCTCAAAAATACATAAGTAAATAAAAAGGGCTGGAGATGAAAACTCAGTATTAGAGTACCCCTCGTTCAAATCCCCCATACCAGAAAACAAAATGAAACAAACAAAAAAAACATTGAAAAAAGTCTTATAAATACATAAAGTTAAAAATGCCTCTGGTTTAAATAGTTATAACCAAACATTTCTTTTTTATCTTTCTATGAGTGTCAGAAGTCTTTGGGCAAAGAACACACCTTTAAAAATCAATTATAACTAGAAACATAAGAAGTCATAAGTGGTTTTCAAGAGCAATGGAACACTTGGACTGTGATAATAAGATTAAAGAACTGGAGGTTCCCACCCTTAGTTTATGGTCTTTCATGGATGTAATTAAAGTATATAACGTCTTTTCAATAGATTTAAGGAGCAGTTTCCTTTTGCCGGCAGACTTTAGTGAGGCAATCTTCTAGTGCCTGTCATACGTTCATCAGAGCAATCAGCTGTAAAGTCAGGGTTCTTATGGGCATAACCGTAATTAATTTGCCTTTAAGCAATCTGTAATTTTTAGGGAAAAAAAGGAGAAATATAAAATAAAAAGATTATTTTTGATCAGGTTATTTGTTTTAATTTTTAAAATTTTAGTTGTAGATGAACACAATGCCTTTATTTATTTTTATGTGGTGCTGAGAATCGAACCCAGTGCCTTACACATGCTAGACAAGCGTTCAAGTATTCTACCACTGAACTACCACCCCAGCCCCATCATTTTAATTTCTTCAAAAAATAATATATGTACAAATAGAATGAAAGTGTGTGTGTGTGTATGTGTATGTGTCTCCAAATAAATAATCAATAAACTTTTTGTATCACCCTCTTCCTAGTTTAAACTTTGTTTGGCCCATCCTGACTGTTTGATCAACATGTGAATAGTCTATAATAGCAGAGAATTTCCAATTGCATAACACAATGATGGTCATCATCAAAGTCCTCCCAATAAGGAGAGTGATTTTTCATTCTTAGTTACCTGGGGGACTTGAATGGTCATTTTCAAATAAGGGGTCCCTTCAATTTAAACCATGATGGTTCAAGTATTGGGAGGATCTATGAATTGAATGTTATCCAATAAAATAAAATGTATAGGAGATTTTCTTAGAATTGGAACCTGCATTGGCTGGGAATGTAGCTTTGTGGTAGAGTACTTGGCTAGCCTGCATGAGACCCTGGGATCAATCCCCAGCACTACAAAATAAACAAACAACAACAATAACAAGAAACAACAATTGAAACCTTCATTCTAAAATGGCAGAATTTTTGAATCAGCCTAGGAGATAAGAAATGACCTAGGTACAGATTGTCCAAGGTAAAGATGGGCTGTCCTCAACCAACAGACATTCACTTTTCCTATAGAAGAGCCCAGGATCCTCCCAGAGCCAAAGTTGTGGGAAAAGGAACTTCCTGTCGGAGAGTCGCTGGTTTCATTCATCCAGAATTCTGAATAAAACCAGACTCTTGGCAGGTGTGGGGGGGTGGGAGGTGCTGGGGTTATGGCTCAGTGCCAAAGGGTTCAATCCTCAGGACCACATAAAAATAAATAAATAAAATAAAAAGGTATCGTGTCCAACTACAACTAAATAATAAATATTTAAAAAAACAAAACAAAAAACCAGGCTGTTCAACATGGCCACACCATAGGTTAAGAAATGTAGGCATGCAAAGGAACAGACATTTCCCAAAAGCAGAAATACAAACTGCCAATAATTGTGTCTAAGAACAAGAATATTTAAAAAGTAGTACATCTACACAAAAGCCCGTACATGAATGCTTATAGCAGCTTTGTTCATGATTGCCTAAACTTGGCAGCAATTGAGATGTCCTTCAGCAGATGAATGGATAAATAAAGCGTGGTACATCCAGACAAAGGAATGACTGACTATTCAGTGCTAAAAATGAAATGAGCTATCAAACCATGAAGATATATGGACTAACATTAAATGCATATTAATGTAAAAGAAGTCAGTTTTTTTTTTCTTTATGGTACTGGAGTTAAACTCAGGTACACTCTACCACTAAGCTACTTTCTCAGCTCTTTTTAAATTTTTAATTATGAGACAGGGTCTGGAAAAGTTGCCCAAGCTGGGCTTGAACTTGCAATCCTCCTGCATCAGCCTCCTGAGTAGCTGGGATTACAGGTATGAGCCATCATGCCCAGCAAAAGAAGCTAATCTTAATAGGTATATACTTTATAATTGCATCTATAGGTACTCTAAAAAGGCAAAATTATGGTGACAGTAAAAGATCAGTGGTTGTCAGAGGTTAATGAGGATAGTGAGGATGGAGGGATGAGTAGGCAGAGCACAGAGGATTTTTAGGGCAGTGAAAATATTCTATATGATAGTATAATGGTGAATACATAGCATTACATATAGACCTATAGAATGTACAACACCATTGCAGACTACCCTAATGTAAATTCTGGGCTTTGGGTAATATTGGCACACTGATATAGGTTCATTGATTGTAACACATGTACCACTCTGGGCTGGATTATTGATAATGGAGGAAGATATACAAATGGGGTGCAGGAGACATATGAGATATCTCTGTTCCTTCTCAAAAAAAAATGGCGGGGGGCAGTAATGGGGATTGAACCCAGGACTGCTCTATCACTGAGCTACATCCCTAGTTCTTTTTATTTTTATACTGTGAGATAAGGTCTTGCAAAGTTGTTAAGGCTGGACTTGCACTTGCAATCCTCCTGCCTCAGCCTCCCAAATTGCTAAAATTATAGGGGTGGGCTACCATGCTAGCTACTCTTCTCACTTTTTCTGTGAATCTCAAAAAAAATTATTTAAAAAATACTCTCAAACATTTTTAAAGGGAAATTTTAAAAAAGTAATGCACATTAAAATGAGTAGATATTTCTTGGTGGAAATTAAATTAGACAAAATATTTTTTAAAAAACTAGTATATGGCTGAGGCTGTAGCTCAGTAGTAGCCCAGCCTGGCATGTATGAGGCACTGGGTTAGATTCTCAGCACCATGTAAAAACAAATAAAATAAGAGATCAACAACAACAACAAAAAATTAAAAAAAAAACTAGTGTAAATGAGGAGGCAGGTAAACAGGACTCTCTTAAACGAAGAATAGGTTTGTGAAATGCTCAACATTTTAGAGGGCAAGTTAGTACTATTTATCAAAACCCCTAAAATATGACTGCCTTTAACTCAGCAATTTCACATTGAAAAATTAGCCCCTAGGAAATATTCAGAGTATAAAAAGACTTGCCTGCCAGAAAGTCTCAGAATATTATTTTTAATGGTGTAAAACAACAAATTATGTTATATCCACAAGTTAGAGTACTATGCAGCTATTAATATTGTGCATATTGTAAGTAAATGTTTAATAAAGTAAAAAAATGTTGATTTTTTAATGAGTGAAAAAGGAGATTTCATTAAAAATATTTCAAAAATACTTCTATTATGTGATCTCAGGATTTCAAAAGAGATGATTATGTATCTGTAGATATACTACAAGAGAGTAAAAAAATCTACTAATATGTTTATAATGGTTATTTTGGGGTTCTAGGATGATGGATGATTATTATTTTTACTCTTTTATTTTTTCCTACTTTGATAATGCACACTTATTACTTTGGTACTCAGGAAGAGTGTTGTTAAAAAACAAGTAAAAGGGGCCAGGTATGGTGGCACATGCTTATAATCCCAGCTACTGGGGAGGCTAAGGCAGGAGTATTGAAAGTTTGAGGCCAGCCTGGGCAACTTGGAGAGACCCTGTCCTAAAATCAAAAACAACCAAAAAGGACTGGGGATATAGCCCAGTGGTAGACCACTCCTGGGTTCAATCCTCAGTACTGCAAAAACAAACAATAAGAAGGAAAAAAATTATATATATACACACACACACACACACACACACACACACACATACACACACACACACAATCTGGTAGTAGATGTATGTATAAGGTATAAACACACACACACACACACACACACACACACATATATGTGTGTGTGTTTATACCGTATACACAGGCAGTATGTGTATATATGTGTATATATCTTATACAGTATGTGTATATATATGTATATACCTTACTTTATTTATATATATATATATATATATATATATATATATATATATATATATATATATATAGCATTGGTCTAGGTTATTTTGTGATTTAATTATACACAGGAGACACAACTAAACTTCTTGCCCAATTTTCTTAACTGCTCAGTGGAGGATTTGTCATACCACGTGCTTAAGCTTCAAAGCAGAGGTCTGATGAAAATCACTTCCCATAAATTCATGAAGTCAGAGAAAACCTGCTTCCTCTAAAATATGTTAATTGAACAGCCTGCATAGATGGTTTCATTGACTCACACTTCCCCCATTTGGGAGCAGGGTCAACAATAGGGTAAATGTTTCAGCATGGATTGTGCCCTACATGTTTCTGCCCGCTTAGGGCACCAGGGAGTCTGAGGTGTTCCTGGTTATCTGAACTGAGGGACCCACTTAAGGGAGAGCCAGGACACTGGTGTGAGAGTGAGCATAGCCCAGAAACCCTCATGTTCTAGTGCATATTATTAGAGTCTGTTTGGTCCTCTAAGTGGTCACGCTGCCCTCCTATTTCCCCTTTGATACTCCCCATAAAGACATCTATTCTTTATAAGGTAAAAACAAGTGGTTAGAATATTGGTTCTGGGTTCCTGTTTCACTGCCATTTAACATAAGGTCAAGGTCGCTGTGAATGTTTTGCAAGCCCCAGCAGGATACTACTCACTTGAGAGAGTTGGAGAGAAAGTTTCCCCTCAATCAGGCAGCTAAAGGATGGATTCTTTCCCCTTACTTTCAATGTAGAAAGGATAAGATTAAGCTCCCTCTGAGGGTAGCAGGAGAGTTCTCCTTATAAGGAATATTGGCATTTCTGTACAGCCAGAATTGCTAAAGAAAGACTATTATGCCACTAAATAAAAGCATTTTTTTTCCCACATAGAAATAGACTTTCTTTTCTTCCTTCCTTCTTTCTTTTTTTTTTTTTTTTTTTGTTTGAAATGGAGTCTTGGGGTTGTACCTCGTTGTCTAAATGCTCTTGAACTCCTGGGCTCAGTGATCCTCCCGCCTCTGTCTCTCAAATAGTTAGGGCTACAGGTTCATACCACCACACAAGGTGAGGCATATTTTCTTGGTGAAACTCTTTGGTAATTTAAATAGACACCATTCCCAATCTATCACATCCAGCCTCTAAATGAGCACAACTCATTTCCCTAAAATACAAGTAATCCCATGAAGATAAGGAGAAATATATCCTTGGACAATCCCAGGGTAGAACCTTTTAAAGTGAACAGTTCAATGGCTTTTAGCACACTCAGAGTTGTACATCCTACTAACTCTGGAACAATATCAATCTCCCTTTCACCCATCCCAATTAAATCTGGACCCATTTGTGGTCATTTCCATTGTCTATCTGCCCAGTCTCTGTCAACCACTAATGTTTCTATGGATTTGGCTATTTTGGGCTTTTCATATAATTGGAATCAATCATATCATATGTGGTCTTTTGTGTCTATATTTTTTCACTTAAGTTTCAAATTTTAATAAGTTTTATAGTAGTATCAGAACTTAATTTCTTTGTACAACCAAATAATATTCCATAGAATGGATATGCCACATTCTGTTCATCCAATCATCAGTTTAGGTACTTTTGAGTTATTTCTGCTTTTTTACCGCATATGAATAATGCTAGGAACATTAGTGTACAAATTCTTATGTGCACATATGTTTTCATGGGAGTGAAATTGCTACATCATCTGGTAACATTTCTATGATTAACAATTTGAGGAACTGTCTGGTATTAGTTTTTAAGAGTCCTGGCTGCTTCTGAGCCACTTCAGAATTTGCCACATAAATATATGAACATCTATTTCTTCTAATCAACTTGAGTTGGTTTCAATAACATTACTTGAAGTGTCATAAGCCCTAACAAAGTCATTTACTTTTATTACTTCTGGTTTAGCCTTTCCTGATTCCTCAGTGCACTTTATTTTGGCTCCATTTTTGCCCATCTATTGGATAATACTTTAGTTTAACTTGGATTGCAAGTATTGGTCACTCATTCCAGTTAGTTCAAGTATAAGGCTGTTAAGAAAAATACAAGATAAGACACTAAAAGCAAGAACAGGAATCATGGGCTGGCTTTGGAGAAACTAGTACTAAAAGTTAGTTCTCAATTTGAGGTAACTGTACAGATTTCACCAATTAGAAATTCATAGGTCTTCACTCTATTTCATTCTTTTTTTTTTTTTTTTTTTTTTTTTGGTACTAGGGATTGAACCCAGGGGTGCTTGACCACTGAGCCACATCCCCAGCCCTTTTTTATATTTTATTTAGAGACCAGGTCTCCCTAAGTTGCTTAGGGCCTTGCTAAGTTTCTGAGACTGGCTTTGAACTTGCACCTCCTACCTCAGCCTCATGAGTTGCTGGGATTACATGTATTTCCTTATTAATACAGTTTATAAATTACACGTATTTCCTTATGAATACAGTTTGTACTCCTTTTTGCTTACTATCTGGTAACTTCTCTCTGTGCTTTCGTGCATCCTCTATGAGAGTGACTGAGTGGCATGGTGAAGTTTTTAATACCTAGCTACAGGTAACAGAGGTGCCCACCTCTGGTTCAAACAGCCATGAGATCAGAGACCTGGATCCCATGGCACAAAACCTGACCGCCGGGTCTATTTCTTAATCAGGGATCAAAAGTTATAAACATTTCTGTTGTGATATTGGGACAGGAGGGCATAATGATTGTATTTTTTAAATGATTGATATTTTAATAAAAATGAATCACCTCTTTTGCAGTCAACTTCTGTTTTTGGTCTTAGCGATTCTGCTTCGATACAGTTTCCTGTTTTCAATGTGCAGCTTTATGCACTATGATCAAGAGTAAACCATGTTTTTTGTCCCATCCCAACCCAACCCACTCATCACTCAACTACCTCCCTGTGAGAGGAGCTGGAATAAAGACAATTTGTCCTCTTGGAAGGTGCAAATAGTGAAGGCCCCTTCCCTGCTCCTATTCCCGCTCCACTCCCACCACATTTCCTAAAAGATGAGGGCTACAGTAAAGGCTCACAGAGTACAGCAAAGTCGGCCATTTCCAGGTCAACTTTCAACATGTCACACTGGAACAGAACAGGAAGTTCCTTGAGCCAAAAGTCAGGCATCAGGATGGGTGGAAGACTGGCCTTAAGTACTTTCTTTCTATAAGAATATAACCAAGAGATAAAAGTTAATTTATAAAGGGTAAAATGCAGGTTTTAGGGTATGTATACATTTTTTCTCCATTAACAAAGCAAAAAAAAAAAAAAAAAGGAAAAAGTTTCATAAAAGTCCTCCATTTGGAATGATATCCTGATTTCTAAAGCGACTAGACCCATAGTTTGCCCTACTTTTATTTTTTGTTCCTTCAATTTTTTATTTATGTGCTTCCCTGTGGCTAATATCAAGTGTACATTTGCCAGATTGTCTGGACACACTCCAAAAGAAATATCTCACTCATATCTTTAAAAAAAAAAAGGCATTTAGTACACATGTCTAAAAGCTAAAGTAGCTTGAGGGTAGGGATGGGAACAGTGATAGAGAACAGAGAAGGGAGAGTTTCATATTTTACTAGCAAACTTTTGAACAGACTTTCTGAACCTTAGCATTTTAGGAATTTGAGTTGGCCAAGACGGTTGGGAAAGACTCATACACAGCAGGAATCAGGAAAAGGGAAGATTATTTGCATGAGTTTTGTACTACTTAATTGGAAATGCATTGTTCCATAAACCAGGCACAACACAAACATTTTTGTTTATTTTAAGGCCTTCTGCTGCCTTGCAATGTGAGTTTGCTTAGCAAGCCAGCATGGCACAGAGATGGAATTGAGAGCCCAGACTCTGAAGACAAACCCTGGGATCGTCACCGAAGAGCTTTCTCAAGGTTGGCTGGCTATTGTCAGGAACAGTCCTTACTCAGGCTTGCTCATGGTTGTTTGAGTCAAGTTGATTTAGCATTCATTCTGCCCTTCAGATCACTTGTATATTTCTAAATATATTCCAAAGAGGCTGAATTCCCATCTACAACCTGGGTGTAAAATGTGATAGGACGAGGCTTTGGGTTTTAGGGAAATGAAAGCTGCAAATCTTAGGATGAGAAGAGAGGTACAGGGTGTGGTGGTTGAGAGTGTGAACTCAGGGGCCAGACTCCCTTGGTTGCATGTCCTGCCCTCTCCTTCCTAGCCCTGAGCCAAGTCAGCTGATGGCTCAATGCCTTGGTTTCCTATCTGTAAAGATAGTGATTAAGGGCTGGGGATGTGGCTCAAGCGGTAGCGCGCTCGCCTGGCATGCGTGCGGCCCCGGTTTGATCCTCAGCACCACATACAAACAAAGATGTTGTGTCCGCCAATAACTAATAAATAAATAAATATTTTTTAAAAAAGTTTAAAAAAAAAGATAGTGATTAAATAGTCCCAAGTTGGTATTGTTATTATAAGTATTGAGTTACATTTGTAAGGTCATTAGGACATTGTCTGACATGTAGTAAATGATGCATGTATTTGTTAAATAAATAAAACAGAATATAAGGCTCTAGAACCCTATATCTTCAGATGAGAAAGGACAAGAATGCCAGAAACAACCCATACTGGAGTATAGCTAAATAAACTACAAGGTTATTGTATTCCGAAGAACAGTGTAGCCACTTCTAAAATGAGACATCTGTATATATACTACTGTGGAATAATCCCTGAAGTATACTATAACAGAGAGCATGTCCCAGTATAGTTAGTATATGTTGGAATTATTATGAGAACTAGTATTTACTAGTATTTACTAGTATTTCTGTGTTGGGTAGTATTTTAAGAGTTTATATATATCAACTCATCTAAATACACACACACACACACACACACACACACACATATAAAATATAAGGAAGTTTTATTTTCTTTTCCTCGTTAAAGAAATTAATGAAAAAAACTGAGACTCAGAGCGATTAGGTAACTTGTTTGAGATCACACAGTTAGTGGAAGATAAACTGGGACTTGAACTCAGTCTTATTCCAGGGTCCATTTATTAATAACTGTGATAAACTACTCTCCCACTGGTATAATTCCAGTTGTGTATAAACAAGGCTATATACATAGAGAAAACATATCAAACAAGATCTGGAAATGCAGACTCAAACCATAGACCTCTAAAGAGGAAAGAGTGGGGTCAGGTGATGACAGATGTTTAAGATGAACAGAGACTTTTACTTTTTATGATACATATGTGTATATTTTTGTTTATTTAGCACAATACAAATATTATTCAATGTTACTTTTGGAATTAAAAATAATTGTAAAATAAATGAATTTGTTTTACTTAAATAGTTATGAAAGACTTGATGCCAGGCAGTGTTCCTTAGTGTTTTACAGATATTAAATAACTTAATCCTCTTTCAAATCTGCATTTTGCAGTTGAGGAAACTGAGGTACTTATCACATATGGTTGGTAAGAAGCAAGACTGGGATTTGAACTCAGAGCCCAGCTGTAAATCCCATGCTTATAATCACTATGCTGTGCATATACTCACATAAGAACCAAGCTCTGAACAAATGGTGGCCACACAGTTTTAAATGCCCCACTAGGGTATAGGGACACCTGTCAGTCTGGTGGTCAATTTCTGGAATTGCAGAAAGATGGCCATTATTTCCATCTCCTCTAGTTACTAGATGTGTGATCTGGGGCTACTTATTTAACAATTTTATCTGAGGATCCTCATTCTCAACTGTAACAAATGAAGATAGTAATAGTCACTATCTCATAAAGGTGTTGGAGGATTAAAAAATATTAGGAAGCAGAAAATGCTTGGCATAGAACCTGGCACACAGCAAGAAATAAACAAATGTTAATTATTGCTCTTGTTATTAGTTTATTATCTAGGCATCCACCTCCCAACTTCAATTAACATTGAGGTTGGAGTTTTTTCTTCCATCTTTATTTGGGACACAAAGACCCAGATCTTTGGTCCAGCAATTCTACTGTAAAGAATATACCCTTTGCCAGATGTGGTGATAGATACCTGTAATCTCAGCCACTTGGGAGGTTCAGTCAGGAGGATTGCAAGTTTGAGTCTAGCCTCAGCAACTTAGCAAAATCCTGAATCAAAATTAAAAATAAATACATAAATAAAAAGAATTTACGCCTGGCACAGTAGCACATGCCTGTAATATCAGTGGCTCAGGATGCTGAGGTAGGAAGATCACAAGTTCAAAGCCAGCCTCAGCAACTTAGCAAGGCCCTAAGTAACTCAGTGAGACCCTGTCTCTAAATATATATATATATATATATATATATATATATATATATATATATATATATATATATAAAAGGGCTGGGGATATAGCTTCGAGTTTAAGTGCCCCTGGGTCCAATCCCTGGTACCCAAACCAAACCAAAACAAAATTTACCCTTCAATGTACCTACAAAAACAAAACAGAACAAAACAAAAATTTACCCTTCAATGTACCTACTGTTCTCTGGCACCAGCATATTTGTATAAAAATGATCACTGAGATGTTGCTTGATCAAGCAATACATTGGAAACTACCTTAACATCCATCATTAGGAAACTAACTAGATACATTTTGATACATCTATGTAAGGAATGATATTTGAGAACCCAGAAAGGTCTAACAAAGAACAGCATTATTCTCTGCTCAGATTCTGAACAAACTGAGAAATAAAGGAGTAGCAGATGAAGGACTCAACATCTCTGATAAAGGCTATGTTGGATGTTGTGTGTGTCTTATCTCAAATTAAGTGGGAGTCAGATAGATAGGCTGTCTCCAACTGAAATCCAGAATTGGGCACACACTCCCGGTTCAGGGTTTTAGTTGGAGGAAGCCCATCTGTCTGGCGGAGCGGAAGACCCACTTGATCTTGAGAAAAACATAGTCAAAATAGCATATTTAGGTTATTCTTCCAGACTCATTAATCAGATAAGACACCCTCCACTCAGGAGGTGAATAAAGGGACAAAAGTGGCCAGGAGCAACATTAATTGAATGCTTTTCACTTGGAAAGCACATTCTTTTCTCACAAAAGACAAGGAAGGCATGAAATGTAGGAGTGTATCTACAGTGCACACATGAAAAGATCTCTCAAACGGTATTTGAGGAGAAAAAAGAGATGCAGAAGGATGGATTGCAATAAGAGCTCTTTCAAGTAAAATTTTGTTAGAGGACATACACAAATACGTAGTGAAAAAGGATACACACACACACAAAAACAGTAATAGTGGTTATATTTTGGGAAGTGATTCAGGAGGAAAAGAGGGAGCTTTCATTTTTCCTTTTATACTTTTTTTTTTACTGTTTTGATCTTTTCCCCATGTGTATGCAATACTTTTATTTCTAAAAATAGGGGTTATCTAGACTGAGGGATTAATGTTAATGATCACTACTGAGTTCTTCTTTATACTTCTCTGCAAAAGTAAGTTATAGTCAACGTTATTCAAAAAACAAGGCAGCATTTAAAAAAAAAAAAAAAGCACCCTCTCTAGCCTTGGGAGCCCTAATGAGCTGTAATCATAGAGACGCCAGACTAGTCGAAATTGGAAGAAAGAGCTATAATCAACAGGAAAAGAACACTCTCCACAATTTGAAGTATCCCAGAAAAAGCAGCAGTAATGACAGCAGGGCTGGCTTCAGGAAAAGCAGAGACAGGAGCAGCTGTGGCAAGGCCTGCGGTGGATGGAATGGATGATAACGTGAAATGACATCAGAGAACATAAGCTGCTCTGCAGGACCCCAGGACCCCAAGGAAGAGAGAATGGAAGGGCCCGTAGGCGTAAAATCAACAGGAGGTGAATTTAGGAGTAAATATTCAAGTGATTATGACTCATAGCCTGAGGGTCCTCAAGACTTGAGTGGCCTTGAAGAAACCAGGTCATAGTTGGGTAACCAAGGCACCATACCATAGAAACACGTGGACAGTCGAGCTACTTCCTGCAGCCCCAGGTAAGCAAAATGAGGTCAGTGTGATAGAGCCTGCAAGGAGGCAAGGTAGCTGCTTCCTTCTCCTGCCAAACTCTGGCAGGGAACGCCATTGCGGCAAAGCATGCATGTGGCTTGATTCCTTTTCCCACTCCTCTGTCACTAGATCAGACTCTGCAAGAGAATTCCAAAGAATTGCTTTTCATGGAGATGAAATCCACTCCACGTTGTAGTCTTGCCCCCAAGTCACTGAACAGATACTTTTAGACCCAAATTCCTTAAAACAACTTTGTTTTACTATAAATCTCACATTCCAACTAGTGTTTGAAGTGAGTGGAGCTGCCCACGTGTGAAGTCGTTTCTCACTGTTCTCTGGCAGTTGGTTTATGGCTCAGCAACGAAGATATTTCTTAAACTTCCTTTGGTTCTCACGAAAGGAAAGCAGCCATTAGATAAGAAATCACACAGCTCCACCAGTTAAGAAGCCCCAGATGTCACTGCCTTAGGTCATTTTCTTTGTGTAAAGTGGTCAGAAACAATGAAAGTTCACTGGCAGAATCTTTCTCCTGCAGGAGGATGGGTGTGAGAATTAGTCAGCAGCTAGACTCGCTCAGACGTCCATGAGGTTGTAACTTAATCTTGACAACATAGTCTTTCCTGGAAGAGAATTGAGCAGCGATTTATCATTTTATAATTTGTGGTTTAAATTTGAGCCATAAACCAAGAAGCAGCTGTATTGGTTTGAGGCACTTTGGAGTCTTTTTCAAACCCCAGGAGGCAGGAAGACAGCTTCAAATTTGAGGCCCCAAACTCTTGGGGTTTAACGGAGAAAGCACAAAGGAGGAGGTTTCTGCCCTGGCTTTCTTTACTTAGGAAATGTATGGAATGCACGCCTTTGTTTGTTTTAGACTTGGGGGAAAAGCAGATTTTGATAGCTGGAGCCTTGCGCGGCCCCCTCCTATCTTGGGACAACGGGGGTTTTCGTATGTTCCAGGGGCCCCCTGGGAAATGAGATGCTGGAAGCTGAGAGGGGGGAAATGGGTGGAGAAAGGGGAAGCCAGGGGAAGGGAGGAGTGCCAGAGATAACTCTGCTGACTTCACAGTTTTCCACCGGGACCTGCCCTGCCCACCTCTGTTGACATCAAAGCTCTGAGCGCCTTTGCTTGCTCGTTCTGTCCACCCTGCCTGCCACCACTGGGAGAAGAACTGGCAGTTAGCCCTCCAAGAAAACTGAGAACAAAATTTTTGCAATAAAATTTTTGTTTAAAAAATATACATCTGTGCATGTATATATACATACACACACATATATACATATATATTATATAGATACATATAATACATATTTGTTTCTATGAGGCAGCTCTGAGTACCCCCATGCTGGGGTTCAAGCATCCACCCAGGACAAAGGCAGCTTTTACAGAGATGTCTCCAGAAACTTGGGCAGCTTTCCAAGGTGTCTCACGGGTTCTGCAGCAGTGTTGGCTGTCTGTGGGCTGATGGGTGTGGCTTTAGCAATCATGTTGGGGAGCCTGAATTTGGGAAGCCTTGGCTCCTCTCCCTAGAGCAATGCAGGCATCAATTTTTTGTTGCTGTTGTTGTTTGTTTTTTGTTTTTATGGTACTGGGGATTGAACCCAGGGGTGGCTACCACTAAGCTTTACTTGCGATCCTTTTTTATTTTCTTTTTGAGACAGGGTCTCCCTAAGTTGCTGAGGCTGGCCTCGTGTGTGCCACTGTGCCCATATAGGCCACAGATTTTTGCTAGCAGCTGAACCACAAAATCTGTTGTCATTCCATCTCTCTTCCCTGCTCTCTCTGATGGGATTTACTTGTTTTCATTCCCATCTCTCTTTTCTCTGGAGTCAGCTGGCCTCTCTCCAGGGAGGAAGCAGAGGAAATAAGATGATCATCTCCGTTTGCTGTCATTTATGACCTTCAAATTTGCTTGTCACTTGAAACTCTGGACCAAAAGAGTCACAGCACCCTCTCTGAATCAAAGCAGTTGCTATGGAGTCTACATGTTAAAACCAAGTTGGACAGCACAGGTTTAAAATATATAATATATGTGTGTAATATTTCACAGACAGTATGAGAATTGTTATCCTGAACCATCTCCTACTGTTCAATGTGATTTTTTTTTTGAACCAGGGATTGAACTCAGGGGTCTGTGACCACCGAACCACATCCTCAGCCCTATTTCATATTTTATTTAGAGACAGGGTCTCACTGAGTTGCTTAGGATCTCGCTTTGCTGAGGCTGGCTTTGAACTTGCCATCTTCCTGCCTCAGCCTCCTGAGTTGCTGGGATTACTAATGTGTGCCACCACGCCTGGCATCAACGTGAATTTGAAGATAAGCTCACGCTAGAAGTAGGTTACCTGGAAATCCAGCTCTAGTAGCAAAACTAAGCACTTAAAGCTGTTTAAAGTTTCTATAATCTGGGCTAAGAATATAGCTCTGTGGTAGAGTGACTAGCATGCATGAGGCCCTGGGTTTGCTTCTCAGCACCAATGGAAAAAAAGTGAAAAAAGATGTTCTGAAGTTGTCTACTGGGTCAAAAGATACTAGCATTCTCTGCCTTTTAACTTAATCCCTGCTGGCCTTTCCTCCTGACTTGAGAAAGTTCCTAGGAGAATGTGGAATAGGCTCTTTTGGAATGTGGCCACATGGAGAGTTGTCTGTGCTTGCTCTGGCTGGGTCTGTACTTGGACTGAAGGGCATTTTTAAGAACACGTGATTCTTGTCTGTAAGGGAAATAATAGAAGTGTTACACTTTAGATAAGAAATCTGTGAGTGAGGTAGTTTAAACCCCACATGTAATAGTAGGGATTTTAAAATTGGGAGATGGGGGCTTAGAAAAGTTAGTTAAGAGACATGCCTAAAGTAAGGTTTCACCAGTTGATCCCACAAACAAGAATTCGTACCTGAGTCAGTTTGTGACAAATACATCCTTGAGGACCCAAAGCCTAATAAGAGTGTTATTCAGAACTAGGCTTAGTACAAGCTATGAATGAACTGATGCTGTCATGGTAAGGTAGCTGAAACTCTCTCTACCCTTGGCTTCCTAAACTCAGAGTCTCCCCACCGACTGTCAACACCTTTGAAACAGATTCAACGTGCTTTTTGGAGAGCCATTTCAAATCAGCTTGCAGGCATTTTTGGAGGCCCCCTTCCGAAAAAGAAATGCTGTCTGGTGTAGACCCAAGTCAGGCTCTGCCTGCCTGGGAGTGTTTTGTCTCTGCCTTGGACCATCTGAGGGCTAAAGCTCCAGGCTCTTGCTCTTCAATCAACACCAGCAAATCTCTGCAGTGTTGGCTCAACTTGCAGGCCTTAATCTTTAGCTCTCACATAGTTGAGACAATTCTTTTTTTAAAAGAGACATTAAGGCTATATTAAGCTTCTCTTCCCTGAATTCTTTTTCTCAAATGCCCATCATCTTCTCTTTACTACTATTTATTTCATCCCTTGAATGACCTGATACTGGGGAAAGCAAGGGGAACTTGGTCCATGATACCATGAATCTGAATAATTGCTGTATTATTTTATAACCAAGTTACAGATCAAAAATTAAAAGATGAGGGGACTGTGGCTGGGGCTCAGCAGTAGCACACTTGCCTGGCATGTGTGAGCACTGGGTTGGATTCTCAGCACTGCCTATACATAAATAAAATAAAGGTCTATCAACAACTAAAAAATATATATATATATATATATATAATTTTATATATATATATAATTTTATATATACATATATAATTTTAAAAATTTATATATACATATGATTTATATGTAATATATACATATATAATCTATACATAAAAATTTATATATACATATATAATTTTAAAAATTATACATATATAATTTAAAAAATTTAAAGATAATAGCTTATAGCCTTCTGTTCCAGTAATGGTGCATTCACCCCACGTAGCAAAGTAAAGCATTCGATGTTCAAGTTCAGTGTCCTCTTGGCTTGCTTCCTAGCTGTGGTCAAATTCTCTGCATGCTCAGTCCTCCTTTTCTGGATTTTTTTTTTTTTTTTTTTTTTTTTTTTTTTGTGGAATTGCCAGGAGGACAGAGGCATAAAGAATGCAGCAGTGAAAGAAAAAAGCATCTGCAAACAATTTACCAAAGCCAGTTGTAGATGGATAGAGTCAGGGCTCTTGGTTGTAAGCAACAGAAACCAACCTGACTGATCAAAAGAATCTGTTGAAATGCAGTTGGGCAACTCATAGAATCACTGGGAAGGTCAGAGAAATAGGAACCAGGATTTGAGGATCATGGCCAAGGCCACAGGCACAATCACAGCCCAGAGAGTGTAAGATGAGGATACACTGTTGTTTTTGCCCAATGCTGAATCACAAGTGGCACTGCCGGGCTGGGGATGTGGCTCAAGCGGTAGCACGCTCGCCTGGCATGCGTGCGGCCTGGGTTCGATCCTCAGCACCACATACAAACAAAGATGTTGTGTCCGCCGAGAACTAAAAAAATAAATAAATATTAAAAATTCTTTCTCTCTCCTCCCTCTCTCTCTCTTTAAAACAAAAAAAAAAAAAAACAAAACAAAAAAACAAGTGGCACTGCCACCATCTTCAACTTTGAACACTGAATGCCACCATGAACACCGCTGCCCTGCAGCATCCCCCAGGAAGGATTCTCCATGGTCCGTGTTTATTGGTGCAAATAATTAAGTAATTTCTGATTCTATTTGAAGCAGGTATACTTGTTGGGCAAGTCTTGGTTATGTCTTGATGCCCTATTTGCAAAGAAAATTTAAAAAGAGAGCATCTGGTCTTTGGGTTTTTTTTTTCCTTTTTTTTTTTTTTTCAGTGCTGGGGATCCAACCCAGGGTCTGTGCATGCGAGGCGAGGCAAGCATTCCACCATGAACTGCATCCCCAGCCCCGGTGCTATTTTTCCTTAGTGCAATCAAGATTCATAAAGTGGTAAATCTCCTAAACATGGGAAGGGAGTTCAGATGCTGAAGAGTCACAAATGACCCTGCCTAAACCCCCTTCCTCTAATCCCATGGGAGGGGAGGGCCTGCCAGAGAATTTTAAATGAGCCCAGTACACACAGTCCAGCCCTGAGCCCAGTACTCATTATTGACCTGAGAAGCAGTTGCCTTCTAGTTTAGCAAGGGCAGCATAACCAGGTTGACCTCTCGAGAGAAGCCTAATTCCTGCTTGTTTCCCTCTCTCCTACAGGGATCCCTTCTCCAATGAGGAGAGACTGGGAGCAGCAGGGAGGCTCGACAGCCTCTTCATGTAAATTCTGCATGTGAATAAGTCCTGCCTGCTTCTGCCCAGCCGTCCTTTTCATACTAGCAGGAAGGAAACTGAAGCTGATGCCATCTAAAAACAAAAGACCAGAGGGTAAGGGTGTAGCTCAGCCTTAGAGCACTTGCCTAGCATGCACAGGACCCTGTGTTCAACGTCCAACACTCCAAAACAAAACAAAAAAAGAGCAAAGTCTACATCAGAGATTTGTACCTTTGGCTTTGATCTCTCATCCCAGACCTGCTGCTTGGACTTTTGATAATCTATGGATCCACGAGTATGATGTTTCATCGAAGTTTTAAGTTTTGTCACTGCTAGTCACCATGCACCAGGGCTGTTGCCTGAGATGTAGGTGGTGGGCAGGAAGAGGGGACAGAAGTGTTAATCAGCCACCCATAGTTCTTGGGCCTCAAAGCCCCAGGCCAGTTTCTTTTCACTGATATCATCTGAGGAGGGGATTTTTTAAAAAAATAATATATGTGGTTAAATTTTTGTTTGTTTTACTCTCCTATCCACTCCCCATAAAGGAGTATTTTTTTTTGTTTGTTTTTAAAGAGAGCCCCAAATAAAACCAAAACTGGAAATTATTTTTTGAGTCATCTAATTGTTTGTTCCTGGTCTTTGGAAGACAGTCCAACTAACCTCAAGTGTAGCACTCTTATTAAAGGATGATCCACCGGGTCAGGCAGTCCCTCAAGTCATTCTCAGGATCCTGCCTTGGGGTGGGCCTGCGGTGACACTCTGTTTTCCTTTATCCCTTTCCTGGGGATGTGGCTGGGAATCGCCTGGGGCAGGGTGGATAATTCCCACTGTTTATAGCTTGGAGAGAGAAGAATGGGGTGGCAAGTAGAAAGTGCCTGTTCCCATTCTTTACAGTAACCCTCAGCACAAATATAGCTCCCAGCCCATCCACTTTTTCCTTAAGGAGGTCAGAAACTCCTAGTGAAACTAGGTGTGAGGTGGTATGAATCTATAATCCCAGCTACTCAAGATCCTGAAGCAGGAAGGTCACAAATTCCAGGCCAGAACCTGCAATTTAGCAAGGCCCTAAGAAACCTGGTGAGATCCCGTCTCAATATAAGAAATTAAAAGGGCTAGGGATGTAGTTCAGTGGTAAAGCATCCCTGGGTTCAACCCCCCAGTACCCCCTCAAAAAACAGTTCTTAGGGGAGCCAGACACAAAGCCTACACAAAAGCAGGCAGTTTAAATTTTGGAGTGCCTCTTTATTAATAAGGTCACTAGAAACAGACGCTTTTAGAATATGTTAGCTTAGCTCATTATAAATTGGGCTTCCATTGGAACCAAGGTTCAAAACAATAGCTCTGACCCTCTTAGAGGGTCAACATAAGAAATAATTAGGAACCGGGCACCGTGGCACACCTTGTAGTCCCAGGGATTTGGGAGGCTGAGTCAGGAGGATTACAAGCTTAAGGCCAGCCTGGGCAATTTAGCAAGACCCTACCTCAAAATAAAAAATAAAAAGGCATGGAGATATAGCTCAGTGGTAGAGCGCCCTCTGGGCTAAATTCTCCTGTATCAAAAAAATAAAATCAGGAAAAAGACAAACCTACTTTTTTTTGGTATCTCCTGAAAACTCAATTGAAGATATTGTCTGATACTTTCTCAGAGTTTTGACTTTTAGGAGTTGATAAATTTCACTTAGACTGAGCACGAGGAAAAAGATTATAAACTCATGAGCTGATGATATAACTTCCCTTTTTTAAACAGTTAAGAATGACATCACCACAAGTGTTTCCCGTTTTGATTTAACTGTCAGGAAGCCCAGACTTCAGTTTAGGATCTATGTATAAAATTATCTCTGGTTCCTGGTCTTCTCCTTTCTCTCTATGGTTTCTTGTCTTCCTTTTCATCTTTCACTGTCTTACCTATTTGCACATTTCGGCTACACCAGAGTTTGTTTGTCTTTTAAGAAGAAAGCAGCATAACAAGCAGCAAAGTCAACCAACAAATGAGAAACCTGACCAAGTTCACCCAGAACTTGATCTCACTCTCCTCCTGTACCGTGCTTAGCTGGAGAGACTAAGCCACAGGTGAGTACACATGAAATGATTAGCAAAATCATGTCAGTGTTAAATGATAATGAAAACGAAAAGAAAATGATGTTTTAGGAGTTGAGGAGACAGATCAGTCCAGATTAGAGCAGATAAGAAGGTTTCGTGAAGGAAGTGGTGCTTATAGGCCACTTTTCAGGGGTTCATTTCATTGAACCAGTTATCTGGTTTGGTTTAGACCTTTGGAGGCTTTGGGTCAAGAATTAGAAACTTTGCTGGTTGGCTTTTTCATTGGGGATACATTTTTGAACCTCTCTGAGTAGCCAGTTCCTAGCTTTCTGGGGGAAGAACTAAGGGAGAATGATACACCAGTAAAATGGTGAAGTAGGTGTCATGGGCTGGGTGTTACTGACATTTTCAATGGGACAATCCTTCACCACAACTATCCTACCTATTGTAGTATGTTCAGCATTATGGTTTCCATGTACCAAATCCTACATGATTTCCCCACAGCCCTGGGGATGGTGGTAGGAGTAGGTAAGAGGGCATAATACCCACAGGTGAAACCCACCATTTCTTCAACTGCCTGAGAATCTCCTCTCTATTCTGCCCCCCAAAACTAGAATTTCTAGATTGCTATGGTTTTAATGTATCCCCAAAGTTCACAAGTTAGAGACTTAATCCTCAGTGCAACCATATTGAGAACTGGAACCTTAAAGAGGTGATCAGGTCATGTGAGCGCTATTATAGTGGGAGTGGGATATCTTGGCAGTAGTTTCCTGCAAAAGAAGGGCTTCAACCTCTCTGTCTGCCTCATCTGTCCTTCTGCCATATTATGATGTAGCAAGAAGGCCCTCATTAGATGCAGACTCTCAATCTAGGGCTTTCCAGCTTCTGAAACTGCTAGACAAATAAACTTCTATTTTTGTTTATAAATTATCCAGTTTGTCTGTTCCATTATAGCAGCACAAAACAGACTAAGTTGCAGATTTAGTGAATAAAATACGGAACATTCAGTGAAATTTGAATTTCAGGCAACAATGATTTATTTTTAGTATAAGTGTGTCCCAAATATTTCATTATTTATTGTTTCTCTGAAATGACAGTCTAACTAAGGGTCCTTATTTTATGTGGAAGCCCTACCCACACCCCTTCACCTCCATAGACAAGTCTACCTCCCAGAAATTCCCACTGGTCATTGTTTTGTGCGTTTAGTCATTTCCTTCCTTGTATGTGTATTTCACCCCTTATATTCATCGTCTGTGCCTAGTCTCGGTGGGATAGTAAATACCTTTAACCAGATGAACAAATTCTTCCTAATATGTAGGCCAGTTATCCCATCCAGATAATATCTGATCTTAGCTGGACCTGGTAGAGCAGGCCTGTACTCCCAGCAGCTCAGGGCAAGAGGATCTCAAGTTCAAGGCCAGCCTCAGCAACTTAGCAAGGCCCTAAGCAACTTAATGAGACCCTTCTCAATAATAAATAAATAAATAAATAGGGCTGGGAATGTAGCTTAATGGTCAAGCACCCCTGGATTTAATCCCTAGTACTAAAAATATAAAATTAAAAAAAAAATCTGATCCTACCCAGGTGTAAAGTATATACCTATCCCCTGAACACCCTCACATTGAATGGTGGTGAGAAGAGAGAGGAGTAGATAAAAACTAAGAAAAAAAATCTTAGTTGGTACTCTAGGACTCTAGATCTCAATGATATTTAACTGGCTGTACAATGGAAGCTTGAAACACTACTGGTGGCTGGTCCTACCTGCAACACTCAGACTGAAGCCCCCTGGGCAAGGAGATTTTTAAGCCACACCCCCTTCCAGGGTGGTTCTAACATGCAACCATGTCCGAATTGCTGCTCTGCTGATAAGAGAGAGGAAGGAGAGGGCAAGACAGTAAAACAGAAGAAATGAGAAATGAGAGGGCAAGACAGTAAAACAGAAGAAATGAGAAAGGATTTCAGGTGCTCTGCTTGGCAGTGGTAATTGAAGGGGATTTGGAAGAAACAAGAGGCAAACACATTCCAACCAAGCAGAGAAAGGATGGTTCCAGAAAGTAATATACTCCGAATGTGTTCCCTTTTGAGCAAAACAGATGTGAAATGGTACTTCTCAAGAACCCAGAGAGTGCTTTATTTTGTGCCAGACACTGTCCTTAGAGATGCCCCAGCTTACCAAAAAAAGTCTCCTAGAGAGTCCCATTTTTTTTTTTTTTATTACCCAGTGACTCTAACTAATGCCAGCAGCAGGTTCAGAGCCCAGGCTGCTCACACGCACAGCCTTGCTGGTGTTGGCTGAAGAGCAAGCTTCTGATGTCACTACGGGCACCTCTGTGAAAGAGGCTCCCCTTTCGGCTCCAAGCGGGCTGTGAGCCCAGGATGTCAGTCCAGTGTCATCAGCACATGCCTGCTTCGCTTCTGACAAGTAGGTCAGCATAGACACGGCTCCAGCCTCCACTGAAAGCTGCTTGCTGCTGGCAGGAAGCTGCTTCTGCAGAATTAAAAACCATCAGAGTTGATCAAAGGAAGTGCAGGGCAGGCTGGCAGGCGGGCCAGATCCTAATCTCTGCTTGCTGGCCTCACACATCACTGCACATGAGTCACCCCGCTGAGCTCAGCGGACATGCTGTTTGGATTAGGCTTTTACAGGCGAGCTTTGCCAAATTCCCCTTTACTGTCTCCCTGCAAAGAGCAGCTGAGAGGCAAGGGAGAATGATGGGGAAGTAAGTTGGATCTGATTGCCCAGGTGCTAGAAGGAGATAAGTGGCTCCCCAGGCTCCAAGGGAATGACTGCGATCCTAGTGTCCCCAGCCCATCTTCTCAGTTCAGCTCCAAGCACCTCTCAGGAGCAACAGAGCCACAACAGGCCCACACGTCTTCCTCTCTCACCAGCTCTCCAATTAAGATGTTCTATTATAGGCACGCATTTTGCCTGCACTCAACCATTCCCCTCTCAACCAGCAGGAATTCCTTTTCTCCAAAGCAGGCAACGCTTCACCACTCAGGCATCTTGCCTCAGAAGCAGTGGAGTCCAGTGAAAAAGGGAGGGAAGTCAGAAAATAAAAATTCCTAAATTAAGAGCCAACCCGTAAAAGCAGGGCTTCCCTTAACGCCTGGCTGGTGTGACATCACCATGAATTACTCAGTGAAAATGGTGTCAGAGCAGCAGCTTGATTATACATGGAAAATTTCCTTTCAGATACAGAACCCTGCAGAAAATAAGTGAAGGGTAGAAAAATCCTGCCTTGTACTGGGGTCTTGGGGGCTTCCTTCAGAGGGGCTGATTTCTTTGGGCAGAAAGCAGGATGGGAATCTCTTCCATGCAGGGCCTGGGTACTTAGGAGCAGTAGTAGACATAACCCGTGGTTTGTTTTGCTTCCTTTTCTGGAAGCAATGGTAGGAACAGGATCAAAATCTTTTGTTTCAGATTCTGCCAAGTTTTGCTTCTGTGCATGGTAACTTGGGAAGAAGCAGCCCCCATTATTTTGTGAGCCAAGGATTCTTGGCTTATAGTCTTTGCTGGGATTCTCTTTAGAGTATTTTAGACTGTCATTTATTAAAGGCATCTAAGTGGAGGTGGCAGTCCTTGACACTTTCAAAATAAATGTTGCCACTAGTCTCTACATTGCTCTTGACCATAAACCACAAATTTTGCAAACTTACCATGGCATGGCACTGATAAATAAATAAATAAATAAATACACACACACACACACACACACACACACACACACACACACACTCTTTCTTCATGGTTTCAGTTTTCTTCTCATCTGTTTATAGAAAACAGTCACAGTCAAAGAATTTGGTCATGAACCTGTCCTTTTCCTTCTTTAGCATTTTCACTTTAAAGTGGAAATGGAGGCAGAAGACCATCATTGAAGACCTTCCAGTTACTAAAGCACTCTAAAGCAGTATGGTGTAGTAGCTCGTGTGTGTCAGGCAAACCTGTTTGAGCCCTGGCTTTGCCACCTATTAGTGCTATGATCTTTAAGCAATTTTCTTAATCTCTCACAGCCACAATCTCTTCGTCTGTAAAATGTGGATAATAATAGTCCCAACCTCATTGGTAAGGATTAAACGATTTAATGCAAATAAAATTTTTAGTAAAGTTTCTGGTACCTAGTAAACACATAAAATGTATTATTATTTATATTACAATAATTACTCTGTAACCAACATTATATAGCTAATGATGGTAGGCCTAATTGGAATCTACAGCCAACAATTCTTCCTTCTGAAATTCCTTAGTGCCCCAAGTTAAAGTTTGTTTTCATCAAAGTAATCTGCTCTAGGTGCCTGTGGTTTATTGGAATTGCCCCCATTTCTTTCTTTCTTTTCTTTTTCTTTTTTTGGTACTGGAGATTGAACCCAGGGGCACTTTACCACTGAGCAATATTCCTAGTCCTTTTTTTTTTTTTCTTTGAGACAGGGTCTTCTAAGTTACTGAGTCTCACTAAGTTGCCCAGGCTGGCCTTGAATTTATGATCCTCCTGCCTCACTCTCTTGAGTCACTGGGATTAGAGGAGGCATGTACCGCCAAGTCTGTCTGCCTTCATTCTTTGTTTGGAAAAAAAAAAAATCTGTGAGAGAGGAGGAAACAATTATTTATATGTGATTAAAATGAGGTACTATCAGGGTGCAGTGGCACACGCCTGTAATCCCAGCAATTTGAGAAGCTGAGACTAGCTTGAGTAATCAATTAAAAAAAAAATGCTGCGGCTGGGTGCAGTGGTGCACGCCTGTAATCCCAGTGGCTTGGGAGGCAGAGGCAGGAAGACTGCAAGTTCAAAGCCAGCCTTAGCAATTTAGCAAGGCCCTAAGCAACTCAGTGAGACCCTGTCTCTAAATAAAATACAAAAAAGGACTGAGGATGTGGCTCAGTGGTTTAAATGCCCCTGAGTTCAAACCTCGGTACCAAAAAAAAAAAAAAAAAAAAAAAAAGAAAGAGGGCTAAGGAGGTATCTCAGCGATGGAGCACTTGTCTAGCACATGAGAGGCCTTGGATTCAATCTCCGCTGACACACACACAAAAGTACCCAGGTGTTCCTTTCTATAACTAGAAGAAAAATCTTGTAACCGTAACTCTTGAGGGCCTACTAGAGGGCCTACTATAAATAGGGGACAGGGAGTGTGGATTCATTTCTTAGTGGGGACTATTAGTGAAGGAGAAGCCCTAAGTAGAAATGTGATGAGGCAGAGTATATTGAAAAAGCACATCCAAGCGTTAGGGATTTGGCTCCCTGGGAGAGTGCTGGTCTGCATGAGACCCTAGTTGACCCCCAGCTCTAGAAAAAAGAAAAAGCTCATCTACCCAATTTCTACCAGTTCTCTGGGTAGCAAAGGTGATGACTATGAATGGAGGTCTTTGCTTTTATGAAGGCACAGTAGACAGCATTTCTGGTGCATAGGTAGTCTCTGAACAGTCTACAGGTGAGAAAAGGTGACGGGCTACTCCACATAGCAAAAGTGAAGGCATATCTTTATTTAGTTGGATAGAATATGCTACCTTTAGCAAGACTCCCTCATCAATAAGATTGAATATGCTGCCTTTAGCAAGACTCCCTCATCAATAAGAATACAATCAGGTGGAAACTGATTGTCTTCCTGTGTACAGTTCCTGTGTGTGTACGTGTGTGTGTGTGTGTGTGTGTGTGTGTGAGAGAGAGAGAGAGAGAGAGAGAGAGAGAGAGAGAGAGAAATGTTACTCATAGAGATCATACAAAGAATGAAGAGAGGCCCCTTTCCTCACACTGACAGAAGAATCCTGAAAAGAACAAGATCTGGAGAAATGAACTCCACCATAGATTATTCTGGGAATCATATAACTATTCCTGAGTAACTTGGGCTGAGAAATACATCACTGTGTGTTATCTGTATCTTACAGGTTATCTATTTGGGGAAGAGGAGCAAGGGTTGGATGAACCCTGTTGAATGTGGACATCAAGAAGGTGGGTGTCATTAGAATGTAAGCATGTAAGAAGACATTTGTCTTCTGTATTCACTGCTCTATTCCCAGCACCTAGAACAGTGTGGTTCTCCTTTGTATGAGTTTCCTATTACTGGTCACAAATTTAGTGACCTAAAATATCACACATTTATTATATTCCTGGTCCAGAGGTCCTAAGACCAAAAAATCAAGGTGCCATATCTGTGTGCCTTCTGTAGCTCACAGGGAAAAATGTGTCCTTGTCCTTTCAGCTTCCCAAGTCTGGCTGCATTCCTTGGCTCTTCTTTGCATCACTCTGACCTCTGCTCCCAGAAGATGATTCTTCTGATTCTGACTCTCCTGCCTTCCTCTTTCCCTTATAAGGATCCCTGTGTTTGCTTGGTGCTTACTGTATGCTAATCCAAGATAATCTCCCCATCTCAACGTTCTTAACTTAATCACATCGGCAAAGTCCTTGTAAGGAAGCATATTCACAGGTTCCAGGCTGTAGATATTCTCGTAGATCATTCTTCTGTCCACAACAGCCTTGAGGCCATCATCAGTGTCATATCAAGAGAAGATGACAGCCCTGAATCATAGGCCAGGGTCCATAGTACAGGGAGCAGCTGCGCTAGCCAAGTGTGGAGTTTAGGAGCAGGTGAAAGAAGAACAGGCTGCAGCAGGGACTGGCCCTGGAGATGAGAAACTAATTGTCTTTCTGCAAATATACTGGAAGAAAGTGATGCTTGGTGGCCGAGGCAGAGGGTAGATTCTGCTGCTGTGAATACAGAAGCTGCTGTCCAGGCAGCAGACACTCAGGTTACAGTTCTTTTCCAATGTTGGGGTCAAGAATTTGAGCCAATTTGTAAAGTGCAGTGCCTATTTTACAGCAGGTGCACAATTCAATAAGAGTCATCTATTATTAATACCAGAGGGAGGGGTGGCCAGGGAGGACCCAGAGCCCCAGCTGCCTGGGGAGGCAGGTCACACAGCTCTGACTCCAGGGGAACAGGAAGAAGTCAAGCCAGAAAAGAATAAGGTATGAAGCAGGTGTGCAGAGGTAGAATTTCAAATGCTCTTTATCTTAACTCCTTCCCACACCAGCTAGGAGGAAGCATCTGGTCAGTTCTTTAATGAAACTTGGAACTCACTGCTGCAGTCAAGAAGGAAATATTTCTGTGGTTTTTCTGTGGGGGAAGAAAGTAATAAATCTTTCTGTTGTTGAAGGAACACCTTTCAGTGGGGTAGCTCTGAGAGGGATAGATTATTCTTAAAGCATACATGCTTGAAAGTTTGCTAGCTTCAGGCAGTTGGGAAGAGTCACGCAGATCCTTCAGGGCAGAAACAAGGTCCAGGAACAAAGAACATGCTTCTGCGAGCTGGCCAGTCACAAGCTCTGCAGCATTCACAAGAACAGAGATTTAAGGAGAGACTCCTATCAGAACAGCTAGATTTTCAGAGTGAGTGTTGGTTCTGGAGGGTTCATCTGTATTTCACTATGGGCTGTGGAGTCCCTCCTCTTCAAAGGAACGTTCTGTGATCACTGCCCACTTTGATCAGCCACATGTGGTAGAAGAAAAGGTCAAGATAGTGTTCTGAAGAAGATCTTTCATTCCGCATGAGTGTGTTGAAAACTTGCTGTTCTAGTTGTGTGAGGTCAAGGGGGTGAATCTAGCAGTGACCAAAACCAATAACCAAAAATGAATGTGACTCAGGTTGTAAAAGGGCTACAGAGACAAACAAGGGCTTGAGAGTGGCAGTGGATTGCTCTCTGATGCAGAGTGATCAGGGAAGCATCTCCTACCCCCAGTAAAGGGGTACTTGTTCAGAGATCTGAAAGAAGCAAAGTGGGCAAGGAGTAAGTCATGTCAACATCTAAAGGGTGTTCGGGTGGGATGACTGTCTATCAAAGCATATGCAAACTGCTCATTTTTTTTTTTTTTTTTGCACTGAGGTTTGAATCCAGAGGCACTTAACCACAGAGCCACATCTCCACCCCCCTTTTTTGTATTTTATTTAGACACAGGGTCTCACTGAGTTTATTAGTGTTACCACTGTTGACCAGTGCCGAGTCCTTGCTTCCCCCATGTTGAAGAATAACACCAAAGAAGCACGCCGAGGCAAGGTCAGAGGAGAAATTAGAAGTTCATTAAAGGACAGCAGAAAAGACTTCTCCCAGAGGAAGAAGGGGACCCAAGAGGTGGAATCCGTGGAAGTGCGGTTGTTTCCCCTTCTTATAGTTTTGGGGATGGAATGTAGGTTGAAAGGCCCGAGGGGTGGGACACTTCTTTGTGATGGGCTATCTTTAAGTTTGCTGGGGGCTGTTCATTAACACTTCTTTGAGGTGGACTTTGGCCTAGGGCCTTTTCGGGACTTCATTAACATTCCATGAGTTGTCCTGTGTTTTCCCTGAGTCATTCCCAGCATGGCCTCCATTTTAGATTTTACTCGGTATTAGACCCGATTTACCTAACTACACTGACTACCTAACTTTAAATCTGGCTTCATTAGGCCTAAGTTGCTGAGGCTGGCTTTGAACTTGTGATCCTCCTGTGTTAGCCTCCTGAACCACTGGGATCACAGGCGTGCGCCACTGCACCCAGCCAAACTGCTCATTTTACATCGATCCCTGTGTGCAGTGCTGCTCCAGTTTCAGCATGTGTCCCTCACCCACGACTGTAGCTCCTGGCAGCTTCTTATATAATGTGACCTAATCCCTGGTATGCTCTTTTATAAAATGATGAGAAGATCCAGGAGGAGGGAAGTGACAAAAAAGCATAGTCTTTGAAGGAAAAATAGACATTGTGTTGTGACTCTCTAGAAGGCCTGACTACAGGTAGCAGCCCAAGGCCTGTGTGGGATCTTGGTGACTTGGGATGGGTTTATCAGCCTGTCCTTGAGGCAAAGTCTCATTCCAAACTATGTTCATGAAGTTCCCACTTTTAATGAAGTAAGTCATTAAGTCAAACCAATGTCACTGCTCTGCCTACTCTCCTGAGCATAGATAGTAGAGATTAGGTGCAGAGATGGCAGAGGAAGAGCACACACCAAACACACTGTGAATGCTTTTGTGTAAAGCAATAGTTCCCCTCTGCTCCATATACATACACGTGGAACTAGTAGACGCCTAAACTGGATTTTTTAAAGCTCTTCTGCTGAATGGTGTCAATTTTTAAAGCACATGAAGGTTGGCTGCTTCTATCTTGACAAAAGAACTTTGAATGATAGGTGTAAATTATTTTTTTTTTAAAGTGATTTTCAGATGAGGAAGCAATGCCCTTTTGAAACACACTGCATATCCAAAGGGGATGGAGCCGTCAGGCTCTGACAGGCCTCTCCTCCAAGCTCCCAAAGGATCCTGGGCTGCAGCTTACCCTGAATTGGCTGAGCACTTTTCCTCATGAGTAAAATGCATATAGTAATTTTCTTTGGGCCAGGTCATTTCCTTCTTTCTTTCTCCTGGGGAATTTATGAATTTCCAAAGTGTTTCTCTGCTGACAGACATTTCATAAAATAAAAGACATATAGAGTTTACATGGTTTATTGCACTAATATTAAATACTACATAGATACCAGTAGATATAAATAAATACTAGTGCCTAAAGAGGTTATGTTAGAAAAGAAAGTCCTCATTAGTTAGAGATGCATGCTGAAGTATTTATGAGTGAAATGATGTTGCATCTGGGATTTGCTTTTAAAAATTCCAGTAAAAAATGAATAGCATGCATAGTTGTGGGGGTGGGGGCGATAGATGAAAAACAAGATTGGCATTGGTAGAGACTGTCCAAACTGGGTGGTTGGGTATCTGGGAGTTCATTATTTCATTCTCTTTCAGTTTGTGTGTGTTTGAAGTTTTTCATGATACAAAGTTAAAAGAGAGAAAGAAATAATAATAATAGTAAAAAGATGTCAGTATCTGATCTGCACTTGTCTGTTGTTACATAATGAAGCAGGGATCCAATTCGATGATGGGAGTTTTTGCAGGATGACTTCAACAAAGAGAAAAGTTTGATGGATTATTTCTGGAGAGTAGCGCAGTCAAGGTTTCCAAGAAAAGTGATGTTGAAATGAGTAATGAAGATTCTCTGCTCAGTGAAGCAGCTCATGGGGCTCTTGACAGACATTCTGGGAAAACGTGGAAGGGGACGGTGTTTCCTCTGCAGTTTAGCACTTGTGCAATGTAGGAAAGACCCACAAATACCTTGCACTTTCCCTCAATCCCTTGAGGACAGTAGTAGGATGGACTTGGACCTCATAACAAAGGATATAGTTCTTATGGTGGCAGTTGCTGGTCAGTCCTGCATCCTGGCTCTCTGGACATGGTATTCTCAGAAGCCTCCACGTCTTCTAGGGGGGATATCATTAAGGGAGAGGCATGCAGTGCCATCAGGCAGCTTGCAGCCAGTCTCCAGAATTGTCACTAAGCCCAGTCAGGAGGACTGGAATGCAACATGGGGAGTTCTCTCATCTAGGCCCTAGTCACCGGGCCTGTAGGGCGGGGTGGAAATTGGCTTCTGGGTGACCACACCCAGCTCCCTATCCACTCCGTCCAGAGACTAACTACATCCTCAACAGCTGCTGTCTGTGTTTGGCTTTCAACTTGGCTGCCTTGACCCAGCTCTCAGAGACCAGTTTACAGGAGACAACTGTGACACAGGCGTTCCAATCATATCTGACCTGAGCCCCCTTCCCACAGCCCTGCCTGCCACACACATCGTGCTCTTTAATGCGTTTCTAAGACAACATTTATCTCAGGAAGTGGGTCTTTGGTTTGCTCCATGGTTTTGTTTTGGAATTTCTCAAGGCTTATTCTGCAAGCTTGTCATTTAAATTGTGGAAGGAAATGGCAAATTTTCTTAGTGGCTTTAGTGGAATAAAGACTAAGATGATGTAGACGGATTAATCTTGTATACCCTGAATCATTCTGGGGTCTGAGAACAGAGAGTGAGTGCTGTGTTGGGAAGTATCTTAGCCATCCTGTGCTGTAATTAATTTTAAAAATCAAGATATGACATGGGCTATGAACTTGATTGCCATTCCAAAGACTCAGTATCCCTTAAGATCATTCTAACATCTTTAACATGCTGTTAGCACTCTTGGAACTTTCTACCCTAGAAATAATTCTCAAGAAGAAGAGGAAAACATTTCTATATACTAGGTTTTTATAGCAGAATCGCTTATGATACAGAAAACTGAAAACAAGTTAATTCAGAGCCATAGGGGAAGTGGTTAAATAGATGAAGGTATATTCACAGAAAACCATGAAGACCAAAAAAAAAAAAAAAGATACATAGGGAGACCATGCAAGAATAAAGAAAAGTGTTTATTAAGTGATGTTAAACACAAAAAGTGAAATGTAGTAATTATATGAACTTTGGTGGGGGAGGGATGTATGGAAGTTTAGTGGATTAGACAAAGGGGAATAAAGGGAAAGGGGGGAATGGGAATAGGAAAGACAGAATGAATTGGACATAACTCTCCTGTGTTCATATATGAATACATGACCCGTGTAACCCCACATCATGGACAATCATAAGAATGGGAAGTTATACTCCATGCATGTATAATATGTCAAAATGCATTCTATTGTCACTATATCTAAAAAGAACAAATAAAAAAATTCATGAACTTTATATTTCTTTAAACTATTTCTACATTTGATTGAAGATGAAGTAAATCTGGGGAAAGAGAAAGTGGTTTGGTAAGTAGCGGAAATGTGGGTGGTAATTTTCTTTTAAAATATTTTTAGTGTAGAGCTGGGGGTGTCACTCAGTGGTAGACTGCTTGCCTAGCACACACAAAGCCCTGGGGGTTCGATCCCCAACACCATGGGAAAAAGAAAAAAATTTTATGTTGTTGTAGACCTGTCTTCATAATAAATAAATCCTTAAAAAATACCCAAACCCTAACTTTTTGTGGTTGTTTTTTTAACTTGGACAATAACTAAGAAAACATTAGAAACAGAGAAAGTTAAGTAAACAACTATGAAGTCTTGAGATCAAATGTGACTTATCTGTAATGAAGGGAGTTAGTTTTTCTGGGAGAAGATTTGTAATGTTGAATATTTATGAAAAGAAACAAACTCACAAGATTCGTTAGTCTATATTGAAGCTGAAGATAGCTGTGTGAGAGAGAGGGAGGGAAGAAGAATGCCCAAGAGATACCTATTAACCTTTCTCTCTATCTTTTTGGAATGTGCCTTGTCTCTTAAACATGAATGATCCATTTTTTTTTTAAACCTATCCTTTCCCTGGAGGCACCTTAGCAACTCACCTGGAAGAATGATTAAAATCATTCTTGATTTTTAAAAATCATCTCTTGGCCAAGTTAATTAATAATACAGTTCCAGTACTTGAAATCACAAAATGAAGACAAACTTTCCACACAGAAGATGCACCCATCCCAAGCTATTCTCATAATCTCCTGAACTTGTGGCACAGCTCAGGGTAAAATTGGGCTCCTGGCTGCCAGTGTCGTGCATTGACGGAGTGAAGCAGGCTGAGCGTCTGTAGCCTGAGAAGGTTTTTTTTGGAGAAGAGCATGTATGTCAGGGTGAAACTCTAGATAATGGATGAACCATGAAAAAGACAGATCGATGAATACTATATGGTCAGCAGAGCCCAGATACTTAGATCTTTCAAGAGGAAAAAGAAAAACCTTAGAATCATCTCCACTATGCAGACACTGCAGTAGGTCCAGTGAAAATCATAAGGGTTCGGTTAGACGTGGCTCCAGCACACAGTGTATTAGAAAAACACAGATAGACTTTGAGTCAATAAATGCACTTCACAGAATGAGATATATATAACTATGATATATATATATGTATGTATGTGTGTGTGTATATATATAAAAGCAAAGCAACAAACTTTTGAATTCGGAAACCTGGGTTTAAATACCCAGCTAGATCTAATCAGATGTGTGATCCTGAATAATTGTCCAACACTCAATTTCATTCTCTGTTAAATGAAGAGTGACTAATGCCCACCTCAAAGGAAGTTTCTGGCATCTAATGGATTTAACTGCTCATTTCCTGAATCTGTTGAATACATAACATGGATCTTATAAGGGAGCAGTTCACAACTATAGCTACATGTTGAAATCACTTCAGTAACTATAAGAAAGGATAATATTGATGCCTGGGTAATCCCCCCAGAGATCTTGAATTAATAGGTATGGTGTGTGGTTTTGGCATAGGGATGTTAAGAACCATAAAGGAGAAATAAATAGATCAGCAATTCTGGTTAGAGATTTCTATACCTTTCTCTCAATAATTGATAGACCATGTCGACAGAAAATTAGCAAGGGTATAGAAGACATGAATGACACTATCAGCTGATTTGACTGAATTGACATATTTATTTATTTTTTAAAATCCGATTTATTTTGTCTCCCACCCAGTACTCTTTTTAAAAATACCTTTATTTTATTTATTTATTTTTATGTGTTGCTGAGGATCGAACCCAGGGCTTCGCATGTGTGAAGCGAGCACTCTACCACTGAGCCACAACCCCAGCCCCTGAATTGGCATTTTAAAAACATTGCAAGCATCAACATCAGTGTATAAATTCTTTCCAAGTGTACATAGAAAACTTTTCCAAGATAGACTGACCATTTTCTAGGCCATAAAATAAACCTTAAGAAGTTTAAAAAGTTTCAAATGAGACAAAATGTGTTTTCTGATCATAGTGGAGTTAAACTAATTATGAATAACAGAAAATATCTGGGGAATGTTAAATTATCTGTATACAAAATTATATAATTCAAAATAATCCATAATTCAAAGAAGACATCAGAAAGGAAATGAGGAAATTGTCGGAACTAAATGAACATGCTTGATACCAAAATTTGTGACACTCGTCTAAAACTTATTTGCAGAGAAATTTGTAGCACTAAACACTTTTATTAGAAAATAAGGAAGGTCTCAAATTAATGGCCTCAGATTCTACATTATACAACTAGAAAAAGAGCAAATTAAGCCCAATCTAAGCAGAATGTAAATAAAGAGCAAAAAAGAAATCAATAAAATACAAAACAAAGGGGCTGGGGATGTGGCTCAAGCGGTAGCGAGCTCGCCTGGCATGCGTGCGGCCCGGGTTCGATCCTCAGCCCCACATACCAACAAAGATGCTGTGTCCGCCGAAAACTAAAATAAATATTTAAAAAATAAAAAAAAAATACAAAACAAAAACAATAGAGAAAAATCAATGAAACTAAAATATGATTCTTTGAAAAGACCAATAAAATTGATAGGCTTTACCTGGACTGAAAAGGAAGACAAGATCATCAAGAATGAGAGAAGTATCATCACTACAGATTCCACAGATATTGAAAGTACTATAAGGGAAGCTGGGTGGGGTGATTCATGCCTAGAATCCCAGTCTCTTTGGAGTCTGAGCCAGGAGGATTGCAAATTCCAGGCCAGTCGAGAATTTTAGTGAAACCCTACCTCAAAATTTTAAAAACCTGAAAAGGGCAGGGGCAGGGGGTGAGGGGGGGGACGGGGCTGCTGGTGATGTGGCTCAGTGGTAGAGAGTCTCTGGGTTCAATCCCCAGTATTGGAAAACTAAAAAAGAAAGAAGAAAATAAATAGCCCAAATGTTCTTCAATATCAATTGTGAATAGACAAACTGCAGTTCATCCATATAGTGGAATACCACTCATCAATAAAAAGGACAAACCATAAAAACATAAAACAACATAGATGAACCTCAGAACAATTCACTGAGTGAAAGAAGCTAAATGCACCTCATTCAAAGAAAGAGTACATACCATATGGCTCGGTTTATATAAAATTCTACAAAATGCAAACTAATCTATAATGATGGGAAGCAGATCAGTGGTTGAAGGATTAGGGGAGATAGTACAAGAGGAAATTTTGAGGGTGATGAACTTGATTGTGATAATGTTTAATGGGCGTATAATATATATATCAAAACTCAGTTGTATGCTTAAATACATGTGGCTTATTGTATGTCAGTTATACCCAAGAAAACCATTTTTAAAAAATTCTATCCAGGTGATTCTAAAGTGCAGCTGTGTTTGAGGATCACTGGAACACTCACACATAACTATCCCAGATCCATCAGTTTGAAGCCAACAGGTCGAGCTCCAGTTAACAGAGTTTTCTATTGTCTGGATTCCAGTCTTGTTACAAATAGGAAACTTACAGGATAACTACAGAATGAGCATACAAATCATCTGATAATTTCATTTTAGTAATTCCAGGGCATTCATTTTAAACCACAGGGAAGCACTAGATAAAAATTACTAATCTGAAATGAAATGCAGCAGGAGACTCAAGCCTTTAAGCTTCCAGAGCAATAAATCATCCACAGTGTAGAGCCAATTTTGGATCTGATAATTTGGTGAAATTATTCCTCCCATCCTTCATAGACTCAGCTTCTGTGCTACTCTTACTTGATTCCAGCTTGCTAGTTGAACCCACTCCATTTTTCTGCTGCTCTTTCCTTCCACCTAATCTGCAGGGCTTCCAAGAATAGGTACTTGAATGTATTGAAGAAGTTGCTAACTTTGTTATGTTATGCAAGACTTCCTTGAATAAGCATATTTCCCCTTTCCTCTCAATGACTCAAACAGGACATTCTACAAAGGACCTGACAGAGGTTGCATGAGTTTAGCCATTGTGTTCGATTTTGCTTGGAGGCAGGGGAATGATTTAGAATGGCATATTTTGGGCTGGGGATGTGGCTCAAGTGGTAGCGCGCTCGCCTGGCATGCGTGCGGCCCGGGTTCGATCCTCAGCACCACATACCAACAAAGATGTTGTGTCCGCCGAGAACTAAAAAAAAAATAAATATTAAAAATTCTCTCTCTCTCTCTCTCTCTCTCTCTCTCTCTCTCTCCTCTCTCACTCTCTCTTTAAAAAAAAATAGAATGGCATATTTTAACCTCTAATGTACATATGAATCCCTTGGGGATCCTGTTAAAATGCAGTTTATGAGCCAGTAAGAGTTAGGTAGACCCAAGATTCTAACCAGCTTTTCTCTGGCAATGGGGTCATGCCCATGCTGCTAGTTGAATTGCAAGGTAGATGACCATTCAAAGTCACTTCATCCCAGAGGCACTGTGGAGGAACAACAGCCCTAATGGAGAAGTCATTCAAGTCAAAAAGAGGAACCTGGTGTTAGCACTGCCCTCAGTTACCCTCTCCACAATAGAACCACCCTGCCTTATATAAATGTTTAGACATTTGGTAAGGGAAAGGATTCATTTGTTGGACATAGCTCAGAACATTTTTAAAAAAAAAATTGATGGGGGCTGGGGATGTGGCTCAAGCGGTAGCGCGCTCGCCTGGCATGCGTGCGGCCCGGGTTCGATCCTCAGCACCACATACCAACAAAGATGTTGTGTCCGCCGAGAACTAAAAATAAATATTAAAAAAAAAAAATTCTCTCTCTCACTCTCTCTCCTCTCTCACTCTCTCTTTAAAAAAAAAAAAAAAAAAAAAATTGATGGGCCAGGCACTGTGGGGCATGCCTGTAATCCCAGAAATTTGGGAGGTCAAGGAAGGAGGATCTCAAGTTCAAAGACAGCCTCAGCAACTTAGACCCTAAGCAACTTAGCTGAAAAATAAAAAGGGCAGGGGGATGTAGCTCAGTGGTAAAGCACCCCTGGGCTCAATCACCAGTACAAAAAAAAAAAAAAAAAAAGTCTGGATTTGTGTTAGTTTTTTGGGGGGAGGGAGTGTCCTGGGGATTGAGCTCAGGAGTGCTTTACCACTGAACTACATCTTCAACTCTACATATTTTGAGATAGGGTTTCCCTAAATTGCTGGGGCTGGCCTTGAACTTTTGATTCTCCTGTTTCAGTGTCCTAAATAGCTGGGATTAAAAACATGCTCCACCATGCTTGGCTTTTCTTACCTTTTTCTGGAAAGAATTAGTAATAGATTTTATTTATTTATTTTTTTGTACTGGGGATGGAAACCAGGAGTGCTTTATGCCTGAGTTACACACCTAGTCTCTCTCTCTCTCTCTCTCTCTCTCTCTCTCTCTCTCTCTCTTTCTTTTCTTCTCCTCCTCCTCCTCCTCCTCCTCCTCCTCCTCCTCCTTCTTCTTTTTGAGACAAGTTCTCTCTAAATTGTTTAGGGCCTCACTAAATTGCTGAGGCTGGCTTTGAACTTGCCATCCTCTTGCCTCAGCCTTCCCAGTCGCTGGGATTACAGGTGTGCTTGAGCCACCATGTTTAGCATTAGAATGTTTTTTGTGGATTATATTCAGTTAACCCAATTTAAGCCACTTTATTACTGTTGAATTCACCCACCTCTGTGTGTGCTCACTTTACTTATTTTCAAAAGCTATGTGACACTGAGATATGAAGCTCTCATGTTTAGTAAACTACTCAGCTGATGTTCTTCAGTTCTTCTGACAAATGTGCTAACTTCTCTCCTAGATAGCAAGGGGATTAGAATGCATGTCCTGAATTTTCCTCTTTTTGAGGCAAAGATAGCACTGGGAACAGCAGCAGTTGCTTCTAATGATTTAGAGTTACAGTAAAATCTGTTGGAACGAAATTGCAAGACAGTATTGAGGCATGGTCATGAATCTTCCTAGGGAAGCTGGCTGCAGTCTTTGGGCGGGTCTTTCTCACCCACTACTTACTTCCCCCTCTGCTTTGTAAATCAAAGTGCATGGGTTTTTTCCAAATCAAATACTTGAATTCTGGAAAGGAACAGAGTAGCTTAGTTTTGCTTAAAACTGTCACAGTTAAACAAGCACATTTCACATATAAAAAGTGCCCTTGATGTGCTTAAAAGGGCCCAGCCAGTCTATATTTTAATCAAAATATGGGTGATTTTCTATCTTAGATTACCTTGCTTTTTAAATTAGTTCATCATGATTTTCAATAAAAATAACTGAGAAAAAGGCATCCATAGGGCTGAGCAAACCCATATTCAAAGTTGCATATTTTTTGTGCAGGATTCCATATTAAGTGATTAAAAAAACAATTTTTTGTCTTTCAAGCCCCCTACCCTGTTTTTTTTTTTTTTTTTTTTCTTTTCAGAAGAATTTGAATCACCACTGGAATGAATGTGGTAACAAGAGCAGTTCTGTCAACAATATGTGACAGGAGGGAGGGGAGTATCAAAGTTGGGCTGTCTGGACTATGGTTTTGGATGGGATTTGGGATTTTTGTTATTGCCAGAAAACTGCAAGTTCAAAGAGAGTAGAAAAGCATATTGATTAGTTCTGGACTGGTCAAAGACTAGATTTATATCTGAATTTAACTAATGTTTTACACATGGTCCCCTTTGTGTTTAAAAGTTTTGCACCCCCAGTTATTTAAAGATGAAGCCAGCTGAAAGCTATTCCTCTTCTTGTCTTCTGCCTCCCAAATCATGGCCATTCGATGAGTAGGTAGATATTAAATCTCTAGGAACAAAAAGGAACATGACGGGCCCAAATGACCCATGATCCCTAAAGTCCTTTTGGCGCCACAAGATCTTTTTAGTTTTCTCCCCAAATCTTCTACTCCAGAGGCCACATTTGCAGGGAGAGCAGGAGAACCAAGCCGACACTGGCCCTGTGCTCATTCATATTTCTTTTGCTCAGTTTTTCAAAGGTATTTGGGTCTGCTGATGCAAATTTCAATGCCATCAGTTATTTTCATTTAAAAAATTATGTAATTTACTGTATACATTGTGTATTTTGCATGAACTATTTTATTTAATCCTCATAATACCCACAGATAGGTGAGGAACCTAAGGTTCAGGGAGGTTATGTAACATGCGAGTCCTCAAGGTCAGGATCCAAAATATAGGCATGCACAACAGAGCCTTATCTCAGACAAACGATAGACCACATGTATGATGGTAGTCTCCTAAGATTACAATAAAGCTGAAAAATTCCTGTTACCTAGTGATGCTGTGGCCTTCATACCATCATATCACAGTGCATTCCTCACATGTTTGTGGTGATGCTGGTGTGAACAAACCTACTGCACTGCCAGTTTTACAAAAGTGAAACACAAGGGGCTGGGGATGTGGCTCAGGGGTAGAGCACTTGCCTAGCATTCATGAGGCACTGGATTTGACCCTGCACTACATAAAAATAATAAATAAGATAAAGGTATTGTGTCCGTCTACAACTAAAAAAAAAATATTTTAAAAAAAGTATAACACAAGGTGGGTGTGGTTGTGCATGTTTATAATCCCAGTGACTTGGAAGACTGAGGCAGGAGGATTACAAATTCAAAGCCAGCCTCAGCAAAAGTGAGGTGCTAAGCAACTCGGTGAGACCCTGTCTCTAAATAAAATACAAAAAAGGGTTGGGGATGTGGTTCAGTGGTTGAGTGCCCCTGGGTTCAATCCCCAGTACTGACCTCCCCTAAAAAGTGTAACACATACCCTAATGAGCATTATATAATACTTATAATGATAATCAATGACTGTTACTGGTGCATATATTTACTTTATGATTATTTTGAAGCGTAGCTTTTCTATGTATTTTTAAAAAGTTTACTATAAAATAGTAGGCTGTACTTTGCCAGCAGCGGCCTCATAATATGTGGTGTTCTCTGAGTCTTGGTTGCATCAAGAGGCCATGTTGAGTGATTGGCTTATACCACCTAGGTTTCTGTAAGTACACTCTGATAGTTGCACAATGATGAAATTGTCTAATAATACATTTCTCAGGAAGCATCCCATCATTAAGGGATGACTGACTGTCCAGGTAATTTAGTCTCGGAGTGTGTGCTCTCAACCACTGAAGAATTGGCTTTCCTTATCTATAGATTCTTTCAGGACTTGGGAACTAAAGAAAGTTTGGGAAAGGAACAAGAATATAGCTGTTTAATAAAGTGTCTCTAAAGCTTCTTAGTCATCCATTTATTCACTGATAATCTTCTCCTACTCCTCCAGAATTCTACTTGCTTATTTTCTTTCTTTTTCTTTCTCTCTCTCTCTTTCTTTCTTTCTTTTTTTTTTTTTTTTTTGTATTGGGAATTGAACTCAGGAGAACTTCATCACTGAGCTATATCCCCAGCCATTTTTTTTTTTTTTTTTGCACTGTGGATTGAACCCAGGGCCTATGCGTGTGAGGAAAGCACTCTACCAACTGAGTGATATCCCCAGCCCACCTCCCATGCTTGTATTTTGAAACCTACTTTCTTGGTAATAAATAAATAGGTCCCAAGCTGGGTCAATGAAGTGCTTTAAACTGGAGAGCTGAGCCTGGAAAGGAGAGTTGGAGAACTACTTTCTGAAGAGGCTAGAACTGTAACAAGCAAATGTGACATGGACACTCAGGGAAGCCATTTTCTTTACAAAATTTGGGGGTGGGAGAGAAGAAGGGAGATTAGAGAAGAGAGGAAGCAATAGAAGGAAGGAAAAAGAACAGAGAAGCTGAGCCTGATGGGGTAATTTTTGTCAGATTTCATCGGTACCTGGATCCAGTCCTTTGTGAAGCATCCTTGTTCCCTTAAAAACGCTACTTTTGCTTTAACTGGTTTAATTGATTTCTGTCTTACAGTGAAAGTCCTGATTAATGCTCTTTTAAAATCCTCCAAGATCCAGGAACTCTAAGACTTCTTCCCAGAGTCCAACAGAAGATTCTACACTCAATCAGCATTTTTACTCTCCACTCTCTGCTCCAGTTGCCACCCCCAGACCCCAGTCTTGAGCTTTGATTCCAACATCTGATCATTTCCCCTGAATCTAGGCTCTGTTCTGTTTACATTCTACCATGAGGTCGGTCTTCTAAAGCTTGATTTTCCCTGCGTTTTGCTTTTCAGCTAAAAAAATCTTCAGTGCCTTCCTAGTTCCTAATAGGGTCTCAAGGGACACCAGAGAGGTGTTCCATGGTTAAAAAAAAAAAAAAAAAAAAAAGAATTCTGTTGTTAAAGACACTTGGGGAAATCTGATTTTCCCTTCTCGAAGTTGCCACATAAGTATACTAAAAACTAAAGTTCTGGTTATAAATTATCCCCCATCCCACCAAAAATCAAAAGCCAAAATCCAGATTAAATTTGCTTGACTTAATGTTTCCTGTCTTGGTCTAACACCTACGGCACAAGGGGAAAAATCTATAGAACTAAGGTCAAACACCTTTATGGCCCTCTGCCATGTATCCCATATATGAGTTATCTGATTTGATTTTTGATATCTCCCTCATTACCATTTTCTGGTGACTTCTATAATTGGAAAAAGGTCATTCCAAAGACAATGCCATTTTTCCTCAGCTCTTGCCTTCACATGAAATGCTTCAAACCAGGTCAGAGCCCAGAAACTCCTTTCTATTTTGGCTTTATATATTACACTATTGTTGGCTATAGTCAGTCGTTCCTTCCTTCCTTCCTTCCTTCCTTCCTTCCTTCCTTCCTTCCTTCCTTCCTTCCTTCCTTCCGAGGACTATACCCAGGGGTGCTCTACCATTGGGCTACATCCCCAACCCTTTTTATTTGTTACTTTGAGACAGGGTATTGCAAAGTTCCCCAGGCTATCCTTGAACTTGTGATCCTCTTGCCTCGACCTCCTGAGTCACTGGGATTACAGGCATTCCCAACTGTGCTCTGCATCAACTTTCTTTTCTGATTAGGCATTGGACTGACATGGGAATGTCCCCAGAATTTGCCGATAACCTAAGCACTGTCCAATGCAGGCATCTGCACTGAGTACAAAGAGCAGATCAAAATAGCCTCCACCTTCTTTCTTTCCCAGACTTGTTCTAATTCCTCTCATTCCCTTCTCTCCATGTCACTCCCTTCTCCCCTAGAGAGAAAATGCTGATGAATGTAAATATCAGACCTCTTTCTGGGACCTAAAAAGAAGCACGGGGGAGAGGCAAGGGTCAAATACTGTCCACCCATGAGTTTGTACAGCTTCTCTGACTACTGCCTAAGAGAGATTCCAGGCCAGCTGTTCTGCTGCTGGGCTGATCAGGGTTAACAGTCAGGAATTGCTGAGAGCTGGAAGGAGCCAGAGATGGGCCAGAAATCTTCGTGTTTGATACATAAAGGAGCCAGCTGTGGCGCATGCCTGTAATCCCAGTGATTTGGGAGGCTGAGGCAGGAGGATCACAGGTTCAAAGCCAGCTCCAGCAACTTAGTGAATTCCTAAGCAACTTAGTGAAATCCTGCTTCAATAAAAAAAAAATATTTAAAAAGGGCTGGGGTTGTAGTTTAGTGATCAAGCACCCCTGCATTCAGTCCCCGCACCAAAAAGCAAACAAACAAAAACAAACAAATCCTGTCTCAAAAAAAAAAAAAAAAAAGGCAGGGGGTGGGGAGGCTGGGAATGTGGCTTAATGGCTAAGAACTCCTGAGTTTATAATCCCTAGTACAGTCACACACACACACACACACACACACACACACACACACACTCACACTCACACACAGCGGGGGTTGGCTTCATTGTGTGTGTGTCTGTGTGTGTGTTTGTGTGTGTGTGTGTGTGTGTGTGTTGGAGAGAGATATGGAGAGAAGGTGGGGGGCATGGGCTGAAATTTGGGAGAGTGAGGAGGCTGGTGCCTGTGGATGCGACCTCCTGGTGCCAGGTGGAGACTCAGGGCAATTCATTTAACCAGCCTATTCATTTAACCAGCCTCACATGTGACTGGTGACCACTGTCTTTGGCCATAGGTCTACCCCAATAGCAGGTAGCCCCTAGCACTGTGGACCTTGGTTCTCCCTAGTGCTGTGCTGACCTTGGTGGGCTGTGGGCTCAGTGTATGACACAGCATTAAGACATTGGTGGCTGCAGGACTGCCCCATCCTATTCCTCATGTCACTTGATTTATGTTGTGTGCAGAGGCTCCTTACATAACACTGGCATCTTTAGAGAAAGGATATATTGGCAGCTGGCCTGGAGGCTGCAATCCCTGTGGGAAAGAAAGGCATGGCCTGCAGAAGACCTCTGTTACAGTGGCCAGGCAGGCCCAACTGTTAACCCATCGGCATCCAATGATCACAGAATTCTGATGAAGTGGGCCTGCAGACCATCCCAAATATCAGATACTGTAGTATCCTCTACCGAAAAGCTACTTAGGGAAAGAGCAGGAGAGAAGAGTTTCTTTTTCAAAGACCTCACCTGTGGGGCATTTCCACTTTTGCTTTTAGTGTCTTTCTGTGAACTGTGTAATTATTTTCCTTAGTGCTGGGGAGCATGAAAAGCAAGTGTCCATCATGGAAACTGGGTAAAGCAGTGTCATTGACTCAGGCCTTTATTTACCCCCTGTTCAGTAAATAAAGTCACTATATTACCTACCACACAAGAGATCTTGATTTATCTACCATCTTTCTGTTTATCTCTCTCTCTCTCTCCATCTATCCATCCATCAGGTAATATAGGTACACAGCTCACTTTTTCATTTCAATTCGGTCTGACTTTGCTCATGAATCAGGTCTTCATAGTCAGCTCCAGTTTCTCTTTCTAGTTCTATTCTGCCATTTGCGCTTGGCTTAGCCACTTCCGATGGCTGAGGAAATAACTCTCTTTCTCTCTCTGAATGCTTTTCACGCATTAAAAAAAAAAAAAGAAATCTTTTTGTCTTCCTGTCATGTAGCAGGCACTGTTCTGGTCATAGAATGTATTTGTGAACAAACAGAATAAAGACCCTTGCAGAGGAGAGGATAGACAATCAGCAATAAACACAACAAGTAATAAGTTGCATAGTATGTTAGACATAATAAATGCTATGGGAACCAAAAAAAAGTTATACAGTTAAGGGTGATCAGGAGTCAAGTATAAGGAAAAGGAAAGGGTAGATTGTTGAGGTGGGCCTCATTGAGAAGGTGAAATGTGAACATGGAAGGAATAAGAAAGTTCATTAAGTGTGTTCAGGTAGAGCAAGGACCCCAGTGTAAGAGCATACTATTTATGTTGAGGTGAGAGTTTAGACTTGACTGTTAGATCTAGCACTATGGAGAGAGGCTGGACTGAGTGAGGAAGAGAGTGTCAGAAGAGGAAGATAGAAAGGTGAGTGGTGGGTGGAGTGAACCAATAATGCAGGACCTTGTGACCATTGTAAAGACTCTGGATTTTTCACTGAGAGAAATGAGTAGATAACAAAGAGTTATCCTGAGAGAAATGGGATGGGAATCCTCAAGGGTTCTATTGAAGAAGTGATGTGATCTGAGATGCATTTTAAAAGTATCACTGTGGCTGCTATGTTGAAGGCAAGAATAGAAGAAAGGAGACTGGATAGGAGGCTATAGCAATAACCTAGATGAGAGAGGATAGTGGTTTCAAGTAGATGGCAGCAATAAAGTGGCTGGAATTTTGGATGTATTTTGGAGGAAGTAGTAAATTCATGCCAGATCTGATAGGTATGTGAGAGGAATATAGGAGTCAAGGATGACTAAGATTTTAGGCTGAGCAACTGGAAGAAAAGATTTTCCAACAGTTATTATGGAAAGACTGTGGGTAGATCAGTTTTGAGGAAGTGTATCAGGAATTCAGTTTTATCTTGAGTCTGAAGATATGGAGCAATTGGATATTGGACATAAGAGTCTTGAGTTCCTAAAAAAAGTCTGGAGCTAGAGATATAAATACAGATTTCCTGGGCATGTTGATGGTATTTAAAATCATGCATTTGTATGAGATCATCAAAAAGGGTGGATATGGTGGATAAAGAAGAGTAGAGGACTGAGGTCTGAGTCTTAACTATTTCAACATTTAGGGGTCAGAGAAAAGAGGAGAAACCAGGAAAAAAAATCAAGAAGATTGGGGGCAGTGAGGTGGGGCAAAACATAGAGAACAAGAAGTTCTAAAGTGAGTATCAGTGAAGAAACTCTATCAAGAAGGAAGAAGTGGTCAATCATATCAAATACTGTGAATCAGTAAGATGAGAGCTTAGACTTGGCCGTTGGATTTAGCAAGATGGAAGTCACGGTGACTTTGACAAGAACCATTTCTGTGAAGTAATGGGGATATAAGGCTGAGTGGAGTTGGTTTAAGGAGAACTGGAGGAGAATTGGCCGTAGCAAGTGTTAATGATTATTTGGAGGCGCTTGCTCTAAAGGCGAGCAAACAAATGGGGCAGTGGCTGCCAAAGGAAGTACAGTCATTAAAAGGCTTTGTTGTTTTTAAGATATGACAAATAATAGCATGCTTGTGTGCTGGTGGAAATGACCCAGCAGAGAGCAACGATTTATTCTAAGAGTAAAAAGGGAAGAATTGCCAAAGAATGTCCTTGAGTAGGTGAGAGGGATCCTGTTGTGTGCACAAGTGGAGAACTTTGCTTTGATGGATGGGTAATAGGCAGAAGAGGGCAAAGTATCAAGAGGCCACTGTTGGTCAGGGGATAAACATGGTGGTGGGAATCTGTAGAGTTGTCTTCTGGTCTCTCCTGCTCTCCCAGTAGGGAAAAAACAAAGAATCTAATTATCATCTGAGAGTGAGAATGGGAAGATGTTGTTAAAGGTTTGAGAAAAGAAAGTATGAAACTATCTAGGAGCAAAAATAAGCGAACAGACCAGGGAAATATGGCTACTGAGCAGCATTAAGGGTCTGCTTGAATTTCATCATCATTAATTTAAAATGAGATCAAGCAGCATGGCTGTGCTTTTCTCTAGCTGAGTTCAGCTGGAGGCATGGATGTATGAAGTAGGCACAGAGTGGATGTGACTAAATCTGTCATCATGCCGGGTGGTTAGGACAAGAAAGAGTTGAGGGTGTATACAACATTAATGTTTATATAATGATTGACCAAAATTTACGGGAGGGGAGTAGGAACATCAAAAGGGTGGTAATAGTGAGGGGTGGTGGGATCAATAGATTGAGGTTCTGATGGAGTCAAAGGATGGCTGGGATCAGGTGAGGAAGTAAAGTGGAAAGTTGGGAGGCTGTAGTCAGAGTGGGATTCAAGATTGTGAAGATGTGGTTGTTGTAGGTGATCACAACTAAGAGCTGAGTGGAGGGAAGGTCACTGGAGGAGAAGAGTTCAAGGGACTGGGAGGGTTGGGTATTGGAAGGGTCACCTACATGTATATTAAAATCACCAGATTAAGACTACTGGAAAGAGTGAGTGTGCATACCTGATCGTGTGAGTGAAACAGGACCTGAAATAATGGAAAATTACTTTTGAGGCAGAAGACAGTATTCACTTGATACGAAATTCAATGTGGGGCTCAAGGGTTTGCAGAGAAGTAGAGAGAGAGTTCTAAAAGTCACAAAGAAGAATAAGACGGTCACCTATCTCACTTCCAGGTCTAATGACAGGGCTGTGAGATAAAAATGACTCCTGCTTGAGGGGGTTGTGGGAAAAGTAGGGAAGGCCAGGTGTCCCCAGGAAAGATGTGAAAAGATGCTCAGAGAATATGTTGAGGATCAAGGTGATTTTGCTAACCAGGGATTATGAGCTCCAGAGGGAAAGGAAAGGAGGGAGGATTGGGAAGAAAAGGAGAAGGGCACAAAGCAGGGGAAAAACAGAGGGTGTCTCATGAGGATTAGCGAGCTAAATAAGAGGTGACCTGAACCAGGGTGATTTGGGACAGACACAACTTGGTGAGACTACTAATTCTGGATTCAAGACAGATGATGGTAGTAAGGCTGTGAATGTTGGGATGTAGAGGGAGTTTTAGGGGCCCCTTTCTACTCAATGATGGGGGAATGTTAAAGGAGGCTCTCTGAATAGAATTTGTCCCTAATCTCGCCTGCAACTCCCTGCAGGGGCCTCTCTTTTCACTGTCCTGTTCTCTAATTTTTCACTTTTTCCAGCAATTGTGACAATTCTGGCTCTGACATACTATCCACTGGTTTTAAAAGAGGTCAGATATATTTTCCTCTCTCTGATTACTAAACTTCCTGTTTCTCTAAAAGTACTTCATCTCATCTACCCCACTCCCCACCCCCAGAGTACACATCTAGGGCTCTGTTGACACATTTGCCACACGGGCCACTGCCAAAAAAAAGGGCCTTAATTAAATATTCAGAGCTGAAACCTTCCCAGGTATTTAAGGAAAGTTAATGTAGCCCCAAAGTCTGGCAGGAATATCCTTCTAAGGCCCTCCTCTATTCCCACATCTTTAATTCAAAACCTTTCCTCACTCTTCCCCTCTCTGCCTGCACAATAAACTTCTTTGGCAGGAAAAGCCTTCAAATTAGAGGAAGATGATTTTTGCTCCTGTGGTCCATGTTTCAGAAAACACAGCTGCTCATCACCTTTGTGAATGAGACCATGCTTCAATTCCTGGCTGTCCAGACCCCAGTTAAGCACTTGGACTTGATCTTTATTCAGCTCCTCTTCTGGGCTCAGTTCTGTCCTGGTTGCAAGCCAAACCCATTCCTTTGGGCTCGCTCATAGCCTGAGTCGGCAGCCTTGTAATCACCTCCAGGCTTTGCCTCTGTCCATTACCCAAGGCACTTGTAGAAGAGGGGCAGAAAAAGGGACACGGGATGCTAAGAAAAGGCTGGTGTTTGCTGGGTGAAATGAGAAGCTGAGCTCATGGGAAGCGGGGGATGTTTCTCTTACACACTCTAGTTTCATGACAGCCACCTGAACATCAATTTCTCATCTTGCAGTTTTCTAGAGCTCTAGAAATCCTCTCTGCTGTGCTTTGGTGTGGCCTGACTCCCTGTTTGGGGGAGCCATGCTTTCTTTCCTTAACTCTCCTCAATTAATTTCCCTTCTCAGCTCCCAAGAAAAGATTATCTTATTGGTATGTGAATGGTGAAGATTCGAGAGTGACTTCCTTAGTGAATCTTTGCTTTTTAGTGATAGAGAAAGGGTGGGTCCCCTAGGAGGTGGGAGAAAGAGGATGGAACGATGGGACTGTGAACTAAAAATACATGTCACTATGGACAGACCTGGGGGAGAGAAGCTAAAAAATCTAGATATTTCTGTGCAATCTTCCAAATTAAAATTTCTTTCTTTTTTTTTTTTTAAAGAGAGAGTGAGAGAGAGAGAGAGAGAGAGAAAGAGAGAGAGAGAGAGAGAGAGAGAGAATTTTCAATATTTATTTCTAGTTCTCGGAAGACACAACATCTTTGTTGGTATGTGGTGCTGAGGATCGAACCAGGGCCGCACGCATACCAGGCGAGCGCGCTACCGCTTGAGCCACATCCCCAGCCCATTTTTTTTTTTAAAGAGAGAGTGAGAGAGGAGAGAGAGAGAGAGAGAGAGAGAGAGAGAGAGAGAGAGAGAGAGAGAGAGAATTTTTAATCCAAATTAAAATTTCTGGTAATTGATTCAACTTTTAAAAAAACATGAGGAGAGCCAGAGAAAATCATCTCTGGGTCCTCTGGGTCCATGGACCAAGGTGGGATATCAGTGACTTGTATAAATTTAAGCACACATCTGGCTTTGTTAAGCACAATGATTCTTTTATGTTGACTTTTTAGCAAAAATACCATTTGAGCTGCCCTGTGGTGCTGAAAACACGCTGGAAGGGCTGGTTTGGCACTAACTCTGGCCTTGGCGACTTTCATCCAGTCCATTTGGAATCCTGCTTTTATGGGCAGTTTCTTTCATATTCTAGGGCATCAGTTGCCTGGGTCCCTCAGGAAAGCCATCGAGTTCAATGAGGATGCATTGGCTCAGGTCTGCTAGAGGCAGATGAGGCGTGAAGAAGTTCTTCCTTACTGTGAAAGAGAGCTGAGGTGTGCAGGGGAGACATTGCCATCTCAGAGAGAACAGTTGAGTTTATTATCCTACAACACAGGATCAAACTATGACCTCTGGAATCAATTCCCTGGCTCAAAATCTCTCCTTTACTAGCTGTGAATTCATTGGCAAGTTAATTAGTCTCTCTGACTTCAGTTTTTGAATCGTTAAAATGGGGAATTCATAAGTACCTTCTAAGTGGGATTTAATGAGATAGAGCTTGCACAGCGCCTCCTTAGCAGGGTCTAAAGAGTAAGCTCCCATACTGGAAAAGGAATGTGACTTTATTTTTAGAAGACTTACCCACTATGTTTTAAATGGGGATTTACTTATCTAGTGAAAGCTTATTTTTACAGTCCCATTTGACCACTGGTGGTTCAGATCTGTTTCATTCATCTTTAAACCTGTCTTACTTCTTCTACCCTTTCCCCAAGCCATCACGTCTCTCTAAATACCCTAGAGGAAATTTTTGTGTTGGAGCCCCTTAGCCCCAGTCATGGGACCTTATTAACCCTTTAGGCTCAGTGAATTCTCTAAAGTCCCAGGCCCAGCAGAACCAGTTCATAAAATCCTACTAAGGTCCTGGAAAAGAGCCTGTTGGCAGGGCAACTTTCTTTCCTGATGGGGACTCTCCCCACTTTACATATATTTTCAGCTTCTTCCTTCCTCTGTTACTGTGCCTCCAGATTGATTTTTGTTTGTTTTCATCCCCTCTACTCAACAAAAATGCTACCTATAATTTAGAATCGTATTTAAAAGTTTGAAATCTGATTTAGGTTGTTGCCCTCCAACAAAAGGCAGTATCTCTCACCCATTTCGAATGATGCAGTCTGAATTTCTTTCCTTTTCTTTATTTGGTACTGAGGATTGAACCCAGGGGCGCTTTGTCATTGAGTTACATCCCCAGCCTTTTTATTTATTTGTTTGTTTGTTTGTTTTTATTTTGATACAGGCTCTCGCTAAATTGCTTAGGCAGGTCTAGAGCTTTCCATCTTCCTGCCTCAGCCTCCCGACTTGCTGGGATTCTGAACATACGTCATCGTGCCTGAGAGTCTGCATTTCTTGGAGACTGCCTTCTGGGGTCCTTTGGAGGTCCTCTGAAAATACCAGGGGACAGAAAGGATGCAAGGGAAAGCGATTGGGGTTAGGGGCCCAGGGTAGGATAGTGGGTCCAGAGTAGAAAATAAAAGCTCAGTTTGGGCTTTCTGGCATCCTCCGGAGAAGAAAGGGTAGCCCGCTAGTACAAATGAAGTCTGCCCCTCCCACCGCCGAGGACCGACTGGTTACGCTAAGATGGCCGGAAGTGCTGGCTGGGCTCAGGGGCGCGCGTCTGGGGAGGGGCTGTCTGCGAGCTCAGCCACCCCATCGGATTAGGATATTTATAGCACCTGTGTTTCTGGACCTGTCTCCACCTGGATTTATGCAGCCTGTGACTGTAGTGTGTGTGGGGAATGAAGGGGCGCATCTCATTGCAAGGGAATAGCTCTTGGCCTTGGGACTCTGCCGGATTAAAAGTTACAAAATCAAAACAAGAGGCTGTCTAGGGAAACACCCAGGCAGAGCAGCTCTTCCGTGCAGTGTCTGAGAAGCGGTCGGTGGTTAGGCCTAGTGAAACACGGGGCTTTCCAACCCCACGCAGTGTCACATTGGCGGTGGCCGTGGGTGTGGGTGAGGCAGGTGTGGGCGGCTGGAGAAGCAGATCCCACCCTCTATGTCGCCCTGGGCTCTGGCTCTCACAGTTGCCTCCACCCCTCCTCAGAAGGGTTCAAGGATGAAAAAATGTTCCTTCTCTCTGGGGATCTATATTTGGAAAGAGGTTCCCTGAGAGCACTTGGTGGCCGATCCTCTTTTCAGACACAAAACTATAGAATCCACGTTTGCTGTCCGCACCTTCAATTTCCCCTAATCACTACCTGTCTGGCCGCTCTCAGACAGCAATACCATCATTAAAAAAAAAAAAAATCTAAATAACCACCCTTGGGTCCTGCAAGAACCTAGTGATTGAGAAGAGGGCAATGCTTAAAACCTACCAGGACTCCAGGGTCGGCCTTTCAGGCACTTTTCAGCTAGTTGAGTGCACTTCCGTGGGCATGTCGCCCTGTAAAGAGGCCATCTACTGTGCCTACTTGCAGGAACCGCCCTAATTGCTCCACCTGCAAACCAGGCTGCAGAAGAGGCGGAGGACAGGGAGATCTGGTGTGGAAAGTAAAGGACAGTAGTGAGACGTTGAAAAACAAAAATGTCCCTAACATTTGTCCAGGATTTTCCTTTTCTATTTAACCTGGGTACAAATGAGGAAGGCATTTCTGCCAGGGTCACAATCTCATAGATGGAGAAACTGAGGCTTGGCAATTAGGTCTCAGGACATGCCCCAAGGTGACAGAGCAACTGTCTACTTCAGCTTCAAATTCGGATGCAGGGGACTCGCAAGAGCGATCTGGCCGCCACGTTCCTCCGCGGCAGCGGCAGAAGGGGCGCGATGGGGGCGATGAAACCCGAGACCTGGCACGCGGGGGAGGAGCGGCTCCCGGCGGGAACACACAGGCCCGGGGCTGCTGGAAAGGCCGGTTTGGTTGCCCGGGACGAGGAGGCTGCTGGCCGGGAATCCCGAGCAGCACCGCGAGGCTCGGGCAGCTGCCAGACGCGGCTGGGGACTGGCCCGCGCCGGCGGCCCCCACCCGGGGCCGTGCTGCGGTCGGGCAGCGAGCAGGCCACATACCGCGCGGCGCAGAGGAAATGGCTGGAATTCCTCCCGCGGCGCCGCGCTCGGGCTCAGGCGGGCGGGCGGGGCTCTGCCGGCCCCGCGGGGAGGGCGGGGGTCGCAGCGGAGAGCGCGACCCTGGTGGCCCCGCGCAGGCGAGGGCTGTCCTTGCCAGTCTCCTGCACTGCCTCGGGGACATCTACCTTGGGAGCGCTCCCACCCCCCACGGCCAGCACCTGGTATTCCTGAGCCCAGTGGAACCTCGAGATGGGGACCTCGCGAATGGGCCCAGGCTCGGCTCCCGCAGAGACTCCTGGCCAGGCCCAGCCTCCTGCCCCCTACCGTCTCTGGCACTGGGCATCTGGGTCGGCCATCTCTGCACAGCAGTCCCCCAGTCCCTGCTGATGCTGGGTCAGGCCCATCTTCTGGGTAAATTCAAAGCTCATGAAGGTCCCAGAAGAGGAGGCGCTGAGAATCTGGAATGTGCTCCTAGCAATGGGGTCTCCGTAGGTCCAAGCCATACCCTTTGGAAAGCCCCGGCCACTGACGTCCCCAAATATTGCAGGCCTAGACCTTGGGACTTGCTGTGCTGATCTTTCTTTACTGAAGGGATTGAGAACAAGGCAGGGAGCTGGCTTGGCTTGGACCGGAGAGGCTGGCTCCTCAGGAGACCATTGTGAGTGCTGAGGGGTGCAGGGAGTGGAGACAGAGGAAGATGAGGCCTGAGATGAGTAGCAATCCCGGCTTGCATAAGGAGGTCTCAGACTGTGGTGTGGAGGCCTGAGAGAGGGATAGAAACTCTTCATGGAGTCAGCTGAGCTTGAGAAACATCCCAGCAAAACAAGATTTCAGGTTGGGGATTGGGAGAGAGGAAGGTAGATGGCGGACCCTAGTTAGGGCTCATGATAACTTCTACTAGGAGACTGGTCCTTGCTTCTTGGAACAGGGCTAGTTGATCCTGCCTCAGCCTCCTGAGACACTGGGATTGCAGGCTTGCACCACCACACTTGGCCCTTCTATATTTTTTGCAGACCTACTGTCTAGTATGGTGGTTGTCCTACAGTAAGGACAATGATTGATTGTGTTACATGACAAGACAGACGAGGAAGGAATTGGACCAGTATAGTACAAATGGCAGCATAAAGAGGAAAAGCAAGACAGACGTGGATCCTGCCAGAAAGCTTAGTTTTGCTTCTTGAATACACAGAGAACCTGCTACCCACACCCTGCCATGTTGTCTCTCTTACCACATCAAGGGGGTCCCAGTTTATTACCTCCCTAAGACCAACTTGAACTTCACACCTTGATTCTAATCTTCATGCCAACCCCATTTTCATTCTTTCTTATTCTAGCTCTAGGTTCTGAGTATGGCTTAGTTGATATGTACCTATTTCTGTAATTCACCCTTGCCCCATCTCCACTCCCAGTATTTTCCACACTGGACCACTTCATTTCTCAGAGGTTCACCAGGGTCTAATTCCACATTGAGGTGGTACAGTCTGGCCATTACAGGTGGAACTGGAGCTCACGAGGAAGTGCCTTGGCCCAAGGCTGAGTGTAGCTGTGTCTGCTTATCCTCAGGCAGGACTGTTTCAAACTCAAAATGGGACAAGGATGGAGTTTCCCACACTGACCTATATCACATAAGTCCAAGTTACCGGGCTGGGGATGTGGCTCAAGCGGTAGCGTGATCGCCTGGCATGCGTGCGGCCCGGGTTCAATCCTCAGCACCACATACAAACAAAGATGTTGTGTCCGCCGAAAACTAAAAAATAAATATTAAAATTCTCTCTCTCTCTCTCTCTCTCTCTCTCTCTCTCTCTCTCTCTCTCCCCTTCTCTCTTAAAAAAAAAAAGTCCAAGTTACCAGCTTCAATTTTCATCCTCTCTAGGGGTTTCCAAGTATCCAGACATCAGTTGGAGAGGGACTCTCCTCTGAGTAGGTCCCTTCCAAGGTCCTGGGAGGAAATAGAAGGCCCCCAGCCAGACCTATCATAGTGCATTTCCTCCTCCTCAGACAGGCCTGGTGGATGCCATGGAACTGGGAAGGGTCAGGGCAGGATGTGTCATTTCCAGGGTTGCCCTTAGACACTCACCCAGGAGGAGCAGGCCCTGTTGGCCTTGACAGACCTTTCATACTGATATAGCCAGCCTGCAGTAACAGTAGTGATTCTGGGAATTTTGAATGTCAAAACTTCTACATTTTTTCATGAGAAAAAGGAACAGATTTTGGCATCTTTGCTCCAGAAACAGGAACTGACCAAGACAGTGACCTCCAATAATCACTCCCTCACCCAGTGTTCATAAGGGGGAAGTTTCCCTCAGCCTTTTAATATTTTTTCCCCAGGGATCTGTGGGCAGGAGCCCCAAGGTTTATGGGATGACAGGGGAAAGAAAGGAAGGAAAAGGGAGAAAGGGAGGAAAAGATGAGAGAGATTTTCTGAGTGGTCAGTCCTTAAGGACTGAGGAGGCCAGGAAACTGAGGAGGTAGATTTGAGGCCAGGAGGCACCTGGCACCTAAGCGGGTCTCAGTGTTTTCATCTTGTAATAGAAAGAACATCAGTCTTTTGTACTCCTCAGGGATCGCAGTTCTTTGTACCCGTGTCTCATAGTATTGAAGGACAGCCACACATACAGCAAACTTTGATATACTCCCTCCTCTGCATTTTTTGAGCATCTGCTACATATCAAACAGGTTGCTGGATACTAGATGAATAAGAAACAGATTTTTTTCCCTTGCAGGGCTTAGAGTTGAGTAGAAGGGATTGATGTTCAGATAATAAAGCATTAAGATAGTAAGCTAAGGATAACAATGCCAAGAGAGGAGAGCGAGGCCACGTCAGATCGGGGTGGAGCACCAAAGGCCTTAGGAAAAGATGGGAATTAAAGTGGCCTTGAAAAGCAGATGGTCATTTGCCAGGTGGAAATGGGGAGAGAGAACATTCCAGGGAGGAGTGGCCTTAGCTAAGTGCAGGAGGAGGGAAGTTGAGTACATCCAGGGAGCTGAGAGTGTGGGTGTAAGTGGGTATGGAGGAGTGATGGGAGAAACAGCTGGAGCAGAGTCTGCTTTGCAGAGGGCCCTGAGTGCCCAGCTGAGGTATGTGGAATTCCTCAGAGGGCCCTGAAGGGGCCTTGACCAGCGAGGCATAATAGATCCCAGCTCTGCATGCTGCTGGCAGCTCAAAGGAATAAGGCGATGGGGAGGACGGGGAGACAAGGGGAAGCAGCTAGACCCATCCATTGTGACAACTGGACTGGATCATGAATGTGTTTTATATTTCCAGTTCCTCCTAGGGTGCAGACGACCTGAGGCTGGTCCCTTTCATTAGGTTTTTGTTGGTCCAAGTTTTTTGCTGCAAAACTAACAGTTTCCCCATGGGAGCAAAAGGAGTATTGAAGGTGGCATCTATGTTCTTGTGAGCAGTAGTCACTCTGGGCCTTCCTGGAGAGGCTAATGAAGAGTCTTGCATTGGGATGGGGAAGGTGCAGGGGAGAGATCCTAGACTTGGACTCTGAATATCTGGAGACATTTGAATAGATCAGCAGGGCTGATGGCAGAGAGAGACCTAAGTTGACTAGGGTAAGAGGGGTTGGGGAAGAAGTGCCAGAAGTCAGCGGTCCTCTGGGTCAGAAGGTCTGTGGGCAGACCCAGCTGGAACCTCCTCTGGCTCTGAGTCCAGGGGCACTTAAACACTGAATCACATCCCCAGCTCATTTTATTTTTTTTATTTTAAGATGTCTTGCTAAGTTGCTTAGGGCCTCTCTAAGTTGCTGAGTCTAGCTTTGAACTTGTGGTCCTCCTGCCTCAGCCTCCTGAGTTGCTGGGATTACAGGTCTGCACCACCATGCCTGGCTATCCAGCTTTGTTCTTGCTGGAACACTTAGTCTGAGGAGTAAGAAGGGGCACCCTCAGCCATGGGCAGAGAGCTGTATCAGCTGTCATTTTAAAGTAAGTTTTATTTCTCTACTCAGGTTGTAAGCACCCAAGCTGAAGAGATGGCATTTCCTGTAGGCCCTAGTACTATCTAGGCACTAACTAAAGTTCAGTTGAAGGGTCAGGGTCAGAGGCCCCTATACAAGAGGGACACCTTAAGGGTGACAGCAAGGGCCGAGTTTATTGTTTTACCTCACCTTCCTCTTGACCCCTCTGTGACTCTATGAGTGTGACTGTGAAATCCACTTCCTGTGGGGTCTTTGCTGATGGGCAGACTTCTTTACACTTCTTCTCTTGGCTCTCTCTAGCTCCATTTCTCTTACTGGACCTGTTAGCATTTCATCAAATTATTCTAAACATATTTGTTATCTTCAATTTGTTAGATATTTTACTGAGCATGGGAAGACAATGGTGAAAAAGACTTATGATTGAAATAGATAAACACCCCATACAAGGGCCTGGTTATCTAAGGCGGAATAGGATTTGAGATGTTACTTGATTGGAAGAAGGTAGAATTTTCCTTGGTAGTTATGATTTTGTGGTGCCATCTGCTGGCCACATGTAGATTGTACATGTGAAATTTTGTATGAATGTATAAAAACGCCAATTATTAAAACACAGGGAGATAACAGCTAGGTACACATAGTGAAACATATACATATTCAGAAACAGACACACATATATGAAACACGAACACACAATCACATGTATATGTTCCGGATCTTGCCCTTTGTAATAGTACAATAAATATTTCTTAGTCTATCAAATAAAATCCAATTATTATTATTGGGTACCGGGGATTGAACCCAGGGGCATTTGACCACTGAACCACATCTCCAGCCCTACTTTGTATTTTATTTAGAGACAGGGTTTCACTGAGTTGCTCAGTGTCTTGCTTTTGCTGTGGCTGGCTTTGAACTCGGGATCCTCTTGCCTCAGCCTCCCCAGCTTCTGAGATTACAGGTTTGTGCCACTGCACCTGGCCTATTGATTCTTTAAGACCAAGCTCAACCGCCACCTTTTTCAAAAAGCTACCCCTCTATCTCTCTGGATAAGGTAAAACTTCCTCTAAACTTTTATGACTTGATGACACTTATTTTACTAATTTGCAATTTAAGGATGTGGGGACAGGTGTTTCCTCCCTCTCGGGTCTGTATGTGCCTTGAGGGTATGATCTGTGCTGGACTCAAGTTTGCATTATCCTGTAGGGCATGGCACGTCCTTGCACAAAGTGGGGGCTCAGTAAGTGTTTGTTGAGTTAGTGAATGGAGGCTGTAGTCAAGGACACGGAGGAGAAAGAAAACATGACATGCAAGCTACTTATGTATGCGTCTCTGTCTTTGCAAAACAAATTATATATATTGACAAGAAAAAGCACAGAAACACATCTCTTTGCTTATAGCTGTGAGTAGACACGTCCCTTAAATTAAGTCCTTTATTATTTCTTCAGTCTTCATTTCAATTCAGTTTTCCTTTCACCAGCTGCAGCAATATCCTTTTAACTGATCTCCATTTTTAGTTTTACTTTTTCCATTGACTCCAGGCTACACCATCCTAAGACACCTTTTTTGAGGATGTTATTCCCCAGTTCAAGAACTATAGCAGTTCTTGCTGTCCTGCATGATAAAGTCTGGCAAAAGCTAAGCCCTTTCTTTTCTACCTTTTCTTTAGGGCAAGTAGTTACAGTTATAGCCAGTAAAAAGTAAGTGGCAGTAGTTCCTGCTGGTGTTTATCATTGCCTGACAAAAGATGCAATCGTGGCTGGTATCACCAGTTCTCCTTCTTTACTGCCTTGAGTATGATTGCAAAAGGAGCTCAGCAACCATTTTGCAATTATGAGGGAAAGACCAAGATGTTGCTCCTGATCTCACTGAGCAGTTTAACAAATGATACTACTTCTAAATTCCTTGTTTAGGTGAGAAAAATAAACCTCTTTGTTTAAACCCCTACAAGTTATGTTTTTGTTACATGCATCTAACAGTTCTCCTAACTCATAATCTCAAATACCCCTCTGCTTGCTCTCTCTCTCTCTCTCTTTTTTTTTTTTTTTTTGGTGCTAGCGATCAAACCCAGGGCCTTGCGCATGTAAGGCATTCACTCTACCAACTGAACTATAGCCGCAGCCCTACCTCTCTGTTCTCAGTACTCAAAGGATAAAGTCAAATTTCCTTAACCTGGTGTTCGTATATCTAGCCCCACTCTACTCATCCAATTTTGTTTTCCAGTATTCTCTTCTCACAGTCACGCCCTAGTCCATGCCTCCACTGTCTCTTGCCTACATAATCTTAGTAATTTCCCAACTCATTTCCTTGTTCCCAACACTGACCTTTAATCCATGCTTTTCACTGCAGCCAGAGAGGTCCTTTTAAAAATAAGCTATACTTAAATCTCTTTTGTGACTCTTTATTACCCTTTAACTCAAATCTAAACTCCTCAATGAAATCCACACTCTTACAAAGATCTACAAGGTCCATCTACAAGTGGTTTTCAATTCTGGCTGCACATTAGAGTCATCTAGATATATTTTTAAAAAATGATCAGTGGTTGAGCTTCTCTCCTAAGCATTCTGATTTAATTGGTTTGGGATGGGCCTGGGCACTGATATTTTAGACAAGTTCCTGGAGTAGATTCTGAAAGAGCCAGAGTTGAGAAGCTTTGATTCACACCTTGCCTATTATTCCATTCTCACCAAGCACTAACCTGCCTATGACTCACTGCTTCAACAATGCTGACCTTCTTTCAGTTCTTCAAATGTGCCAGTCTCTCTGCTGCCTCAGTACCTTTGAAGATGCTGTTCCTATTACTTGGAAGGTGCTTCCTTTTTCTGGTGCCTCATTTTTCAGGTTCACTTGAAATGTGACTTGTTTACACAGGCCTCCCTTAACCTTTCAATTTAAAATTACCCCTCTTGTCATTGTCTAATTCTTTTATTTTTTTTCTTGATACTGTTGACGTTAAAATTATGTTTGTCTTTTAAAATCTTTGTTTCTCATGCCAGACTGTAGACTTCAGAAGGACATGGTGTGTGTGTGTGTGTGTGTGTGTGTGTGTGTGTACACACACACACACACACACATATATGTAGGGTGTGTGTGTTGGGGAGTTCAAATCTTATAACCAGAGCCTAGAACATAATAGATTGCCAATCTTGAAGGAGTCTGTGAGTTTACCCTCCTTGCAAGCTAACAAATCAGCTTGCTACTATTTCATGGATGTTGGCAGAAGACAAAAGACTCCTAGCTCAGAGACAAAGACTTTATTACACACAGCAGTAGCAGTGGCCACAGTATAAGCATTTGTACTCATTACTTAATTTCCATTTCCCACTGGGGGAATGTGAAAAGGTCCAAATGACATGTGGACATGGAGTGAGCTGCATTATGGACAAGGAACCATGAACTCAGAGAATGAGAATTATTCACCACGGGCAATTAGCCCATTTGACCTTCATCCTGGAAGCATTATCTTTAGAACACTGGACAGTACACAAACCTGCCCTTTGTTCCACTGGGAGACACTATCTCTATCTTTCAAGGCTGTTTGTTATGTAAACGTCCTTGAAAAGATAGTCAGGAACAAAGGCAGTGCCTTGGCCTATATGAAACGTGCAGAAATAGAAGCGATTCATGGAGAACCTTTTGCTCACCTGGGCTTTCTGCCTGGAGTCGCCTTACGGAACAGTCATAGGGAAGCAGGAACCCAGCATACCTGGAATCCCCACGTCATGGAAGTGTTAGAGTTTGGAGGTGGCTGCAATTTGTGCACAGAACACTGGAGAAAAGGAAGTGAGGCAGAAAAGGAGCTCTTAGAAGCTTTCATGGGGTTCCCTTGAATTTTGGCCAAATAGTGAACTGTGCATGTGTTGGGTAAGACTCCACTGAGGAGAAGGACAACTACTGGAAAAACAATTACCAGGAAACTGGAAGCCAGACGGCTTCCAGAGCTCACATTAATTTGGAGGATGTTTAAGTTCCAACGGGCCAGAGAGGAATGGAGAGACACAGTTGAATATGAAGAAATCTTAGTATTAGGATACCTTGGTCAGGGCAGGTGGCTACAACAAAGTATCAGGGCCGGGAGGCTTATAAACAATCAAAATTCACTTCTCATGGTTCTAGAGGCTGAAAGTCTGAGATCAGGGTGCCAGCATGGCTGTGGTCTGTTAGGACCTTCTTCTAGATTGCAACCTGCATTTTTCTTGTATAGTCATTGGGCAGAAAGAGGGCTGGAGAACTCTCCAGGGTCTATTTATAAGGACACTGATCCCACTCACAAGGGCCCTACCCTCATGACCTTGTTACTTTCCAAATTCCCCACATTCTAGTACCATTGCATTGGGAGGTAGGATTTCAACACATGAATATTTTTGGGTCACAAACATGCAGTTCACTGCACTGGGTAAAACTGGTCTTACAACAAAGGTCCTCTACATCAGGGTTTCTCCACCTTGACACTGTTGGTATTAGTGTGGTGTGCATGTGTAGGTATTTAATGTGGAGGACTATTCAGGGCATTGAAGCAGCAATCTTGAACTCACCCATTAGATGCTAGTAGCACCTTCCTGGCTTGACAAACCAAAAATATCTCCAAACATTGCCAATATCCTTAGGGTGGGGGGATGGGGCCAAAATCACTCCTGACTTAGAACCACTGCTCTAGATCCACCCTAAAAGGCATGGAAACAGCCTTGGAAGAAGCATTTAGCTTCTCTGAAGTAACTCAACTATCTGACCCTCTACCTCCAATATCAGCATTCTTCAAGAAAGACAAAATTCAGACATGCAATGATTTAACACTCCACCTGTATTTGGTGAGAAATTAATAAGCATGTTAAGAAGCAGAAAAACAACCTGTACCAGTAGAATATCAATTACAACAACCAGGTCTATAAATGTCTACTCCTGAATTAGTATAAATCTTTTTAAAAGAGCTATTATAAAGATGTTCAGGACTTAAGGGAGAACACAAACATAATGAGAAATATAGAATCTAAAAAAGAAAGTGTTATATTTTTTTCTAGAACTAAAGAATACAATATCCAAAGTGAAATTTTTATCGAATGGGCTCAATAGTACATTGATTGATGTTGCAGAAGAAAATATCTATAAACACGCACACAGCAAAAGATCCTATCCAAACTGAAACTCTCAACTCACTGACCTGTGGGATAATATTAGTAGTCTAAAAAATATGTAGAGTTCCAGAAAGAAACGAGAGTGAATGTGGCAGAAACATATCAGAAAAAAAAATCTGAAAAAAATTTCAAATTTGACAGAAGCTATAAACTCAAATATCCAAGAAATCCCAAGCTATATAAACACAAAGAATACCACACCAAGGCATATTATTTAAAATTGCTAAAACCTAATGACAAAGAGAAAAATAGTAAGAGCAGGCAGAAAAAACAACTATATTACTTATATGAAAAAACAAAAACAAAGACAAAACACTAATGATGGGCATTGGTGATACAAGCTTGTAATCCTAGCAATTTGGGAGGCTGAGGCAGGGGGATTGCAAGTTCAAGGCCAGCCCCAACAATTTAGCAAGATCCTATCTCAAAATAAAAAATAAAAATGTCTGGTGATGTGGTTCAGTGGTAATGCACCCTTGGGTACAAAAAAAAAAAAAAAAATACATTTAAAACCTCCTATAAAGGAAGTCCAGGTCTTCTTTAGTAAAATTTATCAATCACACATCTAAAGAAGAAACAGTACCATTTTGTCACAACCTTTTGCTGGACACAGAGGAAGAAACACTTTTAACTCTCATTTTATAAGGTTAAAGCTGGGTTGGCTGGGACTGGGGTTGTGGCTCAGTGGTAGAGTGCTTGCCTAGCATGTGTGAGGCACTGGGTTTGATTCTCAGCACCACATATAAGTAAATAAAGGTCCATCAACAACTAATAAAATATTAAAAAAAATATTTCAGGCTTAGGCTGCTCCTCCTTCACCTTTGTAAGCCTCACAATTGCAAATGCCCTTTTGGCTTGGAGGTCAAACACAAACTGACAAAGGGCCAAATTTGTCCCATGGTCACATTTTGCCAGTCCCTGGAATAAAGCATTAGTGAGCTATATACGGATTTCGCTAAGGATCTTTGTGAGATGGTAGAGTAGGGGGTTATATCTCATATAACAACAATGATCTAATAAATATTCCCATAAGTCATTTAATTTGCAAATATTTGGGGGATTGTCCAGGTATATTTTTTGTTATCAATTTCTAATTTAACTCCATTTTGGTAAGAACAGACTTCATATACTTTCAATTCTTTTCAGATTGTTGAGGCTTGTTTCACATCTCAAAATGCAGACCATCTTGGTAGATGCTTCATGTGCACACATTTGATGGAATGTTCTATAAATTCAGTTAGGGCTGTCAGCATGGTGGCCCATGCCTGTAATCCCAGCAATTTGGGAGGTTGAAGCAGGAGGATCCCAAGTTCCAGGCCAGCCTCTGGGTTCAATCCTCAGTAACACACCCACACTCACACACATTGAACCCCCACACAAATTTAATTAGTTCAAGTTCATTGATAGTGATGTTAGGTCTTTTACATTCTTACTGATTCTTTTCTATTTGTTTTATAACTTAATTATAGTCTCCGATTATACTTGGGGATTTGTTTATTTCTCCTTTCATTTTCATCAGTTGTTGTCTCACGTATAAGGAAGCTCTGTTGTTAGGTGCTACAAATTTAGGATTTTTGTGTCTGCTTGGTGAATGGACCCCTTTCTCACTAAGTAACATCCTTCTTTAACTTTGGTAATATTTCTTGTATTGAAGTCGGCTGTGCCTGATATTAAGCCACCATGCCAGGCTTATAGTTTATGTGATTAGTGTTTTCATGGTATGTTTTTTTCCATCTTTTACTTTTAACCTATATACATATATATTTATACTTAAAGTGAGTTTCTTTCTTTCTTTTTTTTTTTTTTTTTTTTGGTACTGGGGGTTGAGCTCAGGGGCACTTTGCCACTCAACTTCATCCTCAGTCTTTTTTTAAATTTTATTTTAAAAATTTGAGGCAGGATCTTGTGAAGTTACCTAGACTGACCTTGAACTTGCAATCCTCCTACCTCGGCCTCCCAAATTGCTGGGATTACAAGCATGCATTACTGTGTCTGGCTTAAAGTGGGTTTCTTGTAGACAGCATTGAATCTTTTGCTATTTTACTCAATGTGACAATCTCTCTTTCTTTTGAACTGATTGTTTAAACTGTATAGATGGATCTAAATTTAAAGTCTTGCTAGTTGTGTTCTGTTCTACAGGTACTTGGTCATTTCCCCACTTTTTCTGCCTGCTTTTGGATTAATTGAGAATTTATGTATTTTTTATCTTCACTTCTAGATTATTATTTAGGCCTTAAATTTGAGGGGAGTGGGGTGGACTCCAGGATGGAACCCAGGGGTGTTTAACCACTGAGCCACATCCCCAGCCCTTGTTACTTTTTGTTTTGAGACAAGTTCTCACTAAATTGCTTAGGGTCTCACTAAGTTGCTGAGGCTGGCTTTGAACTTGTGATCCTCCTGCCTCAGCTTCCTGAGCTGCTAGGATTACAGGCATGACCAATATTCCCCAAATTTTTTTTATGTTACTCTAGGGTTTAACTCCTACATATTTAACTAACCACAACTTATTTTCAAATAATACCATTTTAGCCATGGCGTAAGCCCCTTATAACACCATAATGCCAATTTCTCCATTCTGACTTTTAGACTCTTGTCGTTCATTTTGCTGCCATAAACCTTACACTTTGCTACTATATATGCTTTAGATAGTCAATGATCTTTGAGAATGACTGAAAATAAGAAAACAATCTTGTATTTTGGACTTTACCTTTTTTCTGGAAATTTAGATTTCTCTGTGTACATACCAATTTCTTCTGCTATCATAGTCCTTCTGTCTGGAGATCTCCCTTTAACATTTCATATCAGAAAAATCTACTGATATTTACTCTCTCCATTTTGTTTTTATAAAACATTTAAATATTTTCCTTAATTTTTAAAAAACATGTCACTATGTATAGAGTTCTGGGATGACCGTCTCCTTCCCATTTTCTTTCTTTTTTTAAATATTTATTTTTTACTTTTAGGTGGACAAAATATCTTTATTTTATTTTTATGTAGTTCTGAGAATTGAACCCAGTGCCTCATGCATGCTAAGCGAGTGCGCTACCATTTGAGCCACATCCCCAGCCCCTCCTTCCCATTTTCTTCTTTTTTTTTTGTGGTGCTGGAGATTAAATCCAAGGCCTTGTGCATACGAGGCAAGCACTCTACCAAGAGAGCTATATCCCCAACCCTTTTCTTCCCAATATTAATTAATTCTCTTCTGGCTGAAGCTGTCTCTGATGAGATTGTAATCTGTTATAATTCTTATTTTTATTCATTTGTATACAAAGCTACCTTCAAGATGTTCTCTTTATCTTTAGTTTCTAGCAGTTTGAATGGAAGCCCATCACAATTGGTGTGGATTAGGTCTATTCTTTTTTTTTTTTTTTTTTTTTTTTTTATGTTTCCTGGGATTCTCTGATATTCCTGGATCTATGATTTGATAAGTGCTCCTTCTCTGCCTGGAGGTGCCTGATTTCTATTGCACTATGACCTCAGGTCCCTGACAAATACCAGAAAAGTTAGGGATTTTTAAGTTGTTCATTTTTTTCTCTTGTTATTCATGTTGGAATGATGTTCTTTCCAGTATTGGGCAGGAGAGCCAATTCTCACAAAATTTTCAGCCATTACCTCTTCAATATTACTTATTTCTTGTTCTTTCTCTTTTGGACAAGTATATCGAACTATTTGATATTGTCCCACAGCTCTTGGATGCTATATGTTCTTTTAAACCGTTCAGCCTGTTTTTCTTTGTTTCCATTTGGGTAGCTTCTATTAACCTATCTTCAAGTTCACTGGTTCTTCCCTTGGCTATGGCAAGTCTACTGACAGGCCTATTGTATACATTCTTCTCTTTCTTACTTACTTCCAGCATTTGCATTTGGCTCTTTCTTATAGTTTCCATTTCTCTGCTGAAATTTTCCATGTGTTCATGCATATCACCCATCTTTTCCACTAGAGCATTTAACATAGTAATCATAGATTTTTAAATTTCTTGTCTGATAATTCCAACATCTGGGTCATCTCTGAATCTGTTGATTACTATCTCTTGAGAGTAGGTCAGTTATTTCCTGTTTTGTTCTTGACTGTAATGTATGTAATATACAATAACATATATTAAAAATATATAATTAAAAATATAGCTATATATTTTTTAATTGAATGACAGGCATCCTATTGTAGAACAGTAGAGACTGAGGTAAATCATTCCGATGCCTTTAGTGGGCATATCTTTTCCACTGCTGTGGTTAGGGTGGGTACTGGGTATTTTAAAGGTTTTCCTCAATGTACCTGCTCCACCCTCAGCTTTCAGCCTTCCCTTTTGGCCTGGCCTTGGAGTGGGTCTATCCCCACCCCCACTTCTCCACTGGTGGTAAACTTCCATTGTTCCTTCTGCTCCGTTGTCCTGGTCTAACCCAGTCTCAGGCAGGCCTATGTCCCTGTGTCCCCACAGCTTGGGGATCCTGCCCCTCTCCCTGCTGCCAAAGACCTCTGGTGACCTGGTTGGTTTTCTGCCTTTATTCTAAGGTAGACAATTTTGTTTTGTTCTCTTTTCTTCTCTTCCCTAGTATAATGTTCTTATACCTGTGTCCTAGAAATGACAGGATCTGCTGTCTTTCCCCAGTGGCTCAAGGCTTTTGGCAATATGTTAAGCACTTTAATTGAATTCTTACCTGCTTGAGTGGTTGGTGCTTCATATTTTTTCCTTTCCCACTCTGTTGCAGGTGAGCCTGTGCTTAGTGACCCTTCTCTGCCTGGAGGTGCCTGATTTCTATTGCACTATGACCTCAGGTCCCTGACAAATACAAGAAAAGTTAGGGATTTTGTAAGTTGTCCATTTTTTTCTCTTGTTATTCATGTTGGAACGATGCTCTTTCCAGTATTGGGCAGGAGAGCCCATTCTCACTAGACAGTTATACTCTCCTTTAAAATCTCTTTGCCTAATTAACACTATACTGAGATTTCATCTCACTTCAGTCAGAATGACAGCCTTCAAGAATAGAAACAATAATAAATGCTGGAGAGGATGTGGAGGAAAAGCAATACTTCTGCACTGTTGGTGGGATTGTACATTAGTACAATCACTATATAAATCAATAAGGAGTTTCCTCAAAAGGCTGGAAATGAACTCCCAGCGGCTTGGAAGGCTGAGGCAGGAGGATCGAGGGTTCAAAGCCAGCTTCAGCAAGAGTGAGGTGAGAAGCAACTCAGTGAGACCCTGTCTCTAAATAAAATACAAAATAGGGCTGGGGATGTGGCTCAGTGGTCGAGAATCCCTGAGTCCAATCCCCAGTATTGAAAAAAAAAAAAAAAGGGTTAGGAATGGAACCACCACATGACCCAGCAATACCACTCCTTGGTATTTATCCTAAAGAATTAAAGCCAGTACACTGTAGTGATATATGCATGTCCATGTTTATAGCAGCACAATTCACAATAGCCAAACTATGGAACCAGCCAAGATGTCCCTAACAGATTAATGAATAAAAAATTATGGTATGTATACACAATGGAGTTTTATTCAGCCATAAAGAAGAATGAGGGGCTGGGGATGTGGCTCAAGCGGTAGCGCGCTCGCCTGGCATGCGTGCGGCCCGGGTTCGATCCTCAGCACCACATACCAACAAAGATGTTGTGTCCGCCGAAAACTAAAAAATAAAAGTATTAAAAAATTCTCTCTCTCTCTCTCTCTCTCTCCTCTCTCAATCTCTCTTTAAAAAAAAAAAAAAGAAGAATGAAATTATGTTAGTTGCAGGAAATAATATGTTAAGTGAGATAAGCCAAATTCAGAAAGGGTTATGTTTTCTCTTATATGTAGAAGCTAGAGATGAAAAAGGAAAATAAAGATGGGGGTGGAGAAAAGAAAAAAAAGGGATGGGGGTGGGTGGGAAGATCTCATGAAATTTAAAGGGAGATCAGTGGAATGGAGGAAAGAGACTAGGGGAGGGAGGAGGAGAGGGAAAGGGGAAATATTGGTGAATGGTATTTGCCAAATTATACTGTTAAATTATGTGTATGTATAAATATGGAAGAGGAAATCCTACCATTATGTACAAGTATAATGCATCAAAAAAAAAAAAAATGGAGCCAGGTATGGTGGTGCACTCCTGTAATCCCAGTGACTCAGGAGGCTGAGGCAGAATGGTTACAAGTTCGAGGCCAGCCTCAGCAACTTAGTGAGGCCCTAAGCAATTAAGTGAGATTCTATCTCTAAATAGAAAAAAATAAAAATAAAAAGGACTGGGGATTGACTCAGTGGTTAAGTGTACTTGGATTCAATTCCCAGTACTCCCCCCCCCAAAAAAAAAATACGCACATGTATGCGTGCGTGGACAAAAAACACATATGGAAAAAAACAACAACAACAAAACCCCCTTACTTGACAAACCTTGGCCTTTCTTCTTTTCTCCTGTGCTCCCACTATGGCTGCTCCTCCCCGTCCTTCCACCTTTTAGTCTCTGTCTCCCTTTCAATATCCTGAACAATTGCATTTTGGCCTCCAATGTGCACATCCCCCCAATTAAACAAAAGTTTGTCTCTTCTCAATGTAGTCCGTCCCCTGTCTTTGTCACTTGAGCATCTGCTGTTATCCTCAGTGGTGTGACCCCCACCGCCCACTCCTCCACCCAAGCAGCTTCTCAGAGTGTCCTTCCAACTGTGTGCTCTCCCTGGTGGCACGGAGAGACACAATGTTCTCTCTGTGACACGCAAGTGATGGAGTCCCTGCCGGGGGCCTGACCCCAGGGTGGGATCTGAAGCTTCCTTGCCTACAGTGCTCCAGCCAGGAATGTTGGATGGCTTCTCACTTTCTATTTTAGTCTTTAGAGTGCGTTCTCTGTCAACAGTGCTACTTTGTTCCCTTAGAACAACATGTAAGATATATTCACTTACCTTTCTAGTTGTTTTATTAGAGAAGGACTGTGGAAATATGGGTATATTTCAACATGGCAGTTATTTCATTCTTCTACCTGTCTTTTTCTTTCCTTTCTTCCTTTCTTTTTTTCTGGTGCTGGTGATTGAACCCAGGGACTTGTGCATAATAGACAAGAGCTCTACCATGCTGAACTCCATCCTCAGAGTCAGTTTTTCTTTCCTGTGGTCTATATTGCTTTATTTACTAGTGTTAATAACTTAATTTTGGATTGTACATAGCTTATCTATTGGCAGTAAGGATCCCTTGGGGAAGTGGACTCTGTCCTGAGAATTGTGGGTTCAAGGGTGGACTGCGAGACTTCTGGGAGGAATAGTGAAGAAAAATCTGAGCAGATGGGAGGGCTGTGGGATGCCTCTCCTGGTGTTAACTGTTCCTGTTCAGGGAACTCTCACCCAAAGGTAAGGAAGGGCCAGGTGCTGGGGCACCAGTCCAGAGATGCTTCAAAAGGACACTTTTTTTTTTTTTTTTTTTTTTTGTAATAGGGATTGAACTCAGGGGCACTGGACCACGGAGCCACAACCCCAGCCCTATTTTGTCTTTTATTTCAAGACAGGGTCTCACTGAGTTGCTTAGTGCCTCACTTTTGCTGAGGCTGGCATTGAACTTATGATCCTCCTATCTCAGCCTTCCAAGCTGCTGGAATTACAGGCATGTGCCACCATGCCTGGCCAGAGGGACACTTTTAAGGTGGCATTACTGAATACTATTCTGTCCTTCAACTTTGCCCTGGGGGAATGTTTTTCTTTAAATCACTGAAAAGAAGAGACTCTAGTAAAAATGAAACAATCAGGCTACCCTTCGTAAAATGAATGAGTAGCACTAAAAATGCTGGGGAGTGCCTCTTCCCACCTCAGTGAGAACTGCAGCGTTGGCAGTTGTGCCAACCTGGGCCACACTGGTTGCCAGAGGAGTGGTGTTCAGGGAACAGAAGGAAATCTTTAGTTACTTGTGAGCTGCCCAGGACCCTGGCTGTCCACTGGAGGAGCAGAATTCTAATGAGGGACACTTAGAGAAGCTCCATTGTCCTTAGGGAACCATACCTGGCTGTGACAGCCTCAGCATGCTCATTCATAATGGGTTAGGGACCTGACAGGGGAGCAACAGAGCAACTGTCATTCATTGGGATTTGCTAAGAGAAGATACTGTTTAACTCAGTTGACATGCTCCTATGAGATGGCTTTGCGGCATTGCCACTGTCCCTCATCCAATTTCAGTAGTGAAAATGGAAATATAAAGATATACCAAGCAAATACAAATCTTGTTAACTCAGTTTACAGAGCATCTGTGTTTGGGTGAACCAGTCTTTCAAGGATATGCACATTGCTCTGTGAGGTAGCAAGGTGGATGCTGATGTCACTTAAGTTGACAGTAGATGACATAAGATGAGGAGCTCCAGGGTAAAAAAGTTGTACAAAGGGTCCATGCTGAAAGATGCTCCAATAGAAGGCATGTTCTGCTAGACAGAGCTCTTGCCAAATTTGCTCACTGATGATTTTCCTGCCTGGAACACAGTAGGAGCACAAGTATGTGTTGAATCAGTGAAGCTGGAATGACTCAAATTATAAAGAAACCGCTCCTTTTCTACCACAGGCAGAATTCAGTTTTCTCTGCTTTGTAACCTTGGTTTGAACATAGGACTTAAAAGTCTGGGCCCATTCAGGGTACAGTGGACTCACACTGGTGATCTTAGCCACTCAGGAGGTGGAGGCAGGAGGATCATGAGTTTGAAAACATGCTGGGCAATTTAGCAAGACCCTGTCTCAAAATGCAAAATAAAAAGGGCTGGGGATGTGGCTCAGTGGTAGAGTGTCTCTGGGTTCCCTTCCTAGTATCAAAATAACAAGAACAACAAAAACACCCCCCCCCAAAAAAAAAAAAAGAAAACAAACCTCTGGGCATGGTGGTGATTTTGAACTAAGGGAAAGACAGAGGAGAGAGGAGAGGAAGAGGAGGCAAAGGGTACCTGCTGAGGAAGATGCTCCTCTATCAGTGAGAGGGTCTTGAATTCAAACCATCCCTTCAGAGTCCTTCTCTGTGCAGTCAATTCAACTTCACAAAATATAGTGGAATCTTGGCTGTACATAATGGCCAGAGAGTCCTGATGACCCTCCCCTCCCCTGGACTGTCATCCTATTTCTTAACATGTTTTGGTCAACCTCAAGTAAAAGTTCACATGATGAGCAATTTCTCATATGAAAACTTCGTTTGTGTACCTCTCTCCCCCAACTTGATTTATTGCTTTCTGGGATGAAGGATTGGTTGGGTTTAAAGACGGGGAGAAGAGGGGCTGAGCCCAGATTGCAGCAGACAGGGCGAGTGCCCATGATGACCAGAGACCTGAGAGCTGATGGAGGGATCCAGGAAGGGGCAGTCCAGCCCAGGGATGAGTGATTTCCATATTCTGGCCTCTTCTTGCTCCACCCCTGAGGCAGTGGAAAAGCTGGGGCTGATCTCTGTGTGGGTGAGGGTTAGGCTGCTTGCTGAAGGGTGGCTGATGCCCACTGGTCCCTTAGTGAATGCAGCAGGATGGGCTCCCCGGCAGTATATTTTTTTTCCATTTGGCCAGCAGATGGCAATACCTCCCTTCAAACAGAATCAAAGTCACTGATTTGGGGAACACAAAATTGTGGCTTATGTTGAGGACCTGGAGCTGCCCTATAGATTTGGTTCTGGAATTGGGGACGGTTTGGCCACCTTGACTATCATGGAGTTAACCTGATTATAGATTCCATCTTCATTCATTTGTTCAATCAACAATCATCGAGAGCTTACTATGTCCAACCTAGTCCTGGGCTGTGTTGGGGCAGGGATGTGATACAGCAATTAACAAGATCCCGCAAAAGCATTCCCAGCATGGTCTTACAACCTGGAAGGGAAACAGACATTAAGCAAAGAGTTTCAAAGCAATGGGTTCATTTCAATTGTGGTAAGATCTACAGATGATCGATATAAAGTGCTCTGAGACCATATTAACAGAAAGAATTTGATCTTCTCTGGGGGATCAGGAAAGGTTGTCAATACATATCCTAACAACACCCATCCCTTCTTGTCCCCTGCTAAACCTGCCATCACACATGCCATTATATTTTTATTTTAACACTTTGTGTGTGTGGGTGGGGTGGGGTACTAGGATTAAACTTGGAAACACTTAACCACTGAGATACATCCCCAATACATTAATTTTTTATTTGAGGCAGGATCTTGATTAATTGCTGAGGCTGGCCTTGAACTTGCAATCCTCCTGCCTCCCGAGTTTCTGGGATTACAGGCATGTGCCACTGAACCCAGCCTATGTTTATAACTGATGGACTGTCCCTAAACATTCCATCATACTCCCCCTAAACAATCCCATCACAGACTCTACTGCAGACCTTGATTATAGACCCCATTTCACTGCCCGCTCCTCCCTCCCTTAACCATTAACAAATCCTTCAACCTTTCTTTCCCATCTCCTCCACATGATTGTTGCAAATCCTACTGCTCACCACGCCAGGGTATCTCATCAAACTCTCAAACAATGCTACTCTTACTCATCTTGTCATTCCTGATGCCTCCTGCTGACAGCTACCTGACAGCTAATATATTCTTAAAAATATTTGGCAAACCAGTGTCCAGATTTTTCAATAGAGCCAGGGTCACAGTTCCCAGACTGAAAAGGTTAGCTTTCTTCCTTCAGCAAACAGCCAAGGTGGAAGTGGCTTACCTTTGGATGCTCCCTTGCCCCCACCCAGCCCCATCATCCTAGACAGCTCCTCAGAAGGTAGGTGGTGCTTGAGCACAGGTCTTAGTCCTGGGCTTTGACTTGCTCTAAGTCATACCCGTTCTAGGATCTGTGGTCACCCTTCTACCTCCTCCTTGGAATGTACCAGGCTCTTGATCATAGTCCTGCCAACCAGGCTCTTAGTCAAGTCATCAATTTCCCCTTTTCTCCTCTGAAGGGCCAGGCATACCAGAAGAGAATGTCCCAGTGCTGGAAGAAACAGACCTAAGGGATCAGCTAGTTTGACATCCTCTGTTCCCTCTTGGTTCCCTACCCACTTCTATTCATCTAGCTTTTGTTTTGGGAATATATATCCACAGCCATCTTACTTAGTAGGCAAGAGCTGGAAGGAAACACAAGACCCAGTCTAACTCCCTCATGTACCGAGTAGAGAAACTGAGGTCCAGAGAGCATATGTCATCCGCCCATGCGGCACCCCAGGTCAGGGCAGAGCCAGATCTCCTAAGAGCACTCCATGAAGCGTTCCTCTAGAGGCCACCCTTTATGCAGTCTCTTTGTTCACATTAGCCAAGAAATGCTACTTTCTTTAGGAAGGCACGTCCAATGCGAACCACTCCTGAGATTGCATTTCAAAGATTGATAGACATGGCTTTTGCATTATCTGCTGTTTCGGATTAGCTATGCTGCGGCTTCATTCTTTAGGGCTGATATTGGGGGTGAGAGGGATGGGGAGCGGGGGGTGGAGAGTCAATTTTGAGTCCCTCTCAGAGGCCCCGAGCTCCAGCCTGTGAGATGGGGCTCGAGAAGGACAGGGCGATCCAGCCTATATTTTCCATCCGTCAGGAGATTTCATTGTTTAAACAAACATTTCAGCGAAGCCATCCAGCTGGGCAGTGATTTATGGCTCTGGCTACAGTTTTTCCCCAACAAAGATAAACAATCCTGCAACTCTTGGGACTGGGACTCCTGGTTCTAATAACTTGGAGTTGGCGGGACCACGCCAGCCATAGCCTGGTCTGGGGTTTGGTTAGGATCTGTTCGCACTGGTCCTGTGGCTGAGCCGCAAACCTTGGGGGACCATGTTGTGTTTGGAAGATGGAACTGTTGCCTCTGGGGCAGGGGAGAGTGGCTGGAAGGAGAGAAATAGCTCAGGGTTGGGGCTTCAAACCCACTCCCTCTTCTGGAAGGTCAGCGATATTTGGCATTCTTCCTGGCAGATATTGGGTATTTTTGGTTCTTCTGTTTTTCTTTCTTTTGGTAACAGTACATTAGTTTCCTTCTCTGGAGCTGTGTCAGCTTGTCCAGTGTGCCTGGTGTGATTGTAGACTCCCCTCCACCCTTGGCTCCCCTCATGGATGTGAGCTCAGGCCTACCCAGTAATACATTCTTGTGGTCATCAAATTTGACCAAGGTGTTTGGGGGCAACTAACCCAATGCAAAACAGCTAAGGGCAGCAAGACCTTTGCAGGGGCTGCTGAGAGAAAGGCTCATTCTCTTTCCCTTGGGACTTGAATAGGGGATGATGTGAGAGAATAATTGATCACTAGAGCTGTTACTGCCATCTTGCTTCCAAGGGAGAGAGCCTTCCTGAACTAATATACAGGAAGTGAGGCTGAGGACTAGAGAGAAAAACAAGCTCTGGTGACAACACTGGCGTACCTGAATCTACCCCAGTACTCTTTTTATTTAAAGATTGGGTATTCTTTCTTTCTTTTTTTAAGAGAGAGAGAGAGAGAGAGAGAGAGAGAGAGAGAGAGAGAGAGAGAGAGAGAGAATTTTAATATTTATTTTTTAGTTTTCGGCGGACACAACATCTTTGTTGGTATGTGGTGCTGAGGATCGAACCCGGGCTGCACGCATGCCAGGCGAGCGCGCTACCGCTTGAGCCACATCCCCAGCCCAAGATTGGGTATTCTTTCACTTGTGACTGAGAAAGGGTAAACCCATAGCTGCTATCTGACACTGTGGGAGAGATCAACTAGGGCAGGCAGCTCCAGCCCCCCATCTAGATGCCATGATTTAGCAAGAGAACAGCAACTGCCTCCTAGTCTCCAGCTGGCCAAATGAGTCCATGTCATCTAGGCAGAACTGTTGGTCTTAACTGTCATTGCTCTTGAGGGACTTTGGATGGAAGCAGGCATAGGTTGAATGTGGAGAGAGCATGGAGGTGGTCTTGGGAGATATCTTGGACTCACTCACAGGACAGGCGGTGAGAACAGGCTTCTATTCATTCATACCTCAAGAAGTGTGAGGTTTCTGAAGCATAGTTTAAAGTTCAAGTGTCGTAAAAGGAAAAGGCTGATATGTAAAAATAAAACATAAAATGCCTTAAATAAAGTCAAAAGACAAGAACAAGCGGGGAAAACATTTGCTGTACAAATGACAAAGGGTTGGTTTCCTAAATATATGAAGAGCTATAGTGAAGAAAGAAAAAAAGGACATCTGATTGAAAAATGGGCAAAGTGTGTGAGTAGACATTTCACAGGAAAAAAAATTACAAATGTTATTCAACATATGAAAAGATAATAATAATAATTAACATTTATGTGGAGCTTTATCTTTATTTTCACATTTATTTTTTATAATAACTCTGTGAGGAATGTTATCATTATGATGTCATTTTACGGATGAGAAATTGAAAACAGAAATTAAATAAATTGGCCAAAGTCACTCAGCTAATAAGTGGTTGGGTTAGGATATGGACCTAGACAATCGGGGACCAGTTTGACTTCTTATCCACTTCTGTTTAACCTTACCTACATTACCTACTATAGTTATTTTTATTTTTGAAGTACTGGGGAGTGAACCCAGGGGTGCTCCACCTTGGAGCCACATCCACAGTTCTTTATAGTTTTTATTTTGAGACAAAGTCTCACTAAGTTGCTCGGGTTGGCCTTGATTTTGCGGTTCTCCTACCTCAGCCTCCTGAATAGCTGGAATTATAGGCCTGGGCAACTGTGGTTGGCCTTTACCTATTTTAAAAGAAATTCAAATTAAAACTGCACCAACACATCATCCTTTATAAGTTAGATTAACAAAGATCCAAATGTTTGGTGGAAGGTTGGTAAAACTCTGGAGGAAAACAGTCCTCTCACATATTGCTGGTGGAAGTGTGAATTGGAACACTATTTTGGAGGACAATTTGACAATGTCATAAAAAATTTAAATACACATTTGCCTTGATCTAGAAATTCCATTTCTAGCATTTTTCTAAAAAATACAGTGGGAAGTAAACAGAGATTTTTTTTTTACAGTTTGTAACATCAAAAGTCTGGAAACCAGCACCGTATCCATCCATAGGGGCCTTGGTGTGTGGATTTAGGAGGATATTGCTGATGAGAAGAATGAGGCTGCTTGTATGTGTGTCCAGGAATAAGCTCTAAGATATGTCAGTCATTAAGAGGAAAAGGCAAGGAGGAGAATAGGGTATAGAGCATGTTCTACATGTGCATGTTCATGTATGCTGGCAAGGAGACAGTACCTGACTCTGGGGAAGAGAGCAGGATGCCAGGGGTAGGGGTGAGAGGAAGCAAGGTTTTCATTGCATATGCTTTGCTATTGTTGAAAAGCATTTAAAAAATATTTTCAAGTATCTCCTTTAAAATTTTTTTCAAAAATGTACAATAATGCAGTGCTAATTATGCTAATAATTATAGCGGAACAACCACCACAAAGTAATATGTGATTGTCATTATTCATCCAAGGTCCATCTTGCCATTCCATTTGTCCCACCCTGGGAAAAAGAAGCCAGTTGTGTTGTAGGATTGTTCACAGTACTGAGGGGTTGAGGATCGGGGCCTGGGGCTTCAGTTGGCTTTACGAGGGAAGAAGAATCCTACTGGTTATCATTATTTATAATAGAAACACCTGACCTCTTTTGCCTCTTCTAGAAAAAGGGAGGTGAAAGAGAAACTGAAAGGCCAGAGTGGCAGAAGCCCAGAAACCAAAGAGGGTTCCTTCTGTTTTTGTGATGGGGAATGAACCCAAGGTCTTGAGCATATAAACATGCCCTTTACCACTGAGCTATACCCCAGTCCCATTGTTGTTATTATTATTGGTACTGAGGATTAAACCCAGGAGTGTTTTACCACTGGGCTTCATCCCCAGACCTTTTTATTTTTAATTTTGAGATAGGGGCTCACTAAGTTGCTTAAGATCTTGCTTAACTGCTGAGGCTGGCCTTGAACTTGTGATGTTCCTGCCTCAGCCTCTCTAGGCACTGGGATTACAGGTGTGTGACACTATACCTGGCCCCAATGTTATTTTTAAAAGATGTTTTATATATTAGCATTTTCTTCCACCCTTTAATCAAGTATTTATTTATTTATTATTATTATTTTAGTGCTAGGATTGAACCCAAGCCTCATAGATACAAAGTACACACTGTACCCCAACCCCCTTTCTTTCCCTTAAAAACAACAACAACAACAAAACAAACCCTAAAGTTCCTTTTGAAGTATTCTAATCTGTTTCAGGCAAACACAGGAAAAAAGATGGTGTCCATGCCGGGCTAGAGTGGTGTGGCCAGCGAGGGGAAGGAGTTGGGGAGCCCAGCATGAGCTACTCTTTGTCACTCCTCAGGGATCTTGCTTTTGGTACTCTTCACCAGGTGTTGTTCTCTCTGAGGATCTCCAGGTGATGTGTGGAGGCTCTGAATGAACTCTAAGAAATTGGAACAGGATGGGAGACAGAGGGGAAGAGACTTTAGAATAGAACTTGGAAACTTAGGGTACCCTAGAAAAAGGGAGGCGGAAGAGGAACTGAAAGGCCAGAATGGCAGAAGCCCAGAAACCAAAGATAGGATAAAAACAATGTAGGAGAATTTGTTTTATAAACAACACGGCAAATAATACCTTTGTGGATTTCTTGGTGCACTTGTCCAATTCTCTAGAAAAAGATTTTTGAAGTTGAATAGCTAGGTCAAGGTTATCCATATCTTATTTTTTTGAGACAGGGTCTTGCTATGTTGTATGGGCTTGCCTTGAACTCCAGGGCTCTAGGGATCTTCCTGCCTCAGCCTCCTGAGTAGTGGAGACTCCAGGTGTGCACCTAAACACATCATCAGATTGCACTCCATTGAGATTTTATCAATCTCACCTGGAAGTTCGAGAGGTTTCCTCTTCTCTTACACGTTTGCTGGTTATTTTAGAAAGATTTTGAGGCAGAGGGATGGAAATTTGTGGGATCTTATATCTCACATTCTTATTCTTATTAAGAGGTGAGATTCTGCTAAAGTTCACATCAAGGGGCTACTTGGTAAGAATGAGCTCAAGGACAGTTGAGAAAATCAAGGTGACAGGGCTTGGGGCCACTACTGTAGGAACAGGTGAGATCTGATGATGATTGGTCAAATTGTGATATCTTAGCCAGGTGTGGGTGGCACATGCTTGTAATGCCAGTGACTTGGGAGGCTGAGATAGGATTGCAAGTTTGAGGCTAGCCTGGGCAACTTAGTGAGATCCTGCCTCAAAATAAAAAATAAAAGGGTGGGGGTATAGCTTAGGGGTAGAGCACCCCAGGTTCAATCCCCAGTACCACACACACACACACACACACACACACACACACACATGCACATGCACACACACGTGCACATGCATACACACACACACAATTGCAGTGTTGTTAATTGCTTTGGTCTGTAGGACCACCTCCTTTTCTCTGCAGCACTTTTGGGGTGGGTGTGTGTTGGGGACTGAACTCAGGGGCACTTGGCCAGTGAGCCACATCCATACCTATTTTGTATTTTATTTTATTTTATTTTATTTATTTTATTTTTTTTTCTAAACATTTATTTCTTTAGTTTTTTTTAGGTGGACATAGTATCTTTATTTCACATTTATGTGGTGCTGAGAACCGAACCCAGTGCCTCACGTATGCTAGGCGAGTGCGCTATCACTTGAGCCACATCCCCAGCCCCTATTTTGTATTTTATTTAGAGACAGAGTCACTGAATTACTTAGGGCCTCGCTTTTGCTTAGGCTGGCTTTGAACTTGCAATCCTCCTGCCTCATCCTCCTGAGCCACTGGGATTACAGGCGTGCACCACCCTGGCTGCTCTGAGGCTTTTTAAATGAGGAATTCCACTTTTAGTTGAAGAAAAGAGAATGGGATGGACGGTTCAATTTAACTCTAGGAACATTAATTTTCGTGCCTGTTATATGCCAATTACAAGGCATGTAAACATGGGTAAGAGCCTGTTCCTAAGGGGCTTCTGTCCAACAACAGGTATAGACCCACTAGTGATGATCATAGACCTACTAGTACTAATCACAGTACATAGAAGAGAGAGAAGAGGTTATAGATGTGATCTGAGGAAAGAGGAAGCACCTGGATGAGTTCCATCGGGAGAGGCTTGGCCAAAAGGCTAAGTCCAAGGCCGGGTCTTAAGGGTGGGTGGGAAGGACTTGTATGCCTATTTGCTCACCAAGTGAGGTAGGATATGAGAAGCCCTAAGTGGATGTCTGCCATCCAGCGAGGCTGTCTGTGTTAGAACTAGGTCTATTTAACCCTCATTCAGCTTCGGGGGGACCACTGGGGTTTGAGCTGCTTCACAGTAGATGTGTATGGGCTGATGATGGTGCTGGGGCCTGAAGGCCCAGTTTCTTTTTGTTGATGATTCAGGTGACCTGGACATTGTGGGACTGGGTAGGGGTAACTTGGATAGGATAAGGCAAAGTCCAGTCCCATGTTGCTGCTGTCAAAGGAGGAGCCGCTCGGGTAGGTCCACCAGGAAAATCAGCCACTGCTGTCTTGGCTGGTGCCTGGAGTCTGGGTGCCAGTTGGGTCCCTCACCAAGGACCCTGGCTGTACATTTTCATCCCATCTCCATGAGCTCTTCATTTCAGGGCTGAGGCCTGGACCGACCAGTTTCTCTGCTCCTATCATTTTCCCTCCCTCTTGCCTCCCCTCATCATTTAAGTGGACTCCTCACTGTTTATTTTTAGGGATATGGAAGAAGGGTGGAAAGAAACCCTACTCTCTCTCAAGATGTTTTTTCTAAATATTTCAATCTTTTCCAGACATCAAAGCTCGTCTTTCCCTTTTTCTCCCTATCCCATCCCTCCCTGGAGGCAGAGAGCATCCAACAGTCTGGCGGCTGGATAGGAGTTGGGGGTGGGGTGGGAAGACAGAAGGAAGGGAAGAAATGGGTCATTATCTCAAAAATGTTTTCTCTTGCATTTTAGTTGTTGGCTTTGAGATCACTGCCCACCTGGTAGCTGAACATGTAACTTGCATGTAACATGATAAATGAGAATTGCTTGGGGTCCTGTCTTGCAACTAGGATATCGAGTGTCATGCAGGTTAGGATCAATCTCTGCAGACCAGCATGGCATGGATTCCTCTAAATCCTTCAGTTTCCCCAAGGAACAGGGGGCAGCAGACTCAGGCTCAGAACTCCCTGCCCTATGGTTACACAGACTGACTTAGCACCTTGAGCCTCTGGTCGCTTGGTTTTCCCTGCACTGTTTGCCCACTTTGGGGGGAGGGATGAATCTTGGGGGAGTTTGTGTTATAAAGAGTGGAACCAGGTGTTCAGGAGGATTGCAGGAATGGGATGTAATGTGAGCCTCTTTTTCAGGCTTCTCTTTGTTCAGGTGACATCTTGGGGTGTTCAATTTTGTTGGCTTTTGCAGTGCATCAACTTAGGTTCCTTCTCTTGGGGCTGCCCATGGCATGGGCTACCCAGGTGGGCTGTAGGCAGGAGACAAGAGTGTGAGCAGCAACTGGGAGAGGAGTTCACAGGACACAAGAGGACCTCTGAGGCAAGGGGTGAGGAGTGAGAACAGAGTTGCCCAAATCTGCCAAGCAGAGAGGAGGCCCGATGAAAGTCGCAGAGTCTGATAATCTTCCATCTTCAGAACTTTTCATTTGAAGCATGAAATTGAATCAGGTGTTTAAAGATCCTGGAGAAACAAACGAACAAATAGAAGAGCAGAGAAGGGAATCTGTGGGCAGGTGTGGCATCTGTATTGTTATTACAGTGAAGACAGATATTGAAACTGGCTTGAGATAGGGTTTGGAATTCTGCTATGTTGCCATGGGTAAACAGGCCCTGGGGGGAAAAATTGCTTTTCATTTCCTGAGATAGGAAGGGTAGGAACAGGGTCGGGGAGGAGGTGGTCATGAATTTCTGAAGACAGCAGTATCTGCATCCTCCTTAGCCAGGGAGATGTCAGGTTGTAACTAGATGGCAAATATTTCACCACAAAGAGAATCTGTCAGAGAGAGGGCACATCCTGGGTCAGGGGCCCCATGTGTCTGGTGCCGATGCTGTCTGGTCAGCCACCTGGCTTTCTTGAGCTCCTACTGTGTGCTCAGCTGGTACTACTATCCTGTCATACATTCCAGGACATTCCCTTGTATTCTACATGAATACATCCTTGGAAAATGACCCAGTTATCTATTATACAACTAACCACCACAAAACTTCATGACTTACCAATTTATTATCATTTTTTTATGGTTTTAAGGGTTGATTGGGCTCTGCCAGGTGGTTCGCACTAGGGATCTCTCCTCTGGTTGCACTCAGATGTCAGGTGGTCTGCAGTCATTTGTAGGCTTTGTTATAATTTAGATATGAAATGTCCCTCAAGTGCTCATGTGTTGAAAGATTGGTCCCTAATGCAGCAATATTCAGAGGCTGGGCTTTTGGGAAGTGATAGGATCATCCTTGGATTAATACCTTGATGCATTCATGATTTAAATGGACTCTTGGGAAGTAATGGAAGCTATAGGAGCTGGGCCGTACTTGGAGGGAGTGGGTCCTTGAGGGCATGCCTTTGGGGACCATATCTTGTCCCTAGTCCTTTCCTTCCTCTCTCTCTCTCTCTCTCTCTCTCTCTCTCTCTCTCTCTGCTTTCTGGCTTCCATGAGGTAAGTAGCTCTGCTCCAACACCCACTCCGCCATTGTTACCGCTGTTGACCGGTGACGAGTCCTTGCTTCCCCAATGTTGAAGAATAACACCAGAGAGCACGCCGAGGCAAGGTCAGAGTAGAAATTAGAAGTTTATTAAAGGACAGCAGAAAAGACTTCTCCCGGAGGAAGAAGGGGACCCAAGAGGTGAAATCCATGGAAATGCAGTTGTTTCCCTTTTTTATAGTTCTTTCAGTGATGGAATGTAGGTTGGAAGGCCCAGGGGTGGGACACAGGTGGGCCAAAGAAGTAATCTGGGCAGGAAGGACTTCATTAACACTTCTTTGGGATGGACTTTGGGCCTAGCGCTTTTCTCGGGACTTCATTAACATTCCGTGAGTTGTCCTGCGTTCCCGGAATTCATTCTCAGCATAGCCTCCATTTTAGATTTTACTCGATATTAGACCGGATTTACCTAACTACACTGACTACCTAATTTTAAATCTGGCTTCATTCCCCCCTCTAATTTTGGGAACTCCTTACTGCTGTAAGGAAAGGGGGTGAAGATCCTTCTGGCTTCTTCATGCTGAAAGGGGACTATGAGGGGCAAGCAGTTTGGAGTCCCCTTTAAAAATCAGGTCTATCGAGTGGTCCATGATAGAAGTCCAATTGAGAAGTAATAGGCTGGAGGGCCATTTGAGTGATGGGTGGTCTATAAGAGAAACAAGAATTCATTAGTACTGGAACCAGATTGATGCAGCAATAAATGCCACAGCACAGGAATATGCCAATGAGTATGATGACAAAGACAAAGACTAACAATGTTTTCCACCAGGAAATACCAGAGAACCAGGAGCTAAGATATTGTTTCCATGACAAAGTTGGCGAGGACATGGCTTTTATCTGAGCATGTAAATCTTTAAGGATATTTGTCACATTGTCAGAATTGTCAGGGATGTAAACACACCATTTAACTTTAATTTTAAAACTTTATCTTAAACATCCAGCAAATCAATTTCAACAGCCTTATATTAAGAGTACTGGGCTTTGATGTCTATCTCTCTATCCTGTAGGTGATAACTCATTATCTTAAATTAACCCAGGTTGTGTGTTCTTAAAGCAGTACCTCTGCAAAACATTAACAGGCAATCTTTAGACCATTTATAAGAAAACTATAAAATAAAATTAACAAGAGTAAAAACATATTTAGTTCATGTAATAGCTACCTTGAATTTTGGCAGAGTTATACATTATAATCCCCTGTTTGAGATCCTAGTAATTGTGACAAAAAACAACTTTTGGACACAACTTTAAATGTACTGAAATTTGGCCTACTTCTTTCATAGTCACTTTCACATGTAGTGAGATGGGACACAGAGTCTTATCTCAGGTAAGGCGGGGTTCTTCATAAGTCTTAAGTACTATAGTTCTGAAGCTGATCTTTGCTTTTTAGACATCATTTTTATAAAGTCTACATAAATTGTTGTTCAAATTCACATGAATATTAGCTAACACAATATAATATCACACCTAAAACATGAATTAAAGAAAAGCTGAAAGCTTTTAACCTTTTGTAGAAAAGTAGCAAAGTACTTTTGTGTTTTGCAATAAAACCTTTACACAGATTAGGCTCTCATTAACTTAAAAATACATATAAATTGTATCTTAGTGTAAAAAGTAACATAGAACTACATATCTTATTAATAACAAGTTTAGTTATAGAACACAAATGATATAAATAAATCTCCAACATGTTTTTCTTTTAAGCCTAAAATTACCATACAACTTTAGAACACCAGATTGATATAATGCTCTTTCTAAAGCTTCTACCTTACAGACTTGTATACCTGGAAGATATGAACACATTAATAGCACCACAATTACATTGATGTTTTTATATTAACCAAGTTTAGCTTTTTAAAGAAATAACATAGCACAATTCTCTAAAACAACAGTACTTGTTTAACCAGCTGTTTAAATGTGATCTGAATTTGGGGAGGAGTGGAGAGATGGGGGAGGCAGCTCCACAGTCTTCTCTGGACAATTCCTCCCTCCTAGTTCATAGCCAGACTCCTGGCCTGTCCTCAAGGCACAGGGCATGCCTTCTTCCAGGGTAGGAAATTACCCAGCCCAGTCTCTAACTGGGGCACAAAGAAGCACCACCCGTTTACAGACAATACCCAGTTTCCTTCAGGGGTATCATTCTACTGTGATAAATATGCACATTAACTTTAATATTATTATTTTGGTACTGGGGTTTAGCCCAGAGGCACTCAACCACTGACCCACATTCCTATCTCCCCCTTTTATATATATATTTTATTTTGAGACAGGGTCTCACTAAATTTCTTAGGGCTTTGCTAAGTTGCTGAGTTTGGCTTTGGACTCACAATCCTTCTGCCTCAGACTCCCAAGCAGCTGGGATTATAGGTGTGCCCCACCACGTCCAGTCACAACAGTCTTTTGATTGAACTCATTAACAGGACCTCTTTTCCATCAGCGGTAGCTAACCCATTTCCACCTTTGTGAGTCCAAGAGGACTCAGGAGGATGCTGCTTCCTGGGGAGCCAGTTTCAGTATTTCTCTAGAAAGAGACACTTTCTAGAGAAAGGCAAATGGCCCATCTGAGGCCCAATGAGCCTTGGCTGGTGCTGGTCAGTTGTCTGCTTGCTTTTGGTTTGATTCCTTGATCTTCCAGTGTTGCCCTTCAAGGACTGTGTTCCCCAGGCTCCTTGACCTTTGGCTTCCAGGTGAGTTTAACCAGTGGGACATGGGCAGGTACTGGTAGAGGACTAGACTAGAAGGTGGCAGTCAGTGTATTCCTTTCTCTCGGCTTCCTATGGTATCTTTGGCAGAAGCTGGTTCTCTTCATGGCTCCAGCTCACATCACATGGGCCTTTCTGTGGTTGTGCTTTCCACTGGATGGTCCTGGCTTCTTGGCTTTCCCATCACTGTGTAACTCTTCTATTAAATTCCTTCTGTTGGTCCCACCCCAAATATATAAGAATTGTAGTTGCTCTGGCGCTGAGGATTGAACCCAGGGGTACTCAACCATTGAGCCACATCCCCAGTCCTTTTTTTGTATTTTATTTAGAGACAGGGTCTTGCTAGGTTGTTTAGGGCTTTGCTAAGTTGCTGAGGCTGGCTTTGAATTTGTGATCCTCTTGTCTTCTGAGACACTGGGATTATAGGCATGCTCCACCATGCCCAGCTGCGTTGCGTTCTTGTCAGCACTTGGTATTGCTGATAATTTTTAGTTTATCCACTCTAATATGTACATGTGATTTTAATTCACAAGTCTCTAATGACCCAAGATATTGAACATCTTTTAAAATGTTTTTATTTGCTGTTCATATATCCTGTGTAAAAGTCCTGTAGAAAGATTTAAAAATATTTTCTCTCACTCTGCATCTAGTGTTTTCATTCTATTAACAGCATCTTTCACAGAGTAAAGGCCATTAATGTTAATGAAGGAAAATTAATAAATTCCCTCCTGTTGGAAAGGTCTAGACTGATGTTATGGGTCATTCTACCTTTTAGGTATCCAGGAAGCCCTGGAGATCAGGGAAGCTCCTGTGACACAGTTTTTCCAAGACTGGAGGCACAGTTCTAACTCCAGAGTGGATTCCACAGTCTCAGCTACAGAGGATCCATGGGGTATTTACAGCAGCAATCATATCCTAGAGCATAGAGCAGACTGCAAAGGCAGCCTGGCCTGCTCTCACCAAGCCCATGTCACTAGCTCCTCAGACCAACTTACTAGGGAGGAAGAAGAGTTCAGGGGTGGAGGGTGGTGTGGCTGGTGTGCCCACTAGGGTGGGGTGAGGGTGCATTAGTGACTGTTTAATCTTTTTTTTTAGCTGTAGATGGATACAATATCTTAATTTTATTTATTTATTTTTATGTGGTGCTGAGGCTCGAACCCAGGGCCTCACATGTGCTAGGCAAGCGCTCTGCCACTGAGCCACAACCCTGGCCCCTGACTATTTACTCTTACGGGGCCCTTTCATGTGGTGTCTACTTTCACTGCTCACACCCCAGTCAAAGGCTGTGATTAAGAGTGGGTGTGTGGTTTAGGGAAAAGTATAAATGTGTGTGTGAGGCTTAGGGGCTAATAAGGATGTAGAAGATGTGGGGCTTATCAGCCTACACACATGAATATGGGTTAGTTTCCTCTGTGAGGATGTGGGTCTTGTGTGGATGAACTTATGCCAGGCCCCCAAGATTACTTGGTCTCCCAGACAAAATCTTCTGGAGTCAAGAGCGTGACATGGGTCCAGAAAGGAGTGGGTATTAGCTGAGCCTAAGAATAGGACACGTGGGAGATGAATCCAGGTCAGGGGCTGTGGGGACCCTCACCCTCCTTCTTTGGATGCCCACCTACCTCCATCTATGTTCACTACTATAGGCTGCTCCTTCCGTTGGGGCACAGAGCAGAAGCTAGTGATATGTCACTTACCATGTGACCATCAGGGGGGCTTTTCAGGCTCTGCCAGACTGTGCTCTTCATTTTGGAAAAGTTGATCCTGTAGTTCTTCTTCAGCAGCAAGTAGAGGTGGAGCAAAGAAAGAAGGCAAAGGGTAAGAATCAGGAACACTTGACAGAACTCGTGTGTGTGTGTGTGTGTGTGTGTGTGTGTGTGTGTGTGAGAGAGAGAGAGAGAGAGAGAGAGAGAGAGAGAGAGAGAGAGAGAGACTGACTTATCCCATGTGATGGCCTTCTGCCAGAGAGAGAGAGCTATTGCTCACCCTCCCGCCCTCCTACCTCTTCCCAGGTCCCTCTCTGTTTGGAAGCACAGCCTGGTTTTGAGCTTTTGCTTTTTTGTCTCACCTTCCGGTCACCAAGAAGGAAAAAGAAAAAGAGCAGATATGTTTACCCTCCAGCTTCTCTCTCCTGCAGGCTCACTGTGGGGACAGTATAGTCTTGCTGGCCCTGGTGATTGGGGCTGGGATTAAGGCTAGGCCACGCATTCAGTTCTCCTCTCCTCCCGCCAGCTGGGTACCTGTGTTCTGGTAATACCTCTGCTTCCATGAGCCTCCACCTCTGTCCTGGTCCTGGTAACCTTTCTAGTCTTTCTAGGTTTGATGTTCTGCTTTGCCCTCTCTGGTCACTGCCTGATGCCCAGATCCCCAGATCTAGCCTTCAGTTGCATTCTGGGATCTGAAGACAGATGTTCCTGTGGCTGTGTGCCTGCCTGGATGTCAGAAAACCCCTCTGGAATTGCCCATTGCTGGGATCCACCTGCTGGCAGAGATGCCCTGTTACCAAATGCTAGATGATCTGCTCCGCCCCTCCCCAGTGCTGACCATCGCTGAGCTGCCACCTGTTGTCCGTTTCCACACCCTTGTACACTGCACTGTGCCTGTCATCCTGGATGGCTGCCCAGCAGCTGCAGCGGAGGCCGTCCTGCCAGCACCTTCCCCGGCTTGATGGGTGGTCTTGTCTGGCTCCTGGCCCTCCCAGCCTGCCTCATCTGTTGCACTTCCTGGGCCACATCTGGTTGAATACAGAGCGGGGTTACCCTGGAGGGGTTCATGGCACTCACCCCCAGAGAGATGGTCATATTCCCTCAGGACTATGAGGGAGGGCTAGGACCGGAATTCAATCATGAACTACCATAAAGCTAATGTTTACTAAGGACTTATGATGTGGCATGCTCAATGATTTACCAATATTACTTTATTTGTACTTCATAATTCCTCTCTAAGGTAAGTAGTATGATGTCTCCTTTTCACAGATGCAGAAACTAAGGATATCTAAGTGAATCTGTGTAGGGTCCCCCTGCACCCAAGTTATGGAGCTAGGATTCAGATCTGGGGTGCTTGACTTCAGAGCTCAAACTCATAACCTCTTGACCAAAGTAACTCCTCAGTGACCTCTGTTCAGGGGCCTGACAGCATTCTCTATTGTCTCCAATGCCTTCTTCCTGGTCTGAGAGAATCTGACTACAGGAGAAGGCCATGGTCAAGGCTTTGGATAGTTCCTGCTTGCTTTAGAGAAGGCTGAAATAACTCACTTCAGGTCACATTCATGAGGGTTTCCCAGAGCCACACATCTCCTTGTCCTCCCCAGACGTACCCAGGCTCTTCTTCCCTTCTGTTCATTTCCTTGGGGTCAGAGATAGTCACCCAGTTAAACAGAGTGCGAAATGGGGCTTGTGTGTATGTATGACCGAATCATTCATTGATGAGTCTATCTTCTTGGGAGGCTCAGAGACTGTATGAATGGAAAAGAGAAAGGAAAAGGTACCTTGTGGGTGGCAGTAATCATGGAGGGGATGATGGAGGTTTTCTAGGAGGAAGCCATGATGCAGATCACCTTGGCATGGCTCTTTCCCAGAGAAGCCCTGGGAGAAGAAGGGGAAGAGTGAGAGCTGGGTTGGGTGGCACTTCAGTTTCCAACGGAATGATTTTATACTATGGATCCGTGATGATGGGAGAGAGATGGTTTGGATGGTGGTTGGATGGGGCTGGAGGCTAGCAAGAAGTCCACTGAGCCTATTCACTGTTTCATATTGAATCTGTGCTTTGAGATTTCTGCATCTTGCTTATTATTGGAAAAACAAGTTCTTGAGAAAGATATCGACGAGAATCTTCTTTTCTCCTACCAGCTCTCAATCACTGTTGAGTTTGGGATAAATGGCTCAGAAATGAGAGGGACATGTATTTTAAAATTCTTAAAGAAATCCAGCATGTGGGCTGTACCCAACTTAGTCAGACTCATCTTAAGTCCTTAGTCAATACATGTAGCTCTGCCGCTGGGCCTCTCTCCTCTGCAAGGTTCCTCCTGGCTGGCCTCCGTAGGGCTGGGCTGGGTAGGGAGCTGTTGCTCCTCCCTCTTCTTCCCATGTCCATTTTTGTTTGGGAGCGTGGACTAGATAAGAGCTTCTTGTTTTCAGTCCTGCTTCTTGGGCATCAAGAAGGATAAGGAAAAAAGAAAAGATATTTTTAACCTTCAGGATATTAAAACCCAAGAGAGCAGAAGGGAGTAGGACAAGAGATGGAGGGACATCCTTGTCCAGCAGTGGAGACAGTGGTGGCACAAGGCAATGTGTGACCAAGTACTTTTCTTCATAAGATATGGATTGGAGATAATTGCCTACTGTGTCTTTGGATGGCTTTGGACCAGGGTGGAAGAACTGTGTTTGCATTGGGCTCAGCCATATGCCTTGACCCTCCCTTGGCAGCAAAAATCTACTAGAGTTTGCAAGCTCTGAGGTGATCAGGAAACAGGAATATAGCTGTGAGTGGGTCAGGCTTTGTGGGGTTCTAAGGTTAGTCTTGGGGTCCTATCATGGCTCCAAGTGCCCAAAGTGTCATTTTCTGATAGTTAAAGAATTTGAAGGGGGATTCTGCCTTTGGTCTTGTCAAGGAGGAAAGTCTTTCAAAGACCAAGGTGAGAAAGAGACTGTGTAGTGAGAGTCCCTATCCCAGTGCCATGAGGGCTGGTGGAGCCCAGGCATGACCTCAGTTACACACATGCACCCCACATGGTGGACCATGTGTGCTGCTGCCTGGGCTCTGCAGGATTGGAGGCCCTCCCTCCATGCCATGCGTGGAATAGTGTGGATCTGCTGACTTGGCAATACAGGATGGGGGCTGGGCCACATCTGGAGGGGAGAGGGAAGGAGCCCCCAGTGGCTGGGCTGTGGAGGAGCTTGCCAGCCCTGCAGCCCTGCAGCCCTGAGCTCCCCCTTTCCTCCCCCCAACCACAAGAGCAGTGTAATTCTCCTCACGTTAAAAGTAAACATCTGGCAGCATCTGCAAGTGCCCAAAATAAACTAAGAACTAATAGGAGGCATTTGTGACCACAGTGGGTCCTGCATGAAGAAAGAAAGGGTGGTTCACTGTGTAGGAGCCAAAGGGGCTACTTGGCTCAACTCATTCGTTTATTGATTGATGATTAGTTAATCGACCAATGTACAAGCTCCTAGAATACCCTGCTGATGCAATTTGCCATGGCCCCAGGGCAGCAGGGACATTACATTGACTTCGTGGGGCCAGATAGTGTACCAGGAGCTGAGAATGATGGTCCTTCCTGGGGTGTCAACAAGGACCAAATATGCAAGGACCCAAGAACAATGGGAAATCTGTGTGGCAAAGCCACCAGGATCACTGCGAGGAGAAGTGTTGTTTTATGGAAATGAAGGTTGTCTGGACTTCCTCATGAGAGATCAGAAGCAGATGCCAGCGTGGAAGCAGGTAGGATTCCTCAGTGGTCGTTGTGCAAAAGGTACTCCTGGGGACAAGAAAGGAGGGAGACTGAGAGAGCCGAGGCAGCAGAAGAGGGGGCCACTTCTTTTGTGTACGTGTGGGTGGTGCTGGGATCAAACCCAGGGCCTTGAGTGTGCCAGACAAGCACTCTACCACTGAGCTATACCCCCAGCCCAAGGCAGTCACATCTTCACATCAGTCTTCTGAAGCTTGTCACTGGGGCTGAGCAGGGCGACAGTGTTGGAAGACATGGTGACGAACACATTGAATGCTGAGGTCTGATTGACAACAATCTGGAAGCAGAGCCTGGGACTAGCTGGCACCATCTGACAACTGTAAAGGGGCTTAAGGATGAAATTGGGCATATTTGAACAGCATCAAATCCATTCCTCACAGCCACACTAAATGTAAGCGACAGACAGAGAAACAAATTAATACCAAAAATGTTGCCAGCTTTCATGTTCTGGCAGGACAAATGCTTCCAACTAGGGACAGATTCACAAGCCTTCACAATTCTGAGGGCTACCATGCTTCATCACTCTCATCAGGCAGGCTGTAGTGGTGCAGGGCTCGCTGCAAAGGAGGGAGCAGAGGAACACGGACAAGGTTTTACTGCCCGGGTGCTGGGAAATCAGGCAGCCGGCTAGGACTTTAGAAATGGCCTTTACCCTAGAGCCACAAACTGGCCGCCAGCTTGGTGAATCCAACTTGTAGGCATGTTCTGTTTGGTCCACAAATGTCCTTTTTTTTTTTAATTTTGAATTTTTATTAGTAGCCCCAAATCTACAATGAGGAGAGTTAGAAAAAGCTCCAATTCCCCTTCACTAGAGCTCATGCTTGGGTTCCCCAGGTGGCCCCCGGAACTATTGATTCCTTCTGCTGCCCCATGAACTGAGGTCATGCCTGGGATCCACCAGCCCTCATGGCACTGGGATAAGGACTCTCACTACAGAGTCCCTTTCTCACTTTGCTGTTTCTTTCTTTTTTTTTTTTTTTTTTTAATGTTTTAGAGAATTAGAGGGAATAACTTTCTGGAAGTCCAACTGAAATGAAGGTTATATAACAAAGTAAAGTTTGGTCCCACTTTAGGTAAAAAGATGGAATCACTCCTTTAATACATTGAAACTATGCTCTAAGTAAAACCATTTTTATTAACCAAACATCACAACGTGCATGAACATTTTTGAAAAATGAAGAAAAAATATGAATTAGTTTGTCATCCTTGCAGAAGTATCTGTTCTGCGTATTTCCTTCCAGTCTTTTCCACTTTCATTTTTACATGCTGCGATTTGCATCCCGCTTTTTGCATTTAACCCCACAATTCTACATTTTCTCATATTGTATGATCCTCATGTTTTGTGATTCTAAATAATGTTGCAAGGGACATCTATGCGTATTTTAATCTCTCCACATCTTGAATTATTTGCCCAGAATGTATTTTCAGAAGCAGTGTGAGGGCTACAGAAAGACTTGAGCTTGAAAGAGTTAATCTGCAAGTTCCTAACCCAAAAGTGCCCTGTAGAAATCTCTTCATCTCAGCAAATTGTTGGAGAGGCTATAGGAAAAAAAAAAAAAAAAGGTCATTTCAACATATGTGATAGGATTGTGGGTAATTAAAAAAAATCTTCAGCATGTGAAGTCCATTCCAGGAATAGCACTATCTTGAGACCCAAGTCAAATAGTATTAAATATGCTAAGCAGAGATCTATGTTTGAAGAAGAAACGTACTTGCTCTTAACAGCAAAATGCTGCATAGCTCTACAGTGGAGTCAGAAGACTCTACATAGCATCAAAGACCTGTTAAAAAAATACAGGAGGCCACGATACAAGACAAACTGTCTTCCTCAATTACAACAGCTCTGCGCCTTAAGTATAGTCGTCATTTCTTAGAATAATGGCTGCCTTTAAATTTTTTATTGATGGCAGAAAAAAATGACTAAACAAGACCAGAGCATTTAAAGGTAATTTATATCCTATATACAGCCTGGAGAGTGGTGTAAACAAGGTGGATGTCATAAAATGAAATCTGATACAGATAACCTCACTACTACCTTCTGCATAAGTTCAGATGAATTCAGGGCCTTAAATCTCCAAGCAGTGGAAAGCAAAGCCTACTGTCTATTTTATTTTTATTTTGCCTCCTGTCTCCTCACCAATCTCTTAGGGCCAATAAAGAAGATCAATATCATGGACAGGCAGTACGAAACGAGGGCCTTTTCTTGACATCTGCACCTTGGTACCTGGCGCCAAGCAACAGAAGGCACCAGGGGTCTCTGGGAATCTGGGAAATGGCCCACCACCGTTTTTTTTTTTCCTGTGACGCCAGGCAAGTCGACAGAACCTCTAAGGGCAGGATTATGAAGCACTTGAGCCAACTCCGCCTCCGGTGGAAGGCAGGCAGCCTGTCTTGCTAAGAAGAAATCATGCCTCCCTAATCTACTAGAGCTCTTTGAAGGGTCAAATAAGTGTATGGATAAGGGGGTAACAGTAGACACAATCTATTTACACTCTCAAGAATCCTCGGAAAGCTCCACACCAAAGCCTGTTAAGGAAGCTGAGTCACCATGGGAATGGGGAGAATGTCTGGTGACAAATAGGGAACCGGCTTAGAGATAAGAAGGTAAAGAGTGAGGATAAACAAGTCTTTCCCTGGAGGAAAAAATGTTCACAGCAGGGCTTCTGCTGCAGGCGTTGATGCTTCTGGACCACCAGGCTCACTGATCCTTACTGATTGGAGATATGACTGTCAAACCCTTTTGCCTTCATTAGTCATGGGTGGAAATCAGCCTCATGGCCATTTAGTCACAGCTTATATATTGCCTTGTTGAATTTGTCTATCTTTGTAACAACTCTAGTGACATTGTGAGCTCCTGAGGGGCAGGGGGCACATTTGATATTTTAGAATTTCTTATACCAACTAGTATCCAAGATTTCTTAGAATAATGGCTGCCTTTAAATTTTTTTTATTGATGGCAGGAAAAAAAATGGCTGAACAAGACCAGAGCATTTAAAGGTAATCTATATCCTATATACAGCCTGGAGAGTGGTGTCCTCTTGTACAGGTCTCCATCAGTGTTCTCATTCTAGGGCCTGGTAATGGCTGCCACCTCTTCCCTTGGTTAGAGACGGTGAGCCCCAGGGGGCAGCACTGTTCCATACGTTCCCCTGTGTGTGCAACATTTGTCACTACTCATTGTGCTGCTGGAACCCTGGATAAGAGAGAGTGTGGGGATGTCTTGTCACTGCATCTCAGGAGAGACATTCAGGAGCTGGGATGAAGGCAGAGGTGGGCAGGTGAGTGGATACAGGTGCATGGGGCAGGAGAACAAGGGACCATGATCCAGAAGAAAGGTGGATAAAAGGGCTTTGAATGGAATAGGGTGGGAGAATGAATCCCCCCTCCCCAGCCCCAACACAGCCGCCAGGGAGTCTCTGGCGCGAGAGAGGTAACTTTAGGAAGGATGGTCCCCGTCCTTCACATAAGTTGCCCTGATATTACGCTCTCTCCATTTGGGTAGCAGGTAACAGGGAGCAGCAGCTGTGTCACAGAGAGGTGAACAAGGAAAATAAAAGTCCTGCACAGTGGACCTCAAAGTGATCTTTCAGGGTCAGGTTCTTTGGGGACACTCTCACGCTTAGGGAATAACCGCAAGCAAGGAATCTGGTCTCCTTCCATTGCCTGTGTGGCTTCTCATCAAAGGCAGGGTGTGCGCCTTGGAATCCCTCCGGGGCAGCGGCAGGTGTGAGTGATGTCACTGATAGTGCACTGACACTGATCTTCAGGGGTGTTGGGTGGAGGGGAGGGAACACAGGCTTCTGGATGCAATCACCTAGGCTTGGGTCTTGGCTCTTCACCTCTCTGGACCACCACCCATCTCACAGTTGCCATGCGGACTGAATGAGAAAGTGTACATAGAACAGCCAGGCCTGGCTGGCAGCCAGGAGCAGCAAAGCCCCCTTTTCTAGCAAATGGAGTGAGTCTCCTCCAAGTCTCCTTTCCTGGTAATAGGAGCAGAAGGCAACCAAGTCTTACAAGCTCCAGGCTCCAGAAGCCACGGAGTGAAAGCAAGAAGCCGTTGTCATGGATGGGGGACGGGTGGGCACATTATCCTGAGGTCTCCTAATCCCATTCTCTGCTTTCATGTTAATCCTCTTCCTCCTTCTGTCTGCTACACACTCAACTCCCAGGGCACTGACCCGGAGATCTGGGCCACACCTCCTCTTGTCAAAGGCAGTGCTCCCTATTGGTGGTGGGGAGTGGGGGTGGGGGACAGACGGGGGTGGGGACAGTCCGTCTGTGCCTTGGTCCTCCCCAGCTGACTGGGCTGTTCTTCCAGGCCAGATCATGGATGAACATCGAGCACTCAGCCCACTAATAATGACACAATGACAGTGTCAGCCAGTATTGCTGAGAACTTACCAGTTGCTGACACTGGCTAAGACCTTTATGTACATAATTTCATCCAATTCCCATAATGCTCCTGTGAAGCAGATATGATCAATTAAGATTTGCAGATAAGGAAACAGAGGCTCAGGGAAGTTGTCACAGCCAGATAACACTGAGAAAAAAAGCAGAATTGTTCAGGATTCCTGCCCAGCTTGGCCCGGCTCCAGAGCCTTATGGGGAACCACTAGACAACACTGCCCCTCTGTGCGCCTTCCTCTTTCTCCAACTCTGGAAAGGACCTGTCCTTCCCACCAATGCCCCTGGCTTCTCTCCTCTGGCACATGTCTCCTAAACCTTCCCTCAAGTGAATATATTTCTCCCATTCATATACCTGGGCGTCACTTTATTTCAGTGGAGTTGAAACAGCATAGTCTTATAGAGGAGGTGGAAGGGGTATGGTTCTGGCTTCCTCAGGAAAGGGAACAAGATGCACCTAGGAACTGGAAGGTCTTCTGGGATACAGGTGGCTGTGCATGTCAATGGTCATCTGTGGGGAGGAGATTTTAACTCAGGCATGCACCCACTATCCTCTTTCTTTCTGGGCACTCCGTCACTTCTCTACTTCCATTTGCAAATGTTGTTCTCTCAACTCTGCAGGACTGAGCCTGGCCATTTATGTCCTCAGAAAGAGATTCTGAGGCAAGGCTCATTCTCAGGGAGAAGGTGTCCACCATGCCCAAGATTTATGGGCAAATCTTTTCTTTTTTTCCCTTTTTTTTTTGTACTAGGGATTGAACCAGCCCCAGGATGCTTAACCACTAAGCCACATTGCTAGCCCTTTGTTAATTTTCATTTTGAGACAGAGTCTCACTAAGTTCCTTAGGGCCTCTCTAAGTTGTTGAGGCTAGCTTTGAACTTGTGATCCTCCTGCCTCAGCTTCCCAAGCTGCTGGGATTACAGGAGTGCCCAGTGCGGCAAATCTTTCTAAAAAGACTTTATGCGTTTTGGGCCTCCATTTTAGCTTGTCACATGCTCAAAGTAAAGACAGGTCTCTCTAAATCAAGAGTCCTCTGACTGCAGTTTTGCCCTTTAGAAGTATTGAATTAGGGCTGGATTTATATGCTTACTAAATCATTCTGCACCTGTGATGTGGGATTCAGCTTTCTGGTCTGTAAAAATGGAATAATTGCACCTCCCTAAGGCCAGAGTGTGGCTCTCTGTGGGTGTTATTTCCCTCTGCCCCTCTCAGTGGGCCCATGGACCTGTCATCTGGAAACCTCTCAACTTCTGGAAGGCAGTGCTGGGCATATCTTTAGCCTTTTCTTTTCCTACTGAATCATGTGGATCCTGGGCTCTATGGGTCTCCCTGCTGATCATACCTAGGTCTTTGTGTTCCCCCTAGATTGAGACATCTCTCCTCAGGTTCTCATCAATTTCAGTACCTTCTCAGGCCCAGATCTGTGATGTGACCCCTCCTGCCCTCAGAGCCCCATAGGCTACGTGACAGTTGGAAAATAATGGAGGGTGATGCAAAATCCAATCCTGAATGACAGAGGGTGGGCCACCTGAGTTCAGCTGGGGATGGAAGTTGGAGGCTGATGGAAGCCAAGGTCCTTCTCAGAGGCCTGAGGACTGAGGGTGGTGAGCTTGGGCAGGGTTTGACTGGGGTAAGTCATGGTGTGAGATGCTGAGGCGACTCTGACTCTCCCCTTCTGCCTAGTCACAAGCCTAGACACCAGAAACTAGATACGGGGTTTGTGAACTGGGCATAGAGGTGCGGGGGCACAGCAGTACCCATGGTGAGGACTCCAGAGCTGATATTGGTTCCTCAATCACTTAGAACTACAGGAACATGTTGTACCTGAGAAATAACACCCACCATCTCTGCTGAGGAGAAAGTGGGTTCCGAGTTAGAGTTTGGTTGTTTGTTTTAAAGCCCACAAAGGTTTGAATGACCCTCCAGGCTTGGCTGGAAGTCTAATTGTGCCAGAGCTGGATGGTTCCTTCCTTCTTGAACTTGTGGTGGGGAGTGGTGATAATGGCAAGGTCCAACCCTGTGCAGAACAAAGCTGATTTGCCTGGAGGTTGTCACAAATTCTTTCCTGGGCTATTTATCCATCAGTTAACTGAGTTGGCTAACATCCCACCATGGGGACCTCACTCCTTTTGGGTAGGGCTTTGTGCATGAAAAATTGGGATAAGTTAAAATGAGAACCTCCGTGAGAGGGCATTCCCATGTATTTTGTCAGGACATTGAGGTGGAGAGCCACGGCAGGAGGTAGGTACCACGGAAGTAGGGGCTGGAGACATTTGGCATCTTTTGAGGAGATTTCACTCCTCAAAAGCCATCATGCCCCATGACCTACACATACCCCACAACACACACACCAAAGACACAATGAAGGACCAGAAAATCACAGCCCAAGAAACTGTGCCTTGAGAAGAATTTTTGCCACAAAACATCATTTTATTAACTGATATTTATATTTATATATATATATATTTATTTTTACAAAAATAAACAATTTAATAAACAAGAAGTACAAAAGCTTCTGGATATGCAAACTCCAGGAGGGGGGAGCCCGGTGTGGCTGCTTGAGGCTTTCACTGAAAGCAAATGAGGCAGAAAGGTCCCAGTCCCACCCCCACCCCAGGTCCTGGCTCAAACTGCAACCTGCTCCTTCACCCTAGTCTTGGCTCATATTGATGTGTGCACCTCTGCCCCCGACCCCTGGGCTGGCCTGGGAGTGTGCCCTGTCGGTATAGGATCACCTACATCCTGGAGCATCCCCACCCACTGCCAAGTTTCCTCTCTGGAGCTAAGTTGAGAGAACACTTTGTGACCGATTGTCCCCACGCGGCCCCTGCCTGCTGTGGCATGTGCAGCAATGGTGGCAGCGGCGGCAGCAGCAGCTAGGGCTTTGGCTACATTCTCACACTAGGAACACAGTGATGGGGCTGCCCACGGAGCTGTCCCAGTTCAGACTGGCCTGAGCCTTGCTCACAGCCCTGAGTGCTGGAATAGCAGTCGCCCCCGCAACCATTGATTCCTGGTCTGGGAGCCAGCAGTCTCAGACTTAGCCTTGTCAACTCACATTTTAACATTTTGCATTATTGCACGTTTGTCCTGGTCACATCGGTCTGTCTGGGATGTCAGTCTTGTCTGCAGGGGTTACCAGGTGACATGCAGCCCTGCTAGTGCAAGTCACTTCCACCATAGGCGAGCCCAGCTGGAGAGGATCGTCAGTTGAACCCTCAGACAGGTCAGCCAGGGGCCCTCACATATGTGGTCCTGTTAGGATCAGGGACCACTTGGTTCCATCCAGTCTTGAAAAAGACCAGCTTCCGACCTGGGGGGTGAGATGTAAGAGGTCAGGCTGGTTCTTATCTTGCAGGCATGGCCACTCTCCTAAAGCAACTGCCTTGAAGACACTTATCTCTCCATTTTCTCAGCCTCCCCTCTGGTTTCTTATTCATTTATTTTGCAGTGGGTATTAAGGGTGAAACCCAGGGCCTCATTCATGGTAGGCAAACACTCTACCACTGACCTACCTTCCCAGCACTCTTCATTTTTTAAAAATTTTGATTTTTAATTAATTTATAAATTAATTTTAATTTTTAGTCCTCCTGTCTCAGCCTCCCACATAGCTTTGAGTTCCCACATGTGCCAACATACCCGAATTGCCCATCAGATTTCTGAAGAGACCCCCTATGTGTCAACCTGCTCCAGAGAAGAACCACCACCTTCCTTGGAGTGTCCTCTCCCTCTTGCTCACCTGTCCAGGTGGTCTGGTTAGTGACCACAAAGGCATGGCACTGGGCATGGCTCTCACAGACATCCACAGCCTCTGCTAGGTTGAACACAGACAGGAGGCAGCTGCCGTGGTGGTAGGATGGCCAGCACCGGTAGTCCTCCTGGGGAATGGTGCTGTCTGGGATGCGCTGGTATTCTATGGGGTGGGGATGAAGCAAACATGAGAACTCTGGCTGGGTGAGGGCTGGGGTCACTTTCTGAATTAGGGCTGTAAGACTCATTTCCTAAGTGGAGGTTGACATCCAGGCCGGCATTCCTAGCATGGAGGTGAAGGCAGTGACCACCTCCATGGGCTGATCATTCAATGAAGACCAAGTGCAGGCTTGGTTTTGGAGAGATACACAGCTCTCAAATCTGAGGGCACAGAACTGGTTCAACAAGATAAGAGGGCACAGATGTGGCACAGACACACAGAGCTACTGGCTGTCCAACCTGGCTGCCGAGGCCAGGGAATTTTAGACATTTAGAGCAAAATTCTCAAACAGCAATAAGCATGTGAATCCTTGGGGAATCTTGTTAAAATGCAGCTTCTGATTCAGGAGGTGTGGGCGGGACCTAGAGTCTGCATTTCTAACCAGCTTCCTGTGTTGCTAGTGTGCAGGCCTCACTTGGCTGCAGAAGGTCAGAGCACCCCTCAGTTGAACTTTCTCCTGGCTTTGGGGAGAGAGGTCAGGCAAACTCCTCAGACAGGCCTAGAGGAACAGTCAGGGAGTTCTGAGGTTAAGAGGCATGGGAATGGATGCAAACATGTCCATGGCTAGAGCAGGGAAGGGAGCTGAAATCTCCCCGGATGCACAAAGAACTATGGGGGCTCTGAAAACACCTCCCAATCAGAAAGCAGCTCAGTCTCAGGTCTCTTGCTTACCCCATCTTTCCTGCTGCCCGGGAGCCCCAGTTCTGGACTGATCATCCAGAAGCTCTGGGCCTCTGGCCATCCCGCCCTCCGGCCTCCTTCTCCTGCCAGGGACTAGACCAAAGTCCAGGGCTGGCTGTGATTTATGGCCCCATAAATGGCGTCCTCAGGGACAGAGCCAGCCATTGTTCACCTCGTTAAACTTTATTTACAGGGCTAACGAGGGCTCCCCCACCCCTAAGACTGGCCAGAGCTCCTTGAATACAGAGGCTGCCCACCCCTTGCCCCCCTGCCAACCACAGCTAAACCCAAGGACTTCCGCAGGGGGACCACAGCCTATAACCAGTGGCTACAATTCTCCCAAGCCCTGGGAGAGAGCAAGCTTCTTGTCTGGTTTCAGTGTGGGGTCCCCCTCCACCTCCAGCTGTCCCCCTAGCCCTGGGAGTACAGAGGAAGGAAAGAGAAGCAAACACATATTGTGTTCCAGCTGTGTAATAGGAACTGTGCTAATTACTTTTACACACCTCACTTGCCATCTAATCCCCATAAGAACTTTGTGAGGTAATACAGAACCCAATTCATAGATGAGGAAAGTGAAGGTCCAGGGCTAACACACACAGCCAGTACCCAGGTGGGGGGCTTAAAGCTATTCAGAGGCGGGTGTTGGCACCCCTGCCTCTGCCTCAGTTCCAGGAAGAATGGCAGTATTCTTGCTCAGCATGAGACAGGACCTCAAAGTAAAGGCTCAACAGTCTGTCACTCCAACTGAGCCCTCAGGATGGCCTTGGAGACAAGGGTCTCCAGAGGAAGGGTGAGCCACTTAGCCCAACTGGGGGGGGGGGTCACTTACCCTCCTACCTGCTCCTCACTTACCCAGCACCCAGATCCCTGCTGGGCCACTCACCAGCGCTACTGCTTGTGGTAGAGTTCTGCAGATACTGGCCACTCTGGTAGAGGTTCAGCACTGTCTCTAGCTGGGCCAGGGTCTCATCCACTCCCCAGGTGAGCTCTCCTGCAGAATGCAGAGTGGCTATAACAGGGTGCCTGGGTTCCTACTTCTTTCTACAGTAGGCAGCCAGCCATGGCCCACCTCCCTCTAGGGCCTGGACCTTATACATGGGCTTGGGAGGGTCTTTGCCTCAGAATACTGCCCTAAGAGATAGTGGGTCCTGGATCCTATGCTGCCCTGTGTCATTCTTATCCCCCACTGGGGGAGGGGTGGGTGATAAGGCAGATGGGCCCTGAGCCTTACCTGTGGCATTGACAATGATGTCCAGCAGAGGCCGTAGTGAGGGCGGGGCACTGTGGGGCAGGAGGTATGTGAAGAAAAACCTGTGGTAGAGAAATTAGGGGCTCAGGGGCTCCAGCCTTTGGAGACACATCCTTCCTCTACCCCAAGCTGGGACAGAACCCAATGTGGCTGGGAAATCTGATCCCTTTGTGGCCTGGTGACCAGACATACTATGAGTGTATACCAGGGAGTCTACTCTTTGGGAAGAGGCCTGGGCACAGATATGACCACATCTAACTTCAGACCCAAATGAGACCAGAGGTGTGTGTCCCCATTCTTCCCACCTTCCAGCCCACATCACCCCTGACTGAGCCCCAGCTTCAGAGCAGTGCAGTCCAGGGGAGGCCAGGGTTGGCGCTTTAGCCATGAAGAACTCTGCAGAGGTCAGGAGCCATGGTAGGGGAAGGGGAAATGCCAGCTCTAGCCCCTGAGTCTGACACTATTTTTAGAAGCCTCCAGCTGCTACCCTCCAACCCAGATTCTCCTTGGACCTATTTTTAGTTCTTACCATCAGAAGCCTAAGCATTCCCTCTTGACTGGGCAGAGGCTTTCCCCGCCCCTGTGACTCCATTGGTCAGGGTGGAGCCTTCCTCCCTAGCTGGCCTCCTGGACCCCATGCTGGCTCTGGCTCTGGCTCCTTCCTTCACTTCCTTCCCTGGTGGGAACTCCTGAGTTGGGGTGGAGGGTACCTGTAGGCATTGTAGAGGTTCCGCTTCTCATTCATGCCATCACACCAGCCCTGGGCCGAGCAGGGCAGGGTGAAGTTCCTGGCTGGAAACTCCAATATGCAGTCAGCACTGCTTGCACATGGTGTCTCCTCCACACGGGCATCATCCAGGTCTGTCACCTTCAGCTCCCCGTCCACCAACACGAATTGCCGAGGGCGGAAGTCCAGCAGGGTGACTGAGCCCAGTGGAGAGTGGGCCAGGTGGTGGAGGAGGCGGCCAAGGCTGAGGCAGATCTGAAGGGCAGACACAGGCTGAATAGGGCCTGCTGGACCCTAGGCTCCTTCCTCTGAACTGAGCTTGGGGTTGGCCTTTCTCTTCTCTGGGCCCCAGGGACCTTCAAGGGGAGACCAGTGATTTTATTAACCCTTGGCTAGCCTGACCCTGCAGGCAGGGGAGTCTAAGGATAAGGAATCTCTTCCCTAAAGCTTCATCTTGAGTATGATTTTAGTTCAGTGTATGGGAGCAGAGGGAGGGTCAGGATGACCTTAGTTGTTCATGGTCCCAGGAAACTGGCCCTCTTATAGTGGCTGTGTGTGTGTGCACACACGCGCCTGCACGAGGAGGGATGAAGCAGTGAGAACTGACAATGTCGGGATCCTCTATGTCTTGCTTCTTAACCCTTTGGCGGATGGCTGAGTCAGCTTCCTTCCCTCTCTCTCCTTGGGCTGAGGAGGAGTCAAAGCTGCTCTGGAAGCCTGGCCTTCTAAGGGAGAATCATCCCAGCAAGAAACCCTGGGCAGAGCTCCACTCCCTGCTCACTCGGAATCGATCCTCCCAGGAAGTCTGCAGCAGCTGGATCATTTCCACAGGGGCGCCCAGCTCCGTGATGGTGGTCAGGGTGTCCGGGATGTCCTCGCTGTCCTGGTAGCAGTAGCCATACAGCTGGGGAAAACCCAGGGCAGGTCATTAGGTCACAGGGTGGGGGAGGGACAGAGAAGGGCTGGACTATCAGATGCCCCCTCCCTCTGGCCTGAGGCCATCCCTAGGCCTTTGCTACAGCTCAGGCCAGAGGAGAATAGCAGCATTGCCTGGGAGGTCTGCCCCCTCTTCCTGCTGCTGGCAGTTCCTACTGACTGACTACACCAGTTTCTCACCTCTTGCCACTCAGGGTGATGGGCAGGTCTGGCCACCACATGTTAACCAGGTGCTAGGCACCATGCTAAATGCACTACATGTACAATTCAATATATTTTAAATAACCCTGAAGGGCACAGTGGGTACTGTTATTACTGTCTCCAATTTCAGGTGGGAAACCTACTCAGAGAGGTTAAGTTGCTTGCATAAGGTCACACTGCTAATAAACACAGGAGGTAGGATTCAATTATAGCACTTGGATTCCACAAACTGGTTCTTTCCAAGAATACCATTTGCTAATACACAACCCAGCAAATGATTACCATCCTTTCTCCCCAACTCCAATCCTAGTCTGTTCCTTACCATTCCTACTTTCTGGCAGCAGCTGCTTCTTTTTTTTCTTTGTAGGGTTTTGTGGGAGAAAAAGCAAAGAGGCTCATCCCTGGGTGCTCTTGGCATATGCAGGTGGGTGATATGTGTCAAGGGGGTTGTAGTGGGGGATGGTTCTCAGGGAAGATCAATTTCTTGGGGGCATGGTTATCAGGAGCTGCCCACACCATATCATCTGGGGGAGAGACTTGCTACCACTCAGCTGATCAGGGGAAGCACAGCCTGACTTTGTCACTAACACCTATGCCAGCGTCCACAGGGACCCCTGCTTCTCTGAGCCTCTCCCAGCACACCCCACAGTAGTAGGGGCTCAGAATGGGCTCTCAATAACCAGCACCCTGTGGGGTACGGACACAAAAGCTGAGATGTCCAGGCCAGACTAGGGAGAGGGGAGAGCTACGGCGGTAAGAGTCCGTGGCCTAATGTTCCTGCACATTGTCACTCGTCATGCCATCATTCACACCCTTTCCAGCCCCCTGTGTGCCCCCTTTCCTCCCCAGAGGTGCCCTTCCAGCTCCCCTTCCCCAGAGTCAGCTGCCCCAACTCTGCTGGAATCACAGAAGGCGCACCTCAGTGGTAGGCCATCAGATCACTTGGGTGGGGGTGGGTTGGGATGGGGTATCAATGGCAGTTCCAGGCACCCTCTTTTTCTCTCCTCTTTCACCCTCCCATCAGCCCAGGGAGGCCTCAGACCCTGGTGAGGTAGGGGGAAGGTAAGGGGAGCAGCTCTGGGGCCTGGTTCTCATTTTCTTGCCCAGAGTCTGAGCCTTTGTGGGAAACTTCTGAAGGTTATTAAACACCCGGAGGTCGTTAAATGCGCTGTTAACGAGGTATTAATCAACACCCCTCAGAAAAAAATAAAAAGACACCATTAACCCCCCCCCCCCCCCCAGGAAGCGTGAGGCTGAGCATTTCAGTCACATCTTTTGTTCCATTTGGGAGAAGAAATAATATACTCTTGCCTGGCCAGAATCTGGGCCCAAGCAGGCTTAGGGTCCATCTGAAGCCTGAAGTTCCCAGGATGACAGAGTTGTGGGGGAGGTAGACCCTTGTGCCCTCTGACCCTGGGCTGCAGAGGCATCTATCACATGAGGAAGCATGTGTGAGAGAGATGGCGGGGGAGGGGGGCGAAGAGAGAGGAGAGAGGGCGTTTGTGTGTGTATGTGTGTGTTGGGATGGGGAGGTGTCACTCAGACAGAGAAAGATCCTGGAGTGCACATTGGGAGGTGCACAGTGGGCCCTTCTATTAGAGCTGACAGCACCAACTAAGGCTGCTGAAAGCTGGGGGCCTCAGGGGGCCGAGTGACTGGTTACGCTAGAAGCCTTCCCTCTGGTTTCTCCCCACTTCAGCAAACAAAGGGTTTGAAATTTTGAAATGATTAAAATGTATTAAAACAACACGGTTTCTGGTTCCTTCTGGTTCCCGGCACACCTCAACCAAAGTCCCTGGAGCAGGAAGACCCCCACCACAGACTTCCCTGGCTGCAGAGGTGGCGTAGCTGAGGAAGCCAGAGGGACACTGGCCTGGGAGTTCAGGGGATAAGCAGGGCAGACCCAACCCAAAAACGCACTAGGAGACCCTACTTTTTACTTTTCCCTGGGGTCCTAGCTACCTTAGTAACTCTTGTGCCTAAGTGCAGCTGACTCCAGGCTCTGACCCTGTGAGAGTCACTCAGCCAACCCAGACAGGCCCAGCCTTGATGACGGAATGGGAGAAAACTGTCCAGTTGTAATTTTTTGTTGTTGTTGTTTTCCTCTGTGGCACCTTCAGCACCAGGGCCTGACATACACAGAGTGACCATTCTGTGATTGGTGTATGTGGGCCTAGCTGGAGGCTTGTCAGAAAGTTTGAAGAGGTCAGTGAGGGAGAAGTTCTCAGAGATGTAGGAAGACATACCAAAAGCAAACCTGTCCTAAGAGGGGGGGGGGTCTTGAGTCAATTAACTAACATTAAGTCCTGCTGAGTAATTCAAGACCTCTCCACCCTCTCAGAATCTGGCTGACACCCCAGGATTTCCAGAAAGTTCTCAAGAGCCCCCAGGAAGTGACGAGAACAAGACCCTCCCAGTTAGAATGGCCACGTAACCAGTTGCTCACTCCCTGGCGCTCTAGACACAGTGTTAGCCAGGCAGCCAGGCATAACAGCACACAACTGTGGGCTTTGCCCGACATGTGACCAGTGCAGAGCCCATGACCCCGTCACAGTGTCTGGTCAGGGTGGCGGTGTCCTGGGGGGAGACTGGGAGCTAGCAAGAATATAGGGAGCTTTCTTACCTATGCTATTTCAGGGCCGAAGGTCCCATTTCACAGGGAAAGAAGGGGCTCTTGGCCTTTTGGTCAGTTCTACTGGGTGCAGAAAGGTGAATCTGAGTGGGTCAGGTGGTGGGAGTCATGGGTGACATTCACTGCTGGGGGGAGTGCAAACACCCTATGTTCACTGGGCTAGAGCAGTTAGGGATTCCCTTCAGTCTGCTCAGACATGTGCAGCAGGAACAGTTTGTCTCATCCTAAGCATACTTAAGGACTGAGACCTGGGAGAGAGGAAGCAGGGTATGTTAGAGTAGTGAGGGATTGTGCTCTTACTTGAAGTTCTGCTTGGAGGAGATAAGGCTGGGGTCTCATCTCTCCTGCCTGTCCCCAAGTGAACAGAAGAGGCAGATTCTCACTGATTCTGAGCCTCTGGCCCTCAGTCTGTCCACTTGCCTAAGATCCTAAGGCTTCCCAGTGGTTCAAGTGGACCTACTTTAAGCCCCAGGGAATCCCCAGGGTCACTTCTGGGAAAGGCTGTACATTTTCTGGTCAACTCCCTCACTCCCTTCCAGTGGTTTCTGGCTGAGTGGGTGGGACTCTATGGGAATCAAGCCTGCCACACAGTCTCTTTCCAGCCCTTCCCAACTCCATTGCAGTCCCACCCCATCTTTAAAGTCAGACAAATCACTGAGAGTTGAAAGAACTGGGGTTCATATTCCATCAATATGGGAGACTCTACCACGCATCTGGGAGCTGACTCAGCCAGGGATGTTCGGTGTCTTGGCTTGGGATTATTTTGGCTTGAGGTGATATCCTGATGTTCAATACTCTAGCTCCAGCCAGACGCAGGGTCCTAAATTCGTAGCACTGCCCCATTCTTAGAGTTCCGGGGCTCTCTGTCCTGGCCCCTGTCGTTAAGGGATGTGTATAAGCTGAGAAACCCAGAAATCGCTCAGTAAAGAGAAGAGGCAGGGTGGTGCAATAGGAAGGGCCCTAGTGCTGGTTCTGTACCTAGCTTAACATGGGCACCATTGGTGCCCCATTTCTTTTTCTGTAAGACCAAGACGTTCTCTTCCAGCCTGAGTGACCAGGGCCTGGGCGCTCCAAGCCAGCCCCCTCACCCCCGCGCTCCACCCTCGTACCTGCAGCACGTTGGGGTGCCGCAGCCGCTCCAGCAGCACCATCTCCTTGAGCAGTTTGTGGGCCGCCAGCCGATAGCAGCCCCTCCGCGCCCCGAACTCGCGCACACAGCTGCCCAGATCGTGGCCGCTGAAGTCCACCGCTTTGAGCGCCACCGCGGCCCCGCCGGGCAGGCGGACGCGGTACACTGCCTTAGTGTAGCCTGAGCCCACGTACTGCGCGCCAGACACGTTGCGGAGCGCGGCGCAGCCCAGGCGCGGGCCCGGGCCGGGAGCTGGGGGCCAGCCCGGGGCGCCGTCGGGCAGGGGCCGGGCCCGCGGGGGCCGGGGACGCTGCAGGCCCAGCCCGCCCGGAGCCAGGTCCATCAGGCGCCGCCGTTCGGGCCGGCCAGCCCCGGGCCCAGGACCCCCGCGGGAATAGCGCTGCACCTCCTCGTAGCGCGCCCGTATCTGCCGGGCCAGCTCTCCACGGCCCCCGCGACGTCCCGGGCCCGGGGCCGGCGAGGGCCCCGGGGACTGGCCTGGCCGCGGAGGCTCCGAGCCCGGTGCGAAGAGCACGTTGAGAACGGAGCCCAGCAGGAAGGAGGCGCAGAAACCCGCGGCCACGGCCGCCCGCCGGCGCCGCATCGCTCCCCTCCCCCGGCCGGCCGGCCCCGCGCGGCTCCCCGGCCCCGGCCCCGGCCCCGGGCGGCTCAGGCTCGGAGGCGGCTTCGCTCTGAGCCCCGGCGGCCCCCTGCCCAGCCCTCGCGCATGGCCCCGGCAGCCCCGACCCCGGCCCCTCGCAGGAGGCACATCGGCCTGACACTTGCCTCCCTCCCGCCCTGCCCCCGCCGCTTATAAGGCCCGGAGCCGCCCCCGCCCCCGCCCCTCCGCCTCCGCCTCCGCCTCCGCCTCCCGCTCCCGGCGCGAGCCCGTCTTCGGCACCGCCCCCTCCGGCCGCCCGGGCCGGCCTTCCCTGCTGACTGACAGCGGGACCTCCTCCCGCGGCCGTCCGGGCCTGGGAAGCGGTGCGGAGGCGGCTCCGGCCCTGCCCAGCCCGCGGCCCCCAGAGCTCCGGCGGGGAAGCGCGAGAGGGGGCGGTGGCGATCCCGCGGCTCGCTGGGGCTCCGGCCCAAAGCGAGGGAGGATAACTGGGCCGGGGCGGCCGGATAACGGGACCGGGAGGCCGATAACGGAGCTGGCCCGGAGAGTGGGTGGGTGGGGGAGATAAAGGGGCGAGGCTGGCGAGTAACGGGTTCGGAGGGGATGAGCAGCAGGGGCCCGGGAGCGGGGATCCCTGGGATCCCAGAGCTTCCTCCTCGGGACCCGGTGATTCAGGGCGAGCTGGGCCAACGGAACGAGCTTGGGAACGCCTCTCGCGGGTGGGGCTGCGGGTGGGGGCTCCGTGTTCTGCCCCGGATTCTGGGTTAGGGTGAGATGGAGGGCGGTTTGTGGAAGCAGGCACAGCCGGGTTGACACCTGCGAGCGCGCGTGGGAGGGAACTCTGGGCTCTGAAGAGTAATCCTGAGCTTTCTAAGATGCCCTGTTCAACTCCTTTCTGCCAAGACTTTTTTGATTGCCTTGTCTCTGAATCCCCATACCTAGCCGGGGATGCATGGCTTATCCCTGAAATCTCAGGGGTCTGACGGGTCAGCAGCGGATCACGAACGACGTGCAAAAGAGTTCATTTGTGCCCACGTACGTCTGTGAGGTGTGTGCATCAATATGTCCGAAGGGGCCACTGTGTCCCAGGAAGGGAGTGTGTACCCTGTGTGAAGTTGGTGCTGACTCCACTAGAACTTCTGGTTCTTCCCCCTCCCTCCCTGATTGCATCATTAGTGCTAATTGAGGGGCTTTCACACGCCAGTGCATTAGCTGTTTGGAATAAGCTCCCTCCTCCGGGGAGAGATAAGCTGCTGCTCCCCCCCCTCCCCACAGTTCTCCCTTTCCCCACCGCCCTGAAACTGTCCGCTTAGATCCTCTCACCTCCCTGGGCACCCTCCTGCCTCCCTCTGGGCAAGTTATTCTGCCCTCCCAGTAATGTCAGGATTGGCTGGGAATGGATGGTTGGGGAGGAGAAAGATCCAAAGCCTCCTTTCTGAGGGGGTGTCCAAAAAGGGGAAATTTTCTCAGAAGAGGTGGGCTTCCTATAGAAGGCAGAGTCTCTACTTAGAAAGGGAACAGATATTTCTGTTCTTTTGAACATGGAAGGGCAGAGGAGAGGGTTCAGTTCTCTTGTCAGGCTATGATCCTACTGAGGTAGGCCATCCAACACTGACTTCTTGGTTCTGTAAGATTTAGAGAGTGGGGACCCCGGCTAACTTAGCCATAATGGAAAAGGCAGGGTGAGGGAAGCCATGATCCCCCCTGAGAGCTTTGGTTTTGGTCTGATCTGTTCCTGTTTAACTGCTCTGCCCTGTACTGGCCCATGGCTGCCTGGTGTTGGGGGAAGGCTCTGAGCAGATGCCCTCCCCAGCCCTCACACCAGATGTCTTTGGTCTAATTAACTGTGCTGGGAAAACCAACCTGGGTTTGTAAACAGAGCTACTGGCTAAAGTCAACAGGGAACAGCAGCAAACAGCAAACATTCCCCTTGCACTCTGTCTCAGTCCAATTCAGCCTCTGGGGGGAGAGGGGAAGCTGGGTGGATCAGGGGCCCACTGGCCCACAGCTGAGTCAGGGAAAGCTTGTCTGCCTCTGTGGCCCCAATATGGTTGTGATTTCCTCCTGGGTCTCCTCTGTTGGGAGGGGACTGGGAGGAGCAATTGCCATCCCAAGATAGACTCTGTCCCCCTTCTGGAAAATGCCCCATGGATTTTTTTTACCCAGCCAAACATCTCAGTCCATGAGGCACCTTTGCCAGAGGAATATTCCTTGAAGAACTTTCTTTAGGGCCTGCTCTGCGTTCATGTCTTGGAGAAGCCTCTGAGGGTAGGGCTTGATATTGTGGGTCTACAGCTCCCTGTTGGTGACTATAACGTGAACATTGTTAAGTTCATTACACATCATGTAGGTATTATAATAACATGTTCTGAAATTAGATAATTATTCCTGTGATATTTCTGCCAAGCTTCAGTATTTTTGTTATGGTTTGAAAGTTCAGTGCATTCAGGGCTGGAGAAATGCACAAATGTACACGTAACACACACATACACACACACACACACCTACCCGCACACAACACATACACAGAAGCCCACCAAATGGGAGCCTCATAGGAACAAAGGCATCTCAGTTGTCTCCCTCTCCCACTCTCACCCACTCTCAGACACACAGACATACAATCTGAGACGGTCAAAAGGCTTTTGGCTTTTGAAATAAAAGGATTGAAGTTTCTGAGCAGATTACAGTTTCTGAATTGATAGTTTTTAATCAAATTTTGCTTATTTGCTTATTATATATTGTGCCACCCAGGGAGAGGAATTATTTCAAATTGAAAGACACCAAACACTATGTTATGCTACTATAGGCCCCTGATCTATGTCTATTTCTCTATCTAACACCAAGTAGGACCCATAGCCTGGGCCTCACAGGCTACAGTCCTCAGGCCAATGTCCTGCTTACAACCCCTTGTGCTATCTTCAGATGGGAGTCATTCCCCCTTGTCCCCAAGAAAAGTGCTCTCCACAGCCCTCAGAGCAGTGTTGGTACTAGGAGGAGAAGGCTCAGTGCTTTGGACGCTATATTATCTGGCTCTCCCGCTCCCTGCCCCCATCCACAACACTAACTTGATTACCAATGCTTGGGAAGGAAGCCGATGGCCCAGGCTGCATTTCTTTGGACATGTCTCTGGGGTACCTTCTTTCTGCATGCTGTTGTCAGGATTGTAATACCAGCCTTCCATTAGTGTTGTTTATTATTGACTCTTTTCTTTCCAGTCCAGGTCTTGAACACCTCTTTTGGAATGTCACTCTCCTGCTCAAAAACCTGGAGGATAAACTGAACTGGCCTCAGGCCTCCAGGAGCTGACCCCAGCTCTTCCTATAGAAAGCCAGACTCTAGGGCTGGTGTGGTGCTGGCTCCTGACTTGCTGCTATCATCTGCCTAGTGCCTCTCCTCTAGGTCCCTTCCTCCCAGTACCTCCTTCCTGAAATACCTTCTGCTAGGCTTTCCACTCTGTCTTTGCTAGCTGGTTCTTCAAGTTCTCCCCAAAGTGAGTTATACACAATACTTCTGCAATTGGGGTACCTGAGTCCCTGAGGCTCTGGAGGGTATGTTCTTGGGAATTCTGTGGCTTTATGTTTTTTTAAAGGAAACGTACAGAATGCATTTTTCAGGTCTTGAAAGACTTGTGTAAAGAGATTAAGAAGTGAAATCAGATACTTAATCTCAGTTCTGAGTTTCCTTGGGCAAGTTAGCTACACTCTCTTTGTGTAAGTTTCCTAATTAGGAAAACGGAGATAATAATAGTACCTACAACATAAAGTTGTTGAGAGAACAAAATGCCAAAACAAAGTGTCTGGCATAAGACAAGCGCTCAGTGTGTGCAATCTACTGCTAGTATTAATAATATTAAACAAACAAACATCTGCGACAGCATGTTAGACAACTTGGTTGGCTGTAATTCTGCCTAAAGGCAGAAATGACTTTAAACACTTTCTACCCTGCTTCCCACTAGTGAAATCTCTCAGCCTCCTGGGGTTTATCGAGACCTGTAATTTTAACTTTTTCCCAAATCAGCAAACCAGCAATTGATCAGAAGAATTCTCACTGGTGGCCGCCCCTCCTCAGAGCTCCCAACTGGGAGGGAAGACCATGAATCTGGGTCTGGGCTCAGCCACCTGATGGCCACAATGCCCCAGAGCAGGTACAGGGCCTCAGCTCTGTCCTTTCTGGGGCAAGGTTCTGGGGGAGGGACTGATTCTAAAATGAAGGGGGATGGAGGGGTGGAGTCAGGCAGCCTGATCCTCAGCCCCTGCCTCCTCCAGGTAGGAAGTGAAGCTGATGTTTTAAAATATAAAAAACAGATGATGAAGGTCAGGTTACCTATACACTGGAGAGCGTGAGCCCCAAGGCAGAGTCCCCAAGAAATTATCTGAGACGGTGTGTGTGTGGGGGGGTGGGCGGCAGAGAGAGAACAGAGATAGACAAGGATGCCCAGACATGGAGCAGACAAAAAAAAAAAAAAAAAAAAGCAACCCGCTGAATCCTGTGAAAGGGAGACAAAGAGAAAGTTGTGGTTCAGGAGAGATCCTTCTACCATCTCTGGAAAAAAGCTTAGTTCCCCTCCATGGGTCTCAGGCTGGGAACATGAGCTGACGGGGCTCAGAAACCAAAAGGCTCTGTGAGCTCTCAGAGTTCCCTAGCTTGGCCTGGACTCTTGTGCCTCTGAGCTCTTGATCCAGTGAGTCCTGCTTAAGGCATCCCTTCTTATGCTTGGCACTTGTCCTGCATCCTCTCTCCTGTCAGCCTTACTCATCTGTGGCACAGAACTCTTGGTAGCTCTTGGAAGGTTCTCCTTCTCTTGCTCTCCTGGATTTATGAGATGCGTGTCTCTTGGCTGTTTGCTTTGATTGGAAGAGTGGGTGGGCAGGGGTGGTGGTGGTGGTGGTGATGACCCCAGAGGGGCAGAAGCCTATGGTGGTGGGGGTAGGTGAGGGTTGGGGGAGAGGTACCTGTGTAGGGGTATCTCACCAGAGAAGGTGTGAGGGGCATCATTGGGATTGGGACCCTGCCCTAAATGGAAACTCTATCCTGAAAACTTTGGGAAGAGAAACTGAAAGAAAGAGTGGGCCTGTTCATTTTCCCCCTTGGGGCAGGAAAAGGGATGGGAAGTTGGCCATTAGAACAATTGGTGACAGATAGACTTCTGGCAGGGGCTGATGGAGCAGAGGCTTAGGAGAAAACACATCACCCCTCTGTTATCTAAACCTTCTCTCAGTGGATGGGGCAACTTCTCTAGGCTATGTTCAAGTATGAAAAAGCAGTTCCTTTGAGCAGCATGAGGACTGCTGTTTGGGAAGCAGAGAGGAAAGGGAAGCTAGAAGAGGCTGCTGAGCCGGTGCACCAGGCTCTGGACCTCTCCTTCTTCCCTGGCCCCCCAGGAGGCCACCTGGATCTAGGATCAGGAGGAAGAGTGATCCTCACACTCAAGGAGGCCTTGGCTAGCCTCTTCTCTAGGAGCTTACATTGCAATTGGGAAAAATCACCCTAAACCATTAGGGTCTAAAGTGAAGGAGAATGTGGAAGGTCACTGTTGAGAGCTACAGCCGAGTCGGGATGACGCCTGGCATTTTTGCCAGAAGGAGTGGTTGAGAGGTGACATCAACTGGTTGGTGTGGTGTCCCCGTACGGGCCACCAAATGCCGCAGTCTGGCTGGGCACAAAATAATCGAGCGGCCACGAGGCCCTTATAGGAACACCACACACCAACCGGAACTCCCTCCACCCTCCACCGGAACTTCACCAACCAACTCGAACTCTCCAGGAATCCCCTGAGAGCTCAACCGGAACGGGAACTCCTTGAGAACTCAAAAGTAGTGGGCACCTGAGGCAGTAGGAGCCGCCCTATTCCGGAGCTGCCCTATTGCCCATAGCAAGGGTCTATATACAACTGAATACACAGCCTGTTTCAATCCAGCATCATCCAGTCACAGCAATTACACACAGCTTAATTTAATTATCATCATCTTAATGGCTCGCTGGTCCCCTCTCAACCACTCCTGCTGGCAAAAATGCCAGGTGTCATCCCTACTCGGCTGTGGCTCTCAACATCTCCCCCCTTCTGTTTAATTAAACAACAAGCATGTGGCTTAGGGACCATGCCTGTCTTAGGTTGTCCAATACTACAGGTCACAGGGTTGGGGGAGGGGGAGTGTGTGTGTGCTGTGTATGGGGTTGCATAGGCAGGACAGATCTGGCCCGTACCTGGAACCCTGGTGGAGAGCTGTCCTGCCCAAGAGCTTCCTGTGCACCGGGAAGTGTGACCCCTTGACACATGCTGTGAAGTCAGTATGATTATACCCATTTTATAGGTGAAAGAATTGAGGCTCGTGAGATTCTGGAATCTGTTGAATGCTGCAACAATCCTAAGTGGCAGAGTAGATGATCATGAAATCAAGAAACCATGACTCTTGGGATGGGGATACAGCTTAGTTGGTAGAGTGATTGCCTCACATGCACAAGGCCCTAGGTTCAATCCCCAGCACCATGAAAAAAAAAAAAAAAGCAATGACTCAGATCCCCATTGGGGCTCTTCTCTCAGCTCTTTGTTAGTTTAGTGGGAGGGGGAAAAATTCAAGGCTAAGAGGAAAATCAGCACCAAGATGGGAGCCAAGTTGGAAGTTCACTAAGGTCATTTTTGCCTCTGGGCAACAAAGTTTGGTCATAAAAATTTATTATTTTATTGTTCTTATTAATACTAATGATAGAGCATACTTATTAAATGCCTTCCATTATCATTTAATCCACTTAACAACTGTAGGAGATAAATGCTATTATTATCTCCAATTTTCATGATGAGAAAATTGACATAAGAGAGATTAGGTAAGGTGCCCAAAGACAGCTATGAGGAGGCAGAGCTTAAACTTGGGCGTAGCTGCCTCTGACTTCAGAGTCTGTGCTCCTCCCTATTCTGTCCAGTATTTTAGTTCATGGGCTGGACTAATTTCAGCTACAAAAGTCTCAGGGGCGGTCTTTCCAAGCCTGACATTTCAATCTTGGTTAACAGATAAGTGTGTGATGATGTTGGAGCCTTTAAGGCTTACAGGTGGGCCCTCCTGGGGTGGGTGGTGGGGAGGGGTTGGGGGAAGAAAGGAAGATAGGGACAAGATTACACATTGACTAGACCCCTCACCTCTTTTACCCAGTTGGGAAAACCATCGACTCAGCAGGAGAACTGAACTCCTAGAGGTGTTTTTCAGGGATCCCAGAAGGTCCTGTAATCATATCATCCTCCCCCTCCTTTCCCAGGGGGGATAGACTGAAGGTTTACAAAGGGTTCATGGGACTCTGGGAGTCTGTGTGGAATTAAAATAATTATTTGAAAAATTCCCAAAAAAGCAGGAGAAAGGAAGTCAAAATTATACAAAATCCCTCCATTAAAAGAGATTATCTATAGTAAGATGTGAGAGCCACCTTGCCTGCCCCTCCAGCCCCATCCTTGGGGTAACCCTCATGACCTGTGCAAGAGTATAAAGAATCCCTCAGATGCCTGGGCTCCCATCATCCCCTGCTCTGCCAGTTTTCCTTGGGTTCTGTCATTTCCGCTGGGCTTCAAGGTTAGACACCCCAGAGCCTCTTTGATGTTTCCAAACTCAAATCCAAGTCCTGTGCTTTTTAAAAACACCTCTTGGACTTGTTCCCTTTTTCCCTCACCGCCTCAGTCTAGGTTCTTCCTCCCACATCTGCTCTGTTGATTGGGTCTCTTCAGTGTTCTCCCACCTCAAAGCATGTATGGGCTCCAGATCCATCTGCCAAGAACACGGCTTCCAACACATCATTTTCCTGTTCAAAAATCTTTGATGATTCCCCATCATTTGAAGGATAATTTAGCCTGGCATTTCAAGTCAGTCGCAACGTACCTCTTGTGTTCTTATACACACGAGTACTTCCTGACTCCTCCGTGCAGCCTGGCTGGTTGCTTCAGAAATGTTGGAACAAGCTCTGTTCTACCCCTGCCTGATGACACCCTTTATTACCTCTTCTAAAGCCAGCCTCCCATCCCTAGTCCTGCTTCCCCAGCTAGGTTAACAGATAACCTATTGGAGAGACTAGACTTTTTAGTTTGTTTTATTTTTTTTTTTTTTGTTCTTTTCTTTTCTCAGTACTGGGGATTAAACCCAGGAGTTCTTCACCACTGAACTCCATCTCCAACCCTTCTTATTTTTATTTTGTGACTGGGTCTCCTTAAGTTGCCTGGGTTAACCTCCAACTTGGGATCCTCCTGTCTCAGTCTCCTGAGTAAATGAGATTACAGGTGTGTGCCACTATGGTGACTCTCTTTCTGCTTTAGTTGCTTGTCAAATTAAAAAATAATCTGAGCTGGGCATGGTGGTGCATACCTGTAATCTCTGACATTCAGGAGTCTGAGGCAGGAGGATTGTTGAGACCAACCTCAAGTTTGTTGGGCAAACTTATCAAGACCCTGTCTCAGAAAAAGAAAAAAGTCTAAAGATGTAGCTCGGTAGTAGTAAATAAATAACAATCTGATTCAATTAAGTCTCCTTGTGTGTTCATTTTCCCCATCCCTCTCATTTCCTTTCCTTGACTCAACGCTATTTATTGATCATCTACTTTACCGGATAGCAAATAACCAGGAACGCAAAGATAAATGATGGAGGTATTTCCTGTGGCATTTCTTGAAATATTCTTGATGAAAGAGGACTCTGAGGTCTCCTCTCTGATGGCTCAACAGTTTGATAATGTTCCTTTCACAATGGAGCCCCAGGATCTTTGCATTTGCTCTTCCCTCTCCTGTAGATAACATCCAAGGCCTCAGGCATTTCTGTGGCTGGCTGCCTCTTGAATATTCAGTTTCAAAATTCACTTCATCAGACAGGCCTTCTCTGGCCACTGTCTGTCACATCACTGTTTTATGTCCTCAGAACACTTGGTTTTCTGAAATTATCTTGTTATATCCGTCACATTTTTTTTACTTTTCTGTCATCAGTCTCCCTGTATCAAGAGCAGGAGAGTAGGGTTCTTGGTTCATTACTGTGCACTTCAAGCTCCAAGCAGCTACCACATTTGGTAGGATTTCAGCAATGGAAACATAACATTATAGACATCTTCACCAGCTCATCCAAACCCTTCCCCTCCTATGATTTGGGCACTGAACATCTAGTAATGCACTCGTCTTCTGATACTTTTCAGCGGCAACAGTTGCATGTCAGAGGCTAAATAACCAAGTGTTTCCTCACTAGCAAGGAAAAAAAAAATCCTGTCCTGTCGTAATCAAACGCAGTCTTTTTATCCTGAGTCTGGCTTATTGCTTCCTGTAACTGTGACCTGCCCTTCTCCAAATTTACCTGCCTTGTGTCTCATTCCCTGAGGGCTTTACTTGGTGACTTTTAAGGTGACAATCAGTTAATCCAATAACAGAATCCTGCTAATGTGCTAACGGGAAAGGGTGGAAAAAACCCCGGCTCCCGGCTCCCTCTATTGCAACTCAGGTAACATCTGTGCTTTTAGCAGGGCCCTTCTGGAGACAATTAAATCAATGCTTTATTGAAACAATAAAATTAATAGAGGTCTCATGGAACTCAATGAAAGGTTTTTAAAAATTAACTTCATTGTTTTTTAATCTTCAAAACAAGCTTTGCAAGGCAAGGGGGCTGGGCAGGGCCAAATTTTCATTAAAGCAGGTTCCTGTCCTAACGGTTTCGTTTGGGGGAGGAGGGTTACTGCGAACCAGGGGCTGGAGCTGTTCTGCAGAAGGGCCACTGCTGCTCTTCTGGGGGGCCTTGGCTTCAATGGGCTCCCGCAGTAACAGGTCTGGTTCTGTTTCTAGGACTCTGACCTCATAGATTTACTAATCCCAGTCTTCATGGGATTTAGGCACCCTGGATTAGGTGTCCCATGAAAAGAAATGTCATGATGACATTTATCATGTTGAGTGATGAACATTGGGGACACTCTTTCTGCTAATAAGCAGTTGTCTGGTCTTTATCTGTCTGTACCCAGGTCCATCTACCCCACTGTGTTGACCCCCAGCCCACTCCCCTGCCTGTTGCCCATTGTTACTTAGTCTCCCTAGGAGCCATTTTTGGCCTCAAGAAAGTTCTAAGAAGTTATTTTGTCAAATCATAACCTGAGGCCAGAGATTTTTGGCAAATCTATGGGTGGTTCTGCTGGTGGAGGACCGGGGGCAGGTGTAAGGTGAGGCCAGGGAATTTCCTCATAAAGGATTTGCCTGGCTTGGAGGGTGTGGGACCCTGGACAGGAAAACCTTCGTGGAAGATGTGGTTTTCTGTCCAGACGGACGGAGCTGGCAGAAGACTGTCTTCAGGACTCCTCATTATTCCTATCAAGGTAGCACTTTGATTCAAACCATCTGTGGGCTTGTGAGGTTTGATTAGACTTGGCGTTTCCAGCCCCGGGCTCCCGACTTACACCCTATGCGAGTGTGAGGAGTAGACTGAGTGTGTGGTGGAAGTCTGGGGTTGGACCCTTTCTCTGAGCCCCAGACTCCTTGCCCCCAGTGACTCAGGGCACTTGCTGCCTGGGCCCTCCTCTTCCCTGGACTGCCGACAGGCACTGGCAGGGGTTCTGAGCTGGAAGTTAGAAGGCTTCTGCTCCCAGTTCTACCCTAAACTAGCTGTGGGACATTGAACAAATTGTTTGGCCTTCTTGGGTCTCAGTTTTTTTATCTACAAAATGGGATAATGACACCTGCTCTGTTTATTTTGAGGATCAAATGAGGCACAGGTGTGAATCACTTTGAAGTGCATGAAAGAAAGATTGTACAAAGGTTGCTTTCATGAATGGTATTCTGGGCCTTGGAGAATAGGACCTTCCTACCCCAGAGTTGCTCTTCCCCCAGTACTGGGTTCAGGGTCTCTTTTGACTCTGGAAAGGACAGTGAAGATTTTGGGGACTTTAATTAACTCCTCTGGTCCCTCCACTCCCCCTGGAGGGCAACTTCCACTCCTTTCCCATTCTGCCACCCACGTCATCTCCCAGACTAGAGATCTTGGAGGCGTTTTGACTCTTCCCGCTCCTTTATCCCCTCATAGCTATTCTGTCAACATGTCTCGCTTCCTCCTTTGAAATTTAGCCCAGACTCACCTTATGTTCCTGGTCTCAGTGCCATCACCTGTCACCTCTGAGCCGTCATTATCTTAGCTTCTGCAGGAGCTCCCTGACTTCTCTTTGCCTCATGTCTTCTGCCCTGGGGCTGCCAGCTGACTCTCCCCAAGGGCCACCTCTTATTGGGTCACTCCCTCATTCTATAAGGCCCAGTGGTTCCCTCGGGGGTCTCATCAACGCCCTTCTCCCTGAATGCCTTCAAAGCGTGCTGTGCTTCAGTTCTACCTGTTCTTTTTTTTTTTTAATTTTTTTTTTTTTTTAAAGAGAGAGTGAGAGAGAGGGGGGGAGAGAGAGAGAGAGAGAGAGAGAGAGAGAGAGAGAGAGAGAGAGAGAGAGAGAGAATTTTAATATTTATTTATTTTTTCTTAGTTCTCGGCGGACACAACATCTTTGTTTTTATGTGGTGCTGAGGATCCAACCCTGGCATGCGTGCGGCCCGGGGTTCTACCTGTTCTTTAAACTGGATTTTCTCTAGTTCCTCTCACCCACTCGGTTTCCTCCTCAAAACCAGGCCCATTTTCTAATTGTTTTCCAAAGAAGCTCAGCCCGTTCCTACTTCTGGCCATTTATCCAGTGTGGCGTGGAAACACCCTCCCCCAATCTCTGTGCTAGTTCTTTCTGGAATGCACCATTCAGCTCAAGTCCCTAGCCACCATCCCCAGAGTTTTCCTAGGAGGTTTTGCCTTGGGGGGCTGTCTTCACTTTAACTTAAATTTTTTTCTTTTTTATGTTGGGGGAGGGTGGAACCAGGGCCTTGCATATGCTAGGCAAGTACTACACTACTGATCTACCTCCCCAGCCCTTTTCATTTATTTTTAAAATTTTGAGACCATGTCTGCTATATTGTCCAGGCTGATTTCCAACTTTCATTTCTCCTGCCTCAGCCTCCCAAATAGCTGGAATTGTGTACCACCATGTCCAGTTTATCCTAAATTTTTACTGCTTATGTTGACATGACTAATTTTGTATCAATTGATTTTTATTTCTCAACCCCCTGCCCTACCTCTCTTACCCAGATGATAAACATTTTGCAGACTGGGAGTGTCTTCTCTCTTCCCTAGAAATGCCTAATCAAAGGCTGGGTGCCCAGTGAAGTCTTTGTTGGTTGGATGAACAAAGAGGTTTGGTTTGGTGCATGGAGGAGTGTGGAGATTCTCTATTCTAAACAGAGATTTCTGGCCCCCACCTCACCTCCCCCCACTGCACCCCTGCTCTTCACAATCTCCCCCCTGCTACGTCTTCATCCATCAGTAATAAAGCAGGAACAATAAGGGGTTTCTTTCTAATTAAAGGGAGCAGTTAGTGTTTCCACTTCAAAGCCCTGAGAGAGAAGACTTTTGTTCCTCAGGCCTGGGAGCTCTGGGAGCCCTGGTTGGGTTGGGAAGTGGAGCTCCAGGCCTAGCCAAGCATTAAGCTCGTGAACCTGAGATCCCCCCATTTGCAGGCAGAGAAGCTCAAATTTAAAACAACAACATAATTTGGTAACTTCGGCTCTGATAAAACAGTTGGGGGAATTTCTTCTCTCCCAGCGTCTGAAGCCAATGTTATTACAGGTGTGTGCTTGTCTCTCCCACACCCTACCCGGCCCCTGTCGCCCCAACACACAGCATACACATGTGCCACATTGTGCAGTCTCACGAAAGTAGGACTCAGCACACATGCTTCATGCTTGGTGGGTCCAGCTCCTTGCCCCCATTCCCAGGGTGCTCCGGCCTGCCCTGTCCCACGCACCACCTGGTTACGCTCATACACATCTTCTGTGCATTTCCAAATGGCCAGAAACAAGGGACTCCACTTGAGAGCTATGCTTATGCTATTCAGCAGCAAGTCAGCTTGCTGGAGATGTGTTCTCTTCCTGTGACTTCCACTGGCTGCAGACTGATCCTTTAACCTGGGCCCAGACTGATTCCCACAATGATTGTAAACTGGCTCCTGTTTCTGACCACATTCAGAAAAGCCAAGGTGGCTACCAACTGAGACCGCCATATGGTCAAGCCCCAAAGAGGCCACAGACTAGTGTCATGATCAGTGAACCAACACAGAGCATAGAATGTGTCTTTGGTCTAACAAGTCAACTCACACATTTGACCTATTGGTTATAAGAAAGATGAGAAAAGAGTTTTTGTGGGGCCCAGTTCCATTGCTAAAACTCTGTAGAACCTACATCATCCTTGTATTTATCTGTTTACCTGTCCATCTGCCCATCCATACATCCATCCTGTGTTAAGCACCTAGTCTTTGCTATGGGGTGATAAGCAAGGCAAAAAACGGACAGACCCTCTGGAATGTCCCTTAAAGTTTCATATGTTCAGAGGTGGGACTTTTGGTAAGCAAATGGATCATGGAGGACTGTGATCTCATCAGTGGATTAATCCATTTATGGCTGAGTGGACTACCAGGACATGGGGCTTAACTGGAGGAAGTAGGTCACTGGGGTGTGTGTTCTGGGCAGGTCACTGGGGCATAGCCTTTCACCATGATGCTCTGGGTCATCTAGTCCCAGGGCAATGGAGTCAGCCTACCATGAACAGAGACCTCTGAAACTGTGAGCCAAAATAAATCTTTCCTCCTTCTAGTTGTTCTTGCCAGGTAATTTGGTAACAGTGATGAAAAGCTGACTGACACAAACCCTATCCTTAAACTTTGTGTTAGATTAATAGCATGGGCTTTGGCATTTTACCATTCTGTGTTCGAGTGCCCCTTTAAATAAATCAAGGAAGATTTACTAGCTGGGTCACTGTGGACCCAATCACTTAATCTATCTGAGTCTCAACTTCCTTCAGGAGAAAGTGGGGATAATAATGGCCTCTGGGGTGCTAACAGGATTAAATGAAGTCATCTATCAAATGCTAACACAGGGCCTGGCACATATAACATGCTCAATAAATAATAATGATTATTCACTTAGTTCTTATTTATTCTGCTGGAGATACAGAAATACACACCTAAAATCACAAAACAGCAAGAGAGGAACTGAACTGGTTACACGTAGCAGAAGAGGGAGGAACTGAGAAAGAGATTCTGGGTCTGCTGGGATGTCCAGAGAGGCTTCTGGGAAGGGGAGGCTGTCTTGGGCAGAAGCTTGACCTATTTGGTCTGAGAGGGGGAAATAGCATGCATACTCCACTGAGGTCAAGAATGGTGTTCCCCTGCCCACAGAGGACAGACAGCATGTTCTGAAGACCACAGAGAGGCACTATCCCTATGACATACTTAGTGCACACACTAACTGACGAAGGTGAATCACATTCAAAGCATCCTGGGCAGTCTATGATGCTGCTGGACGGAGCTTGTGGTGAAGCAATAGCGTGGTTAAGAAGTGGACAGCTGAGGCCGGCTAGCTCTGACCTTGTCCTTTCAGTGACTTTTCCTTGCAGGTCCCTCCAGCCTCCTTCCTTTTGTTGCCTGGGTCTCTGTAAAGAGTGGAGGGACACTTGTCCTGCTTGCTTGCTTTCCTCCTCCCTGCTGACCCTCTGGTCTGAGCTCTCCTCTGGCTTGCCCGAGGGGCCTACACACGTGATCCTGGCAGCCTGGGGCATGGCCGGCCTGCTGCGGCCTTGCTTGCTCCCCTGATTATTTCTCCTTAATTGAGCGTAAAGAATGTGAGGAATGTGGAGTAGACCGCAGGAAGAGGGCTGCTGCAGCCCCCTTCGGGATCCAGATTCTGGGCTCTGGGATGGGAGAACTGCAGATGGCCGGTGGAACCCCACATGGTGTGCGCCCCGACCCCCTATCTCCTCCGCACGATGGTGGGCCCACTTCTCTTGCCTTGATCTGCTCTATTCTCTGCTCTGGGATTTCCTTCTCCCTTCTTTCTGCCCCAGAGAATTTCATGTCTTTGTAAAATTGTCTGTGATCTCCTTCTTCCTGGGAGTCTGCCTTGATTTAAATCTACTGGACATGAATAATCCCAATAAATCTGTAATTCTAAAAACAATTAATTTTCCTTTGACGGAGGATGGGGAGCAATATTTCTGGCTGCTCCTCAGCCTTGCTTGGCTGCTGGGACCCCTGGGCCTGGGCTGCGGGAAGGTGAGTCCAGCTCTGAGCTCAGGTGCTTACTTGTCAGGAAGGTGAGACTGTGAGGACCTGATAGCAGTGATGCATGGGCTCCTCTGCCACCCAGTGACCCTCAAGGTCCAGCCCTCTTGCACACCTGTCCCCGGAGGAGAAGGCACAGGTTGCTGATTAGACCTGGGTTCAGTCATGGTGCTGTCAGCTGGTAGCTGGGTGACCTCAGGTAAATTTTTTGCCCTCTCTGAGGCTGTTTCCTCATGTTGCATATACTGGTGGCATTTCTGCATTTGTAGGGCTGTCAAGGTGAAATTAGATGTAAGAGAGTACGTGAAGTGTAGAGCAGGTGCTCCAGAAATGTTTGGCTTTTGGGAGAAAACTAGGGTGGGGGAAGGGTGTTAATTTTCCTAAAATAGGTTTTTGTTTCCTGTGGTAAATGCAGTAAGCTGTCCTTAGAAATCCCACAGAAGAGACAGGTTGACACGGAGAGTCCTGGTATTTCCACCCAAAGGCTGGTTGATCCCAGAGATTTCTGCATATGAACAAGTCTGTGGGGCAGGCAGAAGAGAATTGCAGGCTGGGGGTCTTGGCCATCTCATCGCTGTGGCTCCTCAGTGGATGACATTGACAGCTGTCTTTCTCTAGTCTCCTCTCCTTAGGTCCTTCCAAAGGATGTAGCTGGTTCTGCAATGGGAGGGGTTCAGGCTATATTTAAAGAACTTCCTGCCCAGGGCAGACGTTCTATGTTGAGATAGCTAATCCTCCTGGAATAGCAAAGTGTGGGCTGGCCTCTGTGTTTTCACAAACAGGCTGGGGACAGGCCAAGCTCACCTACGGGTGGGGGCTGGGCAAGGTCATCCTGTATGACTTCTTCCCACTCTAGGCTCTGCCAACCTTCAGTCTCCTCTGCTCCCTGGCAAGACACTCCCTGGGAGAGCTCTGTCTGAAAGTGGCAAGACCGAGAAGGCACTGATTATCTTCCACAACTTCTGGAAAGTTCCTGCTGTTAGCAATTTGCAAACTTCTCCCGAGATGAAAATTGAAAACAAAGTGGGAAGTGAATGTGCCTGATGAGTGACAGTGTAGGCAGCTTTATCATTGGGGGTGTTTATGTGCAGGGGCTCCTGAGCAGGGCCGTGGGCCCCTTCATCTTTGTGGTGCCTGGAATGCTGGGTATTAGTGAGGCTTAGGACAGAGGCTGACCGGCCAGGCTGAAACTGACATGTCCCTCCCATCCCAGAGACAGAGATAGCTGTTGCTGCTCTCCCTTCAGTGGCAGGAGGTGCCTAAGGAGAAAGGTCCCTGTGAAGTTGAGGTCACAATCAGGAGTTGGAGGAGAGAATAGAATGAAGTGAGGAGGTTTGGGGTGCGTGATGGTGGAATATGCATTTGTGGGGATCTATTTTCCCAAGGAAAAAGCAGGCTGAGCATTTTTTGGTGAAGTTAGACACTAGATCTCTTTCTTCCCCAGAGCTGTGCCCCTCTTGGAGACCAGAAGCAGCTCTGTCTCTTCCTATGGCCCCATCTGGGTGTGCATTCCTGTTCACAGCCACAGCAGCCCTAGCAGCGGCCAGGGCTGAGCCACATCTGGGGCTCTGATGGCCACATCTGCATCCGCCCCTCTCCAAGCTGATTATTTCTATTCTTTTATCTGCATCTGTCGAAATCTGGAGGGGGTCTGTGGATGGTGGGTCTTCAGCTCCAGGAGCTGTCAGTTTCTAGGGAAGGGCTGGGAGACCTCTCTGCAGTCACGGGTTCTTGGCTTCCAAGTTCCAGACGGAGACATCTGGGGGCCCATCCCATCTGAGCCCTCACATCTTCCTCCCCAGGCTCTCTCCCCTTCCTGGTCTTACTCTGCAAATGCCATTTGCCCCTCCTCCTCCAGGAGATAATTATACTTATTGTCATTACTGACTCCAGGTGAGGGCTCCCATGTGACAAGTGGGGACAGCGGTGGAAGAACACTGAGGTTAGATGTGAGAGGGAGATGAATGTGGGAGGTGGGAGGAGGAAGAATGAGATGGGACTGGACACAGGTGGCTTCAGGAAGTCACTCTTAGGCTATGTTGGGGGTCTCCAGATGGGTTTGGGAAAGGCTCAGGGTAACATCACTGTGCACCACTGAGGCTGAGGGGTGCAAGGCCAGGGTGTTCAGTGCTTCCAGTGCTAGGAGTTTCCAGAGGGGACTTCTGCTGACTTTTAAGCCACAGCATCCTTAGGCCCATAGGCTGGGTCTCCCACTTGGCCTCTGACCAGGCTTTTTTTGTGGCCAGGGATACCGGGCTAGGTCAATTTTTAAAGATTGATGGAGAGTGGTAGGAGTGGGGTGTGCTGAGCATTTCTTAATGTGGTCCTTTTGTTGGACAAATCCCTGGCCATGAAGTCCCTAAAACAAAGCCTGACCTAGGAAGAAATAGAGGACTTCAGGGAGTAGGTGACTTTCCTCTTGTCGGGCCCAGACGTGCTAATGTCTATGCATCTTTGCAGGCCAGTGTCCCCCTAGGTGAGATCCTCTAGGATGAGGGATATAGACCTCCTACTGGCTTCCCTTTACTTCCTGGAGAATCATCATGTTTGGGGTAGAGAGAAGAAATAGGAGAAATCCTGACTGGAACACTGTGTGAGTGTATGAACAAGCTCCTCTGTAGATGTTTGTGGGTTAAACCACTGTGTTAAGATTCCTGTTGTGATGGAGGTAGCCCCTCACCATGTTCTATAAGGTTCTGGGACCTTATCATTTAGAATGCCTTTTTGCATAATCCCTGGGATGGATCAGAATAATATCTGGGCACAGTTTGGGTTGGCTGATCAGAAAAAATACCCCCAAAGTGGTGGGGTCAGGGCTGAAGTTGTGGGCTTCTCAGTAATTTTGTGGACCTGAGGGTTAATCAGGCTTGGGGTCATTTTCCTGGATCTTATCCTTCCCACCTATGCTGTAATTTTGTCCCTCTGCTATGTATTTCCAGACTCCAAGGCCTCAGGGCCAACTCTCACTTGATCATTGAGCAGAGGCCCCATCTGGATCTCATCTGACAGGGCTTGGTTTGGCTTCTAGAGCAGCACAATGTTCCCCATGTAGATAGAAGATGTCCAGCTGAGACCTGACCCTCACTCTGCAGATACTGCGGGCGGGAATGCATGCTTCCATTAGTCCTATCCGAGGCTGGGGGCGCCTTACCAGAGTATCTGACCTTCTTTTTGAAAACTGGGTTTACTCATCTCTGAAATGGTGATTATAGTCATGCCTAACTCATAGGTTGGCATGATATAACTCTGACAGAATACCAGAAAAGCCTATTTTGGTGCCTAATGCCTCATAACTACTCAATACATGTTAACTCTTCTCCTTGTTCTTCTTCCCTCTTCTTCTTCATCTTCTTTGTTATTGTCTCCTTGTCTTCCTCCTCTTCCTCCTTCTGTTGCTGTTTAGGATTGAGCCCTGGGTCTCCCATCTATTAGGCACATGCTTTACCACTGAGCTACATCTCTAGCACCCCACCTTTTTCAAAAATTTTTTTTTAGTTGTTCATAGACATAATACCTTTATTTTATTTATTTATTTTTATGTGGTGCTGAAGATCAAATTCGGTGCCTCACACGTGCTCGGTGAGCACTCTACCACTGAGCTACAACCCCAGTCTCTCTCCAGCCCTTTTTATTGTTTATTTTGAAACTGGGTCTGGCTACATTGCTGAGGCTGGCCTTGAACTTGAAATCCTTCTGCTTTAACCTCCCAAGGCTCTAGGATTACAGGAATGCAATATTGCACCCAGCTAACTCTTCATTTTTGTGAAATTTCTTTCCTCAACGACACCTGTATGTAGACCAGTTTTCCACCTTAGGTTGGTGTAAGAATCTGGAGTTGGTGCAGTAGTTAAAGTTCAGAATTTGATGCAGATAAAGGCATGGGGTTGAATTCAGCAATTTTGAAGAGTTAGGGTTGAGACTGGTTTGGGATTCCTGTGAGAGATGAGTGTTGGGATTGAGTTCAGGGTTAGAATGACATTTGGGATGGAAGTCACTGGGAGAGAATTTGGCTTAGGAAGAGAGTTGCCCTTCAGAAAGTCCCTTCTCTTAGGAATAGAACAACTACATCTTGGTAAATTCAAGCCTAAACTCAGGAGACACGTTGGGTTGCTCAAGGTCCAACTTCCTGAAGGGAAACCCTTGTCTGTCTGCCTAAACCTGGAGCTTTTCCCAGGGGTAATGCCCTCCACCCCAGCTCCCAACCATCAGGTTTTATTCTGGTGGAGAGAATGGTGCTCCCTCAAGCAGGAGAGCAAGGCTTCAGGGAAGGTAGGGACCTCACTGGAGTTGCCTAGAGTGTTTGAATTCTGCTTTTCAGCTAATTCCACTCCTTCCATGTCTAACACATCATCCCTCCCACCATTTACACTCCACGTTCTCACTAGACTGGCCTCTGATTCCAGGACTTTGTGTCCCCAGCTCCCTTTGGGAGCAGCAGGAAGAAACCTTGGCCTGGCTGGGGTGTCCCCTCCAGGCCCCCTATCCTCCTTAAGTCTCTATCTCCTGGCAGAGGGTAGGACACAAAAGCCGGATCTCTCCTCCCTCCAGCCTCTCTCCCTCTCTCCCAGTTCCCTCCAGGGCTGGAGGAGGCCAAAGAAAACAAAGTGCTTCCCCAGCTAGCTCACTCTTTCTCCCTTACTTCCTGCTCTGGGAAGATGGTTTACTCCCTCCCCCCCCAATCCTGGCCTGGACCTGGCCTTGGTGTCGAGTTTCTTTAGAGCTCTCAGACTCAGAGGCCCTGCCTGCAGCTCAAACTAGACCCCTTTTTCATGTCTTTTCTCCCTGAACCTAAGAACCTGTACCTCATCCTCTCTCCCTGCAGTTAACATTTTCTTCTTCAGGTGGTGAAAAACCCAACGAAAGGAAGGTTTTTCTTGGGAATGTGGGAAATGTAGGAGGTAGGATGAAGGAAAGGGTCTCTGTGCAATGCATAAGAAATCCTGTGGACATACGGACCTTTCAGGTCTGGTGACCCAGTAAAAGAAATCTCCTGCTTGCAACAAAGGAGGACTGGCACCCTTGGAGATATGCAACATGGTGGCCCTGGATGATAAGTGGACCTGAAAAACCCTACTATAGCAGCACCAGGGGGCTGAGCATCCCCAAGTCTGTTGGTGGCCAACTCAAAAGACATGTCTGTCTTAGAAACCTTTTAATTTTACATCTCTCTTGGATCCAATTCCGAGTCCAGCTACCTTCCCCAAACTCCCTAAGAAGATTCTCTTGTTTCTGTCCTTGTTTCCTCTGCTCTGAGTAGAGCTTTGTTGAAGATTCCCTGAGCTCCTGAAGAGATTATGGAGGCTCTGAAGGCCTGGATCTCTCCCTATCCCTGCTAAGAAAAGCAAGAGACCAGTCAGTAAAAACAGGAGAGGGAAGGACAATGTGGAGGGGCCCAAGAGAGACCTGCTCATGGAGATTACGTTTATCACTACCTTATCTTATGATCCCTCTCCTGCACCTGCAGGCCATTCCACAGGGACTGTAGAAAGATTGTTGAAGACTGAGGGTGTCACTTCCTTCAGGACTGGCCAGCAGGAGGCCTGGTTTACAGATTTACTACTCTGTGCTAGCTACCTTTGCATTAATGCTAAATTAGATCTCCCTTCTCCACCCCCCCCCTCACTTCCATTCTTCTTTCTTTCCCCATTCTTTTCTGCATTTAACACTTAAGAATCTACTCTGGCCCAATACTTTGCTGTGTACTAAGGATATTATAAGGGATAAGGTAAAGAAACAACCTGAAGTCTGGTCTTGGTGATGGAGGAGACAACCAGAAAATCTAATGCTGTATCCTAGATACCCATAGTAGAAGTTCATCCAGACATGGTGGAGTATAGGAGAGGTGAGTTAGCAAAGCTTCCAAGCTGAAGGGTCCAGAGCAGGTTTTCAGAAAAAGGGAAGACTTGAGCAATGACAACAAGGTGAGAAATATCACGTTTAATGGGAACATCTTGTCCAGTTTTGAATTGAGGATTAACATGAGAACTGCAGAATAGATATTTTCTTTTGGAGAATGCCAGAAGGGCAAAGTGTGTTTCCTTCTATTAGAGCTCATGGAGGTAAGCCTTTTTTTCCCTTTGCATGGCTCACTTTCCTCTTTCTCTCTGCACCTTCCCCTCCTTCTCTCTTCCTGGTACTGGGGATCAAACCCAGGCCCACTCTACCACTGAGCCACATCCTTAGCTCTTTTTATTGTATTTTGAGACAGGGTCTTGCTAAGTTGCTGAGGCTGGCCTGGAACTTGCGATCCTCCTGCTCAGCCTGTAGAGTAGCTGGGATGATGTGTGTGTGTCCCTACAGCTGGCTTTGCTTCTTCTTTTTTGAATCTTTACTCTGTTGCCCCCTTCCCAGTGATGTCTTCCCTGGCCACCCAATTTTAAACTGCAACTTATCTCTCCCTCCACAGCTCTACCCTTCATCCTTCAACTTACCTTATTTTTCTCCATAGCACTTATTGCATTTTGTATATTTTATTTATTTTTGTTTTTTACCTTGAGAATGTAATCTCCATGAAGAAAAGTGTATATACATATTTTTGTCCATTTTACGCATTAGAGTATCACTAGTTCCCTAAAAGTTCTTGAAGAGCCTGGCACATAGTGGGGGCACAGTTTATCAGATTATTACTTTGGCCATCTCTAAAATGGGCCAGGAATGGTCCTGAGGAGCTGTAGCCAATGACACTCCTATGCTACTTCACAGATTAGTGGCATTAGAATCACTTTAGGAATCTTCTTCCTCCCTCTTGTCCTCCTCCTCCTTGTCTTCCTCTTTTAATTTTGAGACAGGTTCTCACTATGTTGCCCAGGCTGACCTCGAACTTGTGATTCTCCTGCTTCATTTTCCCAAGTGGTTAGGGTGCTTATTAAATAGATTCTGGAATCTCTCTCAAAACCCAGTGAATAAAATCCCCACAAGGTGGATGCTGTGTACTAGCAAGGGCACCTGGCGATTCCATGTGCAACAAACTTAGAAGCCACGCCTCCACAATCTGGGAAACAGAACCTTCTGTATACATCCAGAAGCTTGGTCCTTGTCTCTAATGCCCATTTAATAAGGAGGACAAGGTTTTCAGAAAAAGGAAACAGAAGGTTCATTGCTTTGCTAGTAAAGGAGAAGCACAGCGGACTCCAGTCCCAGAGGCTGTGGTTCTGCCCATCAGGGAAAACAGAAGGTTTTTAAAGAAGCTCTTCAAAGGCTGCATTCCAGGTGGGCCCTGATGGAGGGTCCTAGGTGTGCTCTGAGGGTGTGTTGAAATTTACTTGTTAGTTTGGGAGATGGTTGCTTTCTAGATCTTCTGGTGACATCTCCTTCCTGTGGTATGTTTCTGTTCAAGGACAGATAACTGGGCCTAGGATGGGAAAAGATAATCTTATTCCCCAACCCATGTTAGGGAGGGGGAGAGGGAGAAGAGGAAAAGAAAAACATGTCCCTTTTAAAATAAGCTGTGAGGGCTATTTTCAAAAGGTGAAGGGGACCACGGTTACACTTCCTGGTGAGAGATTGGAGAATGACAGGAAGGAGGGCCAGGAGACTAGTCAGGAAGGTATTGTTATCATCTGGCTTAGAACCAGGCTGGTTTGAACTAGCCTGAGGCATTGATGTGGATGGATTCAGAGGATGTTCAGGAACTCAAAGTTTGGAGAAGGGTTGTATACAGAAGGCAAAAGAGAGAAGGTATTAAGAATGACCACTAGCTCTCTATGCACGGATAGAAGTGCCATTATTCAGATGAGGATATCCTGGAGGAAGATCTAGTTTGGAGCATAGATTTTTATCTTGGACATTTTTGAATGTAAGGAGCTTTTGGAAATCAAAGTGGAAATGTCAAGTCAATAGTTTTATGCTCAGGCCAGATTTCCAAATCCAGTTATCCAAAAGCATGATGGCCAGAAAAGAAGTAGTTGGCTAAACAATAAAACTGAGATAAAAGAAGTCTGCAAGGAGCTATCAGCGTGGTTACCTGTTATGTAAAACACTATGCAAACATATATGGTTTCCATTGTGAGAGTAATGGAAGTAATGGAAACTAAAAGAAAGAAAGAAAGAAAGCTGGAACTATACAACTATAAATTGCATGTGTTGCTTTTATTGAAAAATCTTGCTGACACAAATATGAAATGATGGGTTGTGACTCACAGGGAAGGTAATGTGATTTGTGCACATGGGCTCTGACCTTGGGTGCCTCAGCCAGAGCTCGGAGAGTGGTTCTAATTGAATCAACACCAAACTGGATCAGGATGGGGCGGAGATATAATATCTACGAGAATTGTGGGAAGACACTGCACTTTAAATGGGGGAGAAAACAAACAAACAAACCCATAACAGGCCAACAGAGAAGAGGCGGTTCACATGGAAAAAGAGGTTTATAAAAGCAAAATGGATGGGCCAAACTTCTCCAGCTTGATGCTGAGGAGGGGAATATAGGCTGTGGAATGCAAGAGCAGCCTGGTGACCAGACAGTGTTTATTGGTGGGAGGGATAAGGGATATTTCAATGATATTCCTGAGCTAAGCTCACAAACAGCCTTCTGGTGAATTCAACTGATTAATACGAGGGAATACTTTCTAAGCACTTAGAGAGCAATGGTAGAGAATATTGTGCTGAGTCCTCTACCATGTATTATCTCATTTATTTGTCACAATAATCGATGATATAGGTTACTATTATTGCCTGGATTTTGTAGATGGTAGAACTGGCACATAGAGGTTAATGAATTTACCCAAGGTCACATAGATAATAAATGAGAGAGCTGGGGATCAAACCCAGGCAGCTGGGCTCTTGGGTTCCCTCTTTTAGACACTTCCTTGCACTTGCATATTCAGTTGAATATTTGGGCTGGGAACTTAAGTACTTTGATCCCTGGTAAGGGAGTAAGGGGTCAATCCCATGTTAATTGTACACATTAGAATACTCGTTTCCATAACTGTGTCTGTGAATTTTGGTAGTCTGATCTGTTGCTGTGAGACTGTTAGAAGATCCAACTCTGTCCTAAAAGACATTGGCTGGACATGGGGATGTGGTCTCCTGGCCTAGTTGCTGCTCCCAGTGGCTAGTTCAGTGCCTAGTACATGAATAGTGCTCAGAATCTTTTTTTGGGGGGAAGCTAATGAAGTGGAGGCATCATTGAGGGACTCTAAAAGCCTCTTGGGAAGAACCCATTAGTAGCCCCAACCAAAAAGATGACATTATTTTTCAATAATTTTTTAGCAAAATTTCAAAGTTAAGAGATTGCTTTTCCCCTCTGTTGATTGCAAACCCAGACTGCCTAAATACATGTTTGTTAACACAACTCCACACTTGTGTTTTTAAACATAGTTATGAAAGAAAAAAAAAAATACTGACTCCCAGATGTAAATGGAACCAAAAATGTGTACAAAGTGTAGGGCAAGGTTAGGCCTTTCAATGCAATTCTTTTGTGGGGAAAAGTTTCCAAAAGACTACCCCCACTATGTAAGTTTTCAAATGGAAGAAAAATAGATGTTTTGCAAATTCTAAGTCTTGAATAGCTTGCAAATGCCTGTAATTTGGAAGCAGTCTTTGGAGGCTATGTTTCTATATTGCCCTCTGGAATGATAACAAACTTATGGGAAGGAGCAGCTTTTCAGCTTCAGAGTCTTTAAAATACCATCTGGTGGCTCAGATGATGTTGAAAGACAGGATAGAATGAATTAAACTCAAATTGGCAGGGCTATCTAATATTTTAATGTTATTGTTTTTTAAACTTTTAAATTTTAAAATAATTATAGAGTCACAAGAAGTTTCAGAAAAATATCCAGGGGCTCATGTGCTGTTCACCCAGTTTTTCCCAATGGTATAATCTTGGATATTATTATCAATAATTAGAGAAAATGAAACAGCAGCCCAGGCCCTTCTGTGGGTGGTAAGCTTGCAAGAAGACTTTTTAATTTACATCAAAAGATCACGTTAGTTTGAACAATGAAGGAACGATGTACTTTTGCCTAATATTCTAATTTGAAGAGTTAACATTTGGGAATTATATATCTTTTCTTTAGAAAATGTAGACACTGGTCCCTAGTCACAGGTAGGGGAACACCAAGCCTCTCTCACCATGGCTTACAAAGACTGTGGAATGGGATCCCTGACCTGGGGTTCAGCCTCATCTCACTCCTCATTGTCTTCTCCCTCTCCTCCTTCTCCTCTTTCTGCTCCATCTGCATGTTCCAGACTCACTGGTTTCCTTGAATTCTTTCTCAAATCCTATTCCATCTTTTTGGGATACTTTCCTGCATTCTTAGCTTGGCTGGCTCTGTTTAGCCTCCTTATTTCATCTTTCATTTATTTGTTTATTTTTGTATCAGGGATTGAACCCAGGGGGGCTCAACCACTGAGCCCCATCCCCAGCCCTTTTTCATATTTTATTTTCATTAAGTTGCTTTAGGGCCTCTCTAAGTTGACGAGGCTGGCTTGAACTCATGATCCTCCTGCCTCAGCCTCTTGAGCCTCTGGGATCACAGGCTTGTGCCACCATGCTGGGTTCCTAATTTCATCTTAAATGTCATCTGCCAGGACCCTCCTAGCAATGTTCTCTAAAAATTCTTTCCATCATCATCTCTTGTTGTACCTTCGTTGTTTTCTTCATAGAACCTATTGCAATTTGTCAAACTTGTGATCATCCTTATTGCTTATTTTCTTGTTTATTGTCTTTCAGCACAACTGGATTGTTGATTCAACGTATCACAAATATTTATTGTGTGGCTGGTTGGATAGTTAGATAGTTCAGTGATAAATGAATTGACATAGTCATTTTCTATAACTGATTTGTTTTTTAATCTTCTTGTGGAAGGATTTGAAGTACTTACTGGGATTAAGTGCCTGTATTGAGATCTCATCAACATTGTCTTTCACTTAAATATTAATTTATAAATGCAATCTTCCTCTTCCTTCTGTTATTCTTGTTCATACTTATTATAGACTGAACATGTATGATAGGCTGGGCTCTGGGCTCAGGGTCTTCTCACATATTTCAACTTATTTAATCCACACAAAACCCTGGGAGGTAGTCATTGTCATCCCCATTTTGTGGATAAGAAAACTGAGCACAGAGAAGTGCAGTGACCTGAACATAGATAATCCAGCTAGTAATGTCCACCATCTTTTCTGCTTCCTTCCATACAGAAAGTTTTTCATAGAAGTATCTCTAGTAAAATTTATGACCATTCTTTTCAGTGCATCTCTTTGGCAATTAAAAAATGTCAGCCTTAGTAGTGAAAAGTAAAAAAAAAATAGCGGTGACTATTAAAGCTGTAGTGATATTTTGGGGTCAAATGAGACCTCAGGCATTTTCAGTACTTTAATATTAAGTACTATTCTTATGGCAACAGAGAAATTCATGGAAGGAAACTTACTAATTTACCGAGGTTATGTATGTTGCTTATCCTTGCTTCCTCCTCTCCTGACTTCAATATAACACAGGACAATTGTTTTAGCCATTTAAGTCACATTTGGGTCTCCCCCCCCACACCAAAAAAAGTCAGGCATTTACCAGGTGAAAGGGTCTTCCTACCTGTTCTGTGTGAGGGACATTTTATGCAAACCTCTTTTTGTTCTGCTTTTTCATAAAGTAATTTGCAAATATGAAAGTTCCAACATTTACTTGAAACTGTAACTGATTTTAAGAGAAGATTCAGTGGGATACTGCTGCAGTCAGAATCTTGGGTGTCCCCCACCCAATTCATATGCTGAAATCCTAACCCCCAAGTAAGAATGGTGGGAGGTGGGCCTTTGGGAGATGATTAGGCTATAGAGGCAGAGCTCTCAGGAATGGGATTCGTCCCCTTGTAAAAGGGACCCCTTTTACCCCATAAGAACACAATGAAGAGGCACATTCTATGAACCAGAAGCCAAATCTGCCAGTGTCTTCATCTAGAACTGTGAGGATTAAATTTCGGTTGTTTATAAACTACCCAGTTTGTGGTATTTTGTTACAGCAGCCCAAGCAGACCAAGACCAATGCCTTAAAACCCAAGTATTTGTTCAAAGTGCTTTTTTTTTTTTTTTTTTGGTACTAAGGATGAACCCAGGGGCACTTTACCACTGAGATAAGTCCCCAGTCCTTTTTTTTTTTAATTTGAGACAGGGTCTTCCTAAGGCTGGGCTTGAGTTTGTGATCCTCCTGCCTCAGCCTTCCAAGTTTCTGGGATTGCAGGTGTGTGTCACTGGACTGGACTGGACTTGAAAGTGACTTTCCTCCTGCCTTTTTATTTGTTCTTTTTAGTCATACACAACATTAGGATTCATTTTGACATAATTATAAAAGCATGGAAATATAATTTTCTCTAATGCCATCCCCAGTACTTCTGCTTTCCTCCCTTTTTCCCTCTCCCTGTTCTCTTCCCTCTACTGATCTTTCTGCAGTTGACTTTATTTTATTTTTTTAGTTATCGATGGACCTTTATTATCTATATATTTATATGTGGCACTGAGAATCAAACCCAGTGCCTCACACATGCGAGGCAAGTGTTCTACCACTGAGCTACAGACCCAGCCCCTGCTATTGACTTTTTAAGGTCATATTTCTCTAGGTCTTCCAACTAGAGGTAAAAGTATCACACTGATTGATTATGATGCCTCAACTTCAGAGAGAAGAAATCTTCACCTTCCTGGTTTAAAAGTCCATTCCATCAGTAACAGAGCACAATATTGCTTTTAAAGAGTTTTTAGAGTCTGCCCTTTACCTACTCAAAATTTTATTTATTTATTTATTTATTTATTTATTTTTAGCTCTCGGCGGATACAACATCTTTGTTGGTATGTGGTGCTGAGGCTCGAACCCGGGCCGCACGCATGCCAGGCGAGCGCGCTACCGCTTGAGCCACATCCCCAGCCCTCAAAATTTTTAAGACATTAAGAACCTATAAGTATTGGGAGGCTACAGCAGGAGCCTAGCAAGTTCCAGACCAGCCTCTGTCACATAGTGAAATAAAAAATTTCAGATGATTATTAGCCAGATGCAGTGGCGAATGCCTGTAATCCCAGCGGCTAGGCAGGTGGAGGCAGGAGGATTTCAAGGTCAAAGCCAGCCTCAGCAATTTAGTGAGGTGCTAAGCAACTCAATGACCCTGTCTCTAATAAAATACAAAATAGGACTGGAGATGTGGCTTAGTGGTTGAGTGCACCCAAGTTCAATATCTGCCCTCCCAACCCCTCCCCCCAAAACTGGAGTTGTAGCTCAGTGGTATAGGGTTCCTGGGTTCAATCCCCAATATCAGAAAATCAACTACCACCACCACCCTGTGATCAGAAATTACTCAAATACTCAGAATAGGTAATTTACAGCATATTCATACAAAGGAATACTATACAGCAATGTGAACAACATGGAAAAATCTAGATGATGCTCTATCTGTAACATAATGTGAAATAAAAGGCCAGATACAAAAGAGTCCATATCTTTTCATTTGATTTATGCAAAGATCTAAGACAGATGAAACTATCAATGGTGTTGATTCACCTTTTGTGGTGAAGTGGGATAGTTATTGGAAGGGAGTAGGCAGAGGGCTTCAGGAACTCTGGGAATGTTCTGTTTTTTAAATTTTTTAAAAAATTGTGGATGGACCTTTATTTTATTCATTTATTTATATGTAGTGCTGAGACTCAAACCCAGTGCCTCACACATGTGAGGCAAGTAAGTGCTCTACCACTGAGCCACAACCCAGCCCACGTTCTGTTTTTTTTTTTTTAATATTTATTTTCTAGTTTTCAGTGGACACAGCATCTTTATTTTATTTTAACGTGGTGCTGAGGATTGAACCCAGTGCCCCGCACATGCCAGGCGAGCGCGCTACCTCTTGAGTCACATCCCCAGCTCACATTCTGTTTTTTTTTTTTTTTTTTTTTTTTTGATGTTAGTTTACATGGGTATGTTTAGTTGTGACAATTCATCAAGCTGCATATTTAATTTGGACACTTTCAGTATGTAAGTTATATTCCCCCCAAAATATTAGAAAGTAAGCCAATAAGTGCGGTGGGTTTATGGGAGAGACAGGGTTGCTGGCAGGCATCCCAGCATCCTTCACTCCAGACATGATGGCAACTTCTGCTCAGTCCTGTCTCAAACTGGGTGGCGGATGGTGGGGAGGAGGGGCGGGTTCCAGGGAGACACTGGATGGTCTCTAATTATACTTATCCCTTTAGAAAAAGGATTTTTCCCCCAAAAAGAGGGACTTTAAATGATAGTCCGTGAAAGAACCTCCTTGATGTAATTTACTCTTGGAATCATGCTCACTGACAGATCCCTGCAGCCTGTGTGGATGGATAATCCCCACCCCAGCTCCATACCACACCACCCGCCGGGGCAGGGCAGTGGTGCCCAGAGGCTTGGCATATCACAGCTCTGATCCTCACCTGTCCTGAGACCTTGGAAGGGTCCTCTCTGAGCCTCAATCTCTGCCTCACAGGGCGACATTGTGAATAAAATGAGGCCTCCCCAGGGATTCCTGTCCACACCTAGGGCAGGCGTTTGAGGAGTTATGCATTACTTAAGTTGTCTCTAATTTTCATCCTGCAGCGTGATTGATATTTTTATTTTACAAACGAGGAAACCAAATTGTTTGGAGCATGATGACGCTGCCTCCGCCTGCCACGGCCACACTGCTGTGGTTCCAGGAACCCTGGGGGACAGCTGAGTGAGGTCTCTCCTGGATCCCTGATTGTTTCACTTCCCCCAGATCCTCTGGCTGCAGCTTCTGGAAGACAGACTTCTCTTCCACCCTCTTCCTGAAACTACAGTCTCCTTCCTTCCCTCCCTTTGTGGCCTGAGTGCCAGATGCCAGAGATCTGTCAAACTGTGCCCTTCCCTGGACCAGCCTTGACTTGCCCTCTGGACCAGCAAGGTTCAGCACAGGTGTGTGTGTGGGGGGGAGGTAGGGAAAGGTGGGGTGCTCTGCCCACACCAGGCCTTCAGATCTGTCACTGGCCCAGGGGGACCCAAAAAGACAGTACGGCAATGCTTTTGGGCAGGACCGACTAGGCAATTTGCAGGCTTCAGTGCAAAATAAAAATGCAGGGCTTTTTGTAAAGAACATTAAGAATTTTATGACCATGACAACAGAGTATTAAACCAAGCATGGGTTCTTTTGAGCTTAGGACCCTGGGCTTGCCCTGTTGAATCCCACTTTGTGATTCTGCTAAATGGGCCTGGACCCTGGTCCACACCCCAGGATTCAACTTATTCCATGCTCTGGTCTGTTGAAGGAATATGATTGTCAGTGAAGTTAGGGGCCTGTGTGTGCTCAGGAATTGATTGGAAAGACTACGGTAGCCTGAGGACTTGTAGCCCTGCTGATCTAAGGCCCTGAGGTCAGGCTAACCTCAGAGGTGAGGCCTCTGTCATGTGGCCTCAGGCTCCAGGGCTATGGCCCAGCTACTGTGTCAGTTTGTGGCAGGGGGCCTGAGGGCTGGGGTGGGTGTTGGGGTGATAACAGGGAGATGAAGTGCCTAGGGAGCAGCTTGAAAGGTAAATGCAGGGCCAAGGGAGTCCTTGGAATCTGTTTTTTGGAGAAAAGAGGGAGATATGATCTCCAGGTTAGAATGCTACAGGTCAGAAATTCAGGCAGCTGGGGATAGTGTGTAAGACCTTTAGCCTGAATGGTCAGTGGCTTCCAGGGCTCTGGTAGGCATGTTCTGGTGTTTGCAGAAGGGATTTGGGGCCATGCCATCCCAGGAGCACCCCAGCTAGTGAAGAGGTATCTACTCTCTCTTCTTCAATAGGGACATCAGCATGCTGCTTGTTCAGGCAAAGCTCGGCTCCAGGCAGGAAAATCACAGGCTTTGGCATTAAGAGGGACCTGGGTCCTAATTCTGTCTCAGACACTTAGTAGTTATGTGACCTCAGACAATGTACTTAGCTTCTAAATCTTGGTTTCCCATTTCTAAAAGGGAACAGTCAGGGTACCTACCTCCTAAACTGGATGTAAGGATTAATAAAGCATAGAGCCAGAGTCCCTGCCTTATAGTAACATTCAATAAAATAGCTGATGTGAAGAGGTGGCATGGTTCGCGGGGATGACCATCCTGTTCCAACATGTGGGTGTGTGAGAGAGAATCAGAGTCTGTGATGTAGAAGCTCCTGGCACAGACCCTGGTGCCCAGAGGGCACACAGGTACCCTGTTGTTCCCCCTCCCTCTGGCTGTCCTCTCCATTCTGCACAGCACCTGGGCCTCCCTGGAGCCCCACAGTCTTTCACATTCCCCTGGACTGACAGCTCGGATCACCTGGCTCTCAGCCCAGCACACAGCCCCAAGCAGAAGGTCTTGAGCTTGAGTGGAGGCTGAGCTGTGCCCTGAGAGAGGCGCTGCCACCTGGAGACTCCGAGCAGACCCAGTGCGAGGGACAGTGGAGCTGGCTTATGCCCACTGACCCTGCCTTTGGGAAGACACCCAGCGTCTCTACCTGCTGCTCGTCCCAGGCCAGTGTAAACAACCATGTAACTTAGATCCCAAAAGGGGCTCCCAGATTTCTACTCCTTGGCCAACCCTTCAGATCCAAGTGGTCACCCTGTGGCCACACTCTTCCCTCCTTCCTTGTCTTCAATCCTAACTTTCCTTTCTTTACTCCTTTTAGTGTTTATTCCCCCCTTCCCACTCTTTAAAAAATTTTTTTCTTTTAGTTGTAGACAGACACAATACCTTTATTTTATTTGTTCATTTTTGATGTGGTGCTGAGGATTTACTGGCCCCCTACCATGCCACCAGATTACAAAACCCCGACTACCCTGCCCCCTCCCTTGCCTTCCCCCTTCCTGGCCTGATGTGCCCTGTACCTCCACTCTCCGCACTGCCCCTCCTAGGGCTCCCTCTTTGAGATCTCTAGAGGACACCACCTTTCTAACTAGAGGAGGGACTGCCTGCATTCCATTCTGCAGCAGAAGCCCAGGCCAGAGGGAGCCCCGAGCTCTTGCCTTCGACTATGGGATGCCCCCGCAGCCCTCCTGTTTGCTCTCCTCCGTGGCTGCGGAGGCAGCGGGCTCCTGGGTCCCCCCGTTGTTTATGTAATCCTTCCCTGCAGTAACAAGGTGTTTACTGTTGCACAAACACATTTTGGTTTAACGGCTGACAGTAAAACTGTCTGATAAAGTTTGATTTAGCGAAAGAAAGCAAAATAAATCTGGGGGCACAGAGAGCCGTAGGGAGGAGAGACTCCTAGGGCTTTATAGAAGGGGCAAGAGAGCCAGGGCCAGGAGAACCTTTCTTTCTGCCCCTCTTCCAAGGACACCCCCAAGAGCACCTCTTCAGGAAGGATGCTGATGAGTTGGTGAGCTCCTGGGGCTGGCATTTCCTCCCCGTATCTGGCAGTCTGGCTGCCTCCTTTGCCCAGTGAACGGCCTCCCTCTCCTACAACATCCGGTGCAGTTTGTTCCTCCCTTAAGGAGCCTCCACCGATTGCTTCAGCCCAGATAAAAGGAGCAGTGTGGCATGAAAGATCCCTGAACTAGGAGACCTGTGAGCGAGGTCTGGCTCTGGCATTTACCAGCAGCGTGGACCTAGGTGTGTGGTGTGGCCTTTAGGGTCACCAGTTCCCTGAGATGGAAGAGGGCGTGAGTGGAGTAAAAGATACAAAACACCTGGTTGTTGTTATTTTTCTTCTTCTTCTTCTTCTTTTTTAGACATATATGACAGCAGAGTGTATTTTGATCCAGCATACATACATGGAGTATAACTTTCCGATCTGGTGGTTGTACACGATGTGGAGTTATTCCTATTTGTGTATTCAAATGTGAATATAGGAATGTTCATTCTACTGTCTGTCCCATTCCTGCCCACTCCTGGCCCTTCCCCTCCCCAATCTGGAGAACCTTCACTATTCCATCCCTCTGGCCTATTGTGAGTCAACATCCACATATCAGAGAGAACATTTGGCCTTTGGTTTTTTTGGGGATTGGCTTATTTCACTTAGCATGATAGCCTCCAGTTCCATCCAAATGACATAATTTCACTCTTCTTTATGGCTGAGTAATAGTCCATTGTTTATATGCATCACATCTTCTTTATCCATTTATCTGTTGATTCCATAACTTAGCTATTGTGAATTTAGCTGCTACGAACGTTGATGTGGCCGCATCACTATAGTATGCTGATTTTAAGTCTTTTGGGTATATACTGAAGAGTCGGATAACTGGGTTAAATGGTGGTTCCTTTTCAAGTTTCCTGAGGAATCTCCATACTGCTTTCCATATTGGCTGCACCAATTTGCAGTGCCACCAGCAATGTATGAGTGTACCTTTTCCCCCACATCCTTACCAATATTTATTGTTACTTGTATTCTTGATAATTGCCATTCTGACTGGAGATGAAATCTCAGTGTACTTTTAATTTGCATTTCTCTAAATGCATTTCTCAAAAATATTGAACATTTTCATATATTTGTTGAGCATTTGTATTTATTCTTCTGTGAAGTGTCTGTTCAGTTCCTTTGCTCATTTATTGATTGGGTTATTTGCTTTTTTTTTTTAAACACCTGGTTCTTAATAAAATCCCACCCACACATAAGATAGTCCTTCCTTGCCTCCCCTGAAGCCTCAATAGGCAGGAAGGGCTTGTGTTCTCTAGTGTAGTCCACTTGCAAAGCAGGGCAGGGTGACTGTGTATTCTCACAGGTGAGTGGTGACTCAAGTCAGTTAAGTAAGTTGATCTTTCCTTTTCTATTCATTTCAGAGAACCGAAAAGCCCCCTCTTCAAAAAATATGAACTCCTAAATCATCAGAGGAAGGCAAATGAAAGAAATAATGAGACATCACTTTACAATGATTGGATGAGATGGTAGGAATTAGAAAGCTGGATCACACCTGTTAACACCAGGTGCTGACAGGGATGTGATAGTATAAAATGCTCATGAACGAGCATGGTGGCACTTTCTTGTAATCCGAGCAACTTGGGAGGCTGAGGCAGGAGGATCTCAAGTTCAAGGCCAGTCTCAACAACTGAGTGAGGCCCTGACTTGAAATAAAAAAAATAAAAAGGACTGGGGACTTAGCTCAGTGGTAAAGAGCTCCTGGGTTCAATCCCTAGTACCCAAAACAAAACAAAACAGAAGTACTGTGTCTTCCCTGTTCCCCAGTTGTGTCAACCAGACAAATGCCCTCACCTGTCTGAGCTTTGATTCCAATCTCTGTCCAAATGGAGATGATGTTGACAGTTCCTCTTTCCCAGATCCATTGTGAAGGTGAGAAGACACCATTGTCTCGAAGACACTCCATTAACTTCGAAGAGCCACATAATGCAACGGAGAAAGTGTAGGGAAAAGGATGTTGTAGGCTCAAACTGCAGTTTTCCCTTGGACTAGCTGTGGGACTTCAAATATCATGGTGTTTACTAGTCTCAGCTTTTAAATTCTGTAAAACAAGGAACAATAATGACAACCTCAGAGTTGTCATGAGTATCAATGACAATGCATGTTGACTGTAGGTGTTTAAAAGTTGGGAGGTTTGTATCTCCTCTCATTAATTTATCCAGTGAATACTCGTTGAATCCTGCCGTGGTCTGAATACTTGTGTAGCCCCCAAAATTCATACACTGAAATCCTAACTCTCTAAGGTGATAGTGTTAGGAGGCAGGGCAGTTGGGGAGGTCATAGAGTGGATTCCTCATAACTGGAATTAGTGCCCTTATAAGAGAGGGCCCCAGAGAGTGCCAAGCCCTGTCTATCAGCTAGAAAGAGACATTTATGAATAAAAAAGTGGGCCCTCATCAGATACTGAATTTATTGACACCTTGATCTTGGACTTCCCAGCCTTCAAAAGGGTGAGAAATAAATTTCTGTGGATTATAAACCACCCAGTGTATGAAACTTTGTGATACCAGCCTGCAAGTCCTAAGATAAATGCTTACATTGTGTCAGACAGGGGAAGAGAAAAGATTGAGGGAACTGTGATTTTCAGGTGGCAAAGAGAAGCCAAAGTAGGTGTATTAGTTATCTTTGGCTGAATAACAAATGACTCCCACATTTAGCAGTTAAAACAACAAAGGTTTATGGTCTCACCTGTTCCTGTGGGTTGGGAATTCAGAAACAGCATGGGTCTCTCAGAGGGCTGCCATCTAGGTGTTGCTTGGAGCTAGGGACTTGACTTGGGCGGGGTGAGGGTCCTGCCTCTACGTTTACTCTAGTGGCTATTGGCAGGATTCCATTCCCCTGCAGGCTACTGGCTGCCATGTGGACCTGTCGAAGTTCAGCTCGGCTTGTACGGAGGAAGCTCACTTCCTCCAGAGCAAGACATCATGCTCAAGAGGCAGCCAGTCTTGGTAACATAATCTTGGAAGTGATATCTCAACTCCTCTGCCTCATTCTGTTCATTAGAAACAAGTCACTAAATCCAGTTCTGGCTCAAGGGGGAGATCACAGAGTGGATACGACCGGACGGGGAGCCACCAGATGATCAGTTGATTGTAATTTTCCATTGTGTCTATTTGCCAAAGACTAGAGATGAGTGAGAAATTATTGGTTGAAGCCCAGAAGAGAACTCTGAACTTTATTTTCTAAGTGCAATCCAACTGCACTTTCTAGAAGGACTAGTGAAGGACTAGGAACTAATTATTTATGAATTTGTCCACCTGGGCCTAGATAACCTGGCTAATAAGGCCCTCTGGCTGTTCATTTTGGGTCTGTTTCAACTTTCAGAAAAAAAAAACGGCGTTTGTTTCCATGTGTGCTAGACCATGTAAAGCAATGTGCATATGTGCCTGTGTGTGATTGTGTTTGTTTTTATTTTCTAGGGTCTCTGCCTCTTGGGTTCTGCTCTTCCCTGGGCCTACAGACCCCTGGGTTCACCTTTCCTCTGCTCCCCCATGCACTTTGTCAGGAGGTCACGTGTGAGGAAACAAGCCCCACGTGGTTTTAATCATTTTGCTATAAAAGCTGAGCTGCTTGCGGCTTTGATCCAGGCTGAGCTGCAGGAGGAAGGGCTGGGGGCCGGGCTGGCCTGTCCATGGAGCTCTCTGCACACTGCTCCCACATCAGACGGCAGCCGTAAAATGGAGCACAGCTCATTAATTCTCCCTCTTAACCAGGGCACCTGACAAGAAGTGACTTTGAAAACCCGGGGAGGACGGATGGGCGGGCGGGTGGGCGGCTCTTGGTCTAGGCCAGGAACATCTGTTTCCAGGTCCCTGGCTGTTAAATTGACATCTTTTTATTTGAAAAAATTTCTTTTATTTCTCAACTTCCTGCAATTGGCAAGGTCTCTGGTGCCAGGGAATAGACTCTCAGGGCTTTGTGGGCGATATGATCCGAGTGGCCTCACTGTCCTGCCTGAATTACAAGTGCCACCGTGGGCAGCGTGGCCCTCTGTCAATTATTAAACCTGTGTTTGTGCAGAGAACATCAAACCCCATAAAAAAAGCAAAATGACCTTGAAATTAAAACCACTGTGGATGTCCGTGAGCCTCCATGTGAGAAATATTAGTGTTTCAGAGCTAGAAAATTCACTAGAAACCTAGCAATCGAGTTTCCTAACAAGAATGACCCAAACCTCTGCTGCCCGAAGCCTTCATCCTGGATGCTGAAATATGTATTGATGACCAGAGACCCAGGTTTGATCTTTAACCTTGAACTGGCAAAGGTCACTAGCAAAGGCTGATTTTGGCCCTTTTCAAGTTGAGAGCCCAGGTTCTTAGGGTAGGAGACTGGAAGTGATTTGTGGAGTTCTATTTATCTCACTTTGTCTTGGGAGCCTCTGGATTATCTTATGCTCCTGGCCATCCGATTCACATGCTTTATCCCTCATCTTTTAGGGTTTGCCATTATTGGGTGGCTCATTGTCAGCAGGACAGAGAGCAGTCAGTCAATCTTTGAGAAACAAGGACATATCTGAGCAAGATATGCAAGATCAGCAAGAAATAACTGAATCCGGCAATCCTCTGGTGTGCTCAAGCATGTGTGCATTTGCGTGGGACAAGAAGGCGTGAGTCCGAATGTTGGTGTAGGTAGGTGAGTGTGTTGGTGCTGTGGTGGGCGTCTGTTTCTCAAGCATGTGCCTAAGAAGTGAGTGAATGAGTGTAAGAAATATCTTTATCAGAGCCTTCATTCCTTATTGGTAAGTAAAAAGAATAAAATAGTACTACATTGGAGATTCTGTGAGATAGTTCATGTAGAGCAACCTCAGATGACCTGGCACAGGAACACTCCTTGTCACTTCTATCACTCCCACCTCTTCTCTCTCTCCACCCCTCCCCCCTTCTCTTCTTGGTACTGGAGATTGAATCCAGGGGCACTTAACAACTGGGCCACATCCCCAGCCATTTTTTATATTTTATTTAGAGACAGAGTCTCTCTGAGTTGCTTGGGGCCTCGCCAAGTTGCTGAGGCTGGCTTCGAACCCACGATCCTCCTACCTCGCCTCCCAAACCGCTGGGACCACCCCTTCTCTTAAATCCTGTCCTTCCATTATACCTTGATGGTTTTCCATTCTCCCCAGCTCTTTTGATCACATGATCCACTTCTAGAAGTCAGTTACCCCAGCCTCTTTGCCAGTGCTGCTCTGTACCATCTTTCCAGACCAGACAATTCAACCAGAGAGTCCCCAGATGGCTGAAATCAGTGGCATGTGACCCTGCCAATAAGGTTCACTTGATGGCAGAATCAGAGTATAGATATACATTCCTTGATTTTTCAGCCACTTAGGTGGAGAACTAGAGCAGGCGATTGACAGTAGGAAGGGAGCACTCAGATTGACCTCTCCCCTCTTTGGACTTGACTTGGAGTGAGGAAGGAAGTCCAGGGGCAGGTTGTCAGCTTACTACCAGCTTGGGGGCATCTAAGAAAGAAAGTCCATGTCCTGGTCACTTTGACTTTCCCATTTCAATTTGAATATATTAAAACGTAACATTCCAGCTGTGCAAATCCCCAGGCCATTGAAATAAAAGGTTTTTAACTTTAACCATTAAAGATTTAACTAGCCAATAAATCTAAGTATGTGGGGGGTTGTTACCAAACGTTTATTACATTGGTCTTGCTTTTAACTTAACAGCAAATGCCAAATATGGACTTCCATGAGAAAGACATTCCCTTATGGGCAAAACTGATGCCCGACCAAAAGCAAGGAAGAGATTTTGTCTCATTTCTTCTCAAATCTCTTTAGGAGTTGAAATGGCTGTATCAATTTTACAGACCAATTTGCTTGCTGCACAGAAGGCCTGTAACAGTCTCTAGTTGCCATGGTCAGAACAGGACTGATTAAATTCATCCAAAAGCCTACTTTCGGTTCGAGCATCTTGGCACCAACTTTTCCAGAACCAGATTCTATAAAACAGCAAAAGAGGGTATAGCTCTGGGTGAAGAAAATCGCAAGATCTTCTTTTTAGTACCTTCTGAATGAGTTGAGAAATCAGTGTTCTGGAACATACAGGTTAATTTACAAATTTTTTTTTTTTTTTAACCTTGAAGGCAAGCCATCTGCTCAGTAGTGAAATATGGCTTTTAATTTACACAAATGTAAAAGTATCATATTAACAATCATATTCACCATGGACTTTAAAAAAATGAATAGAAGCCAGATAAATCTTGGCCATTAAAAAAAAAATCACCAAAAAAAACTTACATGTTGAGTTATACCAGCCAACATGGGGACAGAGTCACATTCCAGATGCGCTCTTTTCCTGCCCATTGACAGCTCTCCAACCCACTCCAGCAGTAAAAAAAAGTCCTGAATTGGATTTTTTTTTTTTTTTCATCTGGCTTAGACCCTTTTTTGCCTGCATGGCCTGCTGGGTGAGTCCTCTGGGTTTCTTTCTTACAGAGCAAACCAGCGAGCCCTATTTGTGGGAATTACACAATAAATCCTGGCTTCTGCTCAGGAAAGCTCCCTCTAGAGCATTTTTTCACATCTAAATAGGAGGTGAATAAAGTTGATAAGCAGTTGTATTTTTTAAGTGAGTTTTTTTTAAGCTCAAAGATTTTTAGCTCTCTTACACCTTATCCTCTGCTCCCTAAATTATAAGCCAGAGTAGCATGGAATTGGTGAAGAAGTCACACAGCCAGTTCAAATTGCAAGGGACACTTGCATTTGTCTTTGTAATGACGACTGACCCTCGCCTCTCTGGCTTTGTTCCAGGAAAGGCTGGTTCCCAACTTCTCTCTTTCTGCTCACGATCCTCATCTTCTTCCATTCCCTCCATTCCACTGCAGCTGCCTGGAAGGAAGTACGGACCTCAGGGACAGCAAGTCTTCCCCTGGAGGTCTTTAGCTGTGTCCTTTGACACAGGCTTGGCAGGGAAGGGCTAAACTTGTTTTTTTTTTTTTTTTTTTTAAAGCTTCTTCAATGGATGGGGAAGTGGAAGTGCTGTTTTCAAACCTGAAAGAAATAGAGGGGAAGTTCTGGTTGATTTGTTTGGGATCTCGTTGGGAGGTAAATCCAGAAACTCCAAAGAGTGCTTTAAGCCTCTAAATAGCAGAGATCATCAACGCATGTGGGAGGCACCAGGCATCTCCTACCACCCTTTCTCTCGGGGTACTTCCAATTGGAGTTTGCTGTCCCTTTTGCTTTCTCTAATTGTCAAATTCTAGCCAACTAAGCTCAGGAGAGAGAGAGAGAGAGAAAGCAAGAGAGGGATTTCTCAACTGTTAGTAGAACGTTTGCTTCTGGAATGACATGTCACTTTGGAAGCAAATTTTTTTTTAATTTTTTAATTTTTAAATTTGTTTTACTTAGTTATACATGACAGTAGAATGCATTTTGACACATTGAATACAAGTGGAGCATAGCTTCTCCTTCCTCTGGCTGGACATGGTATAGAGTCATACAGGTAGTATAATCATACATGTTTATAAAGTAATAATGTCCATTTTATTCCAATGTCCTTCCCATCCCCACACCACTCTCCTCCCTTCACTCCCCTCTGCACAACTCAGAGTTCCTTCATTCTTCCCTACCCCCCATCCCATTATGGATTAGTATCCACTTATCAGAGAAATAATTCGGCCTTTGGTTTTTGGGTTTGGCTATTTTGCTTTGCATGATATTCTCCAGCTCCATCCATTTACCTGCAAATGCCATAATTTTGTTCTCCTTTAAGGCTGAGTAATATTCATTGTATAAGTGTACCACATTTTCTTTACCCATTCATCTGTCGAAGAGCATCTAGGTTGGTTCCCTAGTTTAGCTATTTTGAATTGAGCTGCTATAACATTGATTGGCTGTGTCACTGTAGTATGCTGATTTTAAGTCCTTTGGGTATAAACCAAGGAGTGGGAGAACTGGGTCAAATGTTGGCTTCATTCCAAGTTTTCTGAAGAATGTTCATACTGCTTTCCAGAGTGCTTGCACCAATTTGCAGTGCCACCAGCAGTGTACCTTTTCCCCAACATCCTCACCAACACTTATTGTTGCTTATAGTCTGGATAATTGTGACATTCTAACTAGAATGAGATGAAATCATAGTAGTTTTGATTTGGATTTTTCTAACTGCTAGAGATGATGAATATTTTTTCATATGTTTGTTGATCGATTGTATTTCTCCTGTGAAGTGTCTGTTCAGTTCCTTAGTCCATTTATTGATTGGGTTATTATTATTATTGTTATTATTATTATTATTATTGGTGTGCATGTTAAGTTTTTTGAGTTCTTTATGTATCCTGGAGATTAGTGCTCCATTTGAGGTGCATGTAGTAAAGATTTTTCTCCCAGTCTGTAGGCTCTCTCTTCATATTATTGATTGTTTCCTTTGCTGAGAAGAAGCTTTTTAGTTGGAATTCATCCCATTTATTGATTCTTGATTTTACTTCTTGCACTTTAAGAGTCTTGTTAAGGAAGTCAGTTCTTAAGTTGACGTAGTGGAGATTTGGTCCAACTTTTCCTTCTATTGGGCACAGGTTCTTTGTTCTAGTGCCTAAGTCTTTGATCTACTTTGAGTTGATTTTTTTGTGCAAGGTGAGTGATAGAAGTGTAATTTCATTTTGGAAGCAAAAATTTTATTTGAATACTTAGTATCTGTGTGATTTTACATGGCAGTCTCCTTTTTGGTGGGGGAATTCTTCCTCTCAGAAGATTACAGTGGCTTAGAAGATGTTCATGCATGGGCTGGGAGAACCTGCCTCCTGATGTGGCATGGCCTCAAACACTTTTCCTTGCTTCTTCTTTTCCTTTCATTTCTGAAACAATAGCCACTGAAAAAGATTGAAATGGGATTTGTGAGATTTAAAGGCCACTTTCCCTGCTTGGAACTCCACTTACCCATCCATCCATACATACATTAGCCCATTCATTCATTCAATAGATATCACTGGAAACTTTCTATATGTCTAACTCTCTGCCAGGTGTTTGGCTCAGTGCTATAGGCAGACCCAATGCTGGAGTAGACAGTTAAGCACTCTGGAAAAAGAAAGTGACCCTTGATGTGATCCCTAGGGATTGTGGAACCCTCCTCCCTGTAGAAGAATTTTGTGCAGGTGAGAGATCAGATCAGTCGTGACTCCTAGAGCTTTTTCCCTAGAGGTCCTGATGGTGCTACTTGAGATCTCCCCACCATCCAGAACCTCCAACTCCACGTCTGCTCCACTTTTATCTTGCACTTCTAGAGAAGGCAGATGATGTTGGCTCTGCCTCCCAGGTAGATTCCTCACTCTCTGCTCCTACCAGTACTGCCCCTGCTCACAACCCCAGCGGTGGTGTGGAAACCGAGCCTTCCCATTGCCCTCTTGATTCCTCTGCTGTCACCTTCTCCAGAACCCAACTATACCGTGAAATCCCTCCCTCCTGCATCTGCTCAATCTCTCCTCCCTACTAGGCTTTCTGAGGCTGGTCCCCAGCCCAGGGGCTTTCTCCTTCCAGGCTCAACATGGCTAAGCTGCGCCCTTGGACCCCATGGAGGTGATAGACTATCTGCATCACTGGGAGTGTCCCCCTCCTGCCATGACACAGCCTCAAACACTTTTCCTCCATTCTTCTTTTTCCTTTTCCCTTTTGAAAATAACCATTGAGAAATGTTGAAATGGACTTCGTGAGATTTAAGGGGTTTATTAGTTGTAAAAGCCTTGTTCCCTGTTTGGAGGGAGGGGAAACAGCCGCCTTCTTTTCACATTACGTCAATCCACAGGCGTCTGTAATTTACATTTTTTTTTTTCAACTCAAATGTTCAGAAATAATGGAAAGGCTGCTTGAAAAAAACAGATGAAATAAAAACTAGGGGAAATGTGTATTATACAAAAACCAGACCTGGGAGCCTGAGCGAGACACACCGATGACCTGGGGAGCTGATTAATGAGGCAACGGAAGGGAGCCCAGGTGAGCCTGGATGGCCGCTTCCTTCACAGGCACCCATGCCCAGGTGTGGCATCTCATTTCCCACTCACGGCCTCAAGGATGGTTTTCATTCAGAAAGTTTAGGACCATTGATGTTTCTGTCCTAAGAGAAAAGACTTCTGAGCCACGAAAATTGAGCAGATGGGGGAATGTGGAGACCGTGGGTTCCAGCCTTGGTTTCCCTAGGACCTCCCTAGGTCCTATCTTTTCAAGTCCAGACTTGCCTGATTTAGTCCTTTAATTTTTCCTCCTCTCTTTCTCTTTCTTTGCAAAAAAATTTTAAAAATTAAAAATAAAGAATAAATTTAAAAAAGGAAATGAAGGTCAGATGGTAAGACTATGGTTAGATGTATTAGTTTTGTTTTCTGACAGTCTTCTAACAGAATCACTTCATTGAAATCAATGAATTGGACCTGGTGATGCACACCTGTAATCCCAGATACTTGGGAGGCCGAGGCAGGAGGATTGAAAGTTCAAGGGTAAGTCTCGGCAACACAGTGAGGCCCCATCTCAAAACAAAAACAAAGACAAGTCCAAAATGACCTGACTCCTAGTTACAAAATAAATAGCTGTTTACAAAATAACCTTTATTCGATTTCTGCATAAGATTTTTTTCTATGTATTATGTCGCTATGTGCTGTGTTGTTTAGCATTCCTTTGGCAAATATTTTTAAGAGCATATCATAAGCCTAGGTTGGCATCGCACTTGTGGATCAAGAAGACCAAAACAGATATGGTCTATGCTGCCTATTTTGACAGGGACAGTAGATCAGAAAAAGCAGTCAGGGTAAAATGACATGGTCTCTGGTAGCAGAAATGCCAGGTATTACAGGCACCTGTGGGTGGGGAGGAGCAGGGATGAGGACTAGGAAAGACTCCTGGGGCCAAGGGACTTTTGGTGCCTGGAAGAAGTAGGAAGAGGATCTAGAGGGGATTCCAGGCACCCCGTAGACTATGCGCTTGGGCCGAGATGTCGAGGCTATGTGAATGCAAGGTGTGTTACTGTGACTGGCAGAAGCTGGACCTGGAGGGGTGGTCAGGGCCCCAACCATCAGGCTCTTTCTTAGGAGCTGAGACTTAATTCTGCAGGCAGTGGGAGGCCTCTGAAGGGCTTAAGCAGGGGGTTTGCATGCCTCTGAGTCACTTCCGTACAGTGATGGAGTTGGCTTTAGAAATCGTTTAATCCTGCTGTATCTTTTTTTTAGATGATGAAGTTGAGAGCTAGAGAGGTAAATATAACTACTCCTCTTACTACCATTGTTACCAGTTGTATTGGTCTGTGTTGTTAATATAGAGAAATAATCAAAGCTGGATAACTTTATAAAGAAAAGAGGTTTAATTAGCTCAGGGGTCTGGTGACTCAAGAGCCTACATCTGGGGATGCCCTTCTTGCCGGCAAAGCCCTGAGGTGTATCACATGGCAAGAGACGAGGAACAGGTGTGTGTGTCCCTTCTGGTGTTTCTCTTCTTAGAAAGCTGCTTCCTGATGACCTCATCAAATTTCATCCACCTCCCGAAAGGCCCCACCTCCAAACTCCCAGTTGGATTAAGCTTCACCAATTTCCATTTGTAACGCAGGGTTTAAACCCAGGCTTCCTACGACTGACCTGAGCCAGACAACCAGTTGCTGGATTACATATACTGCTGCCCAGCCTTTCTTGAAAGGTGTCCACATATCACCTCTTTTTCTGTTGACCCTGTCTCTGCTAATTCTGGGTACTCGATCGCCGTAGCAGACACCTCCATCTATGTCACTTTTATATCCTATTCTTCATCTACATCCTTGGATATATTTTAGGAAGATGGTAACACCCATGCATTGTCCATATTTTGAAGAGCACAAGAACTCTTACCCCAGAGAGCTGGAGGTGGGGAGGAGTTCTGAGCAGTGGGTTAAACAGCTGGTCCTGTACCTGTTGAGGCCAAGGACACTGGCTCAGGTGGCAGGGATAGCTGCTTCCAGCCCGTTTGTGACCTGGCCTGTCTCTCTTGAGGTCAGCAGTGCTCAGGGCCACAACCTCCCATGTTGGGCCACTGTAGGGCCAGCTGTCCATCCTGAGACTTGTCACCTTCGTGTTCTGCGGGTGCCCAGCCACTTGTCATTCCTTCCCGGCCCATGACCTCCTGGCCTGACCACATCTCAGCTAATTTCTGCAATTAGGGGGACTTGTTTTTAGAAGCCAAAACAGGAACTTTTCTGAATTAGCTTTTATGGTTCAGAGCCTTTAATTTGAGATTTAAAAAACATCATAGAGCACCAAAACCAAATAAACTGCAGCTAATGAAATTCACAGAAGTTCTCCGAGAGTGCTTCACTGCTGCTCCTGGATGATTTATTGACAGCTGGTTGTAAAAACAATCTTATTAAAGGTCATAATGTTGGGTAGAAAAAAAAAGCCCTTTAATTTATAGCATAATTAGGCTTCCTCCAATAGCTCTGCTGCCAGGGCTGTCACTTAGGGCTCCGAGGAAGCACTTGGTGTTTTTCATTATATCACTGAGAAGGAGCTCCATGCTCCTACAGGGCCCGCTCACTTGCTCTTTATGGCCCTTTTATTGCTGCTAAAATAGTCAAAACAGGGGGTTGATTAGGGTCCACTGATGCCTACTGATTATGGGAACACCTCTTGGAGGGGGAGGGAGAAAGTGTGAGGGGGGCTCTCGACTTTAGGACGTGCCTCCGACAGGAAGGGACAGGCTGTGAAACGTGCCAGGGAAGTGTGACTAGCTTCCAGTCTCTTCCCCAGACACCTGTGGATTGAAGGCTGACCCCAGGCAGGCGGGGCTGGGGTGATAAAAGGCGTGTGGAAGGTGCTAATACCTCAAGGAAGAGGACGATCCCAGGGCAGGATGTGTTTGCGAATAAGAACCTTAAAAATGCTAATGAGTCCCGAGGTGGAGAGCAAGCTCAAAGCCTGGTGGTGGGGGAAACCGCCCAAAGACTAGCAAGCCTGTCCTGAAGCCTTGCTGGAGGGAAGAGGGGACCAAGGATTGGTGGACTGTGGGATGTGTGTGTGGGGGACATGGGCAGATCCTGCCTTTCCTGGCTGAGTTGGTGTTGGAATGTGGTGTGGGCAGCACGGAAACTCCCATTCCCACAGGCATCTAGTGCTTATGCTGTGAAGGCACCTGGGAGGGTGGGGGTAGGGTCCTGCAGCGCCAGCAGGGCCTCTGGGATGACTGATGACGGCCCGACTTGACCAGATATCGTGGCAGGGAAAGTGGTGGGAGGCTCTGAAGTTATGCTGGTGTTGGGTCTGACCCTGGGCATGGCCTGGAATTTTCTCAGCACAGAAAAACTGTGGCGACTGGGGCGCCCTGGATCTGACCCCACCTCTCCATGGTCACCCTCTGCAGAGTGGCAGCCATTCTGTCACCCTCTTCCTCTCTTCCTCTTTACTCTCCCTCCCCTCCCCTCCTCCTTTTGGAAGTAAGTGTGCAAAAGGTTTATTGAGGACTAATATTGTGAAAAGAGGAGAAAGGGAGAGATTGGTGGGGACAAGGGGAGGGGACAAGACTGCCACGTAGATCTGACATTCTCCTGCCTCTCCTCACAAGGTCACAGGCTTCCTGTACTCACACTTGGGACAACCAGCAAAGATCAATGGGTGCTGTCGGACTATGTCTCCCTAGGGGGTGGATCTAGAGCTGAGCCAAGAACCTTGTCACAGAACCAGGCATTTTTCTGAGGGGTTCCCTTAGGTGTTCCCCACTCCAACTCCAGGGAGAGAGAGAGAGAGAGAGAGAGAGAGAGAGAGAGAGAGAGAGAGAGAGAGAACGCTTGCTTCTGGGGCAAAGTCCTAATCATGATATTTAAAATTCATGCAGTCACTGAGCACCTGCTATGTGCCAGGCACAGTACGGGAAGATGGGCTTACAGAAATGAAGTTCTGGGGCTGAGGCAGAGGAAGGGACATTATATAATGCATCATATTGCATCATAATAAATGCCACAGCTAGCTTTTCATAAAAGCTCAAGGAAAGTAACTGCCTAAGTGTGTGTTGTGACCTACATCTGCGTGTGTGACACTGAGGTGTCAGAGGGTGCATGAGAGTGTGAGTGCATGCTGTGTGTGTGTGTGGGGGGGGTGAATTCACTCAAGTGTGTAGCCTGTGACTGTCTACATCAGTGTGGTGGGTGCATATGAGTGTGTGGGTGAGAGAATCCCTGTGCAGGACTGTGTAGGTTGTATGTGATATCGTGGTTTGTGTGAGCACATGAGTATGTGCTGTGGGACTGGCCTTTGGGACATTTGCCAAAGGTGTGAGCACCCTGAAGAAAGGATGCATCTGCTGAAGCCCAGGGCCCAACACAGACCTAGTACAGGAGAGGACCAAGAGCCCTTCTGCCACCTCCCTCCCTCAGCATGCAGGAAGTAGAATCAGTATCAGACAAAGAAAGGGAGCAGAGTTTCTCCTCCTCCTCCTCCTCCTCCTCCTCCTCCTCCTCCTCCTCCTCCTCCTTCTCCTCCTCCTTCTTTTAAAGGGTTCTTCTGCATTTAGAGGGTAGAGAGGGATACATTCTTGAAATTATTAAATGCTGGTAATATCCTGCCCCTTTAAGTGAACCTGACTTAAGTCAAAGGTTGTAGTTTATTTTAATTTGCTTCCCCAAACTTTCAATACTTCCTAAATTTTCTTTCATTTTTTTTCCAATCTGAAAAATGAAAGATTATTCAAAAAGGAATATGATAGGGTCACTGGGAGGTGCATAAGATCACAATATGTTATATGTATGTATGAAAATGTCACAAAGAAACCCATTATTTTGCACAACTAATATGTGCTAATGATTATAATAAAAACACCAGATGATATCTTTTAAATATGTACAAATCTTATGACTCAATTAAAAAAAAAAAGGAATCTGAATTTTTCATACTAACTCAGCCTGTGAGAATGTAAACTCCAGGGATGGGGGGCATCCAGACCCAGACTCTTGCCTCCCCCTCCTGCCCCACCCCACTTTCCTGCCTGCTGTTTCTCCTTCTGGCCCTCAGTACTCCCCCTTCCCCACTGCCCTTGGGCTTTGTGTCTGGGTCTCTGTTATTTGTCTGTTTTCTTTGATTGACTGCCCCGTTGTGGAGTCACATTTCCAGACTGACCTCCGCCTTCTCCAAGGAACACATCGCTGAGACTCACCTCAGGGCCTCATGCTCTGAGCTAGGCTTGGGAGACCCCCATTTAACCTTCTCACATTCAGCCCGGTGTGTACCCTGTGGGCCCTAAGCAGGGAATTGGAATCAGGCTTTCAGGCTTGGGAGGAGTAGAAGTCCAAGTTACACATGTTGGATCTCTTTAAAAACCTAGCTTCTCCCTTTGGATTCTCTTATCTGTGACACAGCACCCCCTTCGTAGAAGCTGGCAATTATTCATCATTTGCCAACTGCAGATAATCCCATTTCCTGATGACTTCCTGCAGACCAGGGAGTGGGGAAGAAGAGCTTCTTAAGAACTTCCATCCCAGCCTGCTATTCATAGAAGAAATTACTGAAATAGTTCTCAGCTATGGACTTCCAAGGTCTGCTTTCTTCCAAAGAGATTTCTGCGTATTAAGCCTTTTAATAACAGCAGTAGTCTTCTATGAGATTTTAAACCCAAAGGACAATTGTTCAAAGCACATTTCAAACTACTAATTGCAGACAGCTGTGGTCCAGTCCACCAGATTGTGAGGCAGTTGTGACTCTCTCCCCAAAGATCTTTCCTTTCCATGTTTCCTCTGCCCTAGGGCAAGGCTGGTGTTGGAGTTACAGTTAGGGTCAAGAGCACAATAGGATTTACTGGAGTTGGGGTTGGGGTTTGGGTTATGTCAGTTATTTTATTTAGCATTAGTGTTGGGTAGTGAGGCCTGGGCTTGGATTCAGATTGTTGTGGGTGAGGGTGAGGTAAGATTTGGGTTTAGGTTGGATTAAGGTTCCTTACAGGGTTGGGGGTGGTACACGGTTGTTGCTGGTATTAGCATTAGGCCTGGGTCAGGGCTTTGCTGGACTCTTGGGAGCTTGTTGCTGGGTAACCTCCACATGAGGAGGCTATGCCACACCTCGATGTGCTCCCACTGGGCATGAGCTGTGGTCCTGCCACACAGTCTGGAGCTAAACGAGATGAGGGTGACCTGTTTTCCTCTCAAGGATGTTGGAATTCAGATGTCACAAGTGAACTCCATAGCAATCTCCTGGGAAGCCTGGCAAGACCCAACCTTTGGGTGCATCTCTTCTGGCTCCCTGAAGAACAGGTGGCAGGTGAAGGCAACAGTGGGTCCAGATGTTGATCTGTCCTCCTGCATGGCAGGAAGTTGGGACAGGACTATGGAACTCCAGTCCTAGGCCAGGAGACAGGGAGTGGAGTCCTCAAGCAACAGTGGCCAGAAGCAAACCCTGCCTTCCTTGGTCAGACTGACTATTTGCTCCCATTTCAAGCACTTTAAAGAAAGCCCCGGGTGTAGCAATACACGGATTCCAGTCCTCGTCCCCACAAGGAGACAGCGAGCAAACTTTCAGTGCCTTTCTAAGCTATTTCTGTGAAAGTGCATTAGCATTAGGCAGATCCAGAAAAAAGGCCCACATGCCCCAAACCCACTGACCAGCCACTGCAGACATTGTCCTGGGTCTGAATGCCATCCCCTTTTAGCCTGTGCTCTTGCCAAGCGCACCACACTCTGTATTCTAGTTTTATCAACATGGAACTCCAACCTGGCCACCTAGTCACTTTGTGGTTGTAGCTCACCAGCCTGGAAGGCCCCACCCTGTATCCAGAGAGGTCTCATCTTCCAAGAGGCAATCCCTGTGACATTGCCCTGCACTCATGGTTTATAGATTAAATGCAGGGATGGTGTACATGTTCATATACATATTCACCCTCTAGGCCCTAAATCTTGCACAAGAGCTGGAAGAGAATGGATGCAAAATCAATGTTGGCTGAAAGAAAGAAGAGCAAGGAAAGAGCAGGCCCTCAGGCTGATGGAGCTAGCTCATTTTCTGAAAACTTAGGTCATTTTATCAAGCCACCCTCAGCTTCTCCAGATTGTAAAAGCTTCTGCATTTTTTTATTTGCTCCTTTTCCCTTACCTGTATTAAATTCAGTAAACTTAACAAGTAACCATGTCGTGGGATTTGCAACACTGTTAATTATAGTATGACTGTGCCCTTGGAAGCTTAAAATACCTCTCACATCACTGACAAATAGAATGCACAGGCAAAGGGGGGATCTTTCCTGTTTCCTCTAGCAGTGCAATCTAGATTGTGTGGCTCCAACCTCCATGTTCTGACTGCTCTTTTCTATTGCTTCTTAAAATAGCTCTCACATTTAATTCTTCTATTTTCTTTCAGTTAATGTAATTTAAATCCTCATTTTTTTTTTTAGTTATAGTTATTTTTATGTGGGGCTGAGGATTGAACCCAGTGCCTCACACATGCTATGCGAGCGGAGCCACAATCCCAGCCCCAAATCCTCAGTTTTTGCACTTCCTTTTCTAGTGAGTTCTGAATGGATTTTCTTATGCAAATTCTATTCCTCTTCATCCTTCCTAGACATCACAGTCAGGGAGATCTTTGTGAAAAGGTAAATGTAACTCCCAGGCACCCTTCCCATTGTAGTGGCTTATAGATGCCTACAAATTCTGACAGCTTCCCACTGGGGAGAGGGAGTCTAATCCCTTTTGCTTGATCTAAGTTGGTCTGAGTGACATGCTTAGCCAATGGCATGCAGTGGAAGTCAGTGTCTGGAACTTGCAAACCAAGTTGCACATTACTGTGAGGTTTCTACCCAGGTCTTTTGAATCACTCTAATACAGAACGTCTGACTACCCTCATAACATGCTGGGGAAGCCCCTTCAAACATCAGGTCTGAGTTCAGCCTCCCAGCTATCAAAGCACCAGAAATGTGGTCAAAGACAGCTTGGACCTTCCAAACCAGACCATCTGCCAGCTGACACCACTGAGTGACCTTCCTGGATACCATGTGGAAGAAATGTATTGCCTAGCACATCTCCTCCCACATTACCAACCCACACATCTGGGGAGGAGAATAGAATGGTTGCTGTTAAAAGTTGCTGGATATTGGAATGGTTTGCTTATGCAGTGCTAGGTAATCAGAACTTCATTTTCTTTCTTCCTTTCTTCTTCTTCTTAAACAAACATACAAATGATTGATACAGTCATAAAGAATATATTCAGCTTGGATCTCAAGTGCTCAGTGGATAAAGTGGCATTCAGCAATAATGCAAATAAATGTATACTTTAAAGGTTATAAATTGTCATCTCTGCTGTCAAAGTAAAGCAAAATACTAAGAGAACGTTAATAGGAGAGTCAAAGTAGAGAAGTAATGTTTGAGCTGAGACTTAGGGATTTAGTTGGATATAGGGATTGGGGAGGGGTGGGAGAGGGTTCTGGGCTGGGGAAGAGCCAGTGTGAATTTCCCTAAGGTTGGAAGTTACTCCATGCTTTGAGGCCCCTGTGGCTGAAGTGGAGTGCTGGGGATGAGGCTGTGCCCCTCAGGGTTTTGTGTCTGGCTGTAGAGCTCCACCTCACCTTGCACCCTTCTTCAAAGCTTTCAGTGAGGGGTTGCAGTTGTGGCTCAGTGGTAGAGTGCTTGCCACATGTACAAAGCACTGGGTTCAATTCTCAGCACCACGTAAAAATAAATAAATAAAATAAAGGTATAAAAAATAAGAAAAATTTTAAGTGGTACTGCATTCTAGGAAACAAAATTCTACATTTTAAAGCAATATTCACCAGTTCCTCCAGGTTCTAACTCTAACTTATTGTTCTTGGACATCTCCCCTCCTTCCATCCAGAATCCCCTCAATTTCATGCCCTGGCTAGTGCCCACTGCACCTATGTGTCTCTTCCATCTGGTGGGTCACCCCCCTCCTAGGTTTACTTGGCTAATTGGTACCTCATTGTATAGACTCCATACATGTCACATTCATGGCAATCCCAGTCTGGCTGGGGGCTCATCCTCTGGGCTTTTGTAATCCCTTGCTTTCCTCTCTATAGTAGCACAAGTCACCCAGTTTTGTAATGGTGTCTTGTTTGTTTCATTTCTGAACTCCAAATTCTTAAAGGAAGTAGTAGTGTTTTTTATTCTCTTGGCTTCTTCATTTAGAAGGCTTTTTCTTTTCTTTTTGGTACTGGGTATTGAACCCAGGGGTGCTTTTCCATGGAGCTACATTCCCAGCTCTTTTTGCTTTTTATTTTGAGACAGAGTCTCACTAAGTTGACCAAAGTTGGCCTTGAACTTGTGATCCTTCTACATCAGCCTCGTAAGTAGCTGGGATTACAGGGTATGCCATCGTGCCTGATTCCTTTAGAAGCTTTTGATCAAGTTTACTGATTGAAAGGTTGATGATTGCAGTTTGATACTGGATGCAAATTTAGTAAGCATCTTATTGATCTTCTTATCCTCATCATAGATAAAAAGTTTGACCAGAGGAGGGCAAGGGTGAATCCTGAAGCATCTTTGAATCAAATAACCTATAGCATTTCTTTCCTGTTATAAGCAATTTCACCAAGAGCTTGAAAAAATTCAGATAAACCACATCCACTCCCTCTCCTTAATCCAGCAGTATAGAGGGTCTATGAAAACGGTGAAATGAACTTGGCAGGACAGAGCAAGCTTGGCAACCCCACTCTGCTCCTGGAGTTCTTGGCCGTCCTTTCTAAAAACCCTGAATGGTTTTAAAAGGCATTCCATTGAAGGTCAAGTGCCTCCCATGGTTTTCGCAGATACTTAGTCTCTATTCTTCACTTTTCAAGGTGTGTTTGGGATTTCCAAATCCAAACGGATTCCTTTTGGTTGGGAGGGTATGCTCAGGATCTGTCAATCCCTTCTCAGGAGTGGGATAGTTGAGCACAGAGTTACATCCTGCCCTCTAGATGAATTTGGGCTTTCTTTTTTTTTTAAATTTATTTTTTAGTTTTTAGGTGGACACAATATATTTTACATTTATGTGGTGCTGAGAATCAAACCCAGTGCCTCACGCATGCTAGGTGTTCGCACTACCACTTGAACCACATCCTCAGCCCCGATTTTGGGCTTTCTCCATGAGAAGAGAGAAAAGCATTTTGAAAAGAGCTAGCAATGGTTTATATTTATCATGGGAGTCAGGGAGAATTTGAGGAAAGTATGAACTTTAAAATGGGAACGAGAGACCTGTGTGTTGGTCCTGATGTTTCCACTACCTTGCTGTGTGACCTCAAAGCAATTTCCATTCCACCTCTATCCTCATTTTCACCAGCTGTGAGAAGAGGGCATTAGAAGAGTCTAAGACTTAAAAAAAAGTTCTTTTTTTCCCGCAATGGTTTTAACCATTTTAGGGGTCCCAAACTTCTCTGAGAACTTGAAAATACTAAGGAAGCTTGTTTTGAAAATTTACACACACACACACACACATTCACTTATTCACTCTTTTTTTAATATTTATTTTTTAGGTGTAGATGGACACAACACAATGCCTTTATTTTTATGTGGTGCTGAGAATCGAACCCGGGTCCCACCCATGCTAGGAGGGTGCTCTACCACTGAGCCACAATCCCAGCCCAAAACTTATTCACTCTTACTCAAAAGTCTGTCTCAGAATTTTTCCTGAAATTGATAGCCTATAGTTACCAGGATCTCCCTCTTCTGTTTGAAAAAGTCCTAGCCATTTTTGCTCAGCTATAGAATTCTATCATCTCCCTGGACTTTCACAATACATTAAAGTTACTGGCCCATTTCATCCCCAAGTTCCTGCGAGTGCCTGGTATATAAAACATAAGCCAAGAGACTTGTGTTGACAGAAGCCTCAGACTCGAGGAAACTCTTCACATAACTTTAGCTTCTAAACTGACTTCTGCATATTTATTATTTTTGGTTTGAAAATTTTGTCTAGAATATGGAAGCAAAATTGGATTTGACATACTCATCTGTCTTCTAGACCACTGATATCACTCTTCTGTTCCCAAAATAGCCCCAGGAGTGGATCCACACCTTCCTTCTTCTTATGCTAGATATAATTAAGGGGGCCTTTTGTGTTCTCTTAAGATCTTCTTCTCATTGCAGTCTCTCTTGTGCTCTTGTCTTCCTGGAACTATTCCTATAGCTCAATATCACTTCCCTTTTAGAAACAGGGCCTGTTGTAACACATTCTGGTTGGCTATGGATTTTAGATCTCAGGGAAAGATGTGTTCCTCCTTGCTGGAGATGAACCCAGAGACAATTATCACAAAGCCAAGGAGTTTAAGCTCTGAGTCCCCACTCTTATATCTCTTCCTGGGGACCCAGGGTAGGAATCCCTACGACATCCTCAGGGCGATATGTTTTGGTACACAGTTGAAGAAGTCTTTTAACCATAGTTGCTAAGACTATGTCTCTTTCCACTCTGATTTCCTTACCTTCACCTCTCTCCTGTGTTGAGTGGTCTTGGAGAAGAGGAGAGGGTTTGCTGGACTCCAGGTAAGGGGAAGTCAAGTTCACAATGTCGTATCTGGCTTTTGTGAGATGTGTTTATGAGACTTGCAGTCACTTTTGTATGTAGTTAGGTTATCACTGGCTGTCTGGGCTGGGAGGACTTCTGGGACCTTCTCTGCATTGTCCGGCGTGGTGAGGTACATGGTGGGAGGGCATTTTGCATTGGGAGTGTGTCTTATTGCAGCTCCATTTACCTACCAGGCATTTGGAGAGTGGAGAAGCCTGGTTTGGAATATGTGGTAGTACTTTCTTTCCTAGTGCTGCTGTGATAAGTGACCACAAACTGGCTGGCTTAAAACAACTCAGATTCTAGAGTCCAGAGTGTGAAACCAAGGTGTAAACAGGGCTGCTCTCACCCGCAAAGGCAGAGGGAAAAACCCTTCCTTGCCTCCTTAGGCTTCTGGTGGCACTGAGCGATCCTTGGCTTGTGGCTGAATAACTCCACTTTTCACCTCTGTCTTCATATTGCCTCTGCATTCATGTCTGCTCTTCTGTTTCTTTTCCTATTTTTTTTAAAGTTATGCTCTATGTATGTATGCCTTTATTTTATTTATTCATTTTTATGTGGTGCTGAGGATTGAACCTAGAGCCTCACATGTGCCAGGCAAGTGCTCTACCACTGAGCCACAACACCAGCCCTCTTCTGTTTCTTATAAGAACAATTGTCATTGGATTTAGGGCTCATCTGAATAATCCTGGACTATCTCAATATCCTTAATTTGAATAAATCTGCAAAGACCCTTTTTTCCAAATAAGGTTAAATTCAGAGGTTTGGGACTTAGGACATAGACCTATATCATTTGGGAGCCCTCCAGTCAACAACACACTACAGCACCATAAGCTAGTCTAGGAGTCCTTTTTTGGTCAGAAATTTAAAACTATAAGCAAGAATTTGGTTCTTATCAATGCTGAATCAAAATAGAAATTCCTTCCCATGAGGAATATACTCAATTATAACTGCATCATATTTTTCCTTTTGATATTAAATATGATTCAGTCGGAATTCCTCTGTTCATGTGGCACAAATTGACAGTAATGCTATACATAACTTGATGCTTGTCTATAAAGTCATGTGTTTATGGTTTTCAGCTTATCACTGAGTCACATGAATAGTGTTAAATTTCTAGCTCATTGGACATGAAATACTGACATCAGTGAAACTGTGCAAAACTCATAATAAACTACTACAATGAAAACATCAACAAACTGGCTAATGAATACTGCCATGCCAAAGAGTATATAAGATGAACTAAAACTCAACTTTGAAATCTCTAGAGTTTATCCATGGAAGGACCTTGATAGTGACTTCCCCAAACATAATGACAATCCTCAAATTTACATGACATTACCAATTTCAAGTTGTGAAGCTGAAATAAAACGATCTGAACTATTAATAATAAAAAATAAATTCTGAGTTATTTTTCTATAGTCTCATGGAAGATGATAATGCAAAACTTTAACATCAGGGAAATTAATAAAAGAACACACAGCAAAAGAAATGCTTTTCCTGAAAGTCTTCAGGTATGTAGGGCAGTTAATTAAAAAAAAAACATGCTGTTTTTCTGGGTTTTGTGATGATTGTGCTATTTTCAACTAAATTTTTAAAAAATCAATGATTTTTAAAATTCTAAATACATGCATTAGGGCCTTCAGTACCTGAGGGTCCTGCATTTGTGGATTCAAACAACTGCGGATCAAAAATATTTGGGAAAACATTGCATCAGTACTGAACGTGTACAGACATTTTTTCCTTGTCATGATTCCCTAAACAATCCAGTATAACAACAATTTACATAGTATGTACATTGTATTAGGTATTATAATTTATCTATAGATGATTAAAGTATATAGGAGGTTGTGCATAGGCTATATGCAAATATTTTTTAATATTTATTTTTTAGTTGTAGGTGGACACACAATACCTTTATTTACTTACGTGGTGCTGAGGATCGAACCCAATGCCTCACACGTTCTAGGCGAGTGCTCTACTGCTGAGCCACATCCCCAGACCTATATGCAAATATTATATCATTTTATTTAAGGGACTTGAGTTCCTCAGAGTTTGGTATCTGTGGGTGTCCTGGAGCCAAACTCTGAAGGATCCTGAGGGAGCCCATATGCACTTCTGCATCTAATTTTGTATCCACACATTTGCATTTTTTTTTCTGAGCTCCCTTCCCCACCCCACACAGTTCATACCAACACCAGGCCTAAGTCATGAAACCTGGATCACCACTGGCTTGAATCTCTCCTTTGTTTTCTGGATTCTGTTTTTACTGCCTCTCTAAGTATCTTGCTCCATCAACTAGCCCTTTTCTTTCTTGTATTCTCCATCTTGCCTTCTGCCCTGCTTCCTTTGACCACATCCACATCAGACTGCTCTCAGCCCAAGGACATTTCCATCCTTGGCACTTGTTCCTTTAGTAGCCGTTTTGCGTTCTTCTTCCTGCTTACAAAGTCATGTCCTCTGCTTTCTCACTCCATCCTGCCTCTATCCTTTTAAAACAGCCCTTTTCAGGGTCATCTCCTTATTGATGGAAGAATCTGGAACAGTTTTGTCAGGTTGGGTGGTTTGATAGGTGCGTACCAGCTCCCTCCAGTCTCTGTGTGTGGTCCAGGAGCCCTCTGCTCTCCCACACTCCATCGTTTTACAACATCAGATCCTAGTGCAGGGCCTGGCATACAGTAGGGGAGGGCAGGGAAGGGAATAAGCTCCGGTTCCTATGCTGGGCATTTCATACATTTTGTAATTAAGCTTCACTTAATTCTTGCAGCGACTTGGGATATAGACATCATATTGAACCCTCTTTTTAACCATTGGAAAACAGAAGATTGAACCCATTGGGAAATAGACGTTTAAGTAACCTGCTTAAGACTTCCCAATTAAAAGGTAAGAGAGCTGGGCTTGGACTCAAGGCCTTTCTATTTCTCTTTCATATCCATACTTTGTCTGCCAAGCTTTTCTGCTTACTCAGGAAGCAGGGACATAGCCATCATTTCTCAAATAGAATTGAACCCAGAGCACCTTCTCACTGAGTTTGCTGATTCCCTAATTTCCTGCCTCTTCTTTTCCCTTACTTCCTGTTGCCTTCCAGGGCTTTTTATCCTTGAATTCATCCTCAGCCCTCTTCTCTTTAACTCTTTCTATCGATGTTGTCTAGTCACACAGCTTCAACTTCACATCCTTCACTTTGGAGGATGATTTCACTTGTCAAATTGCTGGTGGGCATTTCTGGTGCAAGCTCCCCCACCCCGTCTTGTTTCTGGAACTATCGACTAGCTCAACCCACCTGGGTGCTCTGCTAGATTTCAGCTTCAACATAACCCACAGTTTTCTTCTCTTCCTTCTAAACCCTCTTCTGAATCCTCATCTTCCTAGCCAGTCTTATTTTAAACCCGACCAATGCTCTTTTTAGTTCACTCCGTGAACATATTGTCTATTTATTGTGTGTTTCACACTATGCTAGGCACCAGAAATCCACAAAGGGACAAGACTCTCTGTAGCCTTAGGAAGCAAGAGTCCAGTCAGTCTGTTGGTTCCACTCTACTATGTGCCCTCCTTTGCCTTGTCACTGCTGTGTTCCTAGGGCAGGTCTTGATTGGTCCATTCCTGGACTATGGCCCTAGCTCTTAGCGTGGTTTTATTATTTATTGCCTATGATCACCATGCAGTTTCCTCTGTCTCTATTCTTTAAAAGAAGCATAGCAAATACTTACATTTCACCCTCCGTGATGAGAAATGCTGAACACATGTATCTCTATTATGGTCCCTTGGGAACCTCTACTTCCTTGATGAGATTGAGACCTTGTTCTGCATCTACTTTTCACTTTTTGGCTGGGTTATTTCTTTTTCCATCTCATGTTGGGTCTGGTGAGCTCATATTTTAAAAGGTGACACTGAAATGTTTATTTACCCCAATTTGAGTATTTTTAAAAAGTACTAATTTGGGTGTGTGTGTGTGTACTGAATCAGAGTTTTGAGTTTGGGACTCTGAGATCTGCATATTTTAAAGTTAGTTTAAGTATAAATGCTTTTAAAATACGTTAAAAATTCCTCAAACTTATTTGTAGTGAGTGAAATGCAAGTTATAACCATAGTGAAATGCTGTTTTTCTCATCTATCAAATTAAATGTGGATCAAAAAGTTGTAAAACACATTACGTTTTTGGTAAGCTGTGGGGAAACTGGTACTCCTGTCGATTGTCGGTATTTGTGTAAATAAATGCAACCTCTAAAAAGAGCAACTTAGCAATATCTATCAGGGCAAACAAACAAACAAATACAATAATAAAATAACATGCCCTTCGATCCGTCTGTCACTTCTACTTATAGAAATGCCCCTACTGCTATTTGTAAAGTGCATAAAGGAGTATGTTACACAAGTATTTACTGCAGCATTATTTGTAATAGAAAAAGATGGAAAATCATTTACATACCTAACTGCTAGCCATGCAGTGAAATATTAAAAAACCAATAGAAAGCAGACAGTTCTAGATGTTTGAATATGGATTGGCTTTCAAGTTACAATGATTAAGTGTAAAAGGGGTGCTGTAGAAGAATGTGTTTAATTTCTTACGAAAAGTGTAAAAACGGATATTTATATGTATATGTATATGTTTGTGTGTGTGTATTTGTTGAAGAAACAGATTCAGCTACAGTGTGTCACTGAGGACGATGGTTTTGCTATATATTTTTCCTGTACTGTTAATCTTATATACATTTCTTTGAAGCTCCCAGGTGATTCAGATTATCATCACGTATCTCCCATGGGGTCACATGAACCCAAAGAGTTTGGACCCAAGCAGGGATTGCTCAGGGCTCCTTACTGATCCTTGATAGTCCTGCCCTTCTGGAGAGTTGCTCAGCCCCCTTTCTCCAACTTTCTGTCTTGTCTTGGTCTCTGGCTCTTACACACCATTTGTCCTACAAGATTTCTGCTTTTTTCCTGGGACTCTTACTGCAAGCCACAAGCCAGACACCCCCTCTGAGGGTCTGCATGGGAGGAAGGAGCAGGCCCACGTGCTGCACCAGCCCCTCTGGCCCTCCCTGAGGTTGATCTATGGCTTGTCAGAGGTGTGGGTTCTTGCCACTTGCTGAACAGAAAGCGTCTTTGTTCTTGGGAGTGAAAATAACCCTAAGATAAATGTTGGGGCTGGAAGAGCCCAGGGAGTCTTTGACTCCTGCTACCCAGAGGCTCCTCTCTGGAGCAGAAGGTCTGGGGGGTTGAAGAAGGCAGGAATGGGTTTCCCAAGGGAAGATCCTGACCATGAGTCCTTGGGGAATTGTGAGCTGCGGCCCCTGGAAGGTGACGATGGGTTCTTTTTAAGTGCTACCCAGATTTTTACACCTGCTTAAAAGTTACTCCCGAAGTCAGTAACCTCTATAAACCCACAGAAACTTCCTATCTCCCATGGCTTACCGATTATGACATGACCAACCTGTGTGTCACCTCCCTTTATCCCTCCTTACTTGGGGCCGCCCTCTGACCCCCTATAATAACTAGCCTTTAGTCTTCCCACCCCTCCTTCCTCCTTGCCCTAGGGAGGAGCCTGCATTTCATTTCTCTGGCTCTTGTTGAGAAAGGGCGGGACCTAGCTCTGCACCTGGCTGCTACAACCCCCATAAAGTTCAGGGTATGACTCTTCCATGGACCACAACCTCCCCCTTCCTCAATCTGGCCCAGGCAGGACTGAATTGGATGGTGCTGGAGCTGCCAGGAGAGGCAACAGGAGTGGGGAGATTGTTTCAGGCTGCTAGCAGTTTCAAAGGAAAGCCATAGACGAGATTTCAGGCTGTTTGTTTTTTAACCTCTTTCTTAAGGTTGGAGGGAAGGTATTTATTTAACACAGGAATGTTGGAAGCAGCCTGAGACCTTCCAAGAACCCCACAGGGAAGGAAACCCACGAAGGTCAAGGGTGAGAATAGCAACAGAATTCTCTCGGATGGTCAGGGCTATCATCCCCTCTATTCAAATCCCAATCTTGGCTCAGAAAAGAACTTGGAGGCCTCAGAAACCAGAGCTGCAGAAAGGACTTTAGAGAAATCCTCCCAGACCTCAGCCCAGTGCCTCCTGACAAGCAGGGCTTCACTGAGGGAGGGGCCGGGGGTGGGGGTGTCTCAAGGGGAGAGAGAGGGAAATGGAGGGAGCTAACATGACAACAGAGCTTGTGAGGCCTGCAGTACCCCATCTGTCCAAAGCTCCCATTTTCTGGATGAGGACACAGAGGCATGGAGAGGCCCAAGACCTTGTCTCCAACATGGGGACAAGCAACCCCTCTGCTAGTCACTATGCTCTCTTCTTGCGGACACCTTCTTGGGCCTAGTGGAGTGGCAGGTGGTAGGACAGATGCTGGGACTGACTGACCCTAAGGATAGATAGCACAAGGTGACAGAGGGACCCTCGCAGGCCCCCTCTTTCTTTGCACAGTGGGGGCTGGTGTCTCAGTTTCCTATACCATTGACCCCTAAATGTGAAGTGTGACAACTGTATAATGTAAGATTAGGGATATTTTGTCCCCAGTCTCTGCCCTAACATTTTTACCAGCTTTGCTTCTTTTTGTTTCTACAAGTCTGGGTTGGATGAGGCTTAGGATGAATCATGCTTCTGGGTTTGTGTGAAGGGATAGAAGAGAAAAAGCGGGTAGGAGTGCGAACAACCATTTATTGACTCTTTGTATGCCAGACCCTGTGGTGGTCACTGAACCTATACAATCTTATTTAAGACTCAATAGCTCCTTGGAGTTGATATTATTGTTTCCATCTTCTAGTTGAGGAAACTAAGTCTTAAAGGTTTCATTGACTGGCCCAAGAATCAAGGTGAGAGGCATTGGATTGTGATGGGAAGACATTCTAGAATGATCCTGGATTGAACTTTTCGAGAATGATCCACTACGCTCCCATCACAACTGTATGCCCCACCACCCAGGATAGTCTCCCTGTCCCCGCGCCAAGTCCTCTCACTTTCACTGAGGCTGACATCACACTCACATTTTCCAAAACTTCCCCCAATTGCTCACGGTCTTCTTAGCTCCTGCTGTCATCTGGAATGATACATCCCAGACTCTGCCCCCACTCCCCGTCATTCCCTCCTGCCTCACCCCTGTACACAGGGCTCTAGCTCTGGTTCTTGGCTGGTCTCATCTTTCAGCTCAGCTTGACATGAGCAATGAAGCCGCAAAGTGGGATCTAGCCCGCCTTGTGAGGAGGGATGCGTGTTTTTGAAGTGCTGATCCCTAGATGGGATTGGAAGGTATGCTGTATACGAGAAATGCATGGGAGCTGGAAAGACCTGGGTTCAAATTCTGCCATCCATAAGGGCTATGCAAGAACACAGCCAGTCACGTGGCCTCCCCACCCTCAATGTCATCCCCTGTATATTTTCCAGAATAGTCCACAGCATTATTTCCAGTCCCATATACTCTTCCAGACCTTCACCTGTCTCAACAAATAGAAGTGTCGGGAGGGACACTGCATAAGCACATGGCTTCTGCTCCTCTGTTCTCTCTTTCTCTATGTCCTTGTTCTTCAATTAGAACCTGTCAACTATACCATGACACAGCCCAGGCCACATAGTCTGGGCATGAATAGACTCTAGATGAGAGTCTCAGCAAAGATCTCAGATATGACCAACATCAATGACCAGACACGGGAGAGGCTTTAGAAGATTCTGGTCTTTGATCCTCAAGCTGGCCCAGCTAGTGCTGAGTGGAGCAGAGGGGAAGGTCTTTTGCACTCTAATTGCAGATTTGTGAGGAAATCAAATGTTGGGTTTTGGAGTGAATTGTGATAGGATTCTAGGTTTTGGAATAGCATCATTATAATAATATTTGACTTATAAAAATAATACTTGATTTATGATTGTTGTGAATCTTATCCTTGGGGCAGTGCCTTAGGGAGCACTCTAAGGCATTATATGTCCACACAACACATTGTCATTATCATTGCTGTAAAAACACTTCAATCAGTATCCTAAGACATCACTGTGTGTGTGTCTAAACGTGGCTAGAGTTGGGTTGGATGCTTTACTCATAGTATTTGATTTAACCCTTTCAACTTTCCCATGAATCATAACCACAGAGTGGTTATGGAAAGAGAGGAAAGTAAGTTAGCCATTCCATGCATCCTGGGGATGAGGGCTTGGTAGGAAGGTGACTTTTTTTTTGTACCAGGCTTGAACCCAGGGGCCCCTAACCACTGAGCCATATCCCCAGACCCTTTACAATTTTTTTTTTTTTTTTTAATTTTGAGACGGGATCTTGCTAAGTTCCTGAGGCGGATTTGAACTTGTAACTTGAACTTGCTCCTCCTGCCTCAGCCTCCAGAGCCACTAGAATTATAGGCATGCACCAATGTGCCTGGCTAAAAAGGTGACTTTTGTCCTGCAGCTATAAAGGCAAGCGGGTGTAGCAGAGGGTCTCTGGAAGGCCAGTATTTAGTGTGTCTGGGAACAGGCAGCAGCGCTGAGTGCACAGGGGTCTGATGCAGAGGTGAAAGAGTTGAGGTAGGTGGGGAGTCAGGCGAGAGTCTCCTGGCCAGGCTTAGAGATGAAGCTTTACTTTGCCAATGCCTAGGAAGATGACCCTAGGATCCAAGGTACAGATGCTTGACATGAGAGTTGCTCTAGTTTTGCAGAAGGAAAGCCCAGGATGTCTAACTGGGGAGCAAAGGACTCAGAGGGGAGGTTGGTGCTTCAAAGAGATACTTTTGCTCACTTACTCCCTCAGGGAATTTCAGTTAAACTAAGTCATCAGAATCCACCACCAGACCCAGAAATGCCACTTCTGATCAACGAACGGCTACTGGAGAATCCCCCCAGGAGGCCAAAGGCCTGAGTCTCTACAACCAGCTTCCTAGCTTGTGCATCTGGCCTGGGGGAAAAGTCACCACAGGAGCCTTGGGCAGGCTCTGTGTGTACAGAGAACAGCTGCTTTGGTTTAAATATTAATAATGCAAAATGAAATGTGTGGGGTGCCCAGCACACCAGAGCCCCGCCAGTGTGCGTTGATCTAATGTCCTCTGCACTTGGGTTTGGAAAAATGTGGTCAGTGAATTTAATATACTTTTGGCAAAGGGAAGATGACAGTTAACTTCTTGCCTGAGTCTCACTGGAGTGGATTTTTCTCCCTGGAAAGCAGTGGAGGGAGAGTGGTTTCTCCCAGTCCGACTGCAGGCCTGCTGCCCAAATTCTGTCATAGCCCCTCTGCTCTGCCCACCTGGACATTCGCAAGGGGGGGGGTGGTGTCCCAGGGTCCAGAGAGCATCCCACGGAGGGGGAATCAGAGAAGTAGTTAGACTTGTTCCAGATCCAGCAGTGTCTGGGGGAGGCAGAAACCCTAGTTCCTGCTGGCTGGGGCTTCCCCCCTCCAGGACAGTGGCTCCCCATTTCATGCCCCCTTCAGGGAGCCCCAGCTCCTTGCTTTGCCTCAATGCAGTTCTTGAGGAGAAGGAGGGTACTGTTGGGCCCGAGGTTGGACAACTGATCCAAGGTCTCCAAGGCCCTGATATTGGCCCCTAAGTGCTTCACCCCCTCAATCTCACCCCATTTTTGAATTCTGGGGAGGTTTTGACTTGGCTGCTATGAGGAACCACCTTCACCTCCTTTTCCAGCCATGACTGGAGGCTATGAAGGCCTGTTCCCCTTTTTTCAATTCCCAGGCCCCGCAGTCTCTCTCCCCAAGTGTCACAGTCTCAATTGGCTTCTTGAAAAGTTAATAAATGCTTGGTGACATCACAGCCCCCCACAAGCTGGGAAGCAAGAGAGCATCAGAGGCCAGAGGAGGTTTTGGAGGAGTCAGAGTCTCCGGGTTTGCCAAACAAAGGCACCCTGTACTAGCGTGGTCACAGCAGTGCTGCTGCTGCCACCACAGAACTGGAATGAAACTGGCCAGGGTTTCCCCAAAGTCTATCTCTGGTTTTACACAACCCAATAATGTTCCCAGTCACAGGCGCGAGCAAGTCATCCCGCAGGGAGAGCCAGGCAGCCCCTGCTAGTGGCCCGGCTGTGGCCCACTCTGGGGTGCCTCCCTGGCTGAGGGGGGAAAACAGTCACCTTAAAGCCCCTCTGAGAGTGAAGAGTGGACACCAGGCTGCAGAGAAGGACACCCTCCTCCTGCCTGGGGGAGGGTGGGAGGTGGGAGTTCTGGGGCTCCAGCTGTGCCTCCGCTTCAGCTCCCCCCAGCCCCCCCCCCTTGGCCTCCAGCCCTTGGGGAAGCTGAGAGAAAGTTTCGCCTGTTCTGGATGCCGCAGGCAGGATCGGCCACAGTGATCCCCTTCATGTGTCACCGCTGGCTGTAAGTGCTGTGTTTGGTTTGGCAAAACGGCTATTTAAATAGCAGTGAAATGTGTCACTGGAAAAAAATTAGCTCATGTTTCCTTTGCCATTTCTTCATGATTTCCATTAAAAGTGTAACCATGGGTAATAAATTAACAAGATCTGTAAAAGCGACCATAGGAAACCATGGATCCAGAATTCCTATAAACTTCTAACCCATGGAGCTAAAAAGCAAGGCTACTTGGGGGAAGGGGGATCGGATCACCCATACTTCAGCTTTCTTTGTGTCTGATTCCTACCCTTCCTCCCCACCCCCAATGTGAAAGGAAGCCCTCTGCTGCTTTTAGGGGTTGCTGTGGGCATCAGGTTAGGAATTCTTCACATGGAAAACCCAAAGACTTGGAGCATCACTTGGAAAAGCGAGGAAAACCTCCTCCCCCCAACCTCCCTATCAACATAGAATCCATTTCTCCTAAGGAGTGCCCCACGCACCTGGTCCTAACCTCAGCTCAGCCCTTGAAGTCTGAACTGTCTGTGGAAACCAGGCCCTTTCCCATGGGTACTGGATGTCCAACTCCAGCTCACTTTCACAGATAGGAACACTGAGGTCAAAGGAAAACATTTGCCTTGAGTACCAAATCCAGTAATCAGTGGACAGTGGGAAGGCAGGGTGAAGGGGGACCACGTTCCCCAGCTGCTGCCATTCCTGTTCTCCACCCTCTGCCCCTGCACTGCCCCCCTTGCTTGTCCAAGCTGGGTTGGAGCAAAGGAAAGGATCACTGGAGAATGCTGAGAGTCTTTCTGGAGATAGCAGTTGAAAAATCTGCTCCCTGGGAAGGCGGCCCTGAGGAATGTGTTTGGAGACAGATAAGGACTATGGGGGAGTGTACTGCAGGGTCTCACCCAAGCAACAGGGCAGCAGGGGACAGGAGTGGGAGTGTGTTAATGCTGCACCAGGACCGAGGAAGAGGAGAGGACCGGGAAAGTGTGGTCAGTGTTATACTCAGGGCTGGTGGAGCCAGGCAGAGGATGGGAAGACGGTGTTTAGTGCTACATTCAGAAGCTGGGGAAGTTGAGGACAGGATTGGGGAGTGTGTTCAGTGTTACATACAGGGCTAGGGAACTAGAAGAGAGACTAGGGGAGTGTGTTCAGTGTCACACAGGGCTGGGGTACTGGGAGTGTGTTTAGTGTTACACCTAAGGAAGGTTGGGGCAGGATGAGAGAATGTGTCCTGGCATCCAGGGCTTGAGGAGTGGAGGAGAGATCTGAGGGAGTGTGTTTAGTGTCACACACAGGGTTAGGGGAGTGGGGGAAAGGACTGGGAGATGTATTGACTGTTGCAGAGAAGGCTGGGAAGTGTTGTGTGTCACACAGCCTGGGGCAGCGGGGGTGGTGTTTATCCTTACACTCAGGGGCTGGAGAAGTGTGTTAGTGGGACACAGTCTAAGTGGATTTGCTGGAAGGGTGAAGGGAAGGAGAGTGGCAACTAATGAATCTCTTTTTGCCTCTGGTCTCTGCAGCTCCTGTCACCTTTACTCCTCATGGTCCCCTATCCCGTTCATGAATATCTCAATCGCCTTTATTAGTCAGATGTGATGCACCCCTTTACCTCCTATTAGACAGAAGTTGGGGCAGGAAAGGGAATTTGGTGCTGTTTTCTGTGCCCCAGTTTGTTTTCTGTCCCTAGAGTCCAATCCCCCTTGTGTGTTAGACCCTGGGGCTCAGCAGGAGGTTTGATCAGGCCACTTCTTGTTTGTTTCCTTGGGATAGTCCCTTCTTTAGAAGCAGTGGTGTGGAATGTGGAGGCCTTTGACACCAAAGAATTAAAGAAGGATTTGGCAGCAACTCTGCCTCCACTGATTTGCATGGACATCTCCCCTCCTACCCCCCCCCCCACTTGCCTCTAACTCCCAAATCTGTATCTTGTCCACACAGATGCCATCTTCCATGGTCAGTTTCACCAGCACCTCATTTCCAGGCATGTCTGGCTCCTTTGATTCGTTCCCCTCTGTGAGACCTCAACAAGGCAATGGTGTGCAGCCCTCCTGAGCCCCCTTTGGAGTCTTGGACCCCAAGGTTAAGCACTCTGCCAAGGGACTTGCTGTAATGAAGGGAGAAACATCTGCTTGTTTTGTTTACCTTTCATCCAGATGTTTGGGTGCCACAGAGATCCAGTCGGTGGGTCTTCTGAATGCTGTGGCTAGAAGCTTCCCTCAGCTTTCAGCGAGGAGGCACAAAGGGAGGAACTTTGAAGGAGAAGGAAGTGAGGCTGTGGGTGGTGGATGCCTGGGAATGGGACGGGGTGGCGGGGGAGGCAGAAGGCAAGACAAGGAACTGGGGGAGGATCGCAGTTGTGGCAACAACTGGAACAAGATCCCTCATAAACATTAGATCTGTTTATAAAGCCACCAGTGTAGGCAAGCACTTGCCAAATCTTGATTTTGAAGAATTGTCCTTTAGAGTGCTTCACACCATTTCGCAGAGGCCAAGGAAAGGCCTACTGGGTGCTCTGGGGCCCCTCCTGTACCCCAACACACTGTTCTCTGCACCCTCTGGTCCATGGCTGAGAAGGCCAATTAACCACGCCGGGCAGTGAGCATAAATCACCATGCCCCCCCTTTTCCTGGGCTCAGGGCTGGAAAGTATCAGAACTGTGCAAATACTTGGGATGTTTCTCTTTATTAGTGATAAAATATTGGACGTCAGCGTGCGCCGTTTCATGCCCTGCCTCCGACAGTTGGAGCAGTAATTGTGATGAATAGGGGCCAGGGGCAGGGCTGCAGGCGTTTAAGAAGGCTCTGCGGATTGAAAATATTAGGATTGATTAAAGGTCAAATACTTTATAAATTTATCAGTGCTGGATACATTCTCCAGAGGTGGAGACTACCCTTCCAGGCAGCTGAAACAGATTCTATGGTTGAATGCCCTTCCACCTCCTCCCCTCACACCCCAGCCCCATCGGTCTCACCTATAAATCTGATTACTGTTGTCCCTTAGCAGAGGGACAACTTCTGCTTCCTGGAGTCCCCAGGGGTGTCAAAATCCACAGGTGCTCAAGTCCCTTAGTTAAAATGGCATACTACTTGCATATAGCCTACGCATGTCTTCTCACATACTTTAAATAGTCTCTAGATTATGTATAAACTAAATGCTATCATATAATATAGATTATGAAATGCTAATTATAGATTTTAAATGCTACAATAAAATATAGATAATTTATAACATAAAGGCTATGTAATAGTTGCATACTGTATTGTTTAGGGAGTAAAGAAAAGAAAAAATCTGTACATGTTCAGTACAGACACATTTTTTTCCCAAATATTTTTAATCTATGGTTGGTTGAATCCACGTATGCAGAACCCACAGATACGCTCAGATTGTAAGCGAGCAGACGTTTTCCTATAATTTGTGTGCCCTTTGCTTCTCCTGCCAGAAGATGAGTTCAGCACAGACGTTTGTGGGCAGGAATCTGCCCGCTTTTCACTGGAGAAAGGGAAACCTCCCTAGGATGGGATGAGTAGGGATGAAATCAGTCTAGGCTTTCAGGGCTGCTCTGACATCAGGCAGACTCTCCAAGGGACACATTATCAGGAATTGCAGCCACCCATCCAAGGAGCTCCCAGGACAAAAAGGAGAGTGTCCACGGATTCTGTCCTGCCCAGGCTGAGGAGGGTCTGATCTCCCGCTATTGGATAAAGAGCCTTTGTAACTCTTTGACTTCCAGAAAGCTCAGAGTGAAACTTGACATTCAGTCATAGAAACAGACTTCACCTGCTCTCTCAGGATGAGGTCCGTTTATTAAAGAAATATGTATTGAGGTGGGAGCCATTCTGGGATGCTGGAGATGAAGCAGGAAATAAAACAGATGAAAAACTTCCAGGGAACTTACATTCAAGGGAGGGCAGAGAAAATATATATAAGAATTTACAAATGGGCTGGGGATGTGGCTCAAGCGGTATCGCGCTCCCCTGGCATGCGTGCGGCCCGGGTTCGACCCTCAGCACCACATACCAACAAAGATGTTGTGTCTGCCGAGAACTAAAAAATAAATATTAAAAATTCTCTCTCTCTCTCTCTCTCTCTCTCTCTCTCTCTCTCTCTCTCTCTCCTCTCTCACTCTCTCTTTAAAAAAAAAGAATTTACAAACTATTTAGGCATTAAATGGTAATGAGTGCTAAGGAGAAAATAAAGCAGCGGAAGAAAGGGAGTAGAGAGGACAGTGGGAAGAAGTGGGCATTTTGGAGATGCTCAAGGAGCACATCGTGGGAAACCTGGGGCAGATGAGGGAGTGAGCCTGCAGGTGTTGGAAGGGAGGGGGTTTATCTGCAAACGGGCTAATTGCACTAGCACCTGAACATTTTAATATTGGCTGTCCACATCCTTTTTGGAATTAGGTGTGATATAAATAAAAAGTATATAACAAATGAATAAGGTAGAATAGAACCTGTTCAGAAAAGGAGATTGCCAAAATCTTAGACCAATGGCTTTCATTGGAATCACTTGGGATTTTGTTTTGAAAATATAAATTGCTGCCCCCTACTGCCCCCCCATTATCACATCCCCTATTCAAATGGGAGGCATTTGAATAGGGGATGTGATAATCCGCCATTATAGCAAGTTCCCAGGTGCTGCAGCTGCTCTGCTGCTAATCCAGAGACCACATTTTGACAGCTACTGCCCTAAACCAACAGTGCAAACTGTGGTTATTAAGAGAGGCTTCCTGGAGGAGGTAAACTTGGAGAAAAGTTTGAGAATAGGCATAAATAGCACTTTTTTTTCATCTCAATCTTTAAAAATAAGGAACAGTAAAAATTAATCAGCCAGTGGATATAGACCAAAGGCCAAATAACATGTTGGTGGAGGAATGGCTCAGTGGGTTGAAGGTAAAGCTGACACTCCTCCCTTCTGCAAGCATCCTAGGCTGGGGCAGAGAAGCAAAGAGCTATGGGAAAGTCAGGTCAGGTGGTGCATGCCTATAATCCCAATGGCTCAGGAGACTGAGGCAGAAGGATCACAAGTTCAAGGCCAGCCTTAGCAATTTAGCAAGACCCTAAGCAACTTAGTGAGATCCTGTCTTAAAGTAAAAAAATAAAAAGGGCTGGGGATGTGGCTCAGTGGCAAAACTCTCTGGGTTCAATACCCTATACAAAAAAGTAAAAAGGTGCTGTGGTATGGCTTAGCAGTAGAGTACTTGCCTAGCATGTGCAAAGTCCTGGGTTTGATCCTCAGCACCACATAAAAATAAATAAAATAAAGGTATTATGCCCAACTACAACTGAAAGATAAATATTCAAAGAAAAAAAAAAGAAAAAGAAAAAGAAAAAGAGAGACAGGGGAAAGAGGAAGAACATTTGCACCTGGGTAGGTGTTGGCCAGCTTACGACTTGAGAACTAGAAGGCGAGGATGGTTCCTCCTCCTAGGCTATGTCAAGTCTCCTGGAGTACTGGAGGGTGGGGGACACATGCAATTCTCAAGGTAGATTTTCTCAAAATGTATTCCCCATAACACTCCTGCTAAAGGATGTTCATAGATGTCACCAAAAAAGGATTCTTTTGTTGAACATCTTTGAGTACACTGGAAAATTTCTTTACTTGAAGAATTTCTCAGTGCTTTTAATATGCAAACGTGCATTGTGAATTTCTTCAAAGGAGGATCTAGTATTTGGTATTTCTTAAACTCTTCCTTTTCTTCTTCTTCTTCTTTTTTCTTTTTCTGTGCAGGGATTGGACCCAGGGGCACTCTATCACTGAGTTACATCCCTATCCCTTTAATTTTATTTTGAGACAGGGTCTCACCAAGTTGCCCAGGTTGGCCTCCAACTTGCAGTCTTCCTCAGTCAGCCTCCCAAGAAGCTGAGATCACAGGCATGCACTACTTCACCTGACTTCAAACACTTTTGACCACAGAATCTCCTTTACTTTCTCATGGAGAATCTTATAAGGCTGGTGCATAGTGGAATACTCTTTAAGGACTAAGTGGTTTCCTTCAACCCTCACTCACTGGTAAAATGATGAAATCTGCACTCAGCTAAGAAGCTGGAGGACAGCTTCAACAGACATGCAATCAGTGCTTTGTTCTCTTGAAGACTGCTAGACTGGGTTAGAAGGACCTCTGGATCTGCTCATGTTCAATGCCCATCCTTAGATCTCCATGGGTCTTTGAGGAGAAAGCCTGGTATTCTGGGTTCCTGCACCTTCTGTGTTTGACTTGGGCAGGGCTAGAAGACACTATGGCTCCACTGGTATCAAGCACACTTCCACTACACAAAATGTGCAGAAGCTCATGTTGTGCTGGCTGGCAGAATAGGTCCAACAGGGCGCAGGTCCACACTGACTCATTTGTATGGCTCCTGCCTATAAGTGAGGTCTGCAGATCTGAGAAGGGGAGGGGCCGGGACCAGCTGTGTCTGGAGAACAGCAGCCCTGATATTTATGACTATGATGGTCCTTCTCTAGTGGACCTGCTCTGGAGCATAAATAAACTTAATAGATTTCAAATAATTGTGACAACTGAGTTTAAACCCCAGACTGTGGTCCAGGGCAATGGATGTCTCTCTCCCTAGAAAGCACCGTGCAGTCAACCTGACTCCACCGAACTGATGCTCATTCTTGAGTATAGCAGTACCAGTGACTTGGTGGGTCTTTGGTCAAAAAGATGGGAGGGGTGGCCTTGAGAGTTAACCAAAGGAAGGAGTTGCGTTCTTGCAGAATGTTCTGGGCTGAGGTGTGTCACATCTTGTCAAGCCCCCAGCCTGGTGGGGCAGATTTCCCATCCTGTTACTGCTCTCTGGGGAAGAATGAGCCTGTCTTCTCCCCATTCCCAGCCATTCCCAGAAGCTGTTGCTGAGACATGTAGAATTATAACTTTGGTCAAGGCACAAGCATATTTGGCACACTTTCTTTGTGTTAAGACATTATTTCTTGTAGGAAAGAAAGGCACTTATTTCTCTTGCAGAGCAAACTGGGATGAGGGGCCATAATGTACAGTTATAAAAAAAAAAAGCAAGAGAGATAACAGATGAGATTCATTTCTGCTGAGCAGAGACAGGACTTTCCAGGGGAGGGAGAGACCTAAACAAAGGCACAGAGATGAGGAAGTAGCAGGAATGTGCAGGAATGGTGTGGTCGAGGGGCGAGGGATCAGGGAAAATGTGTTGGAGCTAGAACTTGGAGAGTTTTTCCTTCTATACTAAGGGATTTGAATGTTTATCAAATAAGCACTGGGAAGTCAGTTTTCATTTTAATTTTTTAAAAGTAAATGCCAGGCATGATGGCACACACCTGTAATCCCAGAGGCTTTGGAGGCTGAGACAGGAGGATCGAGAGTTCAAGGCCAGCCTCAGCAAAAGCAAGGTGCTAAGCAACTCAGTGAGACCCTGTCTCTAAATAAAATACAAAATAGGGCTGGGGGTGTGGCTCAGTGGCTGAGTGCCTCTGGGTTCAATCCCTGGTACCCCCAAAAAATAAATAAATAAAAGTAATATATGCACAGAGTGAAGTCTTCAACATATATAACCCCAATCTCCAGTCACCTAGTTCCCTTCCCAGAAGCATCTGCTGTAACCAATTTCTTGTGAATTCTTACAGACTGCCCATGGCTCATGTCTTTGCAATCATACATGTAACTACATCTCCCCAGTAGGTCTTCAACATAAATATTGACATGATATATACATTGTCCTATACCTTGCTCATACTTAACTATAGACCTCAGATTTTTTTTTTTTTTTTTTTTTTTGATACTGAGGATTGAACACAGGGGAGATTTACTACTGATCTACACAGGGGAGATTTACTATTGATCTACACCATGAGCCCTTTTTATTTTTTATTTCCAGACTGGCCTCCAACTGGAAGCTTTCCTGGGATTACAGATATCTGCCACCATGCCTGGCTACATCTCAGATGATTTTTTTTTTTTTTTTGGTAGTGCTGGGGGATTGAACCCAGGGCTTTGTGCATGCTAGACAAGCACTCTACCAATGTAGCCATATCCCCAGCCCCCATCTCAGAGATTTTTAAGTGAAGCTCATCGTGTTCCATAGTTTGACTTTGCTGATGGACATTCGGCATGTCCAGTCTTTTACTACTTCACATAATGAAATGGTGAATATCTTTGTATTTAAGTCATCTTGTGCACATATCTATAAATGCAGGAACAAAGAAAGGGTTCAAATCAAACTTGCTTGGTTAAAGGGTATCCACATGTTGGATATTGGTAAATCTCACATGGAAGAATTCAATGCAGAGGGTTCTGGGTCAGGCTTATTTTAGGAAGTTTCTTTTGGAGGTGATGGGATGATGGGCAGGAGGGGAAGAGATGAATTTGAAGGGTGTTAAGATTAAACAGGGCAAGATATGATGACGGCTGGAACAGAGCCCTTGTTGAGGAAGTGAAGGACAAAGTAGAAGAGGCAAGAATAACTGATTCAATGTGTCTATCTCAGAGAGAAATCAAAGACAGAGCTCCAGAGCCCCACAATAGGGATGGGTTAACCATGAGAGAGAATATGTAGCTTTAATCAGATTCTTTAAAAGTGGGAATGTGTCTGCTTAGTTAGAAAAGCAGAAAGCCCAAAAGATAGCAGGAAGTAGGCTGGATACTCAGAAACAAAAAAAAAAAAAAAAAAAAAAAAAAAAAAAGAGGGGCTGGGGATGTAGCTGAGTGGTAGAGCACTTGCCCAGCATTTCAAACCAAAGCAAATGAATAACGACAAGAAAAACTTAGAGGGTCTTTCTGATGTCCTATAGGTGGGTTGATCAGACCCAGTGTAGTCACAAAGAAAGAGGTTAAGAGCATGTGTTTGGAGTCTTCAAGTTTGGAAATAGTTTTTGAGTTGTGTTAGTTCAGCTTTTCGCTGGAACCAACAGTCATTGAATTTCAGCAGCTTAACACAATAGAAGATGATTTCTAAACTCACCTCACTGTCCAAAGCAGGTTGACAAAAAGGGGGTTCTGCTCAAAGCAGCCACTGCTGAAAGTCATAGATGTTTTTCCATACCCAGGTACTTCTCCTCTTTGAGGTCCTCAGAATCCGCTCCATGCTATTATTGAATAGGAAAAGAGAGGACTGTGGATGAGCATGATTTGTGGACCAGAACTGGAAATAACATTTATTACTTCCATCCACTTTCTACTACTGACCAGAATTGAGTCACTGTTGGATGCAGCAAGGGAAATTGTCTCCTGTATGCCCCAGAGGAAAAGGGCATACAACTGATGAACAACTGGAAGAACTGATGAACAACTGGAAGAACTCTGCCTCCAAACCTGTGTCTTCCTGGCAAGTTATTTACCAGCTCAGGGTCTCAGTTCTCACATCTGTAAAATGGGTATCATTACCACATTGGTGTGATTTTTGTGAGGATTAGATGAGACCACGTATGTCATCTGCTTAACCTGGCATCTGTGGATGAATACACTGTAGTGAACACCTATGCAAGTTCACAGTGTGCGCTCTCTGGCTGTGACCCTATGAGAGCAATTATGGTGGCTTTCCCTGTTGTTCTCTGCTGGCTCTAAGTCTACGCAGACAGAGGAAAGCTCTGTTTGTTTATGACTGACCTGGATCATTCCAGCCCCAAAGTAGATTTCTTTTCTTGAAATAAATCATTTGGTTTAGCTAACTCCACAGATAAAATTCATGAGATTATTTCCAAATCTCACTCTGCTGGGTCCATGTAGACACAGCCGCAGCCTCTGCCAGACAGCTCTGCTCACGGCATATGCGGGCCGAGAAGGATTCCTGTTCACTCTTTCATGTTATTCCCACACTTCAGAAGTCTGGAGGGAAGCTGGATGTTTGCTGTTCTGGGATCATTTGAAGGCGGGCATGCAAAGAGTTCCGAGTCACTTTTAAGTCTGCCCGTAGGAAATCTTTCTTGGCAACCAGACAACTAGAATTAGTTATTAAAGGCATGTCAGATGAATAAAGACACCTCTGTGAGGAAAACCGCAAGAGCAGTTACTTTTTCTAATATGAATGGGAGGCTAATATCAAATCACCTTTAATTTTCCACTCTTTCTTGGCTGTTTCGATGGGAGGTCAAATCTAATAATACAGATACAAGGGAAAACCATTTCTGTTTTCATCTATCACAGTACATATGCTCACTGCAGATGTGTGTCTTAAAGCCAGGGTCTGGAATTTAAATGAGTACCTGCAAACGACAAGGCTGTTTCCTCCGGGAACCTTCTACTGGATGCCAAGCCCGTGTTGCCCTCACAGGCTGCGAGCTGCTGATCCATGAAACACAATAAAGCCTGGTCTTGTCGATAAGCCACAGCCCGCAGAGCCCAGGCCACAGCATTTGCTGGAAGGCAAGGATGACCATGCAGACCCAGCCTTCCTGTTCCATAGACCAGGGGAGAAAAGGGATGTGCAGGTGTTGTGAAGGCACCAACCTGCTTTCCAGATTTGAGTCTCTAAAGACCCAGGGAACTCTCTTTTCCACGTATCTTATAGTTATGGTCACTGTGGATAGATTTTCAAACAGAGGGAGCTGGTGAAAACCAGGAAGTGCTGTACAGTGGTTGGGAAGTTCCAGAGTTGGGCACACTGCCCCAGTGCTGCTTTTGTTGTAATGGGCACTGTGCTGGATTTCTCTGGCCTTAATATTCCTCATCTATAGAATGGTGATAACACATTCTCACATGGTTCTTGTTGAGGATTAAAGAGATGATTTTTTTTCCCCTTATTTTTCAATGCTGGGGATTGAACCCAGGGTCTCATACACGCTAGACTAGTGTTCTACCACTGAGATATATCCCCAACCCTAAATGAGCTAATTCTTATAAGACACTTAGAAGAAATGTTTAGCTTGAGTAAGCTCTTGAATCTTGGCAATCCTTGCTAGTGATATCTATAATAACATAATTGTCCAATGGAGAAAGAGATTCATGAGAGATGGATTTTATGCGTGGGTGAGTCACACAAGCTATAGAGATTTCATATGGAAGGGGATTTGATTGGTTCAGAGAAATGAATTGGGCTCTGTAAGACATAGCCACTTTGGAAGCTGTCCTGTTGAGTAGATGCAGCTTGAGTCTTCGTGGTCAAATGGTGAAGTTGCTTCTACACAGGAGTCCTCCTGGATAGACAAATCCATCTTCTGGAAGCAGAAGTGTGCATGGAAGATCAAAAATATAGACAGCATTTGTTTTCCTTGACTCAAGCTGCTAGAACAGAATACCATAGACTTTGTGGCTTAAACAACATTGATTTCTCACAATTCTGAAAGTTGGGAAGTCCAAGACCAAGGTGCTGACAGATTCAGTGTCTGATGAAGGTCCTGGTTTGCCATCTTCTCAATGTATCCTCATATACCTATAGTCTTTTCTTTTTGTAAGAATGCTAATCCCATTAGGGGACTCCATATTTATGACTGTATCTAAATCTGATTACCCCTCAACAGCTCTACCTTCTAATACCATCTCATTGGGGGTTAAGATTTCAACCTACAACTTTTGGAGAGAAACCAAGCAAGCAATTCATCGCACCATTTAACTGATCAAACTCACTCCAGCTTCCTGGTATTGAGACCCCTGGGGGAGCGGGGGGCCCTGTGGGACAGGGCCCCTCTCAAGGCTTGGCTTTCTTTTATCATGTATTTTGTTTGTTTAAAAGGTTTTAGTGCCATTTCTTAAACTACTGTTAAGGGCTGAGGGTCATTCTGCAGCATTTGTCCCCAGATCCAGGTGTAAGTCAACCTTGCGGCCTTCATGGCCATGGTCCTCAATTTAAGGTGACCACTTCTTCTTCCTAATAGCTCAGGACAGGGCATGGCTCTCCTTCTTCCTTTCCATCGTCATCAGCATGCATCTTCCTGGGTTCTTTGACCCACACCATGCAGCTGCTCTGGGGTTTTGGGTTCATTGTGACATTGGCCATGCATCATGGTGTCTTGGTTTATAGGAAGTTGAGGGATGAGCAAGAAACCTAGAATACTCTCTGGCAACGATTAGCAATCAGGACAAACAGCCATGGAATTCCAAAGAGCTTTTAACTCTTTCTGCCTTTCTAACCTCCATATTTGATAGTTTTAGATATAATCAGTGTTTAATTAACTGACCGCTCAACAATGTTGTGGCCTAAATTATGTGCATCATTTTCTTGATCAGGACTTCAGGGTACAAATTAAACAAGAAGTGACCTTTTTTTTTTTTTTTTGCTTGTTTGTATTCCTTTCTGGCTTCAGGACCTATTCTCAGGTGACTAATTTATCTAAGTAGAACCTATATGAAGACAGAAAAGGAAAACTTCTCTCAGATACTTGGATGTGGCCATCCATTTGAATGCTTGCCTTTGAGAATCAAAGCAAGCAGTCAGTCAGACTTTTCTTCCCAACTACTTGTTCTTCTCTAGAAACACAGCCTAAGGCCTTTGACAGAGGTGGAAGCCTGTGTGTGAACAAGTGCTGGTGACACAGAAGTGCAATAGCAGAAGTGCCTGGGGGGGACTGCTCTGTGCCAGGTGCGTTATTCCATTGACTCCTTGTCACAACCCAAGGGGGCAAGTGATATGATTATTTTTATTACTTATGAGGAAACTGAGGTTAAAAAATAAGAGAGTTTGTCCAAGCACCAGACCATGTACGAACAAGACCTGCGACTCCAGGCTGGTCCGTCTGTCTCCAAAGACTCAACTCTTTTCACTTTGAGAAGGGAAGTGGGAGGAAAGAGAGAAAATACACGGGTCTTAAAAATTTTGGAAAAAAATATGTCATGAAGTCTGAGCCCCGTGCTAAATGCACCCTTAACTTGCACGCACACGTTGAGGTCTGGAAGGTGGCTCTCCTGACAGCCCAGTCCCCTTCTTTCTTTCCTTCTTTTTCTTGCTTGCTGGAGGCTGACCTGCTGTGACTGTCCAGATGCTGGAGTTTGTATCATGTCCATCTGAAACTGGGCTCTTAACAGTGGCGATGGAGAGGCCAGGATCCCGCTTGGAGGACTCTGTCTGGATAGAAGAGACCTCAGTCCTGAGCTGGGTCACCTGTGGAAGGATGACCAGGGCCCAGGGGTGCAGGCAGGGCAGGAGGGGCTGCTTTGCTCCCAGCAGCTTCGGTTCTGAGGCCACACCACTTCTATCCTCTCTTCAACAGCTTGCTCCTCATGAGTGGCAGTCTGGACTCCCAGCTACAGGTGATTCTCCCTCACTGTTCAAGCAGGGCTCTGCATGAGTCATCCAGATGTAGCTATGACAATGTGGATTTCGTGGTGATCACAGGCGAACCCATGGGAGAAAAGTCTCCTTCCTCTCCTTCTGGCCCACACCCCTCTTCCCTGGACAGCTCCCTGTCACTCAGGAGGAGCCGGCTGCATCCCTGGTCTTGGGACCCTCTGCAGAACCTCCCCGCCTGAGCACTCCTGAGCGAAGAGCCAAGCCAGGGTAAGCCTGTGCATATGAGGCCTCAATTTCAGATTAGATTCACAAATTTAATTTCCTATTCCTTAATTTAATTCTGCATTTTAGTTTTGTTTTTATTATTTACATGGGTTCCCTTTAGTGATTCCAAATTGCTGCTGCCCTCTAGCAGTATTTTGTCTTAGGTTAACTTCTTGAAAACCGATCGGTGTTGGAGTTTATTCCGCACTGGGTTTAGTTATTTTCTGAAACGAAACACAATTAAATTAGAATAATGAACATGCTCTTTAGAGGATTAATTCATAATAAGCAGGCCATGTGCTACAGCTCACAGAAGAAAAGGCATGAGGATCGAAAGCTGTTTTTTCTGCTTAAATATGAAAAGTACATTCTGCAGAGCAGAACAAATCAGCTAATGACATCCAGAGCGCGGGCCAGCCCCAGAGCGGCACGGAGCTGGCATCTCGAGTTAGCGCAATCCCCGCCCTCGCTTCTGCCTACCTTCCCTCCCTGAGAAGACTGGCAGCTGGCAATTTCTCTGGCTTCTTTCTCCTCAGTACAGCTGACATGGGCACTGTGGGCTTCCTAAATTCAACCTTGCGGAGCTCTGAACTCACAAGCTTCATCCTCAGAGCTCCCTGCAGCCCATCATTCATTCATTCCTTCCTTCATCCCGGGAATGATTCCTAGGTCCTGTTAGGTACCAGCATCCAGGGGCACACCCTCGAGATACATCAGTGAAGAAAGCATGAGACCCTGCTCTCGGGGAGACTGCATTCTAGCAGGCAGAGACAGACTGAAACACTAGAATAAGTACATGACACAGCACACTAGCAGGGGATGAGCACTAGGGAGCAAGGGCAGGCGGAGGGGTGTGTGTGTGTGTGTGTGTGTGTGTGTGTGTGTGCACGTGTGCGATTTGTAATTAAATATGATGGGGGCAGGGTAGGCTCATGGGGAAGATGTCCATTGAGCACAGACTTGAAGGAGAGAAAGTGAATCACTGTCAAGAGCAAGACAGGGTAAGAGTATCCCAGAGGAAAGGACTCCAGCAAGAATCCACATAGGTAGAAAAGGAGGCTGTGGGGGACAAGGGGACCAGGTCAAGCAGGCCTCAGCTTCTGCTCTGAGTGAATGGTAGTCTCGGTGGGATTTTTTTTTAAAATATTTATTTTTTAGTTATAGGGGTACACAATATCTTTATTTTATTTTTATGTGGTGCTGAGGATCGAACCCAGTGCCTCACGCATGCCAGGCGAACACACTAGGCAAGTGCTTTACCTTTGAACTACAACCCCAGCCCTCGGTGGGATTTTAAGGGTCCTATGGCTACTGGCTGAGAATAAACTTTAGGGGAGGAGGAGGGGTAGGGTGGATGGAATCCGGGAAAATTGTCAGGAGGCTAAGAGCTTAGGCTCCCAAACTATAGCCCCATATTCCTTCATACCATGTCCGCTGGACCTCCCAGGCCCAGGGGCTTGGAGCCTCCTATGGTTCCCTGCCTTCCAGAGGAACCAGAGACCATAATTCTGTGTGTGGCCTCAGAGACCCCTCCACAGCCCCCTCCCACCCCTCCCACTGACCCATGGACCAGAAATCTGGATCTTGCAATGGAAAGGGGCTTGCAGGTAGGGGACAGCTCTGCATTGTCCCTTTGGTTGATTTAGGCCTCTCAGAGGGAGTCATCCTCTCAGCCAGGTACCTGACCAGGTACATGAGAAGGCTCCTGCTGTGCAGCTGCCACAGAGACAGGACAGATCAAAGCAGGAGCGGACCAGCATCTGTGGCAACCATGGCAAGGAAGGGGTACAAACTGAATGAATAAGTAAGCAGATGAATGATTGCTGGGTGAGAGGGATGAATGATTAATGAATAAATGAATGATTGATGAAAAAACGAACGTACAGCCTGCGGTCAGCTCCTCCTCTCTGCTTTTTGGTATATTTTATCTTGGGAACCAAGAAATCAAGATCCTCCCATGGCCCTCACCTCCGGAATTTCCCTCTGTACCTCTGTAGTTGGGATCACCCCCATCTGACCCTGGAGGTGGAGGAAGCTTTGGGTTAGAAGCAAGGGTTTGGGTTGCACAGGGTTTGCTGGAGAAGGGAGCAACAAAAGGGTCCTGGGGCAGCCTGTAGGTTCTGAGGGAGGAGAGCTCCCAGGATCTGGGAGAAGAAAAGGGTATGAGGGGAAGAGAGGAAGAGGAAAGATTTGGTTTTTACTTTCTTTTCTTTTCTTTTTTTGGGGGGCGGGGAGAATATTGTGAGTTGGACCTGGGAGTTCTTTACAACCGAGCTACATCCCCAGTCCTTTCTATTTTTTGTTTTCAGACAGGATCTTGCTAAGTTGCTGAAGCTGGCCTTGAGCTTGTGATCCTCCTGCCTTAGTCACCCTAGTCTCTGGGATTGTAGGGGTACATCATGGCACCCAGACTACATTTTACTTTCTTAGTCCTGCACTGGTCATTCAGCAGATGCTAGGCCTCCAGGCCTGATAGGATAGACAGTCCCCCACAAATCAGCATTTGAATGTGTTATCTCCAAAAAGCAGGAAGATTTTATTGATGGTGATTGCAAGAAACTTCTTTGATGGGGCGGGTTGAGGATGACTTCAGCTCAAGGCCAGGCAACCCCTCCTTTGTATTATCACCATGCTGACACTGGATGTGTCCTAATTTTCAGCAGTGTGTCTTTAAAGTGTGGCCAGATTCTGGTGCCTCTCAGGGGAGAAGCACCCTACTAGGTGAGGGTTTGAGGAAGCAGTGTCTGGAGGCCCTGATGTTCAGAGCTGTGCTCAATTTTGGAGGAGAATATTGCACTGGGATTCCCATGGAATCTAGGCTGTGGGTTTGAAGTCAAAAGACCATTCAGAAGAGTATGTATGTACATTCTACTTGAACAGACAATTGTTATCAAAATGGCTTCTACTTATGGAGAGTTTACTAAGGGCTAGATGTTGGGCTAAGAGCTGTGTATGCTTTATGTCATTTACTTCTCTCATCAGCCCTAGGATGTAGGTATTTTAACCCTTATTTTATAGATAAAACGGAGGCACAGAAGGTTATGTAACTTGCTGGTGAGTGGTGGAACCAGAATTGAACCCAGGTGGATTGTGGCCACTTGGAGTTGGAATCTAAAGGAACTTCTCCTGGAAGCCTCTTCTAACAACTTCCCTGATCTTTTTCCCTTATAACATGGTGGTTCTTAACCCTTTGGTGGGGGAGCTGTAGATCCCTTTGAGCGAGTGATAAATGAGCAGAGCCTTTTCCTAGAAAATGCACATTTTGTACCAGTGCGTTCCCTAGGCAGTCTCAGGGGTCCATAGGCCCTCCTGTGTTCTGTTTGAGGCATTCACTTTCTGCAGTAACCGTTTTCCTTTCTCATCACACAAGGGCACAGGGCAACCCCCAGGGCCTCAGACATCACCCTGATGGGGAATGGAATCAGACAGGGCAGGTTAATCAATGAAAGCAAGGCCTGCTCCTTCCATAATTGCATTCCTGCCTTTTCATCCTAACAGCCAGCACTTAGGATAATTGCATTCCAATAAGGCTCCCAGGTCTGGGGCCTCTGGGGCCAGCCCTGGAACCTGTTGACATGCCATCTGCTTCCAGAGGGGTGGGTTCTGGAGACCAAGATGGCCTTTTAAAATTCTTCTTTGTTGTCTTTGCTACAAAAGAGACAAAGGACCCTGTCACAGATCTTGTCCAAAATCCTACTACCTTCACCACCCACATCATCCCTGGAGCCAAGCCTCAGTCCTGGGCTGTCTATCTGAAGTCACAACAGCAGCACCTGTTATTCCAAGTGGCTGACCTCTGGAAATAGTTGGCTTTGGAGCAGGGTAGCTGCTATAGGGCTTGGCAGGGCAGAACCAGCTCAGGGGCAAAGACTGAGAGGCTTGGGAACGGTCTGGGATGGGTATTGTGCTGTCTCCAAACACCATCAGCTCCATTCATTTATCCATAAGATTTATTGGAACCTCCCCCAAAGGGCTCCTACTCTCTGCAAAGAAAACCCACCATGCAAGGAAGTAGGGAATCCCCCACAAGAAACAGGGGTTTTCATGAATCCAGAGAGTCATATTTCCAGAAATATAACTTCCACTCAAGAAAGCTCATGCGTTCTCCAGGCACAGTGAAGTCTGCACAATTAACAGAAAAAGTGCAGGGTTCACGGTGATTTGAGTTTCACTGTTTCCCAAATAGAGATGGTTCCTCTGCTCACCCCCACCCAAGGAATGAGGTATAAAATGGAGAGGTCTGGTGTTTGTTATATGACTTGCAGATGCCCCCTCCCCCACCACAACCCTGGACGCTTCTCTTCTCTAAGGAAAAGTTTCCTCTGGGACTCTTTGACCTCTTGGGATTGAGCCCCAAGGGTCCCTCTGCAAACCTGTCTCCCTGCATCCCCAGGGCTGAGGGTTGGTTCACTCATCCCTGTTGAAGTCCTTGCCTGGAGGAAATGGATTGTTTCAGAATGGGATCTTTCTGGCTGCAAGAGGGAGAAGGGATGGAGATCATCCTGCAAAGCATGAAGAATATGGTTGGGTGGTTAATCCCCCCCTCCAACAAGATGATCCCTGCGGGTGATCTGTGGTTTAGCAGAAAGAGTATCGATTTTCAGGAAGGCAGCCGGGCGTTTGAATCCTGGCTCTGTCAATCACGGTTGCTGTTGGCCAAGTCATTTCACTTCCCTGAATCTCAGTTTCCTCCAGTGGAAGAGCGGGGGTTGGGGGCGGGGATAAGATGTACTTTACAAGATTAAAACTGAAGAGAGAGCGTGAGTGGCATTTGATGAGTGGTTTCTGTCCTTTTCCTGCAGGAAGACACTGATTTCTAGAGCACTTGGCAGACATCAGAAGGTACTTTTGGTTGTTCTTTGTCAGTGCTCTCCAGTCCTGCACCCCCACCCTATCCATTTGTTCGTCCTTTTCCTGACCTCCCCTACTTCCTACAGCAGATAGCCTAAGCTCCGCAGCTTCCTGCTTTCCCCAGCTTCCTGCTTTCCCCAGCAGAGTTTGCTCTCACTAACAGGTTTAGTGTCCCTCCTAGTGTTCCTAGCAGTGGACAGCACAGCCTAAGACTTGAGAACACCCAAGGACAGGTCAATTTGTCATCCCTGCCTCCTTTGGTTTAATACCAGAATCCTTCATCCAAGCAACCCTGCTAGTGCTGCTATAGGCCACGGATGTTGAGATCACAGATTTTTTTTCTGGCCTGGACTGCAAATGGGCATCAGCTTCCTGGGGGTGGTCTGGAGCCAGTGGGGCTGTGTGGTGTGCACACCCTCCTACTCCAGGAAGGTGTGCTCACTCCCTCACTTTGCTCCCACCACCATTGTCAAGTTCACCCCTGCCATCTCACCTCCATCATTGCCAACTGGCACCTCCAGTTAGGACTTTCTGAGCCTTAGGGAGCTAACAGCCTAAGATACAGCAACCAGGCACTCAAAGAGCACTCCCAAACCCACCATTTCTTGGTATGTTCTGCATGATTAGAGGTTAGGTATTTTAAATGGAATCTTGAAGTTGGCAGGTGGTGGGTGGTTGGGTGGAGGAAGAGGGTACAAGAGGAGGGAGAGGAGAAGGAAGGGGTCAGAACAGGCGAGAGGAGATTAGGGATTTAATTAAACTGCCTGTTTGGGTAAGGGCTTTAAGGTGCAAAGCCGATTTGCTTGATAATGGCAGTTTATCTGAATTCCATTCTAAGAAGGAAGCTTCTTTTACACTTAATTACTGTGGCTAGTAAGCCTGGTTTCTCCTTAATGCCCTCCCACCCCAGGCTATGCAAGGCTGCTTGCCTCTTAGCTTCAACCAAGCTGATTATCTCTGGGGATGGACCCCTAGTCATCTGTCCTTGAAGGAGGCCTGATCGTGCCACAGGCAATACCCAGGTAGCCCCTTATTTGGGGCTCCATCGCTAGCCAGCCAGGGCAGCAGAGAATGGCCCTATACTTAGGCTACTGATACTGGGCCTGGGTCTTCCATTCCCGAACTCACAAACACCAAACAGGACCAACATTCACCTGGTCGGTTCCTGCTGCTAAGCAGCAGCCCTGGAGGAGCACTGGTGTGGTGATTAAGGAAGCTTGGGAGGGTCAGACCAGAAGGGACACTCCCTGGATGACTTGTAGAGTGGCCTGAGCATGGAGGGACTGCGTCTTTGGTGGTGGTAGCGACTGTTGGTTTTTTTTTTTTTTTCAGAAGAACATCACTCAGTGACGCATCAGAACGCATCAGAACAGAGGTTAATGGAAAGGTTGGTGTTGGGGAGGCAGAGCCCCGACAGAGGGGAAGCTGCATGGAGATGGGCCTCAGCATTTGGAGACTCCAGCTTGTAATGGCAGGGCAGGGAAGGGTTAAAGGGTTTGGGAACTCCTGTTTCCAATCACTTGTCAGCTAGCTTTGCTCTCAGCCTTATCAGCAGGGATAGGGCCGTGCAGGGAGAGGCTGAGAGCTTTGGTTTCCAAGCTCTTCCCAGACTTGAAACTCTCAGCCTTCTCATTACCTTCTAAGGGCTCCCCAGCTCAGTCTGGGGGGAGGGTCAGGGTAGGGGCTGGGAACCCAAACACATTTAATGGAGTGGACTGCAAGTTACTAAATTGAGCCCTGGGGTGGTGGTGGGGCTGTAGAATCTCAGCAGGAAACCTTCAGTCAAACTGCCCCTCCTCCTCTCCCGGACTCAACAGAAAGCCAGGTTAGTGCAAACCTTGGCTTTGCTCTTATTTAACTCACCGTTGACTAACACCCTTCAATGACTTTCTCTTTATAATTATTGTTAGAATCAGAGATTTCCATGATGTATTTGTGCAGTTTCTTCGGGAACTCAAGTAAAGGACCTTGCATTTTGGATGAAATTCATTCACCTTGGTAGCTCTGACCTATGCTAGCCCTTTGAGAGACGGGAGATTCTCCGTTCTGCTAGCTCCCGTGATTACTAAGCTACCCAGTTTCAGTCATCAGGGAATTTGATAAACCTGTTTTCTATATCTCCATTCAAGTTACTGGTTTAAAAGATGTTGTCTAGAACAGGGGTGAGGGCAGAGCCATTGGTCATGCTGATGCAGATTATGTTCTAGAACTTAACCTGTGGTTAGTAGCCTTTGGGTGTAGTTACTATACCAACTGCTGAGCCCCCATTTTGTACTTCTCTAATTTGCAATCCACCAATGCATCCAGAAGACTATCTGGAGGAAAGACAGGCAAGTTTCTGAAATTCAACACACTTGCTTCCCTGAATCTCCCTGATTTGGCATTCTAGCAATTCTGCTAAAGAAGGAAATCAGAGTCTCACATGAGTGAGATTCTGCAGTAGACAAGAGATAAGTTATGGAAGTCAATGTAAACATCATCACTTATAATTTTGTAAAGAGTTGCCTGCCAGGAAGAAGAGAGGTATGTGTCAGACTTGCCAGGGAGCTGGGTCTGTAAAAGAGAACTGTCCTCACTAGATGAGTAGTGAGGACCTACAGAGGATTTGAGTGCATCAAGAGAGAGAACCAGGGCCCTAGTTTGTGGAAGAGGTGGCTGTCTAGTGATTTGGGCGGTCCTGTTACTACAAGAGTAGATATTGGGATAGAACTAAGGTTTTCTCTTTGCAAATGAACCACTAGTCCCCAATTCTTCCAGGTCAAGAAATTCCAGACAGTTCTGACAGCCCAGACGGTTTGATGCCTCTGCTTCTGCCAATGCTGTTCCCTCTGGAATCCCTCTCCCTGCTAGCCCCCTGGTGAACATCTGTCTCTTCTCCATTTTCACTGCAAGTTTTACATCCTCTAACAATTCATCTCTAATTCCTCTTCACTTCCAGATGCAGACTTTCCAGGTAGAGTTCACTACTTCTCCCACTGTGACCTGTTCTGTGTATAGACAACTACATTTGCACTCAAACCACTTTATTATGTAGAGGTTAAGGACACAGGCTTAGAAGTTTGATAGGCTTAGTTTTTTAGCTCTGACTGTGCCTCTCTAAATCCCAGTTTCCTCATCTATAATATTGGGATAATAATAAAAACCCAAGTAGGACTGACAAAAGGGTTTAACAGGAAAGGGGCATGCATTCATTATTTATTGCTGCATAGCAAAGTATCCCCCCAATGAAGTGGGGGTACCAACAATAAACAGTGTCCCCACAGTTTCTGTGAATCAGAAATTTGGGTGTCTAGCTCCGAGTGGTTTGAGTTGGGTGATTCCCACAGTGGTGCAGTCACGGTGGGTGGTAGCTAGGGCTAGAGTCTTCTGGAGGCCTGACTGAGGCTGGAGGCTCTGTTTCCAAGGCGGCCCAGTCATGTGACTGTAGGCAGCAGCTTTCAGTTCCTCCCCATGGGACCCGACTTGAGTGTCTTTGGGCCCGACTTGAGTGTCTTTTTTACATGGCAGCGGATTCCCATAGAGTAAGTGATCCAAGAGGAAGCAAGGCGGAAGCTGCGATGTCATTTATATCCGAGCCTCGGAAGTCACACACAGTCATTTCCACAAATCCTATTAGTTACACATGTCAGCCCTTGTCAGTGTAGAAGGGACTACACAAGGATAGGAATACCAGGAGGTGAGGATCACTGGGAACCCTCTTAGAGGCTGGCTACCACAAGTTCCTAGGCTAAAGTTTAACAAAAGCGTATTATAAAGGCTCAAGAAGCAGTCTCTGCTATCATTATTAATTCATACATGAGTATTCCTTATTAGAAAATAAACCCCCGTAGGTCAGAAATGATGTCTTGGGGCTGTTTGTATTCTAAGTGCCTGCGGTATATGCGGTATATGCAGGTCCACACTAAATGTTGAACACAAGAATGGAGCCTTGTTAGTCTGGTGGCAGGCTCAGAGGAATGAATGGGGAAGGAACTCACACAGAGATGTTAAGTAGGATTCTGCAACTCAGCCATGTTACTGGAAATACCCACTGTATAAAATCAAATCCTGACAGTTTCTCACTTTTTTTTTTCCTTTGGTGGTGCTGGGGATTGAACCCAGGGCCTTGTGCATAGGAGGCAAACACTCTAGCAACTGAACTATATCCCCAGCCCCAGTATTAAGGATGTTGGATACCAAAGCGGCAGGCAGGGCAGGGGTATGTCTTATGATTCTCTTTGGAAAAGAGGCTCCGAGTGGCATTTTGGTAGGGAACAATAGTCCCAACTATGTGATCAAAGGAGTGGCTCCACTGCTCTTTAATTCCCTGGGCCAAGGTAGACATGGAAGCCTCTTGATATTTTTGTTATATTCAAATCCCTGCGTTGATGGCTCTTTTCTAGAAGAATTTCTCCTTCTAGAAGACTCCGATGCGCATTTTCTTAGTGTTCATGCAAAGGTGCACAGAGTTTCATGTCAGAGTTCTGCCCAGCTACTGCGGCCCTCTAAGAAGACTGGGGTCTGAGTCTGCAAGGTAACTGATAGCCTGGGCAATATTGAGTTTCTAGCTGTCTAGCTCAGACTGGAACTTTGCTCCCACCCCTCGGGCTTGAAAGTTCACCAATTGTCCTTTTCCCTCAGACAGAGCCCTCCGTGCTTATTGGTGCTGTGCTCCTGTGCCCCACTTCCCAACATGTCGCACTCCCTTGAGGCTGCCCCTTCAGGAGCCACACAAAGAGCCTGGAGGGGCAGGTGTCCTCTCAGAGATTTCCCATGTAGATCAATTTCCCACTTGCCAGAGGTCTCATTTCTCCCCGGTTCCTTGAAATCCTAAACAAGTGACTTTAATTGTCTTTTTTCCTTCCTTAAAGCTAGAGGGACTGGGGTGAGAAAGGGAAAAAATCTCCTGTTGGAGTGGAGGGAGCTTTGTTGCACTGAACATTATTTTGCTCTGGATAATAAAAAGAAGATTGTGACATGCAAATTATGGATGGGAGCCAGACAATATTTAAATTATATCTAAATCAAACCAGGTCACCAAGAGGGTTTCTGAAAGGAAATTAAAAATGCTTATTGATCAAAATTTTAAAAAAACTCCATAATTGAGCCTCTTGCAAACAATATTACATATTAGGGGCCATTGTAATCCAAGGCAACTGGACTATGGACTGACCTTTTTGAAGGAACTTCTTTTATGGTATCTCCTTCACCTTCCATTAGGATTTAACCAGAAGAGAACATTTTTAATAGAGATAGCATTGAGATATATGGCCAGTGGGAGAGTTGGGAACTTATGCATGAGTTTTTTTTTTCTTTTGGTAGTAAGAACTGAACTAAGGGGTGCTCTACCACTGAGCTACATGCCCAGCCCTATTTATTTTTTATTTTGAGACAGGGTCTTGCTAAGTTGCTGAGGCTGGACTTGAACTTGTGGTCCTCCTGCATTAGTCTCTAAAGTCATTGAGATTACAGATGTGTGCCACCCTGCGGGTGCTGGGCAGCATGAGTTCTCTGAGTGTGAGATCAAGGTGACAGAGCTGGGCAAATGTGACTATTGATTTTCAAATCCCCCTTCCACCTAGCTGTGGAGAGAATTGTGTCATTCCTGTTAGAAAACCCAGCCAAAGTGTTCCCTTGGAGACGGAAACACAAAATAAGTTATTAAGAAACATTTTTTGCCGGGGGAGGTGTCAAAAGAATGTTAACAAGATAGTTGATTAAGTTATACAACAAAGTTAAAAATAAATACTTACAACCAGTTGAAATATTTAAAAAGATGCCAACAGAAAATATGGAGCTCCCAGAAGGGAACCAGGGAATGGGGCAGGAAAGACACAATGAAAGGATGGCATGGGAATCAAATTGAGGAAACGGGACTTTTAACCAATGTTTATTAGAGAAACAACAATCATTGATTAAAACAAACAGATTGTGGTTCTAGGAAAGAGGAAACAGAATGGTCAGCCTAGAAAAGGCTGTGTAATTTGGATAACTGGGTTTTATCCATAGTATCCCTCATTTACTCTACAGTTAAGATCATTGTTTTCAGTTACTTTCATCAAGTAAATAATAATTTATTGAACACATGCTGTACACCAAGCTCTGTGTTAAGTGTTGGGGATAAAACACCTATGTATCTTTATAGAGACATAAAATGTGGTCTCAGTTTTACATAAATGCTTAGGCTATGGTCAAAGCAATAAGGCATAATTACAGCTAAAATTCATTGAGTACTGATTACGTATTGAACACTTTCTAAGCACCATAATCTCTTAAGACAGCAGACATATATTTTGGTCACATTTGTATCTCTGTTGCTTAGGACATAGAGATTCAATAAATATACTTAAAGAATCCTGTTGAGAGCCACAGCCGAGTAGGGATGATGCCTGGCATTTTTGCCAGAAGGAGTGGTTGAGAGGTGACAGCAGCGAGCAATTAAGATGATGATAATTAAGTTAAGCTGTGTATAACTGCTGTGACTGGATGATGCTGGATTGAAACAGGCTGTGTATTCAGTTGTATATAGACCCCTGCTGTCCCGCAATAGGGTGGCTCCTGCTGCCTGGGGGGGGGGGCGCCGCTACTTTGGAGTTCTCAAAGAAGAGTTCCCGTTGAGTTCTCCCGGAGAGGGTGAGAGAGTTCCCGGGGAGTGTGCGTGGAGTGCCGGTGGAGTTTGGGCAATAAAGGAGTTCCTGTTTGAACCTACAAGTGCCTCGTGGCGGCTCGGTTATTTTGTGCCCAGCCAGACTGAGGCAAATCCTTACAACTCTGAGTGGGTACAATTGCTCACCTTATTTCACAGATGAGGAGACTGAGGTCCAAAGAGGTGAAGCTCTTGCTCATCTTCCAAGTTAGGAAGCGATGGGACAATGAACCCAGGAAGTTGTGTAAAGTACTGCACAATTCTAACTCTTGATAAGTATTGGAGTAACCAAAATGAAAGGTGGGAAGTGTGTTTTCTAATAAACTGCTATGGAAGAGAGGAGAGGGAAGAGGAGGCTCACTGAAGGGGATAGCATTTTGATTGGGTCTTAAAATGTGGGTGAGATTTCCACAGATGGGTGCAAGGGACTGTGTCTTCACGATGGAGGGACATCATGAACTGGCACTCAGAACTGGAAAAGTGAAAGGTGTATTTGGAGAGTTTTGCAACTGCAGTTTGTTGGGTTGGATTGGAAACTGTGAGGAGCAGGGTTTCTCACACTGTCAGGTGCACAGGAGTACCAGGGGCTCTTGCTAAACTGCCCTTTCTGGTTCAGCAGATTCTCTAGGCAGCCCCTGGTGAGGCCAAGGCTGCTGATCTTGGACCACACCATGAGTAGTTGGCTCTAGCAGGCCTTGCTTTCCTGGCTCAGAGGAATGGGTTTTCCTTGGTTAGCCCAGAACTTCATGGATGGATTTTAAGCAGGGAAATAAGACTTCAAAGGCAGTTTGGTAGTAGTAGAGTAAGATGCTCTGCAACAAACCCGGGCTTTGGTTCCTTAAGCTGCTAACTTGTAACCCTCAAAATTCAGAATCTCAATTGAGACAGGGTCTAGGCAGGGAAACAGAAACCCCGGAGAAAATTAACAGATGATTTAGCCCTGGACCTCCGAATATCACTTTCTCACCAGACCTGCCTAAAAACTCTTCTTTGCTTTCTCTAGGACTGCCTGGAGCAACATCTGTTCTTATCCTCTAGTGGTTAGAAGAGGAGCTAAAACATGGGCTTGACCTTGCACTCATCTTGTAGGCTCGCCCAGGCTGGGCCCTGTCACCCAGCATACTCAGAGCTACTCACGGAATGAAAAATGCTGCTAATATCAGTCTGCTAAAAACATCATCAGGAATTTAAATCTGTGGCTTTAAAAAAAAATCCCACACTGATTTTCTGGCACTGGTGTGTCTCCCAACTGGGATCTCTCCTTCTGCCTGGGGGCCTCCTTCCGGCCTCCTCCCTCCTCTCTGGGCTCTCCCCTCTGCAGCCTCCCTGCCTCTCCTCCCAGCTTTCCTTCTTACCCTGCAGGGCCTGCTGGCTTTCTTCTCCCTGGGCTCCTCCCTGTGGCTTTAGGCTTCCCTTCCTGTCTCCGGGCTTCCAGCTTTTCCACAGCTCCACGGAAGCATCTGTCTGTCTCTATTTCACTTCCCATCAGGGAATCCTAAATGCTGAATAGGCCCTTCAGACTAGGCCCTGAAGGGGACTTGGCTAGGGGAGTGGGGGTGGGGGCGCTGGGGACCTGGCAAGGCCATACAGAAGCCCATTGATAGGCAGCCCCTCAACACACACAACCCAGTCCAGCCTCCATGGCTCCGGGTGGAGAGAGGCGTCCCTTGAGGCTGTGGCCAACATCCTGGCCACCATGAATGACTTCAGTGTCTCTGGCTGCCTGGGGGACGTTCGCCCTGTGGCCTCCAAATCCTTCAAGCCCATCGGCCTCACCATCGGTGTGAATAGATTCATCTTGAAAATAATGGTCGGGACATCTCCATCAGTGGTGCTGATTTCATTAATTGGAAGAATCAGCTCTTTGTGGCCAATGGTGGAATCCGGAGCCAAGACACACGGAACACTTTTCCCTAGTGACCCAGAGACCCTTGGACGAACTCCTGGGTGCCATGAAAATGGATCGTTTTGCAGAAAGAATACCGTTGGATGTTTATTTAACATCACTCCTCATCACCCCCAAAAAGGCCTTCAGGTTGCGCTCACATCTGGCTGCTTTTTTTTCCCTCACTTTTACATACAAAGCCAGGGCAGGGAGGAAAACGTCATCAGGCTGAAAACATTCAACAGCAAAGTGTAAATTAAATGTGTGGAGAGGCTAGGGGAGGAGGAGCCTTGGGTGGGGGTGGGGTGGGCAGAGAAGTAGGGACACTATCTTCGCCCCATTGTGTATGGGCAGAGCTAGTTCTGCATCCTACATCTGCCATTAGGATCACTGCTGGACTACTGATGGCCACTGTTATCGTTGTTGCTGGATCAAAACCAGATCAGAATCTCAACTGTTCCCATACCTTAGAGACTTACCATTACTAGCCTCATTTAGGGAGACAGATGGGTAAAAATATGTCCAATGGAGGGAGACAGATGGACAAGAAATGATGATCAAGGGATTAGATGGAATGACAACCCAATGGGGCAGTGGGCAGATGGAGCATCTCATGGGGAAAGCAGATTTATGACAACTTGAAGGAGACACAGAGCCTGTGGGTCCTGTGGGAGGGACAGATGGATGAGGGTCCAACAGGCAAGATAGAGAGATGACAGGCCAAAGTGGAAGACAGATGGACAGCAATTTCGTAGTGGGGTGGGAGAATGGGACTGGGCAACCCTATGATGGGGGAGAACAGATGGACAGCACGTTGATGCTGGAGCTTGGGCTTCCTGTTTAGTCTCTATTCCTCAGGCCTGGACATCCCTGAATGCGTAAGAACCCCAGGGGCTCTGTGGTTATGAGAGAGAGAGGTATCAGGATTCTGATTCGTGGCCTGAGAGACACTAGGCACCAGGATCAGACTGGCCTCTGTTCCTCCCCACTCTCATGGCCCCTCCCTGGGTGGCCCTGCAGATAAAGGCTCAGCCTTGATGAGGAGGAAGAGGAAGAGGAGGAGAAGGAGGAGGAGGGAGAAAACTGTTATTTGAAAGAAAGGGGGAAAAAAACTGGCTAAAAGTTTTATTTATTTAAAATAAAGGTTCAGTTATGCTTGACTGTAAACACACAGCCCATCCCTCCCTCCCCTCCCTCCCTGGCTCCTCTTGTGGCAGAGGGCTCGGACCACACAGCAAGTTGGGGGCCGGAGGCAGAGAGAAGGCCAGTGTGGGCCGTAGGGAGGGGTAGGACTAGGTTGTCCCAGGTGTGGGGAGGGGAGAGTGGCCTGGAACTCACTGACCTGCTGTGCACAGCTGGGCTGGGCTGGTGCTCAACCGCTGGTCCCTGGCTCCCAGCCCTTCAGCACACAAACCCACAATAGACCATGCAGCTCCAACTCCACATGCAGCACACACATGCCTGCAGCCCAGAGATGGCACAGGCAGGGGAACAGATGCTCACGGGCATGCAGGCCTGCCTCTCAGCTCTGTCTCTGTTTATCTCTTTGGCAGATAGCACAGTAGGGTCCTAGAGGAGCTGGGCAAAGCTCCAGCTGTGAGTCACCTCTTCTATTTGAAGTAGAAATCTTTACCTGCCTCTTTCAGGTTCCACCTGACTTCCTTCATGTATTTCGGTGACTGAACCATTTGGGTGGCCAGTAAGATCCTGCAAGCTCCCTGGAGAAGGGAGACGGTGTGGATGGAGAAGAAATTGGAGCGTAGATAGTTGGAGGACCCTGCCTTGCAAATCCTTTGTGGAAAAACTTAGCCCCGTGCTGCTGCGTTGGTGGCCCAGCTAGCCAGGGAAGGGCTGTGGTATGCAGGGTCAGGAGGGAATAGGCAGGAAATGATTGTGATAAGAGGCTTCCCTCTGGCCAACTCCTCTTGTTTCCAGACTGGGCTTCAGGATAAGAGCCAGGAGCTGGGCCTGGACATCAGGGACCTTCTGAGGAGGCTGCTGCCAGGACAGTCTTTGGGTCTGCAGCAGGAAGGGCTGCAATTGCAGTGGCCCCTGGGACCTGATGGGCAATGCCTGGGAATAGAAATGGCCCTGGGAGCCCAGCCAGGGCTACCTGCCTTTGGGTTTAGGAATTTCAATCAGACTTCATAAAGCAAAATCAATTTCTTAAAAAAAAAATACCCCTCCCCTCAACTTTGTGAATCCACACTGCTGAGAGGGTAGAGCAGGTTACAACTACAGCCTGGCCCCAGGGAATTTTGTGCTCTGGATGGATCCCAGTCGGAGTAAAAATGGAAAAGGGAGTAATGTACACGAAGACCAAGTGGACACCCTGAGAAAGAAGGGATCAAACCCAAAAGGGTCAGCTGCTGGAGATCAACTGAGTCCTCAGGAATGTGTGTCTTGCAGTCATTTGCAAAGCCTGGTGCTCCTTGGGCTCCCGCTGTCTCCTCTTTGCTCAAGGCCTAGTGACTCCACCATCTGTGGTTGACTTGGATAGCTCACAAAAGAACTGGAAGTGCTGCAGAGGAAAACCCCATGGGCGGTGAGGTCGGGGCCCCTCACTATTGTACCAGTGCCCCTTCTGAAGGATTAGCAGCTTCTATCTGTCCCTGGGGGCTGCACTGTAAATGCCTGTGTAATGCTAATTTGTGGTTGGCAGGAGATTGATTGGGAAGGAGCTGAATAATGGCAAGATGAGGCTGAGCTCCCTCCTACTTCTGGAGTGGTTGGTGTGTGTGTGTGTGTGTGTGTGTGTGTGTGTGTGTGTGTGTGTGTATGTGTGTATGAGTGGGAGTGTGTCTTCTAGGAAGAAAGTAGCAATAAGACCCCAGAAAGGGTGATTATAAGAGAAGATGAAGATGAAGTCCTGATGGGAAGATTTTTGAAAGAGGCAAGAGTAGAGAGATGGTGGTGCTGGATGCCAGGATTTTTTGACCCAATGATGATAGAAAAGAAATCAATCGAGTCAGGTGAGTAAACAGGTAGGCAAGGCTTTTTTTTTTTTATGACAGTGGAATGCATTACAAATCTTATTACACATATAAAGCACAATTTTTCATATCTCTGGTTGTGGAAGAGACACCGCTCCTGCAAGAAGATGTCAGGCTGGCTCTCTCCATGGAAGAAGGGAGCTTATTTTTATTGGTGGCTTGCAGAGGTGGCAGTGCCAGTTGGCACTCCACAAAAGCACTTTGCCCTGTCTGTGCTGAAAATAAGTCACTGCAGCTGTTCAAAAGAACACGCTAAAGGCACCCTGACCTCAGCAAAGCAAAGCCAACACTGGCTGAGGGTGGCACACACCAAGCCTCCTGGCATCTGCCTATTGAGCCAAGGCTTGGAAGTGCATGTGCTCTTTGTCCCCCAGTGGTCCCAGTCTCAGTCTATGGAGTCGGGGATCACAAATTTGGAGAGTTTTTTTCTTTTTCTTTCTTTTTCCTGACAGGAGTAACATGCTACTGTTTTTACCATATTCCATTCATCAGATCCAAGTCCTAAGGTCCAGCCCACACATAAGGGGAAGGGATTCTACTTGGGAGGTAAGAATCATTGAGAGCTGTATCAGAAGCTGCCTATGACATGAAAAAAGATTCCAGCAAAAGTGCCTGGTACATACTAAGTGCTCAAGAAAAAGATATATTTGTTATTTGGACAATGACTTGCCTAGGATTTGTGCTAGGTTTTCCCAACATGGCCTGGGTGGTCTCTGATGTCCCGGCTTCAATTCCATGGGTACTGCTGGTTTTTCTGGGAAGGTGTTTCCCTCTGGCACCCTGAGGTTTGTGACCAGCTCTCTGGGCGCAGGCTTGCAGATAGAGGGTCGATGCTCACTCCCACTCCCACAGTCTTCCTCAAGTCCTCTTCACAAACGTGTGGTCTTGCACCGGGGTCAATGTACAGATATTTTAATTTCCTGCTCACCTGCTCTGTGGAGGATCTGATTTCTTCTTACTTTTGTTTTTCTCTCCAGCAGTCTGCGGACAGGTACTTCTGTCTGACCATCTGGTAGCCATTCACCTTTATGGCGGCTTGAGAAAGGAATTAATTTCACTTGTTTCTTTAGCAATATCTGCCTCTTTTGACAGCAAGTTACCTTTATCACCTCTTAAAACTCTTACTCTGTTGGTCCTTCTGGTCCCTTGGGGACTCTTTAGATCCCCTAACTTGGTGCAACTGCATCTCCTCTGGCTCAGTGTTCCCTTTCTCTTTGCTCTACCCTTTAAACATCCTACATCCTTCGGAGTCTGCCTTTGCCTTCCCCACCCACTGTCTGTGGAGAGTGATGGATTTGGCCCCCGTAGACCAACTGGAGTGTAATCAGAAAACAATCAACTGAAAGAGAAAATGTGACCCCTGCCCTGATCCTGCCCTTCTGAGGACTTCTTGAAGCCTTCAGTTTAATTCTGGTGGGTAATTTGGGGAGGGGCAGGGTATGGGAAGCTAGAGAAAATTCCTGGGTTAGAATGAGGTGCGTGGGAGCCTCTTCGTTCTGCTCTGGCTTTGTATCCCAAGTGTCCCAAAGGCCTACTGTTTCTCTAAGAAGTCATGGATTGGTATGGCAATTAGCAGATGGGACATCAAAGGACTCTGTTGAGGAGCCTGAGCATAGCCCACCATGCCAGGTTGTGTTTTGCTATGGGGAGTGTTAGAATTCTCTCTGGCCATAGAATCCAAACACTTCTGATGAATGCTATGATATACCTTCTCTGAAAATGGTGTTGCATGGAGTGGGTCAGAATGATGGCAAGGACTGTCTTCTAGAATCTTAAAACTCCTTCCCACACCGTCCATGTGCTAGTCTCTAGTTGATATGGTCACCATTTCTAGGGCAGAGTAGTTTATACAGTCTGTCGTGTGGATCCCAGCCTCTTCACTTACTAGCTGTGTGTCTTTATCTAGCTTCTCAAAGTCTCGGTTTTCTTATCTGTAAAATGGGCGTGTGCTGGTTTTTATTCTCATAAGGTGTCCATGAGAATTACATAAAGTAATAAATATAATACTATACTTGGCATAGACTACCTGGTTCCTCAAAGTCTATTAGATTTATTATCTCTTCCCCCAGGGCTTTCCAGCAGCTGAAGCCTTAGTTTTAGGAGCTTACCATCTCTGCTGTACATCCTATGGAGACATCCCTTTCTTCCCCCTCCCTCGACTGTTGAGCTGTTAGAGTTTGCAGCCAAGGACACTGCACATCAATCACTCTCCTGGACACTCTGTCCCTGGGACTTTGGCTCCTCTCCCTTCAACTCTGTCCCAGGCTCCTCTGCAAAGCGTGAGTCAGTCTCCAAGTCCTGTCAGCTGATCTCTGTGGTGTGTCTGCTTGGGGCTTCGGGACACTCGGCTGGGAGGTCTTGCTCCTTATCATGGGTGACCCTGCTGTGAACCTTTCTGAGGCAGTGGGGAGAAGTGTAAAACATTCAGACAAGTTGTTATTTGTCATCCCTCTCGCCCACCCCTAAAATATTAACGGAATTTCACTCACTCTCTAAAACACAGAATTCGGTCAAAACCCTTTTTGTCTGTAGACACAGAGTGAACATTTAATTTGGCTCTGGAGCTGTGCTGAAAAACGGCTCCAGAGGCCAGATGGGGTGTCTGTGGTGGGTCGGCTCTCCCTGGGTGAGGAGGTGTGACACAGGAGACAGGGAGGAGTCGGTGTGGCCTGAGGCTCTGCGGTGATCCTAGGCTGTGTCCACAGCTGCCCCAGGCTGGAAGAATCCTCAGCTCCTGCAGGACACCCTGGCAAAGCAGTGCCCACAAAACAGCTGGTTGTCTTTCTCATGTGGAAACTGGCTCAGTGGTTTCTGTGGTAATAGGACTCCTCCATTCTGTCTCCGATGAGCTCCATTGAGAAGCTTTCTGGCTGGGGTGTCAAAGCCTGGGATAGGGAACCTTTTCAGAGAGGTTGAGTTATCTATATCCTTTATCCATAGGGAACTGGGCTTTGTAAACCCAAATCATTTGTAAGATATAAAGAATGAAGCTGTAAGCTGGGGTGTTAGGGTGTTAGGGAGGTTGGCTGAGCTAGGAAAGAAGGAATGCTGAGTCAGTCGATGCAGGCAGATTTTGATGAGTGTTGTGAATTACCGGTTTGGCACGGGGACATGGATTGGCTTTGTACCAAATCATTGGTGTGTATATGGGGGGTGGTTGGGAGAAAGGCTGGCACCAGCAGAGACCCCGACAGGCAGGCTTAGATAGACTGACAGTGTTTGTGAGCTTCTTCTCAGACCCTGGAAGGCTTGTGGAGAATCCAAAGTCTTCCTCAGGAGGTAGAATTGATTAGCCACCCCCTAAAGGAGGAGGAAGGTCATTCTTCTGTCTCAATTACTAATGTCCTGTCCACTGGGAGGGATAAAGCATATTTCTCAGATAAGAAAACAGAAGTGAGGAATCTAGAGGGTAGGAAAATTGGAGTGAAGATATTTTTCCTTTCTGATTATTCTAGAAAGACAGAAATGACTAGATGGTAGATGATAGTTGCCCTTTTGTATGGAGACTCAATGTAGAAGGAAGAGAAAGAGCTGGCAGGTTCTGCAAGCTAATTATATTTGGAGCTGAAACTTATATTTGGAAGCTGACAATTGACCATTATCTTGCCTTTACCTGGGTTATTTCCCTACTTATTTATGAATTTATAACATAAAGAAGAACAGTTACTAGATCTCCACAATTATTAATGGAATGATAGTAGAAGATACTAGAAGAGCCTGCTGACTTCTTCATGATTTAAGCCGGTGGGTTTGATTCCTGATTTTCATAATCTGTACCTAGAGGTTTGTATGGGAGAGAATCATTGGGGTAGGCAAGAAACATGGTACCCATAAACCGGGAGGGCACCCCAGAGATCATGGCAAGAACTTCCTTCTGACAGCTGGGGACAGCTTTCTGTGGGTGATTGGGGACATAATCCCTTTTATCTTGGCTTTGGTTTGCTTGACTACCTCTTTAGCAGTGCTTTTCATGGCTGCAACAGGTGTCAGACTGCAGACTGGGGCTGAGAGCTGGCCAAGGTCCTTTGTCATTCGTGACCCGTATGGCTGGACTATGCAGTCTTATTCTCAATAGACATCCATTGCCATGGGGATGGGAGATAAGATGTCGTGTTCATTTCTGACAAAAGTCTAGGAACCAGTTGGGAAGAGCAGACTCTTTTGGATCTCTGTTCCCTCCTGCAAAAAGAAGCAGCTATCATGGAAGATGCTGGGGGAAGGGGTAGATACCAGGAGGGATGAAGATGTCCAAGGGGTTCCTTGCTGCCTTGGAAAATGGCCCCATGCAATTGCAAATCACATGCAGTCCAAAGAGAAGAAACAGCTGGATTCTTTTCATCGCCTAGCTTGCCTATTATCCCCAGCTAATACACCATACTGAGAGTGCAGAAACCTGGAAGTGTACCATAGTAGGGTGGAGCACTGGATTTGAGACTGCCCCTGGTTAGTTGTGGCACTGAAGAAGTTGCTTGGTTCTTTGGTTCTATTGGTTTGTCTTCTGTTGGTGAGATAGGGAGAGTGTAGTGGACAGGAATTGGGTGGCCTCTCTTGTGTGACTCACTGGCCACAGCCTGACCATGTCTCTCACACACAGCAGAGATGGGGCTTGCTTTCAGCAGTGGTGCGCTCTGCCCCCCTTCCCCACTCTCCAGCAGGTCATTGTGCTGACTCGACTCACACAAACCCCCATCTGGACGCAGTCCAAACACCAGATGTGCCCCCGATTAGTGTCGGTCTGGGGAATGTTTCCACGACTGAAAGGTCAGTGTCGGCTGGAAGTGCCCAGAGTGGGTGTCTGCCCCCCACTCCATGTCAGCTGCAAGACTGGAACCTTCCATTATCTCACTGGCCAAAGAGCTGAGCTGGGGCAGGATGGGGGCTGCTGGGGATGGGGGTTGCAAATTCAAGAGGGCCTTGTTTTACTCCCTTCCCTCTTTGCTCTCAGGCCGAATGAAAAGAATGTGATTTTCCACTTGGAAGAGACTCCAGGGGTGTGCAAAGAGGGAAGCCCTGCTGGTGTGTAACTGAAAACACTTAGTTCCCTTTTAGATTTGCCATGTACTCATGTCTCTTCTGATTTTCTTACAGGGGCCGTCACCTTCACTATGAAAGGAGAAACGGATGATAATATTGTGATGGGCTGGGTTGCCATGTTTTACCCTATTTACAGGTCATTTTAAGTATTGCTTCTACACGTTAGATAAGGCTTTCATGTTTAATTTCATGCATGTAGGGCTGGGCGAGGCTTTCCTCTAGGTAGCAATGAAAATTAAATACAATTGAGTTTGATGTGTACCTTATTGATTCCAGACCCATTTCAGTAGACTGTGACACTTCAGCGACCTGCAAATTCTACACATTAGAGTTCATATTTTATACAAATTCTGTATAAGCGAGATGTGGACTTGCATTTCCACCAGCAGTATCCAACTTCTAGCAAAAGATAGAGGCCCTGTCAGAAGATGAAAGCTACTAATGAAGACACATCACAGGTGGTATTTATGGTCACCCCTTAGGGGAAAGAAGGTTCATGAATAATTTCATGGAAATTACAACAAAAAAACCAAGTCATCATCTCCTCAATTCCACGTTCTCCTTTGGATTCTCTGCAGGCCACATCATGTTCCCTGTGTCACCACAACTCCATTTCAAAGGGATGAGGCAGGAGTGGGGAGAGGTTGTATGTTAACTGGCTTGGGAACTGCTAGGTAATGAAGAAGGTTCAATGCCTTTGATGGCACCTTGTGGAGCATAGAGTTTCTGTACTTTGTGTGTGACTGTTGGTGACGTTTGCTTTTCTGTGGCTCACGGCTCTTCTGATAGTCATGTAATTAGAGAAGACCACTTGAGCAAGGGAAACAGTTGGTGATCAGATCAAGGCAGGATGGGCAGGTTTGGACCAATCTGAGTAACTTCACCATCATCTCTCTTTTGCAACTGGGCTGTGAATTAGAGACTTCACTTAGCCCAAAATGGGAAAAACAAAATTTTTTACAAGAGAGCATGGCCTTTTGAGGCAGGGGGTCGGGGGGGGGGGGGGAGTGTCTTCTGCCAGCTGGGGCAGGGAATAAAGGTGAGTCAGAAAGGCTTGGGGGAAATGGTATCCCCACTGAGGGTCTCAAGGCCACTTGTAAAACGACTCCTAGGTGTTAGTCTGCAGCCAAGGTTCCCAGCCTTGGCTGCACTTTGGAATCTCCTGGGGAGACATCCAGGTCCCATCTCACACCAATTACTTCAGAATCTCTGGAGGGGTGAGGTGCTGGGTCAGCAGGCTGAGGTAGATTTAAAGGCTCCCTGAGGTAATTCCAATGGACAGCCAGGCTTGAGACCCAGTGATCTTGGACCTTACTAATCAAAAGTGCTGTCTGGGGGCAGTGGCACCAGTATGGCCTGGGACTTTAGGCATGCCCAGCCCCAGACCTACTGAGTCAACCTCAGCATTTTAGCAAGATCCATGGGAGATTCAAAGCATATTAAAGTGTGAGAAGCTGTGCTTCTCAAACTTTGCTTCACATTATAATCATCTGGAGAGCTTTTAAAAACAAAAAATCCCAATGCCCAGGCTACACCTCATACGGATTAAATCAGAATTTCTGAGGGTGGGATGCAAGCATCGGTAGTTTTTTATAGGTTTTTCAGGTGATTCCAATGTGCATGTTTTCTCAGCCATGGCTACATATTAGAATCAACTGGGGACCTTTTAAATATCCTGATACTTGAGCCCTACCCTTAGAAATTCCAATTTAATTGGTCTAGGATAGGCAGCAAAAAAAATTCCTAGGTGATTTGAATGTGCAGCCAGTTAGAGCCTCTGTTCCAGAGTGTTGGTCTAGCTTCATTGAAGGGAAAATTGGCTTAAAAAAACTTCCTACAAGTCAATGGATCAAGAACAGTTGAAGGAAATAAACATACCTGGTATCAGGACTTTGATATCTGATCTCCTTACATATGATTACTACTATACTTTTATATTTTTATATGAATTCAAATATTCATATGCTCTTTTAATTTTCTAATAAAGTTCCTTTTGAAAAACTTAACCTCAGTACAGCTGACTTAAGGGACAAAAGCAGTGGTATAACACTTAGTTCACTCACAGGAGCTCAGAGCAGCTAAGCGGTGAGGTAGGATGGAGGCAAGGTGAAGGTAGAGAGCTTGGGAAGCTGGACTGAGGTGAGAAAAACAGGAAGGGAGAAGAAGGTGAGCTGATTGCAACTTCTTGTTCCTTTACCCTGTATTACTCTCACCATTTCCAATTTAACTGTGGAGTCAAGTAGTTCTAAAGTAGGGTTGTTGGATTTAGCAAATAGAATCACAAAGTGCCCATTTAAACTTGGATTTTAGATAAACAATGAATAATTTTTTAGTATAAGCATGGACTATGAAATATTTGGGACATATTTTAAAAAAATTTTTTTTAGTTGTAGATGGACACAGTACCTTTATTTTATTTTTATGTGGTGTTGAGGATTGAACCCAGTGCCTTCCACATGTAAGGCGAGCACTCTACCACTGAGCTACAATCCCAGCCCTTGGGACATATTTATATTAGAAAATCTGAAATTCTAATTTTAACTGTTTGTCTTATATTTTATCTTCTATAGGCAATTCTAAATTCTCATTGTTGGAAATATCTTCCCTCTGCATGGGGCTTTCTCCAGGCTTTGAGTTGGCTCTTGCCAACTGAAGTGAGGTACATGTGAGTTTGTTGGAACAAACTCAAGAGATCCACCATCCTGGCTTCCACACACAGAGGCTCCTCCAGTCCTCCAGTGTGTGTGTGTGTGTGTGTGTGTGTGTGTGTGTGTGTGTGTGAGACTCTGCCTATGGACTATGTCCTTGAACTTCACTTCTTCCAGGTTCTCTTGCAGTCCTTGGGTGTTGAGGTATTTCCAGGGAGCTCCTCAGAAGTACCCTCTTCTCTGGCTGTTGCTTGCCTGGTGCAGGCTGTGTGTACCCAAGAGAAAGGGAGCTTGATGGTCTAAGGGGTGACAGTGTTGAGCAGATGGTGACTCAGAAATATATAGCAAAGGAGGGGAAAAGGCAAGCTCAGCTCACCAATTGCAGCCATAGCGTCTCCCTGAAGCGGCTGTTCCATGTCTGAGATCACATGTCTGGCTTTCAGCGGAGGCTGCTTCATTGAAACATGGTCAGAGTCAAAAGCACAGTTTCCTATTCCATTCTGCTCAGAAGAGCTTATCCTGGCTGGCTCAGAGTCGGGAGGAGGCTTGCAGGAGGAGTAAAGGGAGGCTGAGAGTGGGAAGAGACAGCTGCCAGCCAGAGAAGCACAGATACAGCTGGAGAGATGTCCAAGATGAGATCTATCTATCCATCTATCAATCTATCAGGGGTACCCTGCTGGTTACATGGCTAGGGATATGCAGCAAATTGCAGGGAGAAGGAAGGGTAGCTGGGATTATCTTTCCAGCCTGCCTTTAAAAAGACCCAAGCTGGTGCTGGCTTGTTCCCTGGGTAGGATCTTTAAGTCAATGAGCCTCACAAGAAGTCCAGGAGGGTGAGCAAGGTTGGAGCATTGGCTGGCCAGGTTCCAAGGCCATGATTCCTTTTCTCTGCTGCTGTGGAGGCTGAGTATCCCTGTACATGGCTCCTCCAGTATCAGACTCTGCAGGCACGGATGGGGCTTGGAGAGCAGCACCTTCTTGGAAGAATCTTGTGTGGACTACCTCTTGTTGGAAATTCCCTTTTCCCTCTGACATCACCATCTTTCTAGAGTAGTAAATCACTGCAGTTTAAAAGAAGGTCGCAGACTTGGCTTTGTGGTTTTTTCTGGGGTTCTAGGCTTGGGGAAAGCCAGGCTCTTCTGTCTCCTTTTCCGTGTCCTGTCCTCTCTTGTCCCATTCCTGATGGGCTGCAGTGGGGAATGTCTTTCCAGAACATCTACCCCAGGTACCCTAAAAGTGAGACGGGGGAAGATTTTCAAAAGAAACATCAATACCTCATGGCTAAATAAAATGATGAATGGGCTTTTGCCTCCCTGACATCTTAGTTGAGGGCAAGAGTAGCCAGAGGCTCTGGAAAAGTTTGGAAGAAAAACCAGGCAAAGGGAAGGGACAGCTTCAGAACCAGAAAACCTCCTAAGCTCTCCCTTGCAGGGACTTGAGTCCAACAGCCTCATTCAGATTGTGCTGAGGCAGGGGCAGCTCAGGAACTATACTGACTGGTCGGTAGAGCAGGCCTGGCCTGTCTGGCTCTGTGGGGTTTGACCAGTGTCTGGCCATGAGCTCTAAGTCTGTACTTTAGGACCAGGCTGCTCTTTCCTGAAGGAAGAGTTGGTCTGGCCTTCCAGGCCTGTAGCCCACTCTGGAATCAGATCTAGGAACAGCCTCTTGGGGAAGTGACATGGATTGTGTGTAACTGTCACATAGGCAATATATCAGGTCCTGGCAACTGTGGAATGTGGACTTTGGTGGCCTCTAGGGCCAGGGTCACTGTAACCCAGCTCCAGGAAAGAACTGTTTACTTCATGGAATTCCCCCAGGCTGGCACACAGAGCCTGGTTGGGAGATGGCCTGATGTGGACCTCGCTGCCCAGATCCTGGCTGCCTCTTTTCTGTCCATCCCTGACCAGACCCAGGCCTGACCTGACAGCCCTGAGTCTCTGCCTGGTAGAGCTGGCTGTGTGTCTAGTGCCTGGGAGAAACTCCCTGGCAAATCCGTCTGGGGTGGTGATGTGCATTTTTTTTTTTTTTTTGCCGTGGAACTGGGGGTCTGAACACCTGGCCAGTGTTGGTGGAGGGGACCAGGGCAAGCTCAGGAGTGAGGCATGGCTGGGATGACTGGAAAAGAAGGCAGCCAGCTCCTGGAAAGGCCCCACTCTTCATCCTTTCCTGGCCTCTCTATTCCTTACTGGCATTTCTCATGTTCTGGGATAAGGTCTAAATTGGGCACTTGGATGAGACATTCCCTGGGAGCTGCCAACCTTCCGGGCCCAGGGTGGTCACAGGACTGGCTGGCTCCACATGTCCTCCTCTGGGTTTGGCACTTGCCCTAATCCCCATGGTGTCTGATGCCAGTACCTGCTGCCTGCTGAAGTCCTCTTTTACTGTGCCTGTTCCCAGCATGATTTGGAGCTGCCAAGGTGAGTGTGTGTGTGTGTGTGTGTGTGTGTATGTGTGTGTGTGTGTGTACACATCCTCCTTGGATATTTAACTAAATAGTGTTGGCCCCAAGTGAGGCACAAATTCCACAGTCCTTTCCAGCCTTGGACTTGTGATTGGAGAAAGTGCCTGAGTACAATTTGTTAGACGTGTATGATTCTCCCCACCCTTAAGGCCCTGGAGCATGTGTCTTCTCCCTTGGGAAGTCTTTCATTGGGCCCTCAGGCCTGTGTCTCCCACCCTCTCTGGGCAGAATGTGCCTTGTGCAGCTAGCTCTGAGCTCTTCTGCTTTTGTGCCATATTTGAAAGATTCATCTTGTTACCTCACAGAGGGCAAGAACCCATGTTTAAGAATCGACCAGACACTGGTTCAAAGCCTGATTCTTGCTTACAAGCTGATAGTTAATTCTCTGAGACTTCCCTCTCAGGGTCCTCGTGAGGATTCATGAGCTCACACACAGGAAGCCCATGGCACGGGGCAAGCACTTCATGCATCTCAATTCCTGTTCTCTGCTTGTCTCTTCTCACCATAGCTGGAACAGGGCCGGGCTTGTGGTCAGCACCCAGAAAAGTAGTGGTGACTGATTAATGATTATGGAGCCTGCAATTATTGGGAAGAAGTCCCTAAACAGGGAAATAGCTCTAAGCAAACCCATTAATTAGGGGCCTGTTTGCAGTTCTTTTGTGAGGGCTTGTCATGTGTTAGCTCAAGGAGGTCTTTGTAGCCCCAGCCCCCACCTCCCCCCAGAGGTCATTCTGGGAAAATAATGACCAGGGAGAGGCTCAGGCCTGAGGTGTGCAATTCCCACCTACTTGTGACCTTCACGCCCATCCTCCCTCCCACCCCCAGGACTGGTCCAATAAACAAGTTAACAGGTGACAAACACAGCCCTAATAAAGAAGGCCACTGGCTTTAGGATAGCAGTCAGCCTGAGCTAATGGACTTTTACCAGGGAGGAGAAACTCCCCGAGGCTCCGACTGCTGACCTGGAGTGACCTCTCAGGCCAGGGGAGGCCCAGGCTAGCTTCCAGCTACCTCTCTCTCTCTCTTTTCTTTCTTCAACCTTCTGAGTACATTTAAATAAAGGAGGAGGAGGAAGAATACCAAAATAAAATAAAACATTAACAAATCATGTTATAATTTATGTGTTTATATTTATCAGATTAACAAACTTAAACCCTAAATGTAATAGGATTTGGTATTTCATGAAATTATAATTATATGAATGGTGTTCTGCAAGCAGGTGCTAGAGAAACTACTGGGATATCATTTGAAGTGGCATGGTAGATGTTCATTTCTCGTGGGTTAGCCCTCATCCCACTCCATGGGAATGGTTCCATGGGGCAGTTCCAAGCTCTAGCTCTGGCCTCTGCTGGTTGCTTAGATCTTCTTAGGGACACCTAGAGATGACCTCATGCACAAGAGGTGGGTCTGGCTTCCTTCTAAGGCTTATGGCTTATGGCTCTTGTCAGGAGGGCGTCCATGCTGGCCTCTGGCTCTAGCATCTGAGGGTCGTGGATGCTGAGTAAATTCTTTAAGATACTTGGTGTAGGCATAGCCAACCCGTTTTCATTCACTTATCTGATGACTTCTGTTTTCCCAGTTAGTTGGGACTCACTTTCTCTCTTTTTCATCCTTAGCACATAAGTGCTTCAAATACATGCTGACATAAACGGTGTTAAATCTTCTCAAGCACCCTGAGCCAGGCTCCTTCTCCTGGAGCTGTCCTTCCCCCATTTCAGAGCATCACACATTGTGCTGTGATTACATTGGTTCTCTCGCCTTTGTCCACAACAGGTCATGAGCATCTAGGAGCATCTTTGTGTGACTGGCACAAAGAAAACTGCCCCAAATCTATAACTGAAGAGTGGCTCAGAGACTGAGTTCGCCCTGTCCAGGCTGCCGGAGACAGGCTCCCTCCCAACCCCAGTGTGCTTGGAAGCTACATTTCTTGATGAGTGTTTTCCTGTTTTACGAATCTCTGTCGCTAGAAGCCGATGTTCTTTTTTTCCGGGTATCAGGGCACATCTGGTTGTTGGTACATGTTGCTTAGTTAGAAAGTCTTAAAACAGCATGAAATTGTTAGCACGTTGCTCGGGCCTGCCAAGCTGTTCTTGAAACTCAGGCTTTGGTGGATTTAGTTTTCTGTTTGTTTTCTGTTTTCACGCAGTTTAGAAAATTGGTCTGTGACAACCTTGGGGGAAATAAGCCTGCCTTGAGCTCCGCCAAGAAGAGGCAAGCCTGCGGATGAGGGCTGAGGGAGGAGGGAGAAAGAGCTCAGATTGGAGGGGCTCTGGATTCCTTGCTTGCATAGCCTTTCCTTGTGTTTTTGATTGACACTCAGGCTAATTTGATGTGTGTGGAGAAGGATTGCCCAGAGGAGGCGGGGTGGGCTGGGGAGAGGGTGGTCTCTGTATGGGTCCTCACAGGGAGACCAGCAGGGACCATTGAGTTCCAGAGGAGGCAGACATTCTTTCTCCAAATAAATGCATGGTGGTGGGGGATGTGAAGGAAGACACCCCCTCCTCATACATTTGATTCCTTTGCTATCTTTGAGTGTGGGCAGTGCCAGAAATCAACTTTCCCCACATGGCCCCAATATGCCATCTCCCCTCCCTGTTCTCGGTAGCTCTTGTCTCTTGGCAGATTTCCTTTCTGGAAATAATCTCATATGGGGAAAGTCTGGGCTGATCTGTTTCACTTTGGGTGGTAGTTGCTTTCCTTGCTGGGTATGTGGGGCTGGCCAACGCTGCTTGTGGGCAGTGGAACTGGGCATGGAGAAGGACTGGCTGGAAAGTTCTCCATTACCTCCAGACGGGACTCAGTTTGACTCCTGGCAGTACAGACAGCACTCAGATGTTACTTTCTGGTCAAAATGTCAACAGCAGCATCCTTCCTCCCCCTTTCTGGAAGCACGAGGGCTTATCTTTGGTGCTCTCTGTTCCATCTCTGATGGCTATTTAAAAAATCTTTCCTTTCATGCTTTTCCACAAAGGGATGATGTACATTTTCGCCTTAAATCTGTCCTCAGATGATGGTTGTCAGCTGTGCTCTGTTCTGCATCTTTATGAGCAATTCTGAAGTTTCCACTCTGGCCCTTAGTGTCCCAAATGGGATCTCACAGCTCATCCTTGAGGACTCCTAGGCTGGGCCTTCTGCCTCCTTAACACCCCTCTGCCACCACAGGGGTTGAGATAACTGCACCCCTAAACATCGAAATTCTTGAAAAGAAGGCTTTTTTATTTGGTGTCTACACTGTGCCCCACATTGAACTTGTGACTTAGATTCAATGACTTGCCTAAACAGTATAGGCCACTAAGTGACCTCCTCACAAGGAGACATCCAAATGCCTGTTTGTCTAATATCAAAGACCCTCCTCAGTCCTCCACAGCAGGGGTCCATGAGCTCAGGAAGATCAAAGATGAGAAGGCTTTGATTCTGAATTTTGGTCACCCCACCCCCAATCTAGTACTTCTCTCACTTTCTTGGTTTTTTAGGCCCGTTCCAAGCCCACAGGAGTGCCCGGTCAGGATCTAAATCAAGGCAGAACTCCCTTTGCCACCACCTTTAGTTTTAGTTAAATACATGAAATGGGTCTTTTATTTTCAATGTGGGAAATGAAGAGAATTAAAAAGGAATTAAAAAAAAAAGCATTGAAAGAGTTTATAAATTTCAATTTTGAACGTTTGGCAAGGCTTAAAGGCATGAAATGGTGTCGTATTCTAATCCAACCAAATCTCAGGGATCCTTGCCAATGTGACTCCATGTCCATTCTTAGGAAATCGTCTTTTCTTTCTCCCATCTCTGCCTCTTCCTCTCCTGGAAGGGTTTGGGGCAAGTCCCTCTCACATAACCTACAATGGGGTTCTGGGGGAATCCACGGATATGCTTCTGGAGCCTGTGAATTTTCAGAAATTGAATGAAAATCTATTGAATTTTCATATGTACTCTCTGCTGGGGAGTGGATTTAATAAGATTCACAGAGATGTCGGCGACTTCAAACAGTCCAAGAAGCACTGGAGGGGAACAGGGAACTTCCAAGTGAGAATTTTATTTTAAAGCCAAGTGCTAGGACAAGTTTCAGTTTGTCTAAATGAGCTTGTTTGCTTTTTCCTCCAAAATTAATTTTTTAATGTGTGACACCATTAAAATATTTCCATTTTAATTTTACCAAATTTTTTTTTTCCACTACTGGGGCTTGAACACAGGGCTGCTCTACTACTGAGGTACATCCCCAACCCTTTTTATTTTGAGACAGGATCTTCCTAAATTGCCCAGGCTAGCTTTGAGCTTGGGATCTTCCTGCCCCATCCTCTCAATTAGCTCGATCACAGGCATGCACTACTGTGCTTAATACTGAAATGATTCCACCTGAGTCAATTCAACGTAGTGTAAATGATACAGGAAAAGTTGATTAGTTGATCAGTTTTTTCCCCCCTTCCCACAACAGAAGATCTTAGCAAGTGTTTCAGCCGTGGGAAGTTTCTACAGTAGCTATGATGCGGAGTGACAGAGGGAAGAGAAACAAAGGCTGAGGGACATTTTGACTGAGAGTGTTCAGATGTCTCTGTGGGGCAAAAATGTCCCTGGGGTCAAAACATCCTGCTTCAGTGTCTCTACCAGGAGAAAGTCTCAGGGTAGGAGGAAGGAAGCCCCTGACAGAGCAGAGCAGAGTTGTTACCATCTGTGGCCTGTTGTGGCTCACTGGGCAGGACAGAGTTAATAGGAAAGTGCAGACATCAGCGACTTAGAAAGACCCCTGTGAGCAGTCCTGTTCTTCTCATCACCATGGGTGACTCATCATGAAGTCATCCTGTCTGTCAGATCTTGTGGCTTCCCTCCATCACTGAGTGACTTAGAACACTAGCTTTCACTGCGGGCAGGTGGCTCCTGGCTGGGATGGAAGGGATCCTTGAAGCCATTGCCTAGCTTTAGAAACATCTGTGTTACTTAAACCTCATGGGCCCCATGTATTTATCTGAATAACTATTAGGAGGATGGTGAGGGCCTGGGGGAGATGGGTGGTGTGCTGGAAAGTACATAGGATTTGGAATCAATCAGCCAGGTTCAAATCCAACCCCAGCTATGCCACCTTTGCTAAAAGACACATTTAAACTCTGGGGGAGCAGAAGGGGTGGTGTGCTTGGGCTCTTGAGTTAGGGACATTTCCTCTCTCTGTTTTCCATCCCTTCCAAAGATTACTCTATTTTCTCATGTAGCACTTATGGCAAGATAGACCTCGTAGAAAGGGGCCAGGGACCACCAATCTAGGTGTTAAGCCTAGTTGCTCTGGGTTCATGCTTGGTCTAACCCATGAGGGTTGGGCTGAAGGCTTCAATGGAATTCAGTTTTTTAAGCTCAGCATTGGTGGTTTTAGGAAGCATCCTTTAAAAGATCAGTGATGTTTGATTACTCGCTAATTACCTGCACATCTTGCTAATGCAGATGTGATGGCTTGAGCTATATAGCAGTCGCCTTAGCACAGGAGGCTACGGGACCTCCTTTAGCCATGGCGGAGTTATAAGCTAGATCCAGAGGATGGAGGAAATGCCAGATAGCCTTGGATCATCAGTTTCTAGCATTCTTTGAATTCAGAAAGAAAGAAACTTCTGTCTTGTTCAAGTCACTGTTACACTGGGCTTTCCTGTCACATCAGATCTCACCCTAACTAACCCAGGGGTCACACATTTGGATTCTGGAGTCAGATAATCTGGATTGAAGCGCCACATCTTTCATTTTATAGACCTTAATTTGGGCAAATCTGATAATCTCTGTAAGCCTTCAGTTTTCCTGATTGGGAAGTGGAGGTCACTATTGTACTTACATATTTGTAATATCTATTAACATGATATAATGGATATGAAGTACATGGTGCATGTTCAGTACTCAATAAATATTTGTTGCTATGTTGTTGTTATTATCACCATCCTCCTCCTCTTGCAGCATCTATCACCTTGGAGGACCACCTAGGGGCAGCTATGGCGGACTAGGAGTCGTATGTTCTGGAGCCCAGATCATCTGTCTTTCAATATCTCTCCAAAAGAGAATTAGCTCATAAATTTAGGGAAGTCACTCACCTTCCCTTTACACATCTAAAAGGGAGCTAATAATACCTCGAAGTCTTATTGGGAAGATTAAGTGAGAAAGTACCTGCAAGCAGCCAATAGGATGCACAGAGTGTAATTCCACAAACACTGGTTCCATTTCTTTGTCCTACTGGTAGGTGCTCTCACACCTTGGAGATGAATGTGGCTGTCTCCCTAGCCTTACCTTATCCATTTTCTTCTAGCCTGGGTAAATTGCAAGTTGACGCAGGCAGCTTGGTGGCTGCAGGTAGACAACCCTTGGTAGAGGGCCAGGGGCCTTACCTGGGCAGAGTGGTGCAATCCAACTAGGAAGATCAGGCCTGCAGGCCAGATGGCGGTGGTGGCAGGATGTCACCCAGGGTCAAGGCTATAGGGCAGAGGTTTTGAGGAGTGGAAGGAAAACAGGCATAGTTTAACAGCAGTGTTGGGGATTTTAGCGAGAGTGGGTAGGGAAGCAAGGACTCTCTTCTCCTCTCCTCAAGAGAAACTATTTTCTTTGTGCCAGATCTAACTTTAGAATTTATCAGGGGAGAGGCAACAGCTAAAGAGTAGTAGAACTATAACATGCCCATCTTTCTTCCTCCCTCCCTCCTTTCCTTCCTTCCTTCCTTCCTTCCTTCCTTCCTTCCTTCCTTCCTTCCTCTCTTTCCTTCTTCTTTCCTCCCTCCATTTCTTCCTTTTCTTTTCTTTTCTCTCCTCCCTCTCCTTCCTTTCCATACTGGGGATTGAACCCAGAGGCTCTCTACCACTGGGTACATCCCCAGTCTTTCTTTCTCTTTTTTTTTTTTGGACATAGAGTTTCTGTAGGTTGCTCAGGCTGACTTAGAACTTGCCATCTTCCTGCCTCAGCCTCCTGAGTTTGGGCTTACAGGCATGGGCCACTACAATCAGCTTATAATGTCATTGTAAAGAGCTGTTTTAGGCCTTTAACTAAATGAGATGATTTATGTTAAGTGTGTGGCACATAGTGTAGTAGTAGCCTTTCTTCGATCCATCCTCCATCCACACCAGCTGGTCCTCACCTTGTGAGTGTACTGTTCTTGGGTACCATCTTCAGGGGCCTGGGCCAGGGCCTTCAAATAGCCCTGTGGGACTGGATGGTTTCATGCCAGGTGAGCACAAGCTGTTGTAGGAAGTTGTGAGACACCAAGGCATGGTGAGGACGGCACCTGGGAGTGCTACACCAGTAGCCTAAGCTTCTTTCCTCTGTGCATCATCTGGATGCCTCCCACTGGCCATCATCCTTTCAGCACAGCGTGGGCGATGGACAGAAAAGAGGCCTTTTCTCTACTCCCTCCTCCATCATCTCTTGAGCAAAAACAAAGTCCTTTTGGATTGGCATCCACTTCTTTTAAAAGTTTTTAATTGAATAAGAAATTTAAATTACATAAAGGTATAGAATAAACAGCAGTATTTCACTGCTAGGTGAATAAATGTTAAACTCTGGACATTTGGCCCAGATTTTGTTTTTCATTAAAAGAAAAAGCCACTACTGATAATGCTGAAATCTTCTATGAATCACTTTCCAATGTCACATGGAGGCAATCTCACAATTTCCATGTGTTTTTTATACTTATTCCATGAACGTGTATCCTATTGAGATCGTGTTATTTCTTCCTCTGCTTTTAGAAGTTATTCATAGTATTTCTGCTCTTTTGGAAGTTTTTTTTTTCTTTCTTTTTTTAAACATCTGTATTCCTAAACACCTTCCCCTGAAGATATACACATTCTCCTAAAGATGCAGGATTCAGAATGCTTTAACTTTGCCCCATTTTTTCTTGCTACCATGGTCTAGGATTTCCTTGAACCAGTTTTACCCCCCCCCCATTTGTCATCATTATTATTATTAGAATCTAGATTTACCAAAGTGTGTGTGTGTGTGTGTGTGTGTGTGTGTTTGTGTGTATGGATCTATATCTGTACCTCTCTCTCTCTCTCTCTGTGTGTGTGTGTGTGTAGGTACATATGTGTATATATATATATATATATGTACATATATACACACATATGTATGTGTATATATATAAACACAATTCTTCTTGCATTCCTATTTCTCTCTTTGTTTTTCTGCAGGAATCTTTTAGTAATTATTTCAATGAAAAGCTGTGTTTTGTTAACTTGTAATCTTCTTCTGAAAATATCTTCATCCCTAGTCTTAGATGTGGGCCAGCTGACTTTCTCCCTAGAGTTACTTCTTTCTTCCCAGCACTTCTAAGATATTATTCTCTCATTTTTTTTTTTGGCAGCTATTGCTATCAGTAAGAACACTGATATCAATCCGATAGACAGTTCTTTGAAGATAATCTCTTTCTCCTCTCCGGTATCTCTAAAAATATAATCATTTTCTTTGATATTCTGTGGTTTCACAATCTGTGTTTAAGTATGTATTTGTTTTACTTTTTTATGGACTTTTTCAATCCAAGGCTCACAAGTTTTTCTCAGATCTGGATAATCCTTAACCATCTTTCCTCCAAATATTCCCTTTCACCCCTACTCTTGCTGGCCTCTCTTTCTGCACACCTATTGATATTGGTATTGATTTTGTTATTATCAATATGGATCAACACCTATTGATTCAGGACCATTGAAACATATCCTCCAAGTTTCTCAGTTTCTTTTTCATATTTTAAAAATGTCCCTATTAACCAGGTATTGTATTCTGGATGATTTCCTAAGATGTTTTTCAAGTTGTCAGTTTTTTTTTTTTTAAGCCAAACTGTTGAGGATTTAAGAAAAAAAAATTTATTTTGGATGATTATGGGCTGGGGATGTGGCTCGAGTGGTAGCGCGCCCGCCTGGCATGCGTGTGGCCCAGGTTCGATCCTCAGCACCACATACCAACAAAGATTTTGTCCGCTGAAAACTAAAAAAAAATAAATATTAAGATTCTCTCTCTCTCTCTCTCTTAAAAAAAGAAAGAATTGGATGATTATGTTTTTCTTTTTAGAATTTTATTTTAGTTCTTTTGCGAGCCAAATCTTCTAGCATTCTATGCTTGCTGTCCAGGCAACATGCTTCTAGTTTTAAGGCAGGAAAGGTATACCTAAATTCCTTTTCAGATTTTCCATTACTGGTGACTCCTTGGGAGTGAATTCCCCCATTTGTAACTCTTGCTGACGTGGCTGGTATCATCTCCTCATGTGCTCGGTGACTTTCGCCTCATCCTCAGCAGGAATCATCTCGTGCAGAGTCCTGGGCATTTTCTAGGACATGGGGACAGCCTGCTGGGCTTGTTTCTGAACTCGGAATTTTCTTTTCTAACCCAGTTTCTCTTCAAGCTATTGGCTGAGTCCTTCGATTCTCAGGAAGGAGTATAAGAATCTGGGTTTTATACTAACATTTGTAGAACAAGTGCTCCAATTTCTTTCATGAACTCTTTCTTCTTGTTGGCTACCTGTACCTTGAGGTAGAGCTTCTCTGCTATCGTCTTGAGCGTGGGGAGGGTTTTTCTGATGGAATCGTCCTTTATGAATGATTGCTGCCTAGTTTCAGCTCCCAGTGGTGAACAGAAACCGTGGCTTTGACTTTTGTCTCTGTAGTCTTATACTAGTCAGCTTTCTGTCTCTGTGACAAAATATTAAAGAAAATCAACTTAAGGGAGGAAAAGATTTATTTTGACTCATGGTTTCAGAAGGTTTCAGTCCATGGTTGATTGGCTGCATGGCTTTGGGAAAACATCATGGTGGTGGAAGAGCATGGCTAAGGAAAGCTTCTCAGCCGTGTCAGCCAGGAAGGAGAGAGAGAGAAAGTGAAGGAGGAAGAGGAGGAGGAAGAGGAAAAAAAGGAGGAAGAAGAAAGAAGAGGAGAAGGAGCCACTGCCAGAGACAAGATATAGTCCCCAAGAGCATGCTTCCAAGGACCCATTTCTTCAACTAGGTCCCACTTCCTACAGTTTCTACCACCTCTGTGTAGTTCACTTAGCTATGTATCCATATAATGGATCAGCCCATTGATGGGGTCAGAGTGCTCATGATCAAATTACTTTGCAAAAAGCTCCACTTCTGAACATTGCTGCACTGGGGACAAAGCCTTCAGCACACAAGCCTTGTGGGGACATTGCAGGTCCAAACCATACTAGTGCTATTAAGGCTGCCCTAAAGCAGTGCTTCTTGCATTTCAGTATGAGCATAATTCACCTGGGAAACATGTTAAAATAAAGTTTGTGATTCAGTAGTTTTGGGTGTGGCCTGAGATTCTGCATTTTTTTTTTTTTATACCATGGATTGATTCAACTCAGGGGCACTTAACCACTGAAAAACATCCCCAGTGTTTAAAATTTTTTTTTTTTTAAAAATTTTGAGATAAGTTCTCACTAAGTTGCTTAGGGTTTCACTAAGTTGCTGAGGCTGGCTTTGAACTTGCAATCATCCTGCCTCAACCTCCTGAGCTGCTGGGATTACAGGTGTGGGCCACCATACTGGGCCAAGATTCTGCATTTCTAACAAAGTCTCAGGAGCCCCACCCACCCATCCACCCAGTGATGCTGATGCAGGTCCTGTGTGTGGAGCAGCCAGGGGCTCTACTTCCCACTCTCTGTTCAATACTTTGATTTTTGTTTGTTTCTGTGGTGCTGTGGATTGAACCCAGGGCCTTGTGCATGCAAGGCAAGCACTCTACCAACTGAGCTATATCCCCAACCCAATACTTTGTTTTTGACAGCTGAAAATTTCTCTCTCTTGAGGATCCCTAGAACCTTACACTCTGAATCCCATCTCTTCTCAGTTCCATCGAAACCCCACTTACCCATTTTTTTGAATTAGGACAAAGAATGTGTGAATTATAGAAAAGCCCGAAATAACAGAGGCTTAAACAAAGAGTCACAGAGAAGGGTTCATTCAGAGTTAGGAAGGCTAGGGTCTGTGTTTCTTACATTTCACTGCTTTGTCATTCTTGGTGTGTCACCTCATGGTTTAAAACGAGTACAAGAGCTCCAAATATCACATTCATGTTCTGATCAGTAGAAAGTACCCTGGAGGTTGCAAATGTTCCACTCCCATTTCACTGGCTGAACTTAGTCACATGTTGGCTTCTGGTTGCAAGAGTCTGGGAAATGTAGCATTTATTCTGGGTGGCCGGATGGATGCCTGCTAAAACCTGGGGCTTCTATTGCTAAGGAAGAAGGGAAATGATACACAGCCGCTTGCTGTAATCAGAATGCGGTTTTCTAGAATGTTAAGGCATTCATGTTAGCCTTGGATCTAGAAGATGGTAGCGTGGTGCAAACCAGCAACCAAGGAACACATACACACACATTCCAAGAGGATATTATGCCCTCTGATTAGTCTAATCCTTGCACAGAAGGAAAGCAGATTCTTGACTATCTAGTGATGTGCATAAATGCCAGCATTTCCCCCTAAAGTCTTGAGAGAAATTTGCCAGAAATAGTCAGGCAAGATAAAAGAAAAGAGAGGAATGAAGAGACCCTGGGTAGCAAGAGCAGTAGAAAATAAGTCAGGAGGCTGGGGATGTGGCTCAAGCGGTAGCGCGCTTGCCTGGCATGCGTGCGGCCCGGGTTCGATCCTCAGCACCACATACCAACAAAGATGTTGTGTCCGCCGAGAACTAAAAAATAAAATATTAAAAATTCTCTCTCTCTCTCTCTCCTCTCTCACTCTAAAAAGAAAAAAAAAAGATGTGTATGCCGAAAACTGAAAAAATATTAAAAAAAAAAAAAAGAAAAGAAAATAAGTCAGTGGCAGACCTTGTGTGAGTTGAGAGCAAAGCCAGGCTGTGAAGATGGAGAGACCCAGCAGTCTCACAGGTCAGGCAGGAGCTGCTAAAGATCCAGACATTTTCCTGGGTGTGTGCCTGGGTGTGTTCCCCCCCGGGCACGGCAGACCTAGATGTGAGAGGAGTGAGGTGGGAACCAGAGGGAGACCTGCTGTGACTGGACTGTGTCAGTCCAGTCACATTCTAGGACCTCTGAGACCCAGAGCAGGTTAAAGAGAAGCTGGTCAGTATAAGGCAGAGGTCTAAGGGTGGGCAAAGAAGGTCATTTTCACAAATAGACACCTACATCAACTTTTATGCTTAGTACCCAACACAAAAATGGCCTATTATGAACATCCCCAGACCACAGTAAATGTTATACTTGGTAACATTATATAATGCATATTAACTGCTTAGAGAAATTTTGTAGTAAATAACAAAACAACAACTGGTGTTGCCATGTATAGATATGTGTGTACACACACTTACACAAACACACACACACACATCTTTACCTATGAAATACTTTTTTTCACAGAAGACCTATTAACTGCCTTTGGCCCTGGTGTTTCTCAGAGCACCCTCTGGGAAAGCCATGCCACAGATGGATAAACCAATTGCCTGGAAGAAGGATTACTATTTTTAGCATTAAATTCAGACAGAAGTAGCCCTGACAGCACTAAATAAAGAGAACGCTATGTGATGTAGTGACAGTGTCTTCAACGACCTTAGTCCAAATATAATGATGCAGTTCATGGGACTGTTTCTTGTAATGACATTTTAAAAAATGCTGATGCATCACACCAAAAACAGTTTAGCAAAAGCAATCCTGCTGGGGCCGGTGTGATGCACTCCAGGTATCTGTGTTTTAGCTGCTCTGGCGGCATCCAGGGATTGGTGTTAGAAAATCTGGAAGAGTGGGTGAACTGCTTATCCTTCAAGCAATCTTCTCTGAATAGTGTTATTTCTCAGCGGGGCTCTTATATAAATATTTAGTAGTAGGACATTCAAACTGTACTCCCTAGATGGCTTGAAGGTGGTGTTCTATGTTATCCTTTGAGGACCTATTCATGTACCTTCACTGACTATCTAGCTAGCAGGAGCCCTCCATCACTGTCCACCAGCAACACCAGGACTCTCTTCTAAAGTTGCCTTGAGTCTGTTCCAGTATGTCAATGAATATGCAAACCAGCACCCCCCCCACCAAGTCAACTTCATTCAACATGGTTGAGGTAATGCCCGTGGCTAAGAATGTTTAAGATTGGTATAGCCAGACCCTTGCTATGGCCAAATAAAATCTTGGCAACACCCCTGAGAATGCCTGGCTTTGAGCAATGCTACTGTCAGGACCCCATCCAAGACAAACTCTATGTTAGTGCCAAGGTAACTGAATGAAGTCACTTGTACTGGGTCATTATTCATAAGTCAGTTAAAATGTGGAATGCCTATCAGAGATAATATATTGAGTTTTAGGACAGTTGACTTGTGGGCTTGCTTTCTGGAAATAATTGGCTAGCATGGCAAATTTATTTTTAGGTCATATCTAATTTGCAATAATAAAATGTCATCTCTCTATAAAAGAATGTCTGTCATTTTGCTCTGCATGGGGAGTTGGGATTGACATCCAGGATGTCTGAAAGATCATTAGGAAACAAGCTAGAAAACAGCTAGGGAGAAAAAATTGAGAACACATCTTTAAAATACTTGTCTGGATGCTTTTGACAGTCAAAAGCCAAATCCCACTGATGTGGACCATCTTTTGGAGCTGCTTCTAGACTGGTATCAACAGACCACGTTCTAAGGAGAAGCCAAGGTCAGGGTCCATGTCGGGTCATTTGATATGCTCCTGGGGTCAAGTGTTATGGTAGAATGGGATGGAGTAGCTGTATGTAAAGCCTGAATGCTCCCTGACATGTAAGAATTTGATATTTTGCTGAAACAGAAATTTTATTTGCTGACGGTGCAAAGCTGGAGTGGAGAGGGAAACCCCTTACCAATAGCCTCAAGTGTTTGTCTTTCATCATGGAAATGAGAAGAATCCTCTCTCTCTCTCTCTCTCTCTCTCTCTCTCTCTCTCTCTGTGTGTGTGTGAGAGAGAGAGAGAGAGAGAGAGAGAGAGATCCATCTTCTCCCAAAGCCAATCCCTGGTGCTAGTGAAAGAACTGAAGAAGTTTAAGAAAAGGGACATTTTATGTACTACACACACACACACACACACACACACACACACAGTATTTTAGTATGTGATAAATATGGTATTGCCAATAAAAGGGGAAAAGGATAGATTACTCAATAAATGAGATTGGGTTTATTGAAAATTTAGGAAAAAAGTTGGCTCCCCCTTTTTCTTTCTGTAACAATTCATTCCAGATGGAATAAAGAGTCAAATTTAAAAAGCAACTTCAAAATATTTGAAGAAAATACAGCTGAATATTTTATTAATCTTGGAAGTAGCAAAGAAAGCCACAAAGAAAACATTTGTTATATTTGACTACATAAAAATAAAAAAAACTTCTGTACAAAACAAAAGGCAACAATGAACAAAACCCCAAGACAAATGAGAGCCTGGGAGAGGATTGGTAACATACAGTAACAGACACAGGATTGATAACTACAAAATAGAGTTTCTAGAAGCTAACATCTAGGCAACAAATAACCAAATGGAAAAAATATGGCCAGAAGAGAAACAACAAATAATTAGATGGAGAAATACACAGAAAACAGAACCAGATCATTGGTAGTAGAAATAGATAATTTGATTGGTAACCAGGGAACTAAAAGTTAATGAGATTTTTCTAGTATCAGATCGATAAAAGTTTGGGAAGGTTTAAAATATCCTATGAGGTGGGGAATAATCTTGGTGGTGCATAAACTGACTCTGTCATTCAGTCCCCAATAAAAACATATCCCTAGAGTATTAAAAATTGGACAAGACAGTGAGATACAATAGTTGTGAAATTACAAGGTTAAATCATCACTGGCAGAATGTTTAAAGGAGAAAGGATTCTTGACATGCCTTATCCACCTTGAGAATATGGAATGGGCAAGCGAGAGGAGAGGGAGACTAGATCAGGAAGGAGATTTCTCTGGTGAGAGCTGTTGCACTGCTTTGACTCCCTCCCATGGTGTGTGTGTGTGTGTGTGTGTGTGTGTGTGTATGCATGGTGTGGGAGGGGGAGGTAAAAGACACATGTGGCAGATAGAGAGGCCAGCCTGCCCTCCCTTGCCTCCACAGGCTTCTAGCCTGAAGCAAACTGGAGCAGGAGCAGGGTGGAGGACATGCTGTTAAATCAAATTAGAAAGTTTAATTATTGCACAGAAATGGCATTTAAGGCACCACATTGGGACTGTTGTTTGTCACTTCAAGTGACTTAGTGTGTCAACCACACAAGGCAGAAGTGAAAAGTTGTGGACCTGCCAGAGCTTTTAGTCAGCAGTAGAGTAGCCAAGTGGAACCGGTTTAAAGGGATAATGGGAGTGAAAGACCCCCGGACCCTCAAATCCCCCGTCCAAAAGAACTAGCGTCACACTGGCTGCAAAAGCAAGAGGCAAGTTTATTAATACACAGGCGCCTGCGGGTGCACAGCAAAACCTCAGCCGAAGCTTTGGTGAACTGGCACCCCGGGCTTTGGGGTACAGATCTTTTATAGGGAAAAAGGAGTTGTTTTCCACCTAGCACAATAACAGGTGTTTTTGAATCCAGCATACACGTCACTTAAAGGGTAAACTTGTTTTTCACAATGATAAACTTGTTTTTCACTATGATAAACTTATTTTTCACTATAGTTTCCCGAAAAACTCATTAATCTCACAGGTTTACATTGTGTTTCCTCCCTGTTCCCGCTTATGATCCCAGTTTGCTCAAGCATGTCCTGTGATGTGGTCAGGGTGCCCTTTCTAACAAGTCATGTGGTGAGCTCACCTGTTTACTGCATACTTTCTACTTTTTATAATCGGGCCTTAGGTTATGGGGCTGGGGTCTTTCATTCCCCCCTTTTTCTGTTACATGGATATAATCCTATATCCATTGTTCTGCCTGTTCAGATTCTTGGACTAAGTTTGTGGGTGACCCTGTCTGCTGTTGGAGTAGCTGATATTGTTGAGTGAGAACCATAGTTTGAATTATAGAAAGCCTTTCTTTCATGAACTGTACTAGTCTGTTAAGTATGCAGGGCCCAAACGTCAGAATTAACAGTAAAATAACTAAAGGACCCACCAGGGTGGATAGCAAAGTAGTCAGCCATGGGGACTTATTAAACCATCGTTCAAACCATCCTTGCTGTGCTTCAAATTTTTTTCTGCCTTTTTGCCAACCTTTCAGTAACCTTTTCCATGGTGTCACGGACCACCCCTGTATGGTCTGCATAGAAGCAACATTGTTCTTTTAAAGCCACACACAGACCTCCTTCCCTACTTATTAACATTAGTGTCACCAAAGTTGGTATGCAACCCCCCCTAATTTGGGAACTCCTTACTGCTGTGAGGAAGGGGGACGAAGAAAATCTTTCTGGCTTCTTCAGGCTGAAAAGGGACGGCGTGGGGCAAGCAGTTTGGAGTCCCCCTTAAAAATATCGGGTCTATCGAGTGGTCCATGATAAAAGTCCAATTGAGAAGTAATAGGTTGGAGGGCCATTCGAATGATAGGTGGTCTATAAGAGAAACAAGAACTCATTAGTACTGGAACCATATTGATGCAGTAATAAATGCCACAGCACAGGAATATGCCAATGAGTATAATGACCAAGACAAAGATTAACAATGTTTTCCATCAAGCAGTACCAGGAGCTAAGAGCTAAGATATTGTTTTCACGACAAAGTTGTTGAGGACATGGCTTCCATCTGATCATGTAAATATTTAAGGATATTTGTCACGTTGTCAGAAATGTCAGGGATGTAAACACAACAACTAACATTTAGGGTTACAGATGTCCTTTTGCTTAAGCTATAGTCTAGTAATCTAATGCCATCTGATCCTGCAAAATCCTTTTACTAGTATGACCTGTGTCTAATAGAAATCTTTAATTCTGTTACCTAGGGCTGGATACTCATACTAGCAAACACCAAGCCTACCTGTGTAAGTTAGGAATATCTGTGGGCCTTGAGCTAAAAACTACTCTGGCAGTTTCTTTTGATAGTTATCAGGCATTCCTGTCTGAGAATCTCTTTTGTAGCCTCCAGTTTACTTATTTATGGAAGTTTCATTTAACTATCATTATTATTAAAATGTCCAGGAATAGCTCTGTTTTTGGCTTAGACTGTCTTTGCTAAGTGTTTAAGATGAAGCAAGTCAAACTGACTTTTGTTTCAATCTACTGTTAACAGCCAGCTGAGTTACTATGGGAGTCCTCGGGAACTTCACAGCAGCTTGTCAGTTCTGCTAGTGCCATTTGCGCTAGGATGGATCCAGGCCTTGCTTGACCATGTGGCTTCCTTCGGAAGCATCAGGGATGTCTCCCTTTTCTGATGACCCTCCTCTTTACAGCAAATGCACTGACTGGCTTCCTGTCCTCCACTGGTCTCATTAATCTCCCTGATCGGGAGGTTATGTGGCCTAGAGTTGCAGAGCCCTTTGAAGAAGTCCCCTATTCCCTGATTCAGACTGACTCAGAGGGCAAGAGCCAAATTTTTAATTTTAAAACTTAATCTTAAACATCCAGCAAAATAAGTCAACAGCCTTATATTAAGAGTACTGGGCTTTAGTACTTATCTCTCTATCCTGTAAGTGATAACTCCTTGCAACACATTATCTTAAATTAACCCAGGTTGTGAGTTCTTAAAGCAGTACCTCTTTAAAATATTAACATGCAATCTTAAATAATTTATAAGAAAACTACAAGATAAAATTATCAAGAGTAAAAACATTTAGTTCATATAATAACTACCTTGAATCTTGGTGGAGTACATCCCCTGTTTGAGATCCTGGAAATCGTGACAAAAACCAACTTTTGGACACAATTTTAAATGTACTGAAATCTGGCCTACTTTTTTCATAGTCACTTTCACATGAGATGGGACATGGAGCCTTATCTCAAGTAAGGTGGGGCTCTTCATAAATCTTAAATACTATAGTTCTGAAGCTGATCTTTGCTGCTTTTTTTTTTAAACATCATTTTACAAAGCCTACATGAATTGTTGCTCAAGTTCACATGAATATCAGCTAACACAACATAATATCACATCTAAAACATGAATTAAAGAAAGGCTGAAAGCTTTTAACCTTTTGTAGAAAAGTAGCAAAGTACTTTTGTGTTTTGCAATAAAACCTTTACATAGATTAGGCTCTCATTAACTTAAAAATACATCTAAATTGTATCTCAGTGTAAAAAGTAACATGGAACTTTACATAACTTATTGATAATAAGTACAGTTATAGAACACAAATGATATAAATGAATTTCCAACATGTTTTTCTTTTAAGCCTAAAATTACCATACACTTTTAGAATACCAGCTTGATATAATGTTCTTTTTAAAGCTTCTACCTTACAGACTTGTATACCTGGAAGATATGAACACATTAATGGCACCAATTACATTGATGTTTTTATATTAACCAAGTTTAGCTTTTAAAGAAATAACATAGCACAATTCTTTAAAACGACAGCACTTGTTTAACCAGCTGCTTAATGTCTTTAAGATTACTTGCTCAAAAACTTACACAGACCTTTTTTATATCATTTACTTAAACTTTTTAATTACTTAATCATATAGACTTTTATCCAGAAATCTAGAACCTTTTAGTTTCTCTTTTTACCTGTTAATCTCCTTCTGTTCACATTTTGAAACAATGCTTGTAAATTTTTGAATTTAAGCAGATTTAACATTTTATTAAGGCCTTTTTGAACACCTAGAAAAACTTATAAGCTTAATTTTAAAGACATCTTTACTTTTATCTGTTTACCCAATTTAAATTGAACCATTTGAATCACGTGAATCAAAGATATTTGGATCCATTTTTAAATTTTCATGAGCGCTCCTCATCTGTTAATTGTCATATCACTGCAGGATATATGGACATACACACAGACATACGGACATACAACACGCAACACAAATGTAACACATAACACAAAAGGCAAAAGAACTCCAGTTGATCAAAAATAGAACTTATCAGAAAAACATTAGCTTGTCTGTAGAATAAAAATCATGAGCTCAAAAAAACAAAGAATCTAAGAAAAGGCAAAAGTCCTAGAGAAAATTGACCAGCCAGTTGAGTTCCCATAAAAAAGGACATTTTTACCTTTTTTTTCCTTGGGCTTCAGATCTGTCTCTTACTGAGTGTTCCAGGCTTCTTTTATTTGCATATCAATTTAAGTCCTGGCTGAGGTCTGGAAGGAACTGGGAACACTGGAATTTTGAGCAGAAACTTCATGTCTAAGGCATTCTAACCATAAGTCACAATTTTCAGGTTTGGAAGTTGAAAACATGGTAAAAGTTTAAGATACATGAATTATCTGAAATCACAAACTAAACAATTAAACCTCAACTTTTAACTGCAAGATTATATAATGTTTCAAACTCATTTAGATACCAGATGTTACAATGAAATCACATTTAGCCAAGATCATCCCCAAGAAACAATTTATAATAACATTTAAACCAGACCGGATAAGAGAAAAATCTCCAGCTTTCCCTCAGTGCCATTCATCTACCGATCACCCTAGATACCCCTGGGGGCTGTCGGGAGGGGGCTCAAGAGAAAGGACCTTAGGAATACGTCTGAGAGTAGCCCAGACGGGAATTCCGCAGTTGTTCCAAACTCTTTCCTCCACCTCCACGCATCCGAGGCAGACCGGGATTCAGGACACTGTGTACTCATGCCAATTGCTCTCCAGGCCCAGACAGAAAAGTTGGAAGCGGCTTTGGCAGAACCGGTCTGGGACAGAATTTATGACTGAAAGTTTGGCTCCTATCCCCAAAGCCAATTAATGCCAATTTAATAATGAGTACAGGGTTTTGAGAAAAGTTAAAGCGAGGTCTCAAAATTCTTAGATCCCCAGCAGGCATTTCTATTTGCATTCAAGCCGATTATGGGAGGGAAAGAAAACATTGCTTTTCCACCGATGGTCAAGGGTGAGGCTCAAGGGAGTTGTTATAGATTGCCCCATATTAGTTTCAGTCAGAAGGAGGAATAAAGGGTTAACACAATTAAGAAGACTGAACAGAACTTTAGTTAGAAGGAGGAGGTAAAGGGTTAAGACAGACGCAGTTGAGAAGACTGAACAGAGTTTCAGTCAGAAGGAGGAGGTAAAGGGTTAAGACAGACACAGTAGAGTTTCAGTCAGAAGTAAAGGATTAAGACAGACACAGTTAAGACTGAACAGAGGGAGAGAGAGAGAGAGAGCACGCTGCGCGTTGCCGGCAGAAACCGAACCGAAACCGAAACCTGACAATTCAAGGGGGAGCCGGCATTCCCCCCCTTTACTTACTTACGGAAACAGTGTTTCCCTTGGAAACACTGGGGTCCCAGAAAAGAAAAACAAAAACAAAACAAAAAAATGGACCCTACAGACCCCTGAGACGTCTCCCAGGGCGGCAGGCAGGGGAGAAGTCCGAGTTCGTCAACTCCTTCTCAAGCTGCCTCAGAATACAGAGCGATTACGCGTAATCGTACAGTCGCTGCGCAAACACAGACACAACACAACACAACACAACACAACACAAAACGACACAATAGCTCGAGCTGGCCAGCTTACCTCCCAGTGATGCCAAGAGTTCCTCCGGACAGGGATCTGGAGGGGGGCTGATCCCGGACGAGCCCCCAAATGAAAGACCCCCGGACCCTCAAATCCCCCGTCCAAAAGAACTAGCGTCACACTGGCTGCAAAAGCAAGAGGCAAGTTTATTAATACACAGGCGCCTGCGGGTGCACAGCAAAACCTCAGCCGAAGCTTTGGTGAACTGGCACCCCGGGCTTTGGGGTACAGATCTTTTATAGGGAAAAAGGAGTTGTTTTCCACCTAGCACAATAACAGGTGTTTTTGAATCCAGCATACACGTCACTTAAAGGGTAAACTTGTTTTTCACAATGATAAACTTGTTTTTCACTATGATAAACTTATTTTTCACTATAGTTTCCCGAAAAACTCATTAATCTCACAGGTTTACATTGTGTTTCCTCCCTGTTCCCGCTTATGATCCCAGTTTGCTCAAGCATGTCCTGTGATGTGGTCAGGGTGCCCTTTCTAACAAGTCATGTGGTGAGCTCACCTGTTTACTGCATACTTTCTACTTTTTATAATCGGGCCTTAGGTTATGGGGCTGGGGTCTTTCAGGAGACAACAAAACAAAACAATCCCCCAACAAACAAAAAAGCCCACAAAAAGACAAAAAACTATGCTTAGACTACATCAGAAGTCATGCGTGATCAATATACTGGTTACATATAATTGCTCATTAAGCAAGAGGCAAAATGGAGAGTCCCTGGGAAGGGAGGGGGTGTATGGTGCAGGGCTTCACAGTAGATGACTGTGGCTTTTCCTGTAAATGTGATCCTGGAGCAAGCCAGGAGTCTGTCCAGGCCTGGCTGAATTTGTGAATTTGGAGATTCACCAAGACCCCCTGGTGTGCCCCTTGCAGATGCCAAGGGTTTACTATGGTATATTTTGGAAGGTTTTCCACTTTAAAATATCCAGTTAAAATGATGCCTTGGCACCTAAAGGATTAGTCTCCATTTGTCCAGAAAATGAAGCTGTCTTGTTGGAATTTACAGTATAGTGTTTTGAGGTTTTGCTAACCCATCATAGTCCCTAGGGATGCATACATGCTTCCGAGGGTATGGAGAAGGCTTGTAGAAGACCTGCTGACCCTGCTTCTCAGCAGAACTTCTCTTCCTCTTTCAAAATTCAGCTCAATTTTATTTTGTGATGCTTCTCCCCTTCCCAGGCCAGGCTGATTACCTCTTCCTAGATGAACTATCTAACACCTGCTAAAGTATTTGTATTGTATAATTCATATATATATATATATATATATATATATATATATATATATATATAGTTTGCTTATCTGCCTCTCCTGGAAGATCTCCAGCTTTCTGAAGTTAAGAAATATTGTATTTCATCATTTTTAAAAAATCTTTATTTTTATGTGCTGCTGAGGATCGAACTCAGTGCTTCACATGTGCGAGGCAAGCGCTCTGCCACTGAGCCTCAGCCCCAGCCCCTGTATTTCATCATTTTTAACACACATTTTTATATTTCTGAAATTAGGATTGCTTTTGATGTCAAGCCATCACATAATTAGCAATATATTTTCTCAGTGTTACATACTTTTTATTTTAGAGGTACATATAATATGTCTCTGTTATGGTTTGGATGTGAGTGTCCCCCAGAAGCTCACATGTAAGACAATGCAAGAAGATTTAAAGGAGTATAACCTTAATCTAATTAGTGAATTAATCCCTGATGGAATTAACTGAGTGGTAACTGGAGGCAGATGGGATGTGGCTGGAGGAAGTCGTTAACTGGGAGGCGTGGCTATGAGGAATATATATTGTATCTGGAAAGCAGAGTCTCTCTCTCTCTCTCTCCCTCTCTTCCTCTCCCTCTCCCTCTTTCCCTCTCCCTCCCTCTCTCCCTCTCCCTCTCTCCCCCTCCCCCTTCCCCTCTCCCTCCCTCTTCCTCTCTCTCTCCCTCTCTTTCCCCCTCTGCCTCTCTCTCTCCCCCTCTCTCTCCCCTTCTCCCCCTCCTCCCTCCCCCTCCCCCTCTCCCCTACCCCCTATTCCCCTATCCCCTCCCTCCCTCCCCCTCTCCCTCCCCCTCCCCCTCTCCCCTACCCCCTATTCCCCTATCCCCTCCCTCCCTCCCCCTCTCCCCTATCCCCTATTCCCCTATCCCCTCCCTCCCTCCCCCTCTCCCCTACCCCCTATTCCCCTACCCCCTCCCTCCCTTCCCCTCTCCCCTACCCCCTATTCCCCTATCCCCTCCATCCCTCCCCCTCTCCCTCTCCCTCCCTCTCCCTCCCCCTCCCCCTCTCCCTCTCTCCCTCCCCTCCCCCTCTCCCTCTCCCTCTCTCTCTTCCTCTCCCCCTCTCCCCCTCTATCCCTCTCCCCCCTATCCCTCTCCTTCTCCCCCCTCCCTCTTCCCCTCCTCCTCCCTCCCTCCCTCCTTCTCTCTCTTTCTCTCCTTTCTGATCATCATGTGAACTGCTTACCTCTGCCATTCTTTTCTGCCATGATGTTCTGCCTCACCTTGAGCCCTGAGGAATGGAGTTGGCCTTCTATGGACTAAGACCTCTGAAATACTGAGCCCTTAAATAAACTTTTCCTCCTCTACAGTTGTTCTGGTTGGGTCTTTAAGTCCTAGCAGTGAAAAAAATCTCACTAAAACAGTCTCACAATTGATATCGACTTAGAATTAGTAAAATGCAACATATTTAATTTACCCATTGTATTCCTATTCACCTGTACATGACCAGGTATGCAGCAGGTACTCAACAATGAAATGAACAGATTTTATGGAAGTGTGTTTTACCAGTAGGCATCACTTAGATATCTAACTCTGGAAAAGGAGAGCAAGGCAATAGGTAGTAGTCTTTTGGAACTGTAAGCAAATTCCTGAATGGTGGGGGGAATGTATTAGTGGGGGTGGCCTCAGCTGCTGTAACAACTAGATCCCTAAACTGCATTAACGGCATTAATGGTTCAAACTCAAGTTCATTCCTTTCCTTGCCAATGTTAGCTGCCCAGAGCAGGTGCCCTTCTTTGATGGTGGCTGTCCTCAGTGTGATGTTTCTGGGATATAGGCTCCTACACTGAGTCCATCATCCCCTAGGACCACAATCCAGGCCGAGGGTATAGAGAGTGTGGAGAAGGCAGGCCCGTTTTGAAGTCTTGTTTGGTGATGACTTGTATTGCTTCTACTCATGTTCCACTGGTGCTAGGAAGTATAATCCTTGACTGGATATCCATTTTCCAGTTACAACCCTAAATGATGGAGAAGGGAGCATATATTTGATGAGCTCCTGGCTCGCTTTATATTAGGGAGCCACTGGGCTCTTGCATAGGTCAGGTAGAGTTGTCTGCTTCTTATTGCAAGTTCAATTTTAGCTTCAGTTGACTTCAGTGGTAAATGAGGCAAAACTCCAACTCTGACCAGTTTTAGTAAAATGGAACTATTCTGGTTAGGTAGAGCTGAGCCTAGGAATGCAACTCATGTCAGTCCTCTTTCTCTCTCCTGTCTGTTTTTCCTGTGCTGCTCTTGATTCACAAGCAGTGACTCTCCAAAGAAAAAGATGACTTACTGCGTCCTTTCAGCCCAGGATCTCAGAAGGAAAGGGTTAGCTCTTTCTCACAGAACCTCATTAATCTCCCCCACAAAGTACTCTGCATGTCTCTAACCAGGTCATGTGACCACTCTGGGGCTGATGGCTGTGTCTGAGGATGAGGGGAGTGCTCTGAAGGGAGAGTTGGATAGCCCAGACAGTGTAGATGAACGAATTCCCTGGAATGAATGGAGGAGGAGCGCTTCTTATCAGGAAAGAATGAAGAACAGACAAGGGTGAAAGTTGTCCCATGTTTGCAGCCACCGCTGCAGCTTTCTCTCCAGTCTCTCTCCATCGTGTGTCCTGTTCCGCAGTCACCTGAACTTGATGTCATTCCCCAAATATCCCAGATCCCTTCACAGTTCCATGCTGGTCCATCTTTCTGGAATGGTCTTTCCTTACCTTTTCCTTGTTTACCCACCAATTCCAGCTCGTCATTATCTCCTTTGGGAAGCTTTCCTCAACCCTGATTCCCACCACCTAACGGGATTTACATTCAAATTGACTGAGCCATGAGCCCATAGCAGAGGCTCAAATAAAAGCGGGCTCTGTGGTTCTGCCACATTAGCAGCATGGTGTCTGAGGGCGCATCTGGGCTGGCCTTGGAGGTGTAAAGTGCCATCTGTCCAAAACAAAACACGAGTGCTGGGGAACTCCTCATCCCCATCAAGCAGGGACTGCATGGGGGGAGAGGGCTGCGAGGAGTTGGCTGCCCATAAAGCTCCAATTAGCCCCCAAATTATCTCCTGCGTCACGTGTGCAAGGATTTCTAACCAAAATTTGCTGGAAAATGGATTCTCAATGCTTCTGTCTATTTACCTAATACTTAACCCAAGGATAACAACACACATACAAATTTAAAATAAAACACATGTTGGTTTTTTTTTAAATAAAAATTTGAAACAGATGGTCTCTTTTAAGACAAATATTTATTCCCCTGACATTTTTTTTCACTTACATGTTTATATTTTTAAATATAGGCTTTATGCAGAGACCTTAGCGATGTCACGATAATAAAATCCATGTTGTTCATAATTGTCTATTTCCTAGAAATGCGGGGCTGGGAGCAACCTCAAGAAGCTATCCCTGGCATCCCCTCCTCCAGGCAGGCCGACATGCGACCAGCTGAGAACAACTGGTGTTTATTCTGTTTATCTTGGAGCCTTTTGAGGAAAGAGGCTGTAAACTCTTTCTTACTGACTCATGGACTCTCCACCGAGTTGCGGATCCCTGGGCTGGGTGAAGAGTTCCTGGATCGGGCAGAGTTCAGGGCAAAGCTACCCAGGGTGTTTTCTTTCCCAGTATCTCCCTTGTTACCTTCTTATTACTCCTTGGCCAGTGTTTGCAATGCAGCCGCTCTGGCTTTGTTACTGTGTCCTGTTGTGACCCGTTTCCATCCTTTATACCAACCTCCTATAGGCTTAGCTCTCATCTTGGTGGGGGCCATCAATTTTTCTTCCCCTAAGGTAGGTGAGTATTCAAAGGAAGAATCAACAGGAGTATGAGGTGTTAGGCAGGAAAAGATGGATACTTGTCATTGACAAGAAGGAGCTGATCTTTAGTCTGAGGGAACTTTCCTTTGTGAGAGGTAAAGTGACCTTTTCTGTATTCTTGTATCAATTAGCTTTTGCTGTGCAACAAATCACCCTTAAAATGTACTGACTCAAAATAACAAAATATTATTTTGTACTATTTTACTGTGGGTAGGGTGGGCAGACTGCCCAGTCTGGACTGGCTTGGCTGGGGTTGAATGGTCTAAAAAGCTCACATTCCTGTCTGGTGTTCGGTCCTATGTCAGCTGGAGTGACAGAGAACACTCAGCCACATGTTTCTCAGCGTGCAGCAGGCTAGCATGGGTTTGTTCTCAGGATGGCAGTTGCAAGGTTCTCGAGAGTACCAAAAGGGAGCAAGTCCTAATGTGTAAGTACTTTTCAAATCTCTGTGTTACGGTGGTCATTGTCCCATCAGCCAAAGCCAGTCACAGGGCTAGCACAGAGTCAGAGTAGAAGGGATAGCAGGAGGCCATCTTTGTAATCTTCTTGAAGACAGAAGGGAGATGTCCCCCTCTTGGTTCCTATGAAATCCACGTGGCCTGATAAATTTCTCAGAGAAAGAAAAGTTTACATTTCCTCATTCCAGCTGAGGATAAGATTCAGTGACATTCTTCTGTGCTACTCTTCCATGCAACATCCTTGAGGACAAAGACTTGTATATCTCCAACTCTCTGCATAGTGCTGAGCAATTAGCAGATGTTCAAATAGTTTCAAATGAAAGAATGAATGAAAGAAAGAAAGAATGAATGAATGAATGAATGAAAAATTGTCTTCCTAAAAAACGGAGTCATGCTAACTTGATATGAATTCACCTTAACTCTCTTTTTTTGCTTAATAACTAAATACATATGAAATAACTAACCTTAAGCCATCCTAGGTAGGGAGTAGTTTGAAAACATAGGTCAAATCAAGTCCCCGTTTTGCTTAAATGTCTTCAAAGGCTCTTTCTGTGAGTCTTATAATAAAAATCCAGGCTCCTTATTGTGACTTACAAACTCAACATGATCTGGTCTCTGCGCTTCCTGTTCCATCTCCCTATTTCTCTTGGCCCCTCTTACTTACTACATAATGGTCTTCTGTCTATTCTCAGAACACATATGTATGTCACATTAAAGCTTCCCTGCTCTCACTTGGAACTTTTCTACTCGGAATGCCACCCTTTCTGGCTCTGTTCTTCACAAGGCTGGCTTCTTCTTTTCATGCAGACTTCAGTTTAAATGTCGTTGTCAACCCTGAAAGAGACCAGTCAAGCCTGATCATCTACACTAAGGTAGCAACTCAGGGATTCTTTACCTTCACATCATTTCCACCTTCTACAAAGCTCTTGACTCTCCCTATTGTTGTCCCTGCTTATTTATTTATTTTTGTTCACAGTCTGCCCACATCTCCTACTAGAATTTTATTAGTTCTAGGACAGTACCTCATCTGTCCTGTTTACTATTATCCATCCAGCATCTAGAACATTCCTTGGCACACATGTATGTGCTCAAGAAACATTGGAGGTAATAGAAAACGGTTGCCTACTCTTTTCTGTCTTAATTTCTTCTTTCTCCTTGATTTCATGGGTAAACAAAGAAGCTCCTCCACTAAATTACTTCGGGGCAATTGAATCGGATTCTTTCTCTATAATATTTCCCCAAACATAAGCACTTGCTACCTGATATAGAAACACATGAAATACCTGCTAGAGGGTCTCCATTTGCATGGGTTGCTTAAAAAAAAAAAACAACCAAAACTTTAGACATGGAAAGTTAAGATCACACAGAAACTCTTCTGTGATTTCCTTTTTTGGTCACAACATTTATAATGTGATTTTTTTCCTTAAAAATATTTTAAAAGTTAAAAAAACAGTCAAATCAAATGATACCCAAGGACTTATAATGAAAAGCAATGATTTCGTGTCCTTCCTGCCCTGCTCCCCCGTCTCCCATTCTGCTGCTGAGAGACATTGCTTTTATCTGTTTCTGTTTTTCAGTTCTAAAAATATGCTTATGCCATTCCATTCCTCTTTGATTTATCAACTTCAGGCACGATCTTCTGCCTTCTGGTTCTGATAGATGAGGATCCAGCTCTTGATAGCTCTCTTTCATATTGCAGACTTTCCTCAGTGTCTGGTGAGCCTTGGTTGTCTGTTGGTGGGTGAGAATGAGGAACTGGAACTCTGGTTTATGGCTGGCCACTGGGAAGCTTTGGTTAGGGTGAATGGGTACTGGGTACTGGGGTTGAAACACCAGGATGTGGGGACCTTCCTTACTCTGGCCACTACCAATGACCCTTGCTGCTCCTCTTCTCCCTGACAGTGACGGTTCTCTATTTCCATTCTCCCCTCCTTCTCCTTTTTTTCTCTCCCCTCTTCTCTTTTCCTTCTCTGTTGCTCAGGGCCTGGTTGCAGAGGCTGGAACTGCTTCTGCCAGCGGAGGTCAGGGAAGTGGGTAAAGTGCCTCTGAGCAATCTGTGTACAGAGTTTGAATGACTCACCCACTTCTCATTTCCACCACCCACCTTGTCTGCTGACACTGAGTTGAACCCTCTCCCAGGTATGACCAGGTGGGGGCTGCTACAGCCCCTTCTAGAAGGTTCTAGGTGGTCAGGACTCCTATTCTGCCACCTAGTTTTCTTTGTTGACTCATTCTCTTCTATTGGTTTTAAGTTTTCCGGAAATGACTGACATTTTGCCTCTGCTGAAGGACTCCTCCCATTTTTTTCTTATTAAGGAGTTCATATTTTTCAAAAATTAAATTTGATGGTTTCTCATGAAGGAGAGAAAGTGACGGCTCATCTGCCACGGGACAATCTTGACTCTTCTTTCACTTAAAATCATTCTATGCTGCTCAATTTGTATCTTCATCATTTTTCTTAAAAAGATATTTATTCTGTAGATGTTTGCTCTGATAAAGTCATGATATCCTCAGTCCACCTACAATAAGATATATTTTTTTCTCCATTTGTTCCCATGCTGCTGCTGTCTTGTAGGCCCAGCCCAAGCAGTTGGTCCTAAGGTCTCCTCCTTCCTTTGCAGATTCTTGCTTATTTTCACATGCTGATTTGCCCACTTGATGCCATCAGCAAGTTCTCTGAGAACCTTTGATCAGGGCAGCAAACTGGGTTTCTTTCATCAAGTCAGAGGCTCCCTGATGGTGGGGTCCACCTCCCTGTCAAACCAGGGACCCCTAAGGCTGTGAATGAGGACTGCTTATAAAAGGGACTGCCTCCTTCATCAGATTGGAGGCAACCTACCTACTCCTCCATCTCTCCTTGGACCAGGAGGATTTTATAGACATATGTAACATCTGTACACATTTGCAAGTACAAATAAGGGTGAACATGGGGTTGGAGATGAGACAGTCCAGGGACACAAGCCTGAGGATAAATAACTGTGGTGTCCAGGCTGATTGGGTCTTAGCTGGCTGTCATTCTCTCTGTTTTGTTAATTTGTTCTAATTAGTTATACATAATAGCAGAATGCATTTCGATTCATTGTACACAAATGGAGCACAACATTTCATTTCTCGGATGTATGTGATGTAGAGTCGAACTACATGTGCAGTCATACATGTACCTAGGGTAATGATGTTCATCTCATTCCACCACCTTTCCTACCCCATGACCCCTCCTTTTCCTTCCCTCCCCTTTGCCCAATCAAAGTTCCTCCATTCTCTCCATGCCCCCCTTCCCCCATTATGGGTCAGCATCCACTTATCAGAGAGAAGATTTGGCTTTTGTTTTTTTTTGGGATTGACTTACTTCACTTGGCATGATATTCTCCAACTCCAACCATTTACCTGCTAGTGCCATAATTTTGTTCTCTTTTAATGTGGAGTAATATTTCATTGTGTGTATGTACCACAGTTTCTTTATCCATTCATCTGTTGAAGGGCATCTAGGTTGGTTCCAGTTTAGCTATTGTGAATTGAGTGCTATGAACATTGATGTTTGTGGCTGTTTCACTATAGTATGCTGATTTTAAGTCCTTTGGGTATAGAACGAGGAGTGGGATACCTGGGTCAAATGGTGATTCCTTTTCTAAGGAATCTCCATACAGCTTTCCATAGTGGTTGTACCAATTTGCAGTGTTACCAGCAATGTATGAGTGTACCTTTTTCTCCACTTCCTTGCCAATACTTGCTTGTATTTTTGATAATTGCCATTCTGACTAGAGTGGGATGAAATCTTAGAGTAGTTTTGATTTGCATTTTTTCTAATTACTAGAGAAGTTGAACTTTTTTTATATATTTGTGGATTGATTATATATCTTCTTCTGAGAAGTGCCTGTTCAGTTCTTTAGCCTATTTATTGATTGGGTTATTTATTTTTTTGGTGTTAAGTTTTTTATATATCCTGGAGATTAGTGCTGTCTCTGATGTACATGTAGTAAAGATATTCTCCCACTCTGTGGGCACTCTCTTTACATTATTGATTGTTTCCTTTGCTGAGAAGAAGCTTTGCAGTTTGAATCTATCCCATTTATTAATTCTTGATTTTATTTCTTATGCTTTAGGAGTCCAGTTAAGGAAGTCAGGACCTAATCTGACATGATGAAGATTTGGGCCTACTTCTTCTTCTATTAGGTGCAGGGTCTCTGGTCTATTTCCTAGGTCCTTGATCCACTTTGTGTTGAGCTTTGTGCATGCTGAGAGATAGTGATTTGATTTCATTTTGCTGCATATGAATTTCCAGTTTTCCCAGCACCATTTCTTGAAGAGGCTATCTTTTTGCCAATGTATGTGCTCAGCACCTTTGTCTAATATGAGATAACTATATTAATGTGGGTTGGTCTCTGTGTCTTCTATTCTGTACCATTGGTCTACATGTCTATTTTGTTGCCAATATCATGCCGTTTTCATTACCATAGCTCTGTATATAGTTTAAGGTCTGGTATAGTGATGGATCCTGCTTCACTCTTCTTGCTAAGGATTGCTTTGGCTATTCTGGGTCTCTTATTTTTCCAAATGAATTTCATGATTACTTATTCTATTTCTACAAGGAATATTATTGGGATTTTAATTGGAATTGCATTAAATCTGTATAATGCTTTTAGTAGTATGGCCATTTTGACAAAATTAATTCTTCCTATCCAAGAACATAGGAGATCTTTCCATTTTCTTAGGTCTTATTATTTCTTTAGCTGGCTGTCACTCTTAACCTCAGAGGTACTCTCTCTTGAACTCTACTAAGGCTTTCCTGACTTGAGGAGCCTGGCTGTTACCTTTCTCCAACAGCTCTGGCTTTTCTTCAAGAGGGCCTCTACAGTTGGGTGATGGTGCCAGCCTGTAGTCCCAGCATTTTGGGAAGCTGAGACAAGAGGATTGTGAGTTCAAAGCCAGCCTCAGCACCTTAGTGAAACCCTAAGCAACTTAGCGAGAACCTGCTTCAAAATAAAATATAAAAAGAGGTGAGGAGGTGGCTCAGTGGTTAAACACCCTTGGGTTTGATCCCCAGTACCTGGAAAAAAAAAAAGAGGGCTTCTATAAGTTAGGTGTGGTGGCACATACCTGTAATCCCAGTGGCTTGGGAGGCTGAGGTAAGAGGATCTCAAGTTCAAAGTCAGCCTCAGAAATTTAGTAAGGCCATGAGCAACTGAGACCCTATCTCAAAATTAAAAAAAAAAAAAATGGACTAGGATGTGACTTAATGGTTAAATCCCATGGGCTTACTCTCTGGTATTAAAAAAAAAAAAAAAAAGAGGGCCTCTATAGGTGAATGAACCAACCAGAGACCTTCTCTGATCACACAAAAGAAATCTGTTGCCCTTAGAACAATAATAATAACTAGAGGACCAGAAAAACGGAAGTGCTAGTCTTATTGGGCTCAAGAAAGGCCCATATATTTGAGTCATTTTTTCCCATCCCTTCAGTGCATTACCAAAGTCTAACTTGAATGAAATCCAACTGCACTGGAAGCTGTAAGTAGAAACTCAGGTATGGGTATGTGACATTATGAGTAATTACATGGCTATGGGTAAGGAAAGGATGGAGTCAGGATTGACCAATAATTCAAAATGTGGAAAACTCAAATTAGCAAATTAACTAAGGTAGTTATATCACAAATATATTATAGGATGACATGTAACCATTATCATTTCTTTTTGTAAAATACTTTTATGAGAGACCTATAAAACTTTCTGTGTAGTATAATTAAAAATATCTGATAAGCAGATGCTCCTCTACTTGCATTGGGGCTATGACTTGATAAACCCATCATAAGTCGAAAATGCATTTAGTTCATCTGCTTCCTGAGCCTTGCAGCTTAGCAACACAGCACATGGCACAGGAGGGTTGTCTCCCTTCATGATGCTTCTTTAACTGGGAGCTATGTCTTGCTGTTGCTGCCCAGTCCTGTGAGAGGATGGTACTGCATATCCCCAGCCTGGAAAAAGATTAAAATTCAAAATTTTAAGTACAGTTTCTACTAAATAATATTTTTCTTGCACCATCACAAAAGTAAAAAATATAGTAAGTTGAGTTATTACAAATCAGGGATCATTTTTCTCTATTCTGTAAGTTCATTTTTTGGGGGGGGGAAGGAATAAGCACCCTCATTTGATAAGATAAACAGTCCTTTTTTTATATTTTATTTTTAAAAAAATATTTTTTTGGTACCGGGGATTGAACTCAAGGGCACTCGACCACTGAGCCACATCCCCAGACCTTTTCATATTTTATTTAGAGACAGGGCGTCACTGAGATGCTTAGCGCCTCACTGTTGCTGAGGCTGGCTTTGAACTTGTGATCCTCCTGCTTCAGCCTCCTGAGCTGCTGGGATTACAGATGTGAGCCACCACTCCCGGCTCAGTCCTTTTTTTTTTTTTTTTTAAATATTTTTAAAGTTGTAGATGGACACAATACCTTTATTTTATTTGTTTATTATTATTATTTTTTTAATGTGGTGTTGGGGGATTGAACCCAGTGCCTCATGCATGCTAGGCAAGTGTTCTACCACTGAGCTACAACTCCAGCCCCAGATAAGCAGTCTTTATATTCTGGATTTTCTGTTTTCATCATTAAGTGAGCATTATTATTTTTCAATGATTTCTTTTCCCCCAGAAAATAGCATACAGTTGGGCTAGAGTTGTAGCTTAGTGGAAGAGTGCTTGCCTAGCATGTGTGAGGCACTGGGTTCAATTCTTAGCCCCACACATAATTAATAAAATAAAGGTCCATCAACCACCAAAAAATATTAAAAAAAAGAAAATAGCATGTAGTATATAGAGAGTATTTACCAGAGCTTGCACACTCTGATTCTTACAGAATTCAGAAAGGCAATGAAAAAGAGTAAAGTGGACTGGATATAAGAAAAATCAACTGCCAGAAATGTAATCAAGCTTTCTTTCATTTCTACTTGACCGTGGCTTAAGCACATATAACATAAACACGTAAGATATTGGAGATTACATATTAAGTTTGAAACTGAAAAACCTAACATTTGAAAAAAAATAGAAATATGTAATTATTAAATTTTTTCTTTCATACCTCGTTACTTCTTTGCTTTAGAACCAGAAATGTGACACTTTTTCTTTGGCCTCAACATGTCAATGTTGAGTCTTGCATTTCATATTGCGAAGTGCTGTATAGAATTCAACCTTGAATCTTTTAACTGAAAGCAATAGTTTTATTTAGTTTCATAATGGAAAACAGCTGTTCATGGCTGAACATGGATAGAATCTTTGTACGATGGTTTTTATATTTAGGGTAACCACTCCTGAGATATTTGTAGAATTCTGGCATTCTAACATTGCAAATTTTAGTTTTTAGGACTAAATTGTAGTCCAAACATTCCATTATGGCACAAGGGTAATTGAGAAAGACAAATTTAAAAAGTTCCGTGTATGTCCAATATTAATTGAGAAAGGTGAATTTTCATAAAATTATGATCTTTTTTGGAAATCTATCTTTAACTCCACAATTTGTGGAAAACAGTTGAAGTAACCTCTTTCATTTCTGAAGATTAATTTCAGCATAGGAAAGTGGGCCAGATTATTCTTCACTGAATGAGTTTCCCTATGATAAAATTCCACTAAGAATGAACAAACTGAAGAGCCCACTTGAATACTTGTGAAGATTTTTATAGAGAAGCACCCAAAAGTGTTGGATGGCTTGTGATATTTATTGAAAATGTTAATCTGTGATCCAATATTTGCTGGTTGGGTGAGTATTTTTGTTGGCTGATATGAACATGTTACTAATTTTTCCACTGTTCTCCCCATCCCACAAACAAGAGACCCCAACATTACTATCTTTCATTTATTAGATCAGATGAATGTCACCACTATTGCTTATCTAATTCATCAAATAAAGCATTGAACTCTATTCTTTGAGCCATTGGGAGTGTCTCCAGAGGCCCATAATATGTTCTATTTTAACTTTTTAGCACTTCTTGTCGAATTATTTAGTTTCCATGATTGTGTGAAATCTGCCACCTTGGATTTAAGTTTCATAACAAGGTCAGTGTTAATGCTGAGCATCTCAGGAGCTCTGTTTCATAGCCAAGCTTACTAATCTTGACCTGTCTGTTTTAAATTTTTCAAGACTTCTCAACACACAAAGCTAAGTCATTTCCTGAAATTGTGCCTCTGATGGACACCATGCCCCAAAGTTCTCCAATCGCATTGAAGTCTCTTTGGAACCATAAATAAATATAACTGACTGGGTGGTATTATTTAAACGGGGCTCTCTATAAGCTTCACTAGGAAATGCCACAAATGATTTAACTTTTTCACACAACCTGTCCTGTAAGTTCTCAGCCATGTCGTCATCTCGTTGAGCAACACCGTTTCTGTTTAGCCTTCCATTTGAAAATACTTGTTTTTGTTCAAGGCAGGAATTTCTGTCCTTAGTACATATTCTTTTATAAACTCACCATTCATAAGAGGTTGTAATGCCTGACTGATATTTTCACCTTCTCCATAACTTCATTTCACAATTGCATCACTTGTTTTACTTGCATTGAAAAAGAAAACATATTGAAACATCAGTCCTTTTTTTTTTTTTTTTTTTAGGTCATTAAGTTTCCATATACCAGTCATGGCCTCTTTGGTTAAACTGTTTTGATAGATATACATTTCATTTGCATGTCAAACTTGGAAGATTGTTTTTAACTGATACACATAAGAATAGATATTTTCCAAATTTCTTTGCAAACATGCAGATACAACAGCCCTCTTTGTTGCTTCTTGGTTTTTTCTCTGTGTGTGTGTGTGTGTGTGTGTGTGTGTGTGTGTGTGTATGCCTCAGTCTGGCTAAGCACAGAATCACGAGCCACTCAAGCAGGAACAAAACTTTATTTTTGAAAAAGCCGCCAATACTCCGTACATGCCGGCAAGCCAAAAACCGGTCCACCCACGCGCGTGTCTACCGGAACCGCGGGCCCGGACCTCCCCCGGAATTCCCTCCTACTATCCTTCCCCAACCAATGGGAACTCTCCAGGAGTCCCATAACATGAGTCCCGTAGCAGGCCAAGGTGAACAGCAGGAGTCCAATTTCCATATGAATGTAAATCTTAACATAATCATATCATCTCAATGGCTAGCTGTCACCTTACAACCGAAAGTGCCATGCATCATATTATTTGCTTGTGGCTCCTAGCATCTGCCCCCTTCTGTTTAATTAAGCAACAGGCAATGTGGCTAGGGACCGTGCCTGTTAGGTATGTCCAATTCAACATATGGTTCTTACCCATCATTGGAAAACTGACCTCTAGGCGTCAGCCTCCTGTCTTAGGTTGATACCACTGCAACTGAATCATACCCGTCACTGACTACCAGTCCAGTATATAGCCATACCTGTGGATAGGCCTATGCACCAGTGGGGGGGGGGTTAAGTTCTTTGCCTCACCTCAGTTGGCCCCCAAAATTAGACCATCACTAGTAGAAGGGAGGAGGATACAGAAATGCCATGACATCAAGTCAATAGACGGCTCTTTAGGAAAAATTGCATCACTGGTGACACTACAGCAAAGATACGCCAGCACTACCATAATTTGCTGCATCAACAGATAGAGCACAATGCATACAAGTGATACATAGTCCAGGCAAGTTTTGTAAGCAGTTCAAAGTGGAGGAATCTATCAATATGTCCATTTCCTCCCAAAATAAATCGACTCAGTGATTGAGCATTACTTGTTGAGTTATTATTCATTGATGCATCAGTTTATACAGTTTGTTGTGATAATTATTGAAGAAGTTGTAGTTTGGTTTCATCTTTGTCTTCACCGGCACTGGGATGAAAATAGGGATTGACAATGATGTTAAGAAAAGAGAAGAAAAAAAAAATGTAACATTTCAACAGGTATTAAGAAAACCATTTTTAGAACAATTTACATTATCCTGAACAGAATTATTAAATATAATGAAAAGGAAAGGTAAAAGTAAACAAACAGATCTGTTAACCTGCTTATTTGTACACATATTAAAACAGTCTTCAACAGCTGTTTACCCAAATTAAATTAAACCATTAAAATCACGTGAATAATAAAAAAAAATTTGGGATCCATATTTTTATGAGCGCTCCTCATATATGATATATGGACATACGCACATACAGACATACAACACAAAACAGAAATGTGCACACGTAACATACAACATATAAGACAATAGTAAAGGCCTTGTAGATTACCTAGGTGAAATCTCCATTGCAATGTTTAAAAACTCCATAGTCAAAAAATAAAACTGATCAGAAAAACATTAATTTATGTCTGTATGAGCTCAAAATTAAAATGGAACTTTATGATGTGGGAAAAGCAATAATAAAATAGATATTGAAAAAAGCATCCTGGTTGATCTGTCGAAGATATAAGAATAGCCAAGCTGGAGTTCTGGATATCAGCTGTTATGGATTTGAGTCAAATCATCTTCTTTTTCTGTAGAAATTGTTTTGGTTAATCTCTCTGGAATCCAAATCAGCTGCTGTTCCTCCTGTGGAAAAACACAGAAAAGAGCCCCGACTCCAGACTATCACTGGATCCAGACCTTTCCATTGTCCTGTTAGAATATCTTTCCAAAGTACCTTAGGCTTATGTACATTATTTGGATACAAATGTCTTTCCACAGCACTAAGTCCCGATGAATCCAAATTTAAAAAGTTTAGAGTAAAAAGGGTTATTTTAAGTTTATCTTTGGGGGATATATACCCCTTTCCAATTCCCTCCTTTTGTTTTAATAAGTACATTTTAATAGTTTGATGAGCTCTTTCAACTATGCCTTGTCCTTGTGGATTGTATGGAATTCCTGTTATGTGAGTAATGCCAAATGATGAGCAAAATTGTTTAAAAGAGGTGGAAGTATAACCAGGACCATTGTCCGTTTTTAACTGTTTTGGAATGCCCACAGTGGCAAAATTTTGTAAGCAATGAGCTATAACATCTTTAGTTTTTTCTCCGGCATGAAGGGAGCCCATCAAAAATCCGGAAGAAGTATCAACTGTAACATGTAAATATTTTAATTTTCCAAATTCTGGCAAGTGTGTGACGTCCATCTGCCAAATATGGTTAGGTATCAGTCCTCTAGGATTGACTCCAAGATTAACTTGTGGTAAAAATGTCACACAATTTTGATATTTTTATTATATGTCTGGCTTGTTCTTTAGTTATTTTAAAACGCTTTTGTAAAGTATTAGCATTGACATGGAACCTTTTATGAAAATTTATAGCTTCTTCTATTGTGGAGAAAATATGTATGTCATGTGTAGATTTATCTGCTAGTTCATTGCCCATACTAAGGGCTCCAGGCAATCCTGTATGTGCCCTGATATGTCCTATAAAGAATGGATCTTTTCTGTCCCAGATTAGACTTTGTATAGCGGAAAACAAAGAGAAAACAGTAGAAGAAGGTGAAATCCTACCAGCATCTTCAAGGGATACTATAGCATTAACTACATACTGACTATCAGAAAATAAATTAAATACAGAATCTTTAAACATCATAAAAGCTTGTAATACTGCATTAAGCTCTACCTTTTGAGCTGATTGTTTGGGTACTAAAAATGTAAAAGTTTGATCAGGAGTAACTACTGCTGCTGTACCATTGTTTGACCCATCAGTGAATATATTTGGAGCATTCATGATAAGTGTTTTTCTTGCATTTTTGGAAAAACTACAGGATGCTTAGACCAAAAAAACAACAAAGGATTAGATGGTAAGTGATTATCAAATGAAACACTAGTTTTACACATGATTATTGCCCAAGTATTTAACTCATTAGCTAACTCATCAATTTGATCCATAGTATATGGAGTAATAATTTTATTGGGAGAAATCCCAAACACTCCCTTTGCTGCTTTTATTCCTTTGAGTATTAATTGTCCTACAGCCTCAGGATATCTAGTAAGAATAGTGTTAGGAGAATAAGATAAATGTATCCACAATAATGGACCTTCTTGCCAAAATACTCCTGTAGGAATATTTTTTGTTGGTAGTACAATAAATAATAAAGGCAAACTTATATCAATTCTATCCAAATGCATATTTTCCATATATGTTTCAATGATTTTTAATGCTTTTCTTGCTTCAGGCGTTAACATGCGGGGTGAATTTGGATCTGATGGACCTTTTAGAATACCAAATAAAGGTCCCAACTCTCCTGTTGGTATGCCTAGATAAGGCCTTATCCAATTTATGTCTCCCAATAACTTTTGAAAGTCATTAAGTGATTTGAGTTGATCTACTCGTATTTGAATTTTTGGTGGACGGACCATGGTTGAGGATAATAGAACTCCTAAATAATTAATTGGAAGATTTAATTGTACTTTATCTATTGCTATCTCTAGATTATAATTTTTCAATAAGTTAGTAAGTGTGGCATAACATTCTAGCAATGTGTTTTTATCTTTATGTGCCAATAACACATCATCCATATAGTGAAATATTTGTAGTTCAGGATTTTGATTTCTAAGTGGCTGGATTGCTTTATTAACATAAATTTGACACATAGTTGGGCTGTTAGCCATCCCTTGAGGGAGTACTTTCCATTCATATCTCTGATCAGGACCTTCATGATTCAGTGCAGGGATAGTAAATGCAAAATGTGGACTATCCTCGGGATGAATTGGAATTGAAAAGAAACAATCTTTAATATCTATAGCTAAAACATGCCAGGTTTTTGGTAAAGCAGACAATTGGGGAATCCCTGATTGAGCAGGTCCCATAATAACCATCTCATTATTAATGGCTCTTAAATCTTGTAATAATCTCCATTTACCAGATTTCTTTTTAATGACAAAAATGGGAGTATTATGGGGGGATACGGAAGGTTGTATATGTCCTTCTGCTAATTGTTGTCTGACCAAGTCATGGGCTACTTGTATCTTTTCTTTAGTCAGGGGCCACTGAGGAACCCACACTGGTCTTTCTGATTTCCAAGTAATTTTGATTGTCTCAGTGGCCCTTTCTGAAAACCCAATCCATGTCTATTTATTTCTTGATCTATTTGAATAGGTGCTGTCATACCTTGTTCTTGTTCTCTTAATCTTTTTTCTTTCCTAAAGCCTTGTTTAGCCCTAGTAGTGGGCATGTTAGGATTGATGTTATTTGTTAATGTCAATCCTAATTGATCTAGGACATCTCGTCCCCATAAATTTACAGGAAGATGATCCAATACATAGGGCTGTATAGTTCCTTCACATCCTTCAGGATCCCTCCAATCTAATACCATAGCACTTCTATGGGGATTTGTTGCCACTCCTAGGCCTCGAAGCGTTTGAGTGGCTTGTTGTAATGGCCAATGTTTTGGCCATTCTTGACGAGATATGATGCTGAGGTCAGCACATGTGTCCAGCAGCCCATTAAAGTCATGTCCTTGAATATTTAATTTTAGCATTGGGCGAGAATCTAAATTTAAAGACAGCATAGCCCAATCTACACCTGTGGAGCCTAATCCCTTTGAACTTCTTTCTACATTACAACTGGAAAATTTATCATGCAGGCTGGGTATTATTAATAACTGTGCTATTCTATCTCCTGGTGAAATTACTGATATACCTCTTGGAGAACTAGCTATAATTTTTATTTCACCCTCATAATCGGGATCAATTACCCCAGGACTTATCATAAGTCCTTTTAGTGTAGAAGAACTGCGTCCCAATAATAAGCCTACTGTTCCCTGGGGAAGAGGTCCTTTTACTCCTGTGCGAATGATTTGAACTCCCATCTCTGGAGTTAGTACTGCTCTGGCAGAGGCGCAGATGTCCAACCCTGTGCTCCCTCTAGTTTGTCTGATGAGGGATTTAATGGATAATGTGTCCTGGGCACTACCTTGATGGTGCTGCTGGGTTCCTCCATTGCCCCGTATATTTGTGGTTTTGGGCCCCGGGGCATTGGGCCCTCTAGTCCATTTTTTGGCAATGGAGCCTGATACCTTTCTCCACGATATCATGGGTAAACACTTGGTCCTTGTCTGTTTTTTGATAACGGAATACCCTCTATGGTGGTTTGAGAATGGCATTCATTAGCCCAATGTTTCCCTCTATGGCATCGTGGGCAAATACCCGGTATTCTATTCCTTTGATACCTAGTTTTGTTAAACCCTCCTCTTATGGGGCAACTCCTTTTAAAATGTCCTGTTTGATTACAATTATAGCATGGTTTTGGCCTGGCATCTAAAGCCTGTTGTACTGCTGCTAAGACTTGCCCTTGTTCATTAATGTCTCTACATAATTTAATATATGTGTTTAAATCTTCATGTCTCCAGGGTCTAATGACCTCTCTGCAGCAACGATTTGCTTGGTCATAAGCCAGTTGTTTTATAAATGGCATTGCCTGTTCTGTATTTCCAAATATTCTAGAGGCTGTCTGAATAAGCCTATCTACAAATTCAGCGTAAGGTTCATTAGTTCCTTGTATTACCTTAGATAATTGACCTTGTAAATCTCCATGCCCCTGTAAAGTTTTCCATGCCCTAACTGCATCTACAGCAATTTGTGCGTATACACCAGGGTCATATTCAATTTGCTGTCTTTGACCCTCATAAGGTCCCTTTCCTAATAACATATCTAGATTTCTTTGAGGGTAACTGGCTTCTGCATTTCGCCTAGCTGTCTCCATGCAAAATTCCTCATTGGCAACCTTTTATAACAAATATTGTCCTCCATTTAGTACAGATTGACACATGTTAGCCCAATCTGCTGGTGTCATGTCCAAGTTGGTAACAGATTCGACCATGCTTACCGTGAAAGGAGCTTGCGGCCCATAGGTTGTTACAGCCTCCTTTAATTGCTTTACTGTTTTGAAATCTAAAGCACGGTGAATTCGTTGCCCTCCTGCCTGCTCAAATACAGGGCATGCTAATCTTTGGGGTCCTGCCTCAGAATTCCGTCCATCAACTACGGGAGTTGAGGGCCGCTCAGCTGTAGATGGAGCTGTTGGTTGAATTATGCCCTCTGGTGATAGAACGGAGTTAGTAGCAGCCTCCTGTTGTAATTCTCTACCTGATGGCTGTTTTTCATCTAAGCTTTCTTTCTTTAAATTTTCCTCTGTCTGACTAGCTTGAGAGACCTTCTCTTTTGCTTGACCTAGCGTTTTTTCTACCACAGTTTGGACTTCTAACAATTTACTTAACAGTTTTTTGGTTTGTTTTTTACTAGATTCTAATCTACTATAAAGGTAACGTAACCCAATAAGATAGGATAAAACAAAGCCGAAGCAGAATGAAACAAAAACGGAGCAGAGAATGGTTATATCAATTTTCTCTTTCTCAGGGCCAAATAACTTCAAACCTTGAGCCAACCATTTTTCCCAGTTTGCCTGAGAAAATTCTAGGGCTAGGGAGCTTGAAATAAAAACAAAATAAATCAAAACAAGAACACATTGTTTTTTGAAATGGTCACCCATTCTGTCGCCTTCCCTCAGGGGCGAGCAATTTTACTCACCTCTAAGTTTCAGGCGTTCCCCGTCCGGGCCACCAATTGCCTCAGTCTGGCTGGGCACAGAATCACGAGCCACTCAAGCAGGAACAAAACTTTATTTTTGAAAAAGCCGCCAATACTCCGTACACACTGGCAAGCCAAAAACCGGTCCACCCACGCGCACTCTACCGGAACCGGGGGGCCGGACCTCCCCCGGAATTCCCTCCTACTATCCTTCCCCAACCAATGGGAACTCTCCAGGAGTCCCATAACATGAGTCCCGTAGCAGGCCAAGGTGAACAGCAGGAGTCCAATTTCCATATGAATGTAAATCTTAACATAATCATATCATCTCAATGGCTAGCTGGCGTCACCTTACAACCGAAAGTGCCATGCATCATATTATTTGCTTGTGGCTCCTAGCATATATACACACACACGTATACATATAGTTTATAACTTCAAAATGCATGCACATGTGCACATACATACACATAAGTTTACTTGATTCTTAAATCTGTTAAAGATAAACATAGTTCAGGATGATGATTGATAAGTATTGACCCTCAGACTCAGTGATGGGTAGAGAATAGGGTTTTGTAGGGTGTATAGCAATATGGAAAATTGCTTAGTTCTAATGAACTTCTTCTCTGGCGAAATGTGATTCCATTCCAGAAATTCTAAATTTCTAAAACCTTTTTATAATGTATATATAAAAATGTTTTATTTCAAGGATATGGCTTGATGAATTTTCATAAATAGAACATGGTGGAATAGACTATAGCTAGGTCAAGGAACAATATCAGGATTCATAGGGCCCCCTCACACTCCCTTCCAGTTGAGATCTTCTACTTTTTAAGATAAGAGCATGTTAATTCCTATGTGAACTGTTCAATTCATCTTAAATTTTGTCAAGTAATTCAAAACACTGAAAACCAAACCACTGTGGGTCAAACTCATCCCAGGTCAGAATGGGCCCAGAGGACTCCAGTTGAAACTTTGGGTGTCCATGCTTTTCTCAGTGTCTGGCAGCTCACACCGCACTTCCCCCTCTGGAGGGGTGGGCTCAGCTTTTTGCTTCATGATCCCAACCATGGCTGACTGGTGTCTTTCTCTGGAATTTAGGAAGCAGGAAGGACACTGGAATACTCTTCAGCCAGTGATAGTGCTGCTGTGACCCCAGGGCTGGAGCAGACCCTATTCTATCTCGTCAGTGACAGCAAGAAAGCTGGTGTCTGCAGAGAAAAATGGAGCAGATATGCAGAGGAGGACAGATCTAACACACAGTGAGAGGGACTGAGTGGGCCAAAGAAGCTACCTTGGCTCTCCAAGAGTTTTGCAATTTCCAGTCCTTGGTTCCAGCCCCTCCTGAGACCAATATACACTAGGTGCTGTGGAGCTAAATTAGGCTGTTAATACTTCTCAAAGAATACAGGAGAAGCAATCAGGTGTGTTAATCATTGGTGAGAGCCAATGACTGGCCCTCAAGTGGGCAGGGGTCTCTCTGTGAAAGGAGTCTGTCCACACAGAGCTAACCCCTAAGCCAGTGAGCTGGAATAAGGGGTAAGCAGAAGATGGAAGTTCACTCAGGTGAGCTCATAGCAGGGTTCTTATTTAAGGAATGATAGAGATTGAATGATTATTCTCAATTCTTCACTCTCTCCCTGTAATAGAATTACATGTTCGTGCCTTTTGCCATATAGCTTTGCACATATCCTACTAGAATAGGTGAAACAAATATTCTCATCTCTTCAATGGTGGACATGGTCAGTTGACTTGCTTTGGCCAATGGAATACAGATGAACTTGACAATGAGGTGAGGTGAGATCTTCAGAGTCCTGGAAAGTTTCCACTAGCTACCAACCTCTCATTTTTTGATGGTACTAGAGTTTGAAGCTCTACCACTGAGCTATTCTCAGTCCTTTTTATTTATTTTTTAAAAATTTGAGACAATGTTCTCTCTGTTGCCCAGGCGGGCCTCAAATTTGCTATCCTCCTGCCTCAGCCTCTCGTGTTGCTGGGATTACTGGTATGTGCCACTGCACCCAGCTCCACTAGTCTTTTCTTGTATCCTTCCATCCATAATGAGAAGATTCTGTCCCAGGAAGTTGCTGGTCCCGGAAATATATGAAACTGATCTGTACTTGACCCAGTGCTTGATTCAGAGCCTCTCAACCCAACCCACAGATTGTAAATGGGAAAAATAAAGTTGTTTTTTTTTTTTTAAATAAGCCACTAAGATTATGGGGTTGTTTATTACTTGGTAATGGCTGACCAATACAGAGAAGAACTGAATCCTAGGAAAAATGTACAATAGAAACCAAGGAGCCTGGTAGTACCCAAATGGGCCCAGCCTAGAGAAGGCGGGGGCGGGGGAAGAGTCAGACTCAGAGGCAACATGAGTAGTCATGTGGATTCTTAGAGGTCATCCCAGAGGGCACCAGACCTATGTCTGATTGGAAGAGGGAAATGAGAGTGGTCTGGGGGAAATACCTGTCACCTCATTGATCATCTGGCTTGAAGGGAAAATCAGGAGGAACACAGGAGCCAAGCAGCTGTAACTGAGCCGGTGACATTATTCTAAGCCATTGTGTCTGCTTGGGCTTCATACACTCCCCAGGTTGGTCAGCACTGACCCAGAAACTGGGCACAATGGTGGATCTTGTTGTGAGGGTCCCGGGAAGGCACAAGCAGGAAAACAAGTTGGAGAATATCCCACCTCAGCTCCCAAATGCTTCCAGGTGTCTCTGTGCGCCAGTGTGCGTGTGACGGTTTATCTCCTATAATAAATCTGTTGGTTGCTGTCTACCTTCTTGCTGTGTTCATTTACAGCTCAACCCAGGGTGGGTTTGGGGCTGGGAGACCGATACCCTTTGTGACCCTTTCACTCAGTTTCTGCAAACCTGCAGCCCTGAACGAAGCTTTCGGAACCACAGACCCCTAGAACAGCTAGCAGAGCAGGGCATAATGTGGTGGTCAGTGGCTTGTGTTGCCACAGTGGGGGATGCTGGGCAGGAGCACAGACAGAGGGTGTTTCTGATTTTCTATCTTGAAATTCCTTCCCCCAGGGGCTTCCAAGCTCAGGAAGCTCTTGTCATCTCCTAATTGAGGCAGATGAGGATGTGCGTGCTGTTGGGAGGCATTTCCACTTAATCAAGGCCAGCCATATCCACGCTCTAGGATTAGGCAGAGAGCTGCAGGTCTGCACAGTTGCTCAGGCAGCCTGTTTTCTGTCTTCGCTACCTTGTTATCTGGCCCTTCTCTGAATTCCTGTAGCTTTTCCAGGACTTAAACAGTGAGATTAACAGCTATCATTGTTTGAATGCCTACCATATGCTAGGCTCTCATGTGAATCTTTTACAAATATTATTGATAACAACAACAGCAAAGATAACTAATATTTATTAAGCATTTACTATGTGCCAGGCACCGTGCCAAACTCGGTCCATGTATTAACTCATTGAGATTCCTGACAATGAGGCAACATGGGCCTCATTATTTTTACATACAAGTAATATATGGTGGAGTTAGGATTTGGATGTAGATTGGTCTGAGTCCAGGGCCTCTGCTGTGATGTGCTCTTGCCTTGCTCTCTAGTCAGGCCAGGGCACTGTTACCTGAGATAAGCTGGGGCAGACACAAAGGGCTAGGACATGAAATTAGAGCAGGAGGGTGAACAAAATGTGATGATTCTCCCCAAGATGTTCAGTAAGCAGATGGGAGCCCTGGCTCATGCCTGTAACCCCAGCAGCTTGGGAGACTGAAGCAGGAGGATTGTGAGTTCAAAGCCAGTCTCAGCAAAGGTGAAACACCAAGCAACTCAGTGAGACCCTGTCTCTAAATAAAATGCAAAATAGAGCTGGGGATGTGGCTCAGTGGAAAAGTGTCCCTGAGTTCAGTCTCTGGTAACTAACTAAATAAATGAAGAAATTCAGTAAGTAGTTAATAATAGGAACAGGATAGGATCCAACAGGAAGCACAGGGAGGCTTTGAAAGATGAGATGAGCAGAGAAATGGAAGGTCCCCGAAGTCCTCAGATGTCCTGACAGGCAATGGGGCTGTGCAGGGTGCAGGAAGCCTGACAGCAGGGAGCAGACCCTGGGTATTGGACAGGGGTTCAAGGGCAGAACAGCAGATCCTGGAGCAAATAGAGCTGGCTGGGGCACAATTCACATTTCTGGCTCTGCCCTTTCCAACTTACCTCCTGAGTTTCAGTTTCTTTATCTATGAAATGGGAATGATAACATTCCCTTCTTCAAAGGGTAGAAATGATAACCAAGATAAAAATGAAGCACCCTCTGTGATTCCCAGTGCTGAGGAAACGTTTGACGGGCAGATTGCTATACTTTCAAGACACTGTCTCAGGCAAGGGACAAGGTCATTACCACAGGAAGCCAAATAAAGGGTCCAAGGAGCAGCGTCCTAAAATTCCTTCTGAGGTCAGTATTTGTTAGAAACTGAAGGTGATTAAATGACATCAGTCTCATACAGAAGGGTGGCTAAAGCAGGGGGGACAAGCAGGTTCTGCCATTTTTATGGATGAGTTTTAGAATTCTGACTCTGTACAGCTGAAAGTCTCATTCAGGGCTTTGACTTCCAGTCTGATGCCTTTTCAATGACATGGTGCTGCTGGCAAATAAGCACTTGACAGAATATGTATCACCATGTCAATGGCACATGCACTATAGTAATTTTAAAACATTTTTGCAAATTCTTTGACATTCCTCTCATTAAAGGGTAGCATTGATTACTCTCCTCTTGAACATGGACCAGCCTTGTTCCTCATGTAGAGAATGCGGTAAAAGTGGTCTTCTAAGATGGTTAGAAAGGGTGAGACAGCTGCTGCCCACCTCCCTCTCTCAGGATGCTTGCCCTTGGAACGAATCACCATGTTAGGAGGGAGCTCAGGCTACTAGAGGAGCCACATGAAGTTTTGAACTAACAGCCCCAGCTAAGGTCCCAACTGACAGGGTCACTTGCCAGACGAATGAATGAGAGAGACCAGATGATTTGGTCCCAGCATTCAAACTGCTCCAGCTGACACCAACTGGCATAGGGATGAGCTGTCCCCAGCAAGCCCTGCCTAAACTGATGTTTCTGAGAAAAATAAATGCTGTTGTTTTAAGCTCTTAAGTTGTGGGGTGGTTTGTTATGCAGCAAGAAACAAATAGAACATGCACATCCATGGCCGGCTGAGCACAAAACAGAAGCAGCCGGCATAGTTTTAAGAGCTTGTGTTCTGTAATCAGACACTTCTCAAATTTTGGCTCTATTGGCAAGTGCCATGGCTCTTGAGACAGTTTTGTCCTCTGGAAGATGGTGATAATTGCCATATTAAACTTACGGGTATTGCATTAATTTGCTTGAGAGTCAGCAAAATACCACAGGCTGGGTAGCTTAAACAATAGAAATTCATTCATTCTAGAGACTGAAATGTTATGTCACACGACTAAACTGATCAGGCTCACTCCAAATGAATTTGGGGACTAAATAAAGACACAGACACGGAAAGTACCTTTTCTTTGGGTTCAGTGATGGCTCTTCAGCTGCAGCTCCCGCAAGGGGGGCAAGGCAGGCTCAAGAAAGAGAAGAAGGAGCACGTGCTGAACCCTTTTATTGGGGAGAAGCCATTTAAATGAGGCAAGGGGTCAGGTTTCAGGGAGTTGAGTCTAGCTTCCTGATGTCTTGCTGTCAGCAGGTTGACTGACATCTAGGAAGGCCACGCCCATCTCATGTGCTGGCTGGGGATCAGAGGCAGAACAAGGGAAAAGCTTATGTTGCCCGCCCAAACAAAGAGGCCACGTTGGTGTTGGTTCAGTCCACCCTGTGCACTCAGTGCTCACAGCTCACACACACACAGCCCACCGATGGCTGGCCACACCTCCACATTCTCATTGTTCAAGGTTAAGGGGCCTGCGGTTCCTCTGCAGCAGCTCCCAACACTGGAAGTCCAAGATCAAGATTCCAAGTCCCAAATGGAGATGTCAAGTCAAGATCAGTGTTTTTTTTTTTTTCCTTCCCAGGACTCTTTCCTTGGCTTGCAGATGGCCTCCTCCTTGCTGTGGGTCTCTCCTCTCCGTATGTACGTCTGTTTCCATATTTCCTCTTCTTATAAGGATACCAGCCATGCTGGATCAGGACCTCATTCTAACCTTATCATATTTTTAAAGATCTTATCTTCAAATACAATCATATTTCAGGAGTATTGAGAGTTTAGGACTTTAATGTAAATTTTGGAAGGAACATAATGTAGACTGTAATTGCTATTATATGAGGATTAAATAAGGTAAAAAAATATAAATAATAGGTTAGTGGTAGACCCAAGGTAAGTGTTTAATAAATAAACACTTATTTTATATATGTAATAGGACACCTATATGGTTATACCTGGCACATAGAAAAAAGAGTCAACACTATCCTGTAGGTCCTAGTGGGAATCCTGTCTTCGTCTCATTTGGATGATAAGAGAAGGCCAGTCCTCTACTAAGCATAGTATGTCTCTCTGTTATCCAGCCTGGCCCTCAGCTTTGCTATGGTGGCAAGAGAGAGAGGCTGAGAAGTCCCCTCTGAAGGGAGGAAACAGCTTTATTTCCTGACTCTCCAGAGATATCTGCTTTAATTGTGGGGCCCCTGGTAGTGCACTCCTCAAGCCTGGGAGAAGGGATCCCAGGTGAGGGCAGGCCGTAGTGGTGTGGAAGCCAGAAGCTGCTGTCTGACATGGCCTGGGTGTTCCAGAACTGACCCTTGGAGTGGTTCCCGCTGGAGGCAATTTGGAAAAGGTATTTGAGAGAGAAAAGTCCGGATTCAGAAAACCTTTCTGCCAAGTCCTTTGTTTTCCTAATGTTGCCGCAGTGTCTGGAGCTGAATTTTTAAAATGGCATTTTCCTGGAAAGGAATTTTTGGTCTTTTTTGGAAATGTCTCATGTAAAACAAGATCACCAGTGAGCTGTGGGTTCTGACCTCCTGGGGGCAAGCCTGGGAAACGGCAGGTTGGGGAGGGACTCTTGGGGGTGAGAAAAGGAACAAAAACAGAGTTGGATGGACGAAGGGGCCAACGTTCCCAAGTTAGAAATAGACTCAGGCTCAGATTCATTCCAAGGAGGTCAGGCATCATGGTGGGGAGGAGGGAGGGAAGGGGTCCTGGCATGACTCTGTGGGAATGTCCCAAGAGCCCTTGGCGTAGCGCTCACAGTCTCCATCCATCCCAGAAATGGACCTGCTCCTGGGTCTGCCATTTCCCTCCCTCCCTGGTCTTGTATGTGGGAGGGCGGAACCATACAGCAGGGGCCACGTCTCCACCGTCAGATTGAATTTTCTTTCTCAAGAGAGGAGTTATGCACAACCTCCAAGAAGGTTGAGTTGTGTCTTCCAGTCCAACTGGAGGGTCCTCAAAGGCAGAGACCTTGTCCCTCCTCTGTCTAAGGATCCCTAGAGCTGGAGACTTCGAACCCTTTCTCCCCTGTTTTGCTGAAACAGAGAAAGGCCTGGTTTATAGGTCTGTCTGACCCAGTGACCGGCTCCCCTCTGCTCCCACTCTTGCCTCTCCTCCCTTGTAAACATCACAGGCAAGACGTGCTGACCAAAAGCCCTGCTACAGGCTGCTTTGTCACCACCTCCCTCCAGGCCTGGGGCCGGGGCAGTGACTGTGGCCAAGTGGAATTGCTGTGGCAGGAAGGATCTTGGAAGTTCTCTGTGGAGTTGGCTTCTATCCTCTGGGCTTCGCTGTTACTCTTCTGTCCTTTTCTCCGGCTCTGTCCTGGCCTCTCTTTCCCAGCCTCTGATCTCCTGGGTCTGCGGTGACTCTGGGACTCCAAATGGGGTAAGAGTCAAAAGCAGGAGACTGGGCATCTGAATCCAAGCCACTTGAGAAATGATTTTATCCACGTTCTTGTCTGTCGTGTGCCGGGCTGTGCTTAGGGAATGGGGTACGTGGTGTTGAACAGGACAGACGTGGGGCTAACTGTCTGATATGCTGATACTTGGACAATGGTCTCATTAAGTGGTTGTATAAATTCTACTTTGAGTTTTCATGCTTTTGGAACTTTCCCTCCCTCCTAAGGCAACCTGTATAAATTTTGGAAAGCTTTGAAAATCAAAGAAGTTCCTCTGTTGATTGAATCAACATTGTTCCCCTCTGTCGCTTCCATTCATGATCACAACCTGCTTTCAGACCTACCCAGGACAAGTTATTTCTCTTTCTCCTGAAAATCTCTATGATGACAGATGTTGTGGTTTGGATGTGAAATGTCTCCCCAAAAACTTATGTGTTAAAAGCACTGTTCCCCAAAAAAGCAAGGTTCAGAGGTGACACTTTTAGGTGATGATTGAATTGCTTTCTATTATGTTGGCTAGTTTATCATTTTCTTTTACTGTTTTAAAAGTTACATGCATTTGTAATTTCTTTTAATCCTTTCATTTTTAAACTTGCTGGGAATGTTACCAGTTTTGAACTGTTTTGATTCTTAACACTTCTGACACCAAATGGGTGGGTTTCCCCTACACTAATAGCCATTTCCAACTCTCTGGACACGAACTGGTGTTCCAGGCTTAAGGGCTCAGTCTCAGAAGATGGCCCTCACTGCTGATCCAGTCACAATACTGGGTGCCTAATGGACCCACACTTCAGTCTTATTTGGTTGCAAAGTTGGGGTTCCCAACACCCCAATAATTTGCTGAAATAACTCACAGAACACAGGAAGTCGTGTGATTTACTATGACTTTTTTTTTTTTATGTGAAGGAAACACAAGTGGTCAGATGAAGAGTTACATAGGGTGGCATCTGGTAGGGTTCCAAGCCAGGAGCTTCTGTCCCTGTGAGGTTGCTGTGTGCCACCGTCTCTGCACGTGGATGTGCTTGGCAACCCTGAAACTCTCTGGACACCTTTGTTTATGGATTTTACGGAGGTCCCGTTATATAAGGAGGTTTAAGTCATTGGCTGTGGGTAATAGAAATCAACCCTTGGCCCCTCTCCCTGGAGGCTGGGGGTGTGTGAAGCTGAAAGCACCACCTCTCTAGCCACACTTTGGTCTTTCAGGAGACCTGACATCCTAAAGCTATCCAGAGGCCCCCAGCCACTGGTCATCTTGTTAACATACATGACATTCACCACTGGGAGATTCTAAGGGTTTTAGGAGCTGTGTGCCAGGAACCAAGGACAAAGATCAAACATTTTTTTTTTTATTATATCATACTGTGCAATTTAGGATTACACTTGGCTGAACATAATAGAAAACAACAGATTAAACATCTAGGGGGTTATTTTGGAGCAAGACAGCTAGAATTAAGTAGTACATCAAGTACAGGTTTATTTTAGCCTCCTTTTCTTTCATACTTAGTGTGTGACTTTGTCCTCTGTTCACCGTCACAAGGTGCCCCTGCTCCTCCAAGCATTTTGTCCTTATTCCGGGTAGGAAGATGAGAAAAGGGAGATGGGTAAGGGACAAAGCATTCTTCCCAGAAGCCCACGAGTAGGCTTTTGTTTGTTTCTTACTGGCTGGAACCACAGCATATTGCTACCTCTGTGGGAAGGGAGCTTGGGAAGGAAGTAATTTTACCTGAGCACATTGCTCACCTGCGGAAAAATCAAGGTTCTATTATAAGAAAGGAGAGAAAGTACATATTATGTTAGCCACTGCAAGTATTTATAATTCATGCATACTGCTGCAAGAATTTTACAATTTTACAATTATTCAGCCTCTTAGAGTGCTCTTATTCTAACCACTCCCTTAAGTTTCATGTTTCTTTCTAGATTTATCTATTTCTTTACTGTCCATTGATTCTTCCATTCAATTTCTTCCTCTCAGCTCAGTTTCCTTCTGTGAGTGATGTATCCTCTTGTCTTTTTCTGAAGATGTGATGTGTTTTGAAAAGCCCCTACTCTGGAGTGACAGTCGAGCTTGGCTTGGCATTTTACAGTGACAGTAGGGTTCCTTCAGCCCAAGAAATTACCCTTTTGGCCACCATTGTAATGCCAAGTCTCCTGTTTGTTTATGTTTTTCCTTTGGTGATCTCTTTTTTTCTTCCTGGTGATTTTTCTCAGTGAATGATGTTTTATAGTTTCTAAAATGATGTAATTTTCTAGATGTAATTTTCTACTTGTCTTGCTCATGTAGTGCTGTGAAGATATTTTTAAAGATGTGATTAACATTTAAATTAATAGAGTTTACTTAAGTAGGTTACCGTTCATGATGCGGGTGGGCCTCATCCAGTCAGTTGAAGGCCTCAGTAGAGAAAGATGGAATTTTGCCTCCAGACTGACTTTGGACTTGAGTAGTAACCTCAGCTCTTCCCTGGGCCCTCAGCTTACTGGTCTGTCCTAAAGATTTTGAACTTGCCAGACCTCACGATAATTACATGAGCTAATTTTAAAAAGTCTCTCCTCCTTTTCCCACACACATCCTGTTGATTATATTTCCCTGGAGTTCCCTGACCAATACACCAGGTAAACAATGGAAATTTGTAGAACACACTTGTGTTTGGTACTGATTTGGGGTTTTGTTTCTCAGGGGCTCCCCTGGGTCCACAAGTGAAGTTCATAAATTGTTTTATAATTTGAAGCAACTGTCTGTCCTCCCAGTGTCTCCAGATTCTCTTTAGGGTCCCCACACTCCATCTTTAGCTCTTACGTGGACACCAACACTCCAGCCACTAGCCATATAGATTGGGTAAATATCTTCTTGGACCATTAAAGTTTCAACCCAAGGTTTCCACTCTAACTAGAAATTCCTTCTTTTTATTTCTTGCATACAAAGGTTCTATTTTTATAAGCTCAACTGTATCTGTAAAATGTTATACATATATATATATCTAATGTATGCGTGCATATATATGTATATATCTCTATATATTAACCAGTATTTTTATGGGTTTGCAGAGGGAGTAGAAGTTCATGTTAGCTCAGACTGCCTTGTTTCTGGAAACTTAGAACAGAATAGCCCTTCAGGTTGGTTGAAGACATGTCTTAAGTGTTTATTCCTTCTTAAGCTTTCTCAGTTGACCTTCACACAATAAGGTGCCTCATCCATTCTACTTCTCTTCTGCCAGTTTGTTCATGTCCTTCTTACAGAGCAGGACTCCAGCCAGAGCTGGGTTCTCTGCTATGGCTACACTAGGGTCAGAGGCCATTGTTAATTCATGGTCTGGATCTTTATCTCTTGCAGAGATTTGAGGTCCTAGGAACTCTTTGAGCTAAAACATCACTATATTGTTAAAGACTGTGCTTCCCTAAACCTATAGGGCCTGGGGAGGGGGAAAGAACTGTTAAGAGAGGCTTGGACATTATGAAGTCAAACAACAAGAGTGCTGGCGAAAGGGGTACTCTTGTACATTGCTGGTGGGACTGCAAATTGGTGTGGCCAATTTGGAAAGCAGTATGGAGATTCCTGGGAAAGCTGGGAATGGAACCACCATTTGACCCAGCTATTGCCCTTCTGGGACTATTCCCTGAAGACCTTAAAAGAGCGTACTACAGGGATACTGCCACATCGATGTTCATAGCAGCACAATTCACAATAGCTAGACTGTGGAACCAACCCAGATGCCCTTCAATAGATGAATGGATAAAAAATGTGGCATTTATACACAATGGAGTATTACACAGCACTAAAAAATGACAAAAATAATGGAATTTGCAGGGAAATGGATGGCATTAGAGCAGATTATGCTAAGTAAAGCTAGCCAATCCCTAAAAAACAAATGCCAAATGTCTTCTTTGATATAATGAGAGCAACTAAGAACAGAGCAGGGAGGAAGAGCAAGAGGAAAAAATTAACATTAAACAGAGACATGAGGTGGGAGGGGAAAAGGAGAGAAAAGGGAAATTGCATGGAAATGGAAGGAGACCCTCATTGTTATACAAAATTACATATAAGAGGTTGTGAGGGGAAAGGAAAAAAAAACAAGGGAGAGAATTAAATTACAGCAGATGGGATAGAGAGAGAAGATAGGAGGGGAGGGGAGGGGGGATAGTAGAGGATAGGAAAGGCAGCAGAATACAACAGTTACTAATATGGCATTATGTAAAAATGTGGATGTGTAACCGATGTGATTCTGCAATCTGTATTTGGGGTACAAATGGGAGTTCATAACCCACTTGAATCGAATGTATGAAATATGATATGTCAAGAGATTTATAATGTTTTGAACAACCAATAAAAAAAAGAGAGGCTTGGAGGGTGTCAAAGCAGGGCAGTGGAGGGGAGTTCAGGCACCTGAGTTGTGGCCCTACTTGTGCAGTCTTGCGGTGACATTCAGCAGCCCTTTCTCAGGATCAGTGACCTAGGGCAAAAAGCTGCAGAAGTCTACCCCAGTGTTTTCTTAATTATTTAGGCTATTATTTGCTTTTGATCTACTCCCCCCAGCATCCCCACCCCAGCTTAGAATTTTCTTTTGTTTAGGCTGTTCCGTAAGCACCTCAATTCCATGAGAAAACTTGCCAGTTTTCTGTTTGGTATTCTGCTGTGATAAGCTTGGATTTTATAACTTCAGGTCTTTTGTAGAAAGGTGGGAGCAGGGACCTGTAGTCTAATGGAGATAGTTGCTAAGTGATCATTTGTGTAGCGTAGATCAGGAGTCATACAAGTTATCACCTCCAAAAGGGAGGGGAAGGGAGAGATCAGGTAGAAAAATACCTGCCATGTGACCTTTTCCAAATCCTTAATCTCTCTGAGCCTTGATTTCTCTATCTGTGGAGAGGAAGTGCCTGACTTTGATGCATACCCCTGCCACAAAAAGATCTGAGCTTTGATTCTTCTGAAAGTTGGTACTATGGGGTCATGCTCTTGGGATTAGGCTACATCTCTTTCTTACTTTGTAGCTTTAGGTCTCAGAGTGGCTTTTCAAAATTCTTGAAGTAATAATAATCGCAGAACTTTTATATGGTGATCACGACGGGCCCAGCACTGTTCAAAGCACCTTCTAAGACTGTCTCACTTAATCTTCACAATACCCCCCATGAGCTAGTTATTATCTTCATGCTGGGGCTAGGAAAACAAAGACAGAGAGAAGTTAAGTACCTGCCCAGAATCACCAGGGCTAGAGTCAAATGTGCGCTGTTCTGACTCTAGAGGCAGGACTGTTAGCCCCTAGACTCAAGCACTCAGAGGCAGGGAGCTTGGGGGTTCAGAAAAGCCAGGGAGATACTTTCAAAGCCTTTGAAAAGAGAAAAAACCAGAGGGAAGAGGGCACACAATGGGTATATGACTCAGTCTTGGTGGGAAGATTTCCCAGAAAATATGTACTAAGCTGAGATCGGGGATGAGAAGCCTTAACTAGAGAAAAAAGATGAAAGGAACTTGGCAAGCAGAGGGATCTGGAGATCCCGAGGAAACAGTGAGAACCAGAGGGTGTCTGTGCACTTGGAGTTCAGAAGGTGACGGGGAGTGGGGTCTAGTAAGGCTGGGGAGGTGGTCAGGGTCCTGCCTCTGAAGGCTCTTTGTGTCTCTGTCTCAGGGTCTCTCAGCCTTAGCATTATTGACATTTGGGGCTGAAGAAGTCTTTGTTGCGGGTCTGTCCTGTGCATTGTAGGGTGTTTAGCAGCAACCCTGGCTTCCACACCCTACGCTACAAAAGTACCCATGTTCTGAGCTGTGACAACCAAAAATGTCACCAGACATTATTAGCACATGTCCCCTGGGGAGCAAAATTGCCCCTGATTGTGTAGCCCCGAGCAAGATATGTCACTGTCTTGGCATCTATTCTTATTATCCAGATGGACACTGAGTTATGGCATCACTTTTTAGACGTGAGTATTGGCTTAGGGCTCCTCTGACCAGGTCACGACCAGGCCTGACAAAGCAGGTACAGCTTCCCTGATCCCTTCCTTGGCAATGGCCAGGCTCAGGTGGAGCTATCACCCTCATCAGAGTGCACAACAGTGGAGTTAATGCATTAAGTGGAAGAAGATCAGAGAAGTGCATCAGGGTCAGAGCAGATGCAGAGGTGTTCCTCCCTCCCAGGTGCTCCAATGTTTCCCAGCTTGCCCCGTCCTTTTCCCAAAAACACAAGCGTCAGTGCACAGTGCTCAACAAAGCATTCAGTTTTACAGAGTGAATGACCTTAAATCAGGAAGAACAGAAACAAGATTCTTGGCATTAATGGGAATAATAAGCTGACTCCTCTGAAGGTCTTAAATACTGCTCCTTTATTTATGGGAATCTGTACTTTTCAAATTCAATATCAAGCTTTTCTGGATTTTTTTTGTCAAGTGTTTTCTGCTGCTGCCAAATGGCCCAGGAAATATGAAAAAGAGTTGTATTACCTAGCAACATTTCTCTATCACCTGTAAAATGAGGTTCTAGATGCTCTGCCTGTTCTTTTTATTATACGGTGGGAAGATTATGTCAATGCTATAATCTGGTCTATTGAGGAATCTTGGAAAGGTGACTTGATCTGGGCCCTTTGTCTTCTTGTTTGTTGTAGAAATTCTGAGTTCCTTTGCCCTCAACCTGTAAGACTTTCAAAGGAGGACACCATTTGACTAAAAATCATATCATAGTTCCAGAAAGCTCATCCACAAAGCAAATTGTGCAATAGCTTTTTTTCACATTTAGTGGCCTGTTCCCCTAATTTCCTGTACCTCTGACCTGCTATTGCCCATGAACCCTTGTAGAAAGCTGGGATCCTGGGCTGGGAGCCACCCCTCAGAAAGAACCCTGATCAGAAAAGCCACCTTGTCTCCTAGCTGTGAGCTCATTGAGGACTGCCTGTGGCTCTGAGAGCCAGAGCTCTTTGTCCAGGTCATAATTAACCTCTAAGTGTCCCGCTCTCCTGTTAAATGATTATCTGTTTCATATCAGAAAAGGCTACAGAGGGGTCAACCAAAATTTAGAGTTTGAACTTAAGAAAAAAACCCAGAGGTATCATCCACAACTGCAAAAATAGTATTTATTGAGGAGCTTCTAGTAAGTCAGCCCTATGCTTTATCTACTTTAATTATGACATGTCCTCTCTGAGGTAAATACTATTGTTGTATTCATTTCACAAAAAAGAAAATTGGGCTTAGGGAAATTTAATAGTTTTCTCAAGGTCATGCAACTTCTAAATGGTAGAGCTTGGGAACCTAAAGCCCAAGTGCTACCTCCTGCCCTCTACATTTGTTGTCTATTGATACTTTTAAAGACTATGGAGAAATTTAGAGGGGGTTTTTGGTGTTCCCAGAGAAATATATCTTTGGGACACACAGAAATCTTGAAAAGACCACATGGTAAGTATTTCTGAGAGAGTTGATCTAATGCACGTCTTTTGAGCTGTGCTGGGATGGGCACATTCTAAACTCTCTATTTAAAATATACTGTTATCCAGCCAGGCACAGGGGCCCACACCTGTTATCCCAGTGACTTGGAAGGCCGAGGCGAGTTTGAGACCAACCTGGACAACTTAGCAAGACCCTATCTGAAAATAAAATACAAAGGCCTGGGGTGCAGCTCAGTGATAGAGCACTGTGCCAAGCCCTGGGATCAATCCCTGGGAACTTCCCCCTAATTTTTCTGCAAATAAAGCTTCATAGCTGTAAATATCAGTTTCATTCATCAAGTTTTTCCTTGTCTTTGTAAATACTATTTAAAAAGACCATATGGATCCTTCCCCTTTGGCACTATGATAAACGAAGGTGGTGTCTCTGGGCTTCAGTTTCCTTATTTTTCAATGAGGAATTTGGGCAGCTTGATTGCTAGTCTCTCTTGCTTTAAGGCTTGGTTGTCACACACGTGTGCACACGTGAAGCCCAGTTAAAGGCCTGGTGTCCCTGTTGTGAAGCATCCATCATGTTCCGCTGGCTCCCACTATGTGGAATTTGGTTTCCAGGTGGTTAATTAGGATACTTGAGATTTGCAACCCCAGTCATCCAAACAGCTGGCCTCCTTGCATAGTTCCCACCCCTCACTCCCCTGGAGCTCTAACCAGTGACCAGTGGTAAACCAAATTAGCTTGCCTGCTCTGGGGGGTGCTCCTCTCTCCCTGGGAGAGCATTTGAACAAGATTTCCACTCTACAGGCTGAAGAAGGAGTCACATCCATCCCTGCCTTCCTGACCACGGCTCATATGGGCCACAGGAAGATCTGCTCCTAGAGGTCTGTCTATTCTAAGGCATGAATTTCTGTAGGACAAACTTGCTATGGTGAAGGTGGAGAATACCAGAATGAAGGGAAGCTGGAAGGATAACTCATCTGGGTAAGTCCCAGGGGCCTCAGGAGAGGTCCTGCCTCCTCTGAGGTCTGTTGGAACTGATCTCACATGCAGCAAAAGAAGGATTCAGGGGAGAAAGTGTGGATCTAGGTGGGTGCGTTCACATATGTGAGAGAAGTGGGTAGTGGGAAGTTAGGTTAGTCATTGTCCCAATAATACTGAGGCTTAGAAACAAAAGGGAGAGGAAAAATTAGAATGATTTAATATTGACAAAAGTCAAAATTATGGCATCCTGGTGGGAGGTAAAGCTTGATAGACTTATAAAGATGGGAAAGTGTTATTGTGTGGTGTAGAGCAGGGGTCGGTTAGCAAGGTTCATCCCATGGTCCAGAAATGTTTCTGTAACATAACTTACTGTTATACCTGCTCATTCATTTATGTATTTCCCGTGGCTGCTTTTGTGCTTCCATGGCAGTGTTGAGTTGCAGCAGAGACCCTGTGGCATCCAAAACCTAGGATATTTACTATCTGGCCCTTGAGAAGTTTGCTGGCCCCTGAGGTAAGAGGAAAGAATTCATTGTTCCAAGTCCTGGATCTACACTTGCTTATCTAATCTGCCTCCCCGAGTCTTCATTTCTCATCTGTGAAATGGGAATCAATTACCTCTGCCAACTAACCACCAAACTCATGGAGGACTTACGATACTGAATACCTTAACGGATATCAAAATGTAAAGAGTTAAACAAAGACTACCTATTATTAGGGTTCTTTCATAAGCATATGGTAAAAGGGAGAAGATAATGAAAGTTGTTTTTTCTCAATAGAGGTCAAGAGGAAATAAATAATAGATGATTGCTAAAAAGTACATTGATTTGTGTCAGCTAATGTATACTTTTGAGACAAGCTAAGCTGAATTATTAAAATTAAAGGGAAAATAATAACAGTCATAGCTGCCTTGAGAGGGATTGGAGACTGTCAAGTGTGAGGTCCAATGGTGTGTTGGGGCAGCCAGAGGGGACTCAGGTACTGGCCGAGCCATTGGGAGTGACAGGGAGCTGAGGGAAGGAGTGGGGAGACAAATCCAGGAAGCGTTGCATGGGATATGTTTATACAGTTATTCATTGTTTATCTGAAATGCAATCTAGCTGGGCATCCTGTATTTTCCTTTGCTCAATCTGGCAACCCTCCTCTAATCCAGAATGGATTTGTTAGGGTGACCAGTAACAGAGCTGTGCCCCCGATCACAACAGTGTGTCCAGATTCTAGGTCCAGAAACTGAATCTGAAGCAGAGACAAATTAGGATAGAAGACAGAAGGAGGGGATCATCGGATGGCAGGGTTCTAGGAAGATCTTCAGAGCTACCTTGTTCTGTCCTTTCAGGGCCCATGGATCCATTTTTCTTTGAATCCTGCAGACTGTGCTTTTCACTTCTAATCTGTCCCTTTCTGTTCCTTAAACTAGTCAAAGTTAGTTTCGGATGCTTCTCTTCTCGTCAAAGAGTCCTCACTCATGTATATCCACACACCTCAAACCATATTTGATAAACTGCTGTGAGGACCAGAGCTAAGTGGACAGAGTAAAGGGAAGGCCAAAGTAGTGAAGGCCTTTTTGAAAGAGTCCCCTGACCTAGGCAGAAAGGAGGGGGCAAGGGCACGCTGGGCCTGGAATCTGGTGCTTTTTACATCTGCTACAACAGAAAGTAACGGGAGCCACTAAAGAAAGGCTCTTGAGTGGGAGAAGGACTTGATGACAATGACATCGCATTTACAAGTTATTTCTAACGCTAGCTTTTAAGTGCTCTGGTAGGGAAGCTGGATGGGGGGTGGGTGCTGCTTTCATGGACTAGGAGAAGCTGACACAGTGAGTTCATGGGCATAATTGGTGCAGAGGAGATTGCTGGGCTCAGTGCCTTTCTGGTCATAGGGAGTGTCCAAGTGAGAGAGCTCCAACTGGGTCATGAACAGCAGTAACTCAGCCCACGGAGGGGGTGCTGCCAACACATGGGCCTCCCAGGGCCCACGGCTTCAGGGCAAGACCATGAGGGGTGCAGCAGGAAAGGAACAACCCATTATTCTGGCTGGCGCTGTGTCTCCCCCGCGGGGGAGGGATGTGGTGAGAGTGGAGACTGCAGCAGAAAGTGACAGGGATGATTAAAGGGATGGAAAATCAGGCCCATGAAGAAAGGTTAAAGGGATTGCAGCTATTTAGCCTGGAGAAGAGGGGTGGCATGTAATAGCTCCCTTCATGCCCATGCAGGGTTGTTAATAGACACGCGCTAGGCAGCTGCCCTGCATATCAGCATATCCGGGGAAGACAGCACCCCCCAACTGGCTGGGCACCTCGCAGGGCGGGAGAGGCAGGCTCCGGAGGCAGGCAGAGGCATAATTATAAAGGCTCTTTTGTGGTCTCTGAAGGCCCCTCTCCCTCCTCTTTGTTTTCTGCATCTGTCATTATGCCCTGCAAACCACAGGCAGGCCTCTTGACAGTCCCAATATCTGCTTTCCTGCACACTTGGAAGGTAATGTGGCTATAAAATTGACAAGTTAGATAAATGCCAGTACAAAGGGTGACTGTGTCTGGCTGCTCCGAGCCTTCTGACTGGTCTCAAACCCGACCCGGATAAATCGTCCCCGCTCTACACTTCCCCTCAGCCTCGGGCCTCCTCTATCCCATCTGGACTCCTGATTGACTCCCCAGGAGTTCACATTTGCTCTCCTCCCTGTCTCATTTGTCACTCTGGCAACTTGTGACGTTTTTAAAGTTTCTCCCCATGTCAAATATGTTTCATTTCACTTTTCTTTTCCTTCTTGCTAGGGCCATCTCTGGCTCTCTTGGCCAGGCTGCCACGACACGTACTCAGGCCAAAAAGCCACAGTCTATCCTGGAGAAGGCCCAGAGGGTCTGACCTGGACCTCCTCAGATCCTTGCTGGGGTCACTGAGGGCCTCCTTGTGTGGTGGCTGAATTTGCTGATCTTCAGCTGCTGGAGGACGCAGATTACGAGCCACACAGTCAGACACTTCAGCAGTGGAGATGGGAAGAGGAGAGAAAGGTTCAGAGCTAAAATATTTTTGGTTTCAGTCCTGTGGTTAATGAAGGGCGGATGTCAGTGAGCTTCACCTGATGCTGGCATAGTCCTCTGGGTAGGTGAGCAGAACCCAGAGGCCAAATCACCAGCAAGAAGTCCTGTCAGGAAGCAGGAGCTCAGCCCTCCCCATCTGGCTTTATTACCATGTCAGAGATCACATCAGCCATTGACAGACCCGGGTAGACCTAGGTATCCATGTGTATGGGACCCGGGGCCAGGCAGAGGCTGCTCAACCCAGGATTCAGGGACAAGCTGAGCAAGGCCCTAAACAAGAGCCATGCTCTGTCCCCTTTTCCCTGTGGCTAGGGGGCTGTCCAGAGGGCAGGTCTGGTTTGTGTTCACCCTGTGACTTTGTCGTGCACAGCACATGGATGGACACCCAGCAGTAGATGAGCCCTGGGGCAGCTGGGACAATGGCCTCAGGAGCAGCGGAAATGCTTGATGTTCTCCAGCCGTTACTGCCCCCTCCTTCCAGGGTGTTTGTGAACACTGAACAGCACAGCCACACAAGTCCTTGCCTCGCACGCTCTTTCTGGAAAGGACACACATGCGCCCTAACCATCACTCTGATAATTGACTCTCAACATGACTTATCCAATGGAATTGATGGAGCAAAGGAAGGGACCGTGGAAAGGCTGGAACTCTGGGATCTGGACATTTCTCATTTTATGCAGCTCTGCGTTCTCAGCTCTTGCTCTCTGTGCCCCTGACCATGGCCAGCCTGGGACAGAACAGCTGGCCTGGACCTGGATTTTACCTTTGTTGGTTGCTGCCTTTCTTGGTGGCTTATCTTCCTCTCCTCCTTCTCCTCCTCCTCCTCTTCCTCCTCCTCCCATGCAAGAGAGCACAGGAGCCCTTGGATCTGCAAAGAGGCGGGCCCATCTCTCTGCTCCATTCCACTGGAAAACTCAGAACAATTCCTATTATTTTCGGTTCCCAGACCTTGAATGTGTCAGGCTTCAAGTTCACTTCCTACATCTCTCCCCGTCGCCTGGATCTGCAAGTAATTTAACCTTGTTTTCATAGAGCGCAAAGACGTTCAGCTTGTTTACACTGGAGACAAATTTTCCTCAATTGACGCAATCCTATTGATTAAATAATGACTTTCTTCCTCATTTAAAGGTAATTTCAGTTGGTTTCATGACATGGAGGAAGAAGCTGAAAGCCTTTTCTGTCTTGTGTATGAAGGGCAGACTCTGAGGGCCGCCTCTCAGAACTCTGAGCAGGGCTTTCTCACCTGTTCTAGAACCTCCACAGGCAGGCGGCGGAGGGAGGCAGTGCCTGGACTCTGAGGATGTTGGCTGAACATGGTCAGATCATGATTGGGGGAATTAAAGGGTGGCACTGGCTCTGGAATGAATGTCAAGGCTAGGGCCGAGTAGACGCTGCCTCGTTTTAAAAATGCACTTGATTTGCTTTCAAGATTATTAATATCTATTTAAAATGGATCTGTACATGCACAGATTTTTCAAGGTCACGTCACATGATAGATAGGATGTGTCATTTGAGCCAAGGGCTTAAAATCAAAGGGAAAGGAAGTGGTGTGTCAGGAAGAACTGCAGAGAACAGCACATGTGGAAGAGGCTCCGAGGTGGGGGATGCACAGAGTTGGGAGCCCTGGGGAAGCCCCTACTGTTGTCTGGCCTCGTTCCCCCTCGTTGGTAAAACAGGGACAACTGGATCAGATATTTTCTTAGGCACTCTCTCCCTTCAGTGTTCTCTGATACAATGAAATCTGGAAATTAAAAAAAAAATGTTTCATTCCAAATCCTTCTACTGCGTATTCTGATAAGGAAAGAGTAGAGGATGACATTTAGGAGGAGGAGCCTTCTCTTCCATCGCCTGTCAGTAAGGTATCTGCAGTGCTGTTTGAAACTAGGTACCACTGTGTTCTAGGTGGGAAGGTTTATTATGCAATGATTTTTAAAAAACTTCCTAGGGACTGGGGGTATAGCTTAGTGGTAGAACACTTGACTAGTATGTGTGGGCTCTGGGTTCGATCCCCAAAGTTTTAAGTACTCAGTGTTTGCTGAGCACCTAATACATGCTGGGTCCCAAACCAGGAGCTCCCACATATATGATTTTCTTTTTTTGATTCCTACAACGGGCTTCTGAGAGGGGACTGTGCTCCCATTTGCCAGATGAAGAAACTGAGGCTCCAAAGGGCTTCATGTTGTTTGAAGTGTTACCACTAGAGAGTAGCGAAATCAGTCCAGTCTTCTCTCTGCTTTCATCACAGGTCCCTATGTTGGGCTGGGCAGTGGCATGGGCTGCAGTTCTTGCTCTGCCCCTCACTGGCTGTGTGGCTTGAACAAACTACCTGACCTCTCTGAGTTTCAGTTTCTTTACCTGTGACCGGTTGACTTACCTTTGTCAGTTGTCATGAAATGCAAAACAGTATCATATGAAGGTGCTTAAAAACAGTGCCCGGCATGGTACAGGTCTGTGTCCACTGCTTTCCTCCTTATCAACAAGATGCTATGGTTTCGTGAAGTTGACTGACTAATCGGTCTTACTGGGTTGGGATCCTCAGGGCCCAGTGGAGAGCAGGGCACGGAGCAAACAATAAATATTTGTTCAATGAACAGATACGCAGTACTTGTATCTACAGATGCCAACCATCTGGATACTTCAGAGTGTTGGATTATTGACTTTTCATCTGAATGCTGGATGTCATCCTGGAATATAAACAGCCAGAGTCATCTGAAATGACAGGAACACAGTCACATCTCACTGATGCAGATTCATTGGGGGGAAACATGTAAATCAGTGAGAATCTGCAGGTGATTTATTCTTTTTATATAACTCTGGCTATGTCCCTGAGGTTATTTATTTACCCTCCCCTACCATCCATCTATCCATCCATCCATCTGTTCAATCATTCACTGGTAGCCTAGAGGTGCTCTCAGGGGTTCCTTTAACAAAAGATTATCTGCATCAGAGCCATTATTTGTAGATAAATAGAGCTTTTGAACTGCTTATAGGAGCTCACAAACCATTTGTTCTCAAGTACGTTAGACCCTCTTTCAGGAACCTGAGGATGTCCTTCCTGCGCACCCCTGAGGAAGGATCCCTGTGCTAATTTACAGCAATGTTCTTATCTGCAAGGGAGTGGGAGACCCAGGGCCTTGGTCCACTGCCTCTGAATGTATGACCAGGACGAGCTGGCACAGGAGCCTGGACCCTGAGTTGGGGAATGTGGGAACAATCTACTGGACCTATAGGAATAAACATCCTAGGGTAAGGCTGGACCACTGTTTGTGAACTCAAAAGATTAGTGGAAAGTGTCCATTTTTATTCTTTTAAGAATGATCTGGGAGGGGCTGGGATTGTGCCTCAGTGGTAGAGTGCTCACATAGTACATGCAAAGCCCTGGGTTAGATCCTCAGCACCACATAAAAATAAATAAATAAAATAAAGATAAAAAAAGAGAATAATCTGAGGTTGGCTGGGCACCGTGGCACATTCCTATAATCCCAGCTACTTTGGAGGCTGAGGCAAGAGGATCCCAAGTTCAAAGCCAGCCTCAGCAAAAGCGAGGTGCTAAGCAACTCAGTGAGACCCTGTCTTTCAAATAAAACACAAAATAGGGCTGGGCATGTGGCTCAGTGGTGGAGCGCCTGGCACCCCACTCCTCAAAAGAAAAGACTGATCTGGGGATACTGAGATGTACATGATTATTTATCCCTACACTAAAATGACTGCAGGGTCTATGTCTTTAGGACCCCTGTTTGTATGGTGTTTGCCACCCTGTGTTTTACAGTCACCCATCACTTTTCCAGCCCCCAGTATGCCTGTCATTAGCAGTTCAAGCCTTCTTGATGATATGCGGTCTGCTTCCATGGGCAAAAACCAAACCAACCAAACAAATAAACAAAAAACAACTCAAAAAAGCTAAGTTGTTAGGACTGTTCGTGAAACAAGAATTTTAAAAATCGGAATGAGTCTGAAGGACCCTTCAGTGAGCTCCTGGCATGAACTTTGGAATCTGGACTTCGTGAGGTCTACACTGGCTGTTTGGGACCAGTGTTCCCTGTTCTTGGTGATAAGCTGGAGCAGTATTCAGGATATGAGAGGTGACCGTGCATGCACATGCCTTATCATGACATCCTAATGACAGCCATCTGGGGAAGGGATGCGCTTTATTTCTCCAGGTGAGAAAAACCGAGGAAGAAACAAAAGGTCAGCCATGGTTCTCCTCAGGCTTGGCCCTCGGGGTCATGCTCAATGAACTGGTGTGTTGGTGTGTTTATCTGCAAGCAGAATGCACTGGCTTATTCACAGTCTTGAAGTTTATTTATTTATTTATTTGCAGAGGCACTTTAACACTGGACTACTTCAGCCCTTTTTACTTTTTATTTTAAGACAGGGTCTTGCTAAGTTGCCCAGGCTGTCCTTGAACTTGTGATTCTTCTGCCTCAACCTCCTGAGTCGCTGGGTGGACAGGTATGTACCCCTGCGCCAGGTTTGAACTGATTTCTATGTTTTGTCCAGAGCTGCTGCTTTCTTTCTGGAAAATGCTGGTGTCAGAGAAGGAGCACTCAATTAGACCTCAGCAGTCAGGAGCTGCAGACTTAGACCTGGCTCGGTGAGGTTCTTCAACTCTTGGAACTCTGACTGTGAAACGCAGGGCTTCTGTTAAATCTGACGTCTGCTAGGATCCTGCTAACTACACCTTCTGTTCCTTTGACTGTCTGTGAGCTCCAAAGGGCTGACCATCTTCAGGACTGGCCTGGTGGCAGGGCAGGTGATGGTCTTTGCACAGTTTCAGCACCACGGTCACTAGACTGGCTTTTGCGAGTGACCTTCCACGTCCTTCTTTGGCATGTGCCTGGGGTCTGGGAAGACCTGCAGTGGGTGGGACCTGACCTCAGCTCTTCTGGTCTGTGTGTCAGTCACTCCCCTTGGATGCCCCTCTGCCTTTGCCATTACCCACCTTCGAGCCTCCACATTGGAGTCACTGGGCAGGCCTGTCCCATTCCGGAGCCAGTTCTGGCCAAGGCAGGAAATAGATGTGGAGCCTCAGCCGAAGACTGGAGGGAGGAGGGGCTGGAGTTAGGTCTCATGTTTTCAATCAGCAGCGAATGGTGCCTCGGTGAAACCTCAGAGGCCATGGTGGCAACACCACTCAAAGCTGATATTAAGTTGTGTTCCTCAGATGTGGGATCCAGAGGCTCAGGCACGATTCACAGGCTCCTGGGTGCCTTCCCCCTGCTCTCCAGTCTCTTTTGCTTAGCTTCAAATGACGACTGGGTGTATCAGATGCACCCTGGCTTCCAGAATTTCCTATTTGCCCCCCTCCCCCAATGGTGGCTGCAGCAGTTCCTAAATCCATCATCTGACTACAGACTTGTCTGGTATCCCAGACCCTGTTCCCCTTCCTTAAGCCTCCATTCAAGATTGGGGGCCTCTGGGACTCTGCAGTCTTCCCCTGGACTGCTGGGTGGAGTCCTGCTGAAGGTGGGCAGCTCAGGGCTTTACCCCATGCCGGGTTTTTCACGGAGGTGGGAGGGGCTGGACCTTCCACAGTCACCTGCAGAAACTATGACTGAGGTTGCCTTGCACAGCTCAGCACCCTCATGGGAGTGGCTGCCCAAGCACACAGTTTGAACATTCTTGGTTCACGCCCCTCGAAAAGCAAGAGCAGACCAATACATGTCTTTGGAAAGAATCTCTAAGTTGGTGGTAGATCCATTCCATCATATGAGCAGGACTCAGGAGGCACAGGTCTCTCTAAAATCCTCTCAGGAGACATCGATTGATCTGAACTGTAACTAATATCTGCTAAGTCCTAGTCTTGGAGACATCGATATGGGAGAAGTTATAGTGATAGGGGTTTTGTTGTCTGAGCAGCAGAACTGAAAATGGAGAAGCCAAGGCGGGTATAGAATTTGTCAGGGTGTCTGTGCATGGGCGAGAAGGCACTGATCCTAGACAACAGGTGTTGAGCCTCAGACATGGGGAGACCAGGGTTTGCTGAGAATGGCCCGAGGTACACACAAACCCCAGTCTCAGATTGGAGGCCTTTAAGAGCAAGTCCAAGCCACTGCTGGCTCTAGGGTGTCCCTCTGTGAACCCTGGCACTCAGGCTTATCTTTTCAGGTTGCTGTTTGACAAGGAGAGCCAGGGACAGCAGTTCCCTCCTGAATACACTGGGAGCCAGAGCTTTGGGGTATGGGAAAAGAACTCTGCTGCCATCCTGGGCCTCTGCCTTAGCCAGCACCGTGTGCAACCTGCAACAGAGAAGTCTTCCTGTCCCCACCTCTATGGTGCCCGGTCTCATATGTTGGGAGCAGAATTTGGGGGACAAGTTGGGGGAGCTTCTTCACTCCCCACCCAGTGCCTCCATCATTCCTGTGGCTGCCGTGTGTTGCCACTGTCAGGAAAAGGTTCACAGGGGTGAGAATCTCTAAAACTCTTTGGTACTATCAGCAGAGAACAAAGAAAGGATATCTCAAAGTCTTAAGGAAGAGTCTGGGGTTCAGGAAGTGGTGGGAACCGCACCCTCTTTGCCAGCAACTCACAAGACTGCTGATGGCGCAGCAGCGCCCCCTGGTGTCACCCACATCTGTGATTTCCTCCACCACCCTGCTTCCATGGCTTTCCCAGTTCTCTCCTCCCCTGAACTGCCACTCCCATTGCCCAGAATTTTTTTCTTATACCCCTGTTCTCTATCTATCCCTCCCCCATTTTTTCCTGGCAGAACTCAGATTTTGTCTTTTGGAGCATAACTGGCAAAACATCCTGTAAGGAAAAAAGAGACTGATAAAGTACCAATAAGGTGTTAACAGCCACTAGAGCATAACCATCAGCACTGTGCAGGGTTCAACTGGCCAGAGCAATGTATTCCTTTCAAAGTACAATTTGTCCCTCAAATTTCCTCTATTCCACTTCCAGCCTCAACAGCAACAGATGCCTGTTTTGAGCCAATGTCTATTTTGGGGGTAGACCATGTGCCTTGTTTTTCTCCCAGGTCAGAGGCTTCACATTCATGGCTGGGGCAGGAGAGGAATGGTTATAGTAGATGTGGACACAGTTCCATGTCCTCCCTGCCCTGCACCCAACTGTCCACAACTCATTTTAGTCACAATAACCTGGTTTTGTTTAGGCTTTGGGCTTGGAGTCCTCAAGCTTGGCCACCTCATTTCATAGAATAGATAAGAAATAGCTACTCAAGTGGGCTTCCTTCAGTCTTTCCCAGCCTTGGCCTCTTAATGACATGGTTTCTCATCACTTGCCATCCAGCTGTAGGGCTGGTGAGGGATGTGGGTGGGAGGGAGGCAGCCCCCACACTTAGGAGGTCCAGTATGGGAGTCCCCCTACTACTCCAAATAGGCCTCAAGGAGGTTGGTTAAAGTCAATACTTTAAAGTCAGAAGTATTTATTTTTCTAAAAGACAAAAAGTTAAAATGTCCAAATAAAGATGAAGCTTAAACTCCAGCAGAAAGCTCTGGGCCTGAGCTCCAGTCCTGACAAATAGGCACTCACTTCCTGCCCCAGGCCTTCATTTCCCCACTCTGTGGGGGCTGGGATGCCCAGTGAAAGGTCTCCTCTGCTCTGGAGTTCTGTAGCTCTGCTTCTCTGGTGGTTGCATGGCGGGCTGGCAAGGATGCAGCTGCGAGGATGCAGCTTTGATCAGTGCAAACTGGGTCCTGTCACCTAGTACCAACTACTCATGCAGATCCTAGGCCTTTAGTTTTGCTGGCATAATATTTTTCTAGTGTTTATTTTGAAAGGTTCTGCATCTGTGGTGACCGTCTCCCATTTGGAAAATTAACTGCTTACAGATGTTGGTGTGGTGTAGCATTCTCCCAGGCGATGGAACCGCTGGGGTTTGGATATCATTTCCAAAGGAAGAGGAGGGAAGAAAACTGCCCGTCGCTGATGTAGGTGGCAAAACATCTTGACCTTCTATAAAACACCCAAATGTGATTTGCATTTAGAAATTGATGGGTGGAGAATGACATAAGGTTTGAGAGAGCCCACGTGTTAAAAAGCCTGAATTGAAATGGTCATTTGTGGGATGTCTGTGGCCATTTGTGGGATGTTTGTAGAGGGCGGGTGCTGGCTGTCCAGCTGGGATGAGCTGACTCTGAGCACTATGCACAGACCTTAGAGCTGAGCCCTCACTTGCACCCTGCGTCCTGGCGGTACAGCCACATGGTCAGGCCTTGCCAGTCCAGGAAGACATTTCCTTTGGGGTCCAGGGGTGAGTTTTGGTAAGTGGTGATGCAGCCTAATGCAGAAACCCACAGATCCTTCTGACCCCTGGAGTCCCAGGATAATCACTGCTCTTTACTGTCCTCCATCTTGCCCTCCCACACTTCCTGCTTCTTCTTCTTGGTTTCTGCCTCCTCAGGAGCTTGCATTTGGCCTCCTTGAGGCCTCTGTCCCCAGACCTCACCCCAGCTCCTCTTGCCCATGCACAACCAAAGGACTAAAAACACACTTGGTGGGACCCAAGGAACCTCACACAGAGCTCCTCTCTGTTTTCTTATTCCCTGGCTACCGCAACCCCAGCTCCTTAGCAGCCCCCAAGCCTAGGCCCAACAGGAAGGAGGAGGCATGACCTCCTGTTTGCAAGGTGCTTATGGCGTGTGCACAGGTGTGTGTGGCACATGTGCTTGTATCATGTACACATACATGTTTGGGTGCTTGTGGTGTGAGGAGCAGAAGGGAACAGCTCCTTTGTCCAGCTGGTGCTGTCCTCTGGGCCAGACCTCTTTCTTACCTGGATCTGGGACAGCTTCCTTTTTGCTACCTGTCCACGTCTTCTCTCAGTTGAATGACTTCTTTGGTCTCTGTTTCTTCCCTCCAGCAGACAGATTCCTGTGGCTTTTCCCTAGGAGAGTGACTGAGGAGAAAAGAAAGTTTGAGCAGTAGAGAACCTCAGAGGCCATCTGGAGTTGCACCTCTGTGAATATGAGAAGTCTGCGGCCCATGCTGTGTGGTCATGTGACCAGCTCCATGGCAGTAGATTTAAACATTGCATGAATATTATTTTGTATCTTTGGAAAGACTTTATTTATGAAAGAAGCACTCAAAAAGGGCCTGGGGAAGCCGGGCATGGTAATCCAGTGGCCTATAATCCCAGTGGCCTGGGAGACTGAGATAGGAGGATTGGGAGTTCAAAACCAGCCTCAGCAACTTAATGAGACCCTAAGCAACTCAGTGAGACCCTGTCTCTAAATAAAATACAAAAAGGGAGTGAGGACATGGCTCAGTGGTTAAGTGCCTCTGGGTAAAATCCCCAGTACAAAAAAGAAGGGGGGGGGCATGTTCTGTACTATTCTAGGGCTGCTGGATTGGCTTTAGAATGTGAGGATTTAGAAGACAAAACTCAAAGTAGATACAATTTTTTTGTTTTTGTTTTTAAAGAAAGGTTATCATCAGAAAGTTATGTCACTTGTTCAAAATCCTGGGGAATCAAATATGGGAGGAATGAATTGAGTGGAAGGTAAATTCATAAGCAGGGATAGAATTTTCTCTTGGAACATGGTAACTATTTTAAGAAACTGTACACCAGAACAGCAGTTGGGTAAGAAACATTGGATAAGGAGAACTCTTTCGTTCCTTTTGGCTGGGGTTTGTACCCAGGGCCTTATATACCCTAGGCAAGTGCTTTATCACTGAGCTACATCCCTAGCCCATAGTTGAACTCTTAAATAAGGAGAGATGAGCCAGATGAGGTGGTGCATACCTGTAATCCCAGTGGCTCAGCCAAAGTGAGGTGCTAAGCAACTCAGTGAGACCCTGTCTCTAAATAAAGTACAAAATAGGGCTGGGGATGTGTCTCAGTAGTGGAGTGGCCCTGTGATATGATATGTTAATGTGATATGATATGTGATAAAGATATGTCCTCAGTGGCTTCAGAGTAGGTCTGGAGAAAATAAGAGCCAATCAAACCTGGTACTCCCACTCACCCCCCCCCCCCCACACACACACAAAATAGGAGAGATGTGATGAATTCCTTTTGAAAGAAAGAACATGAGGAAAAAAATCAAGCATGTCTATCATTTGGAAGAGCTATGTATAACACCAAGTGGGAGAAACATAGAGAAGGGGAAAAAGAAAGTCAGAGAAAGGTCACTGATGGAAAATAAGACCTTGTGAATTAGGGTTCTTTTGTGTAATTGAACAAAGATGGAGAAAAAGTTGTTAGAAGAATGCTTTTGGCTGTCCAGCATTTGCATATTAGCATATTAGAGAACAAGTCTTTACTTCATGTCCCTTCATCATAAAATAAACAGAAGATCCCCTTATAGCTCTAAGTCCAGGACAAAGACAAAGATATTGACCATTGCTTTCTAAGGGATCACACAGAGAGAATCTTCTCACTGTGCCTGCATCTTTCTGCATTAAAGTAGGAGCTTTGGTTGTGGATTCATAACCTCTATGGGGCAAACTGGTCAGACCACAGTCCAGTATTTAATGCTCCTGGTGTTTCTCTAAGATTCTAGACCTGGCTAGGGCTCAAGGTTTACACAAATGTGTGACTTCGCTTTCTTCTGGCCACCATTTGTTTTCTAGTTTATTTGTCCTTGGTCCATATGATGCCAAGCAATTGGTTTGACTGGTTTTTGTTTCACTAAATGGATGAGACTGATCTCTTTGGTGTCCTGGGGGGAGACAGACCCCAGACTGTGGCACATGGCTCACAGAGGGAACTAGGCTCCTTTTTCTTTTTCTTTTTTTTTTTTTAAAAAAAAGAGAGTGAGAGAGGAGAGAGAAGAGAGAGAGAGAGAATTTTTAATATTTATTTTTTAGTTCTCGGCGGACACAACATCTTTGTTTGTATGTGGTGCTGAGGATCGAACCTGGGTCGCACGCATGCCAGGCGAGTGCGCTACCGCTTGAGCCACATCCCCAGCCCCAACCAGGCTCCTTTTTCTTGAAGACCAGTTTGAGTGTGACTGTCTGAGGTATTTTGATATTGCAGACCTGTAAAGATATGTTCTCCGTGGCTTCAGAGTAGGTCTGGAGAAATAAGAGCCAATCAAACCAAAACTAGACTAGAGGCACTAGAAACTAGGATTTAGGAACAGACCCCAGAAGGCATGTAGCTCTGAAGCAGAACATGCAGGTGCTGTGGGGTCTTAGAGGGCGCTGATATGATCCAGGCCAACCCCAGGGTCATGGGCAATTTTAGGCAGAGTAGGGTCTGTGAGAGAAACCAGGTCCCAGGCAGGGAAGGAGCTGGCAGTCTGGGCCTGCTCCAGTGCCTGTCAACAGGGGACAATAGACATCCGTAGGTCACATTGGAAAAGGGCTGCCAGTTAACTTAGGTGCCTACATGTCCAAATACGGCATTCTGTTTGCATGGCATGTTTAGCTACCCCATGTTAGTGGCTACCCCACTAACCCTGAGTCCAACTGTTGATAGGTGCTTGATGCTGAGTTTTATAGTTACTACAATTCTAACTAAGACAAGTTGGCCCGATCCATTTGCTAGTTATAAATGATTTTACTTTATTGTGTTGATTTAAGACCATTTCCTGTGTTCTCTTTTCCTAGTAAATTGGTTTGGAAAATTATCTGTGATAAATATCATGTCCTAAATCCAAAGAAAGAGGTGAAATATTTTTAATAGTGTAAAATTAAATTGTTCCCAAACATCTAACCGAATGTTGAACAAACACTAAAGCAAATAGCTATGGTGTGCTTACTAAGTACCAGGGGCTTTAAGTATGTCCTTATTTATCTGACCCACAACAATGATCCGAGGCAAGTATTAGTATCATTTTATAGAGAAGAAAATTGAGCGATAGAAGAAACAAATAACCTAACTTCAAGAGTCAGATAAGTAACCTGTCTGACTTTTAGAGTCAGAACTGGAATGCCAACCCGGGCAGCAGGACACCAATGTTCCAGTTCTTAACCACTCTGCTATTCTGTTTCCTGCTACTAAAACAACCACAAAAATGACAACAAAACATGGGCTTCAAGAGGTGTTAAATTGTCAGCCTGTCTGTGTGTATTGCTTGGTCTGGGTCCACGAGGCAGAAATGCCCCAGCAGAATCTTGGTACAGTGACGCCATCTGGAACGATGTTAATATTCTTCAGGCGAAGTGTGCAGGATGGAGAGACTCAAGCAGAGGCCAGTGGTGGTCTCAAGTGGACCCAGAGCCACTCCCAAAGAGGGTGTCTTGTGTCAGGGTGAGGAAGGGTGAGGCCCAGGAAGGGGCTTTCTGGGACAAGAAAAGTACCTTTCTCATTAGGAAGTGCCTTTCTCATCTAGGAGGCAGGGCCAGAGATCTGGGTAGGAGGGCTCTAGAGGGCCCCCCATGAGTGTCACTAACATGAAGAAGATGTCACTCCAGTGTGTCTCTTAGCAATGGTAGATGTGACCTGCAACTCCAAACTTTTACTTTCTAATATTGTTCAGGCTCTAGCAAAGTCTTCTCCCTTGGTCCCCAGTGGGACCTTGATGACCTTGATGAGAGGTGGCTGTGTTCTGATGTGAGGAAGCCTTGTGAGCCACGTAGACACAAGTATCAGGGAAGGACACTGATTTGAAGCACAGGGCCTATGTCGGTGGTGGCAGAAGCACTTAGGCAGAGGAAAATGAAAACAAAGCACAAAACAAAACCCGACTGGACTTATGCAAACATTCATTTCAGCATAAATGTTATAAATTCTTTTTTGGTGTGTGTGTGTGTGTGTGTGTGTGTGTGTGTGTATGTGGGGGGTGGTTACCAGGGATTGAACTCAGGGACACTCAACCTCTGAGCCACATCCCCAGCCCTGTTTTGTATTTTGTTTAGAGATTCTTACCAAATATTTTGCCAGGAGTGCTAAGCACCCGTTTTCTTGGTGCTTTCTAAATTCCAATTCCTGGTGCCAGAGACACTCAGGAATCAGCACAATATTCACTATGATTGCATCTAGTGGCTGAGGAACATTTGCAATCCTAAACAACTGATGTCACTCTTACCTTTGCGTACATGTACATCTAAATACAATTTGTGTGGCAAAGCACCCATTCTTTACATTAGTGGGTGACCAGATAGGCTCTGGATGCTAGCTAGGGTTGAAATGCTTTGTTGCAATTTAAAGACAAAGGATGCTTTATTTTTGTGAAAATGTTAAGTGTGGTCAGATTGATTTTCAGAAAATTAATGTCTCTATTACTTAAAGTTTATACTCACTATCATTCACATTCCTCTTTTAATTTGAATGGATAATTTTGAATATTAAAAATAGTGTTAAAGTTAATAGAGATGTGAAAATGATTTTATTTTTTTTTCATTTTTGATGAAATATATTCAAAGTATGTAAACTTGGAATAGAATTACATTTCATGTTAATCTTTTTTATTGTTGAGGGTAGATACAAGTTGAGATTATAAAATAGAAAAGTGAACCTCAGAAGCTGAAAAGAAATAGAAACTCATCCGTAAGAGAAATAATAAAACTGGAGAATAACAGAAGTGAGTAGGCTTCTTTTGGACCATCCCACATAAAAGTTTTATTCAGGACTTTGCAAATTATTTACTCAATGAAGATTTAATTAATGATCAAAGCAATGAGAGTGTAAAAGGGAATGATTTCTATCAAATTCACAACTCAGAAACCACAGAGGCAACTGATGCCTGCCTGGGAGACAAGAAAATTCCATTCCTGAAATTACTCAATGGGAGAAGAAAGCGAAAGGAAAACCTGGGTCTTTGCTGTGCTTGTTGGAGATGGATTCTGGAACATGGCTCTGTTTGTCTTTCTTGCAGCAGGACAGTGTTTCCTTAAAACACAGTCTCGTCCAAATAAATGATTGCAATTCTTGGATAAACATGGCAAAATGTTTAATATTTCATTTTACACCAGAATGCCTTCAGCTGGAGAAAGAAATTGTAGAAAGCTGTTTTTTTTTTTTTAAGTTCAAAGGTAAAAGTTTTTGTAAATTCTGTATTAATTGTAACCCATCTTGAAGACCAGCTTTAACTGGAGCAGGTATTTATGGCCAGAAGGGAAATTCACTTGTTCACAGAAAAGCACACAAAATTGTTTGACAGGAAAAAAGGTGAAAGGTGAATAAGCAGGAAACAGCTAATAGGATTCATCAAATGCAAATGAACACTAATTTAAAAAAAATTGGCATAATTTTTTTTTTTTGGTACTAGGGATTGAACACAGGGGTGTGAAACAACTAAGCAACATCCCCAGCCTGTTTTTTTTTTAACATTTATTTTTTAGTTGTAACTGGACACAATACCTTTATTTCACTTATTTACTTTTATGTGTGCTCTACCGCTGAGCCACAATCCACTGGGATTATAGGCATGGCCACTGCACCCTGCAGAATATTGGCATAATATTCTTAAAATAAAAATGCTACTTCGCCAAACAGAATGAGGCTTTTCAGTAGTAATAGGCTCTTTATAGAAAAACAATGAATAGCTTCCTGAGTTTTGAATAAATGATTTAAAAATTTGCTGCTAAAATGATCAATCCTGAAAGAGATTAAAATGTGATTTTTATAGAGGATAGAGAACTAAAAAGAGATTATTAAATCCATGGATAATAAAATCACAAAATATATTACATTTAATTCAGTAATAACTCCTCGGTTCAACTAGATTGTAGCAGAATCAAATGATGTAGAATGATTCACCTTTATAATATCCAATGCTAAACTACTAGAAGAAGAAAATAGGAATTTGGAATTAATAAATATTTTATTGGTTTTATACCTGTCTTGAAAATACAGTTTTTGTTTTAACTTAAGCTATGGTTTTAAAATTTGCCATTTTGATTTAAAAGATTGTTGAGGTGAGTTCATAATAATGAGGCTCATGAGTGTTAAAAAGATATATGATCCAGAACTTTGGCTGGAAAAAGGCCTTCTTTGAACTGTTGTTTGAATGTTAACCAGGAAGTGCAGAGCTTCATCTGCGGATAGCAATGGCATTCCTTGCAAAAGTTCAGAGATGATCATTGTTCCCCCATATCTCTCTAAAGGCGGAGCTTCTTGATGAAACACATTCCACATCTGACCTCTGGAACACTCTGGGTACAAACAAGGGGAATTCCAATGAAAATACCGTTAAAGCAATTAGATTTAATTAGACAAGATATGCAAGACATTAGCAAAGAAAAACAATAGAAGATCCTCAAATAAAGAGCAAATCTTGGGCTTTGGCAGAAAGTGAAATTAATTTTGCATTTTGAACTGTTTCTAAAACTAATATGAATTAAGTTTTACAAAAATAAAAGCCAAGACAGTGAAGTGCTTTGTTTGGCTTGTTAAGAGATTCTAAAAATATTTCTAAAAATGTCAAGAAAAATTGTTAGTTCAAGCAGGAAAAAGCTACGAGGTAAATATGCCGCAAAAGTTAAATTCTAGTATAATACATGGAAAATTGAACAAGGAAACAAAAACATTTGCATTAAAGGAGAAGGTTTATATTTGTACCTTCTGGAAACTGGTTTCCATAGACCATCTGCTGGCCATTCTAGATTAAGGAGTCATCTATATTGAAAATAAATAAATAAATATGAACATATTGCTCTATTTGGTTTTCTTTACTGTAACCCCAGTTAGAGAAACCTAAAAGAAGAATATATGTATCCATCTAGATATTGTGTTGAGAAGCTAACATTTTCTATACAAGTGATAGTAACCTTTACAATAAAATTAAAATGTGTTTTAGTGAAAACATGAATTTATCATTATATGACCCCATTACAGTGTTCAAGGTTTGTTTGTAAAATTATGTCATTTCCAATCTAATTATTACTTTAAGGGTTTTATTGATAATTCCAATGTCTATTGGCTTAGCAGAGTCTTTTTGTAAACTGAAATTACTGAATCTGGCTTGACTGAAAAATTTTGATTATAGCAACATAATGAGTGATTTTCTAAAATAAGGGACAATAAATATAAATTTCATAGAACAAATTTATAATAATGCATTAATGATGGTATGCCTTTATTGTACTATCCACCTAAGACATGCAAATAGACCTGTGTCATCAATCAGTGGTCTTATTTTACCAACGTTTAGTCATTTAAAAAACCCACAATGCTTTGCACATATTTTCCATCTTGATGTTACAAAAATTAGATTTGTCAAGTAAGGAGGAAAGGACAAACTATATCTGACAGTTTAAACTTAATTTATAACTTTTAAATATTTAGACATATGGTATCTTGGGTGGGCTTGAATGCTGGGCTGACTTCCAGGTGGATGGGCATGTAGCTTGGAGGAAAAGGTTTGGAGCTCACACCTGGAGGGAAGATTAGGGAATGAATTTGAGGTTGAACTGAGAATTCTTCCCTGGGTAAAGGCAATGCAAACCCAAAGCTCTTTTCTGCTAAGGCGGCTGCTCTCAGCCTTGGTGGCCCATTAGAAACACCCAGGGGGCTGGTAGTTTTCAGAATGCTGAGGCGCAGGCCCTACTCTCTAGAGCTTTTGATTTAGTGCTCTAGTCTGAGGCTTGGACATTAGCATTTCCAAAAAGCTCTCCAGGTGATTCTAAATGAGCAGCCAGCATGAGAATAGCTGTCAGTAGCTGAGCTTGCAAATGACATCCTGACTGGGTGGACAGCTCTGCAGCCAGGTCACACTATGGCCAGATTTTGGTTGCATTATGTCAAGCCTGGGTGAAGGGAAGCTTGGCAGGATTGAAACAAGAGGTTGCCATTAATAGAGAAACAACAAAAGGGCCTCAGGTTCATTAGTTCAACTGACATTTAATGCACTTTTACAATGTTTCCGGAATTGAGGATACAGAAAGGAATAAAACACTAATTCCAAAAATGGGGAACAGATGTATAAACAAAATCAAGAAAGTATTACACATATTATGGTCAAAGTGTCTACAGGGTACAGCGGAGCATGATTCCACGGGGGAAGAAAGGATAAATGGGGACCTAGGTTGCATTGTGAAAGACGGGGTGTTCAGGGGGCTTTGGGGTTGAGGACCAGGAGGTTAGAGGAAGACTTCTTGAACTGGACAGGTAGATCCCAAGGGCAGGGAACACCTTGGGAACAGACATAGTGGGAGTAGTCAGGAATGTGGGAGGCTGTGCTAGGACCATCAGCTGACTTGTTTCTGACCCCTAACCTCTTTTTTTTTTTTTTGGTACCAGGGATTGAACTCAGAGGCACTCTACCACTGAGCCACATCCCCAGCCCTATTTTATATTTTCATTTAGAGACAGGGTCTCAATGAGTTGCTTAGTGCCTTGCTGTTGCTGAGGTTGGCTTTAAACTCGTGATCCTCCTGCCTCAGCCTTCTGAGCTGGGATTACAGGCGTGTGCCACTGCGTTCATCCTGAACCTTTTTTTAATAGGCCCCAGAGCAGTATCTTAGAGATGTTTGAACTGGGTTCATTGGAGGACTTTCCAGAAGATTTGGTGATGTGGAAGCAGTCTGTTTCTAGAATGTTAACTTCTTTTTTTTTTTTTGAATGTTTATTTTTTGGTTGTAGTTGGACACAATACCTTTATTTTATTTACTTTTATGTGGTGCTAAGGATCGAACCCAGGACCTCGCATGTGCTAGGTGAGTGCTCTACCACTGAGCCACAATCCCAGCCCCTAGATCCTTAACTTCTGTAATATTTTTCTTAAAATCTCCCTGGTGAAGAGCAGACAGTTGAACTATCCTCTCAACAGCCTCAAGCTCTTTCTCCTCTCCCACAGTCACTGTCCAGACTTGCCACAGGTGAATGGTACTTCTCACTTTTTGGAATCTTCTTGCTCCCCAGGGTGTAAACACAGTGGCACCAAACTAAAGAATTATTTGAAATAGTTCCAGGGAACTCCTTTGCTGATTCATCAAAAACCAAAATCCACTTTCTGGTTCTGGAGCTCCAAAACATCTCCCTAATAGGAAATCCTACTTAGAGTTAATATGCCACCCCTCTACCCCTGTAGAAAAAGAAGTGACATACAAGTATCAAAACAACTAGATGGTGATCTTCTCTGGCCAAGCAAGTCTTTCCATGTGTTTCATCACCTGAAATCAGGGCAGAGAAGTTAAATCTCAACGGTGTCAGTTCTGCTCTGCTAGAAGATGAGCTTCTCTCTGGCTTCCATTATAGGTTTAATAGGGAAAAAATTCAGCAAACCACTGATAGAATAAGTGACACCTAGTTAGGTTAAAATATAAAGGATCTCACCACAAAGCTCCTTTTACCTTTTAGTTGTCATATTATTACATCTACATCATCAAAAAATTCTACCAGATGTTACAATTGCTGATTTCAACATTTATACTTATTATAAAGAACTTTAGAAAAAGTATCTTCCATGGTGCATAACATCCCTTATCCAAATGCTTTGGACCAGAAGTGTTTTGGATTTTAGAATATTTGCATATATATAATGAGACATCATGGGGATGGACCCAAGTCTAAACACAAAATTCACCTGTGTTTTACATACACCTTATACATAAAGCCTGGAGGTTATTTTATACAATATTTTAGTGTGCTCATGTTTTAACTGTGGCCAGTTACACAAAGTCAGTTATGGAATTTTCCATGGTGGCATCCTTTTGGCACACAAAGAAGTTTCAGATTTGGGAGCATTTTGGATTTCAGATGGTTCAACCTATCCTCAGTTGAACCTCACTGTAACCCAGGGTCTTTGTTAGGTGACCCTGGAGCTACCATTCCCAGGGTAAGAACAGGAAAATAATGTCCATACCAGAGAAATAAAGAGTTTTATCCCAGTCCCCTGTTAGTGGGTGCTAAAACTGGGATTTTTTTACCCAGCTTTTTTGAAGTCAGATTTCTAAATCCAGTATTCTTTTCAACACACCATGTCACTCCCCTGATAGCAGGCCTGTGATTTTGCTTTAGAAGCAACACAGAAGAGATGCACATTATTCCACTGTGTATTAAGGAGAGAGATCCAGAGCATCCCCAAGGGTACTCCATAAGAAGTGACAGCCATGAAGATAAGGAATCTGCTGGAAGAACCAAAGTAACTTCCTAGAAAGTGAATCTTGCTTGGGCAGGGGACTCCAATGCCCAAATTGGAAAACACCTACATGCCTTCAGCCCTGTGCTGTGTCAGGCACTGCCCTTACGCTATCACTTGGTGGTAGGGAGTGCAAACAAGAGAGGGTCACAGGGAAGAGTCTTTCACTTCCAAAAGCAGCTGTTCATCAAAGGGCCTCAGTATGCAAACTGGTCTGACTTAATTTTTCTGGGTCATTCTAGGAAAAGAAAGACCTGACTTGGAAGTAGGAAGGGGGAGGAGGAGCCTGTGGATGAACTCCTCACGGGGGTCTCAGAGGCCTTGGAGATCTGCAGGATGACCATTGCAATGAATGTCCCACATATTTGGGGGATATTTTCTATTTCCAATATTTTGGCTGAGACATATAAGGAAACAGCAGAAGTAGCATATGATCCAAATGTGAATCCCTGATCCATCTCTTATTTTACTGTGATCCTAGGTAGCTAAGCAATCTCTCAAGGCTGTATTGCCTCATCTGTAAAATGGGGACAATAGTACTCACCCTGAAGGACTTGTTGTGGCACTTGGTAGGGAACCCTCATCTTGGGTTTTCCTAGGCTGGTCACTGCTTAATGATTAGGACTTGGCATGGTCAGTGACTAGCACAGTATGTGACCTACAGCAAGTGCTGCTCAACACATGGCTGCTGATGACAAGTGACCAAAGGGAAGCACTAGGTGTCAGTAGCTGGAGTCAAACAGACCTGAGGCCAAGCCTTAACATCTTAGTAATTGTGCAAGTTATTTGATTTCCTCTCCTCTCTTTCCTTATCTGTAGAGTGGGGATAACTGAAAGTATGTCTCATAAGTTGCAGTGATATGAAACAAGGAAATCCACAGTTAGTGAATGCTGGAGAGATCACAGCTGTGATGACTGTAGGTTGGCAGGAGGAAAAAGGTACCTGCACCTGCTGGAGTCAGGCAGCCTGCACTAGTTCCTGACCTCATGAATCACCAGCCCTCTGGTCTTGGACAAACTTTCTGGGCCTCATATTCTTAACTGTCACACAGAGATATTAATGGTCAATTGCATCAGGAGTGTTGTAGCCTTCAGGTGAGGGGACACATGGGAAAGTTTAACATCCATGAACCACTAATTAAATATAAAGAATTATGCCCTGATCCCTGTTGTTTCAAACGCCTCAGTAAGGGTCCCTTGTGGATCCACTTCCTTTCTTGGCAGGAAAGTTTCTTTTCCTGAGTATCTGCTGCCCTCTGGTGGGAGTTATTGCCTCATTGCAAGGAATTTTTCTGGAAAAGATCAAGCATCTTGGCTTTGAGGGTTGGAGGCCCTAGCATACCTGGGAATGTGGGCTATGGGTAGCTGTTTTTGGCCTCTGTCCTCTAGGGCAGTGGTTCTCAAAGTGTGGTCCTTGAGCAGCAGCAGCAGCAGCAGCAGCAGCAGCAGCAGCAGCAGCAGCAGCAACAGGTGTTTGTTAGAAGTATAAACTCTGGGGCCCTGTCCCAGATATACTGGATCTAAAGCTCTGTATTGTAACCAGCTCTCCAGGCCCATGTGCACTGAAGTCTGAGACCCATGTTCTAGGAACTCTAGGATTTGAGGTTTGGAAGGGTGAGGCCAGAGAAGAGAGAGGAGGGGAGGTGACTTTGAGGCAAGTAACCACATAGCTGGGTGGGGCACAGTGACCCACACTTATAATCCTAGTGGCTCAGGAGACTGAGGCAGGGGAATTGCAAGTTTAAAGCCTGACTCAGCAACTTAGCAAGATTCTGTCTCAAAATGAAAAAGGGCTGGGGATGTGGCTCAGTGTTTTAGTACCCCTGGGTTCAATCCCTAATACAAAAAAAAAAAAAAAAAAAAAAAAAAATTAACACTGCTGAAAATTTCGAAGAATGGTGAAATGAATTCATACTTATCTTTTTCTAGATTTACTAGTTGTTATCATTTTGCACCATTTCCTGCTCTCTACATTTCTTTTATGCTGAACCATTTGAAAGAAAGCAGTGGGAATCCTAACACTTTGCTCTCAAATATTTAGCTGTCTTTTTTTTTTCGGGGGGGGGGTGCAGGACTGGGGATTGAACTAGGGGCACTTTACCACTGCACTTCATCCCTAACTCTTTTTATTTTCTTGTTTAATTTTGAGACAGGTTCTCATTAAATCATACAGGCTGGCCTTGAACTTGCTATCCTCCTGCCTCAGCTTCCCAGGCCACTAGGATTACAAGCGTGGGCCACCATATTCAGTTTTAACAGTCATTTTACATAGTCACACGTCATCATCACCACTAATAAGAATATCAATTAATAATATTTAGTCTACATTTTATATTCAAATACCTCTGTAACATTTTATATATTTGCGTGTGTCTGAGCTGTAATCAAGGTATTTGGTCATTTTTATGTCCCAATGTCATTTGATCTAAAGCAGCCCAACATCCTTGACTTTTTAAAAATAATACTGACTTTCTTGAAGAGTCCAGACCAGTTGTACTGTGGAGTGTCCCTCCATGGATTTTGTTAGGTTGCTTTTCTCACAATGGGATTCAGTTCAGATATTTTTGGCAAGAACGCTTTTTTGATGATATTGTGTTGCTAATTGTGTCATATCAGGAGGCTCTAAAGTCAGGGCATATCACTGCCTCTTAATGCAGCTTATGTGACTGAATCACCTGACTGAGATGCATGATCTTGGTCTACATCTGGAGTTTCACTGGGGTATGTTTAGCCATTTCCTTATTTTAAACTTTCCCCAGGATTCTGCTGTGTGTGTGACTGGGTTGAAACCCAGGGCTGTGTAGCCTTCCTGTAGCTCTCATGGATCCACATTGTAAAGCCCCCATACCCAAGCAACACAACCATAGTGGTGCTACCAAGCCCCTCTGCCTCTGCAGCCCTCCCCTCCCACTGCCTGCAGCCCAGCCTTCTCCCACCCAGTGAAATTATGAAGGGCGACTCACTTCAGCCCCTTCACCCCTGAGACCCAGACCTGGGGCTGAGCTGGATCCTCACCTCACCACGGTGCCAGGGCTGACTGGTGGTGTCAGGGCAGGTGTTAAGAGCCTGGAGGGAACTCCTAGGAGTGGAAGGAGAAATGATGAAACCTACCGACACCTGTGGTAAGACAGGTGCTAATGTAATCTGAATGGCTGGGAGTGACATTTCTGAAAAGATCAAACTAACTTTGAAAATAGGAATTTGAAGGTAATCAATAGGTAATCAATATTCCCCTCCATATAGTGATAGATCGGTTGGTGACAATGCCTACATCCCAGCATTTGTGTGTGTGTGCTGTCCCTGTCATTCACACATGCCACCTCTACACACTGAGTTGATGGCATGTATTGATTTGTAATCTGTGCTTCAGTGGAGAAGTTAATAAAAGTTTAAGTACCTACAGACATGCTGGTGTCAGCATGGATGGAAAAGAAGAAAGAGGAATCATAATTTTGGCCTTTTTTTGAGCCAGTGACTATGAATAAGGTATAAATAGTTAAGGGGCTGGAGAAGGTGGTCAGAAGGCCTGGGAATTTGACCAAAGTAAGGAGGCCACAGAACAGCTCTTCAGGGACATTTGTTCTCATGGATCCTGGGAAAGAGCCTCAGTAAAGAAGAACTGAGAGGAGCCGGGCACAGTGGCACATACCTGTAATTCCAGTGACTTAGGAAGCTTGAGGCAGGAGGATCACAGTTCAAGGACAGTCTGGCAACTTGGAGAGGGCTGGGGTTGTAGCTTAATGGTAGAGTGCCCCTGGTTCCGTCTCTGTAACATAGGAAGGGATGTAACATAGGAAGGAAGGATGGAAACATAGGAAGCTGTGGAAATGTCCCAAATTAGCAAGCTTGACTGTGGATGTCTAGGACTAAGGTTCAAGCTGATCGGCCGAGAGTCAAAATATGGAGGCAGTCGCCATTGCTCTAGGCTACGTCAGCCAGGATGATGGCAACTGTGCTCAGTTCTGCCTAGTCCTCCTGAGCTGAAAGCAATAAATGCTCATGCAGCCAGGCCGGCTGGCTGGCTGGAGCCACACTGGCCTAAGCAAGGAGCAGGGGTGACTGTGAAGGAGAGATTGGGCAGGAGGAAGAAGACCTGGTCCCTTGTACGATCTCTGTAGATCTTTCCTCCTACATTTGTCCCCTCCTGCCTCACGTCTCAGACTGCTTCCATAGAACTTCAAACATGCAGGGGAGCCCTAGGAAATGTCACAGCCCCACAAGAATCTTTGGAATACATCACCTTGTTCTGTATGCCCATATATGTACAGCATATAGGTAAAACATGAACAATGATGTAGGACTCTGTCTTGGCAGGTCCAATCCCTGCCCTGTTGGTGATTAGCTGTGTACTTGCTTTGGGCCACTTGCTTCACCTCTCTGGACTATAGTTTTCTTCTTTGAAGAAGAGTGAAGTGAGGTGATTCCAAAGATGAGAGAAAATTAGAGCTGGAAAGAAAGTTAAACGCATCTGCTATTCCCTTATTTTACAGATGCACAGTCAGAGATTAGAGGACACTCAGAAGTCAAGTCATGCACTCCTTCCTTAGTCCCGTGGGGACACTGAGGTCCAGATAGGAAAAGGTACTGACTTATGCTGGGGCACTTTTATCCATGGCTTCTAACCCTGGGAGCCCAATAATCTCCTCAGATCTCTGTTTTGTTTCTGTTTGTTTGTTGTTTTTTTTCCTTTTCCAACTTTTAAAAAGCAACCTGGAGAAGAAGACCATGGGGTAGGGGTGGGGGTGATGGGGGATGAACATAGAACAAGTGAGGACCCATCAGGTGAGCAAGTCAGCAGTGGTCACCTTGTGTGGAATGGCAGGAGGCCCGAGACTGTGAGAGGGTGTGGACATGCTGTCTGCTTCCTGCCTCTGTCTGTCTTTCCTACATGAGAGAAACTGAGCATGTATGTCGGGTCATGGAGGCGTGTGTGGCACCAAGGAGTGTACTTTTGAGTCTGTGCAAATGGCTGATGTTGTTATGTTTCAAATTGCTTGAGGTTGCAGTTCCAAACTGTCACGAGAGTTTTGTAAACTCTTCTAAAGAACTGATCTACATTTTATGTGTTTGAATCACCCAGCTCAAACTCAGGCTTAATCTACAATTTCCCAGAGAGGTTCCACAGAGTTTTAGTATATTTCATGGAGTTGGGGGGAAAAATGTTTGAAAAACACCAGGGTTGACCAAGGCAAGCAGACTTTTTTTTTTCTTTTTAACTGAGTGTAAGTTTTAACAATTTCCAAGCTTGGCAAGTATGAAGATGAGGATGTGGTGTGCAGCATACCCCAGATGGCTGGATCCCGGGACCTTTTCCTGGTGGCTTGGCGTCTCAGGGAGCTGGAGCTATGGAACACCCTGTTTAAGCCCTGAGTAATTTTTTAGTCATAAAAATAACTTTGAAGTTTTAGAAAATATTTATCTATGCAATCAATTTTATGAGATATGAAACAAAGACTATATTTAAAGATGATGGTTTTAAGTAAATTTAAAAAGAAAGATTCAGTTTGGTGATTTTTCTATGATTCATAACGTCTGCAGTGAGAGCGTAGGATTTGCTCCTCCTACTTTTCATTCTTTGAACTTGGCAGGTATATGCTTGATGTCTATTATTTTTTGATTTGGAAATTTAACACATGTTCACTCATTCAGTCTTGTACCTTGGACTTTAGAGTTCTCTGACTGAGGGTCTGTTTTTAACAAATTCTGTTTCCTTTGTTTAAAAAGTATTTTACATCACTTTACTCTTGAAGGACAGTTTTGTTTGGTGTTAAATCTGGGTGGATAGTTGTTATCTCCAAAGTTCAGGTTCTTCATCTAATAGAAGTGGAGAGTATCTTTAGTGTCTTCATTAGGAGGTTGTTGGGGGAACCACATGGCATAAGCTTTCAGGGAACTAATGGCAGGTGCTGTGGCTTTCATCTTCTCAAAGGTCTCCTGCCCCATAAGACCTTGAAGTTGGGTAAGATGGTGCATGCTCTCTCAGAACAATTTCTTCCCCAGAAGGCTCTACCATTTACCAGCCTTGTTTTCCTTTTTTGATTATTATCCTTGCAGGGAGCCTAGTTAGATATCTTGCCCTAAATGCCCCTTGCCGTCTGTGGCAACAGCGTGTGGAGGCAGGATTGCACAAGGGTTTGCTAAGATAGACTGCAAAGATAGACTGCAAATCTTTTAGGCACTGTGTGTATAACTGTGCTTGCTACTTAAAAAGCAATGATTACCTTTCCCTCTCCACCCCCTAAGAACTAACTTTTTTTCTTCAGGGCAAAATCACCTTCTTTGAGAATGCATGTCCTAGTAGCATTAGAAAACTGCAACCTTTTTAAACGGAGTGTTCCCTAAATGTTAAAGAATCAGGCTTTGAACTTGGGTGGGCCTTGAATTGAATCCCTGCTGTCACTGACTAGCTGTGTTATGTTAGGCAACCTACTTAAGCTTTCCAAGCCTGAGAATACAGTGACAATAATTAAATTATCATTTAGTATAGGGCCTAGATATAGTAAGTATTCAATAACTATTAGTTATTAATAAACATTTCCAAAAGAGTCTGTATTCCTTATTTTAATTTTTTATTGTAAAATGTAAACATATTTAGATATTTTAAAAAATGTCATTTCTTTTTGTACCCCACTTTCCAGATCCTATTCTGCACACTGTAAGGCACACCCCAGAGGAGAATAGGCCCATGGGGTACCTGGCCCAGTGGCCCAGTGAGGAGCAGCACTCCCTACAGGGCCCAAGGGGACCCCTGGGGCCTGGCAGCCATGCAGAGGCCACCACCAGGATCCAGCTACCTCTGAACACATGTTGGCACCTCCTGCCCCACAAAGGCCTGAACGAAGCTCCCTGATGAAGTATACCTTCCTTTAAGCCAGTGGTTCTCCAACTCTGTTCTTTGGCCATACTGGCAACACTTGAAGGTTTATAAGAGCTGCAGACATTTGGAGTCTGCCCAGAATCTACTGAATCTGCTGGGGTGGAGCTCAATCACTGTGTTTTAACAAGCCTCCCAGGTGGCTCTGAGGCACTGCAAACTTGGGAACCACTGCTCCAGGAGGAGGGTCCCCTCTCACAACAGCGTGTGGAGGCAGGATTGCACAAGGGTTTGCTAAGACAGGGGCAAGCTGGAGTCCCTCCATGGCGGAACCTGGGTTGGAGGTTTGGAAGCTTTGGACAGAAGTCAGTTGTGAACACTTGTCCACTCCTCAGAGGCCTCTAAAATGGCTGGACTAAGTTCAAAGGCAGCCACTATTGAGAATTCAGCTTGGATCTTGAACACAACCACCAAAGAAAATGTACAGTCTGCATGCTGAAAATCTTTCTCTACAGAATGTTAAGTTTTCTTTTTGCGTGAAAACCAATGTGTGGTTCAGATACAGTATGTTGTATGTTTTGGCCCCAAACGTTTCAAGAGTTATTGCCATTTATCGGAGCTGGCAACCTATGCTGGGTTCACAAAAATCTGACTACTACAATAACTCAAGAAAACAGTGAAGAAAGCACACAGAAGTACCTTTTCAAAATTTGGGGACATCTCTGTGACCTTAGGGGTCTGTGGAAAGAGAGAGAGCCACTGGAATTCTTTACTCGTATATAGGGGGAAACACAAGGGGAGGTTCCATGGAACATTCTATCCAAAAAAGGGCAAAGGGTAGGGTTACAACAAACAGGTGGGTGTAATTCAACCCACATTGGGTGACACCCATTCCCAGAGCTGTACCTTTCCTATCCGAGCAGAGGTAAAGTCCACTTGCATTGCAATGGGTGCAATACCAGACCAGTACCTCTTTACTCAGGATTTAAAGGTGTGTGCATAGCTCCTGCTCAGGGCAGCCCCAGACAGAGTCCAAGGCTAATTTTGTGCTGGTAAGCCTAATCCAGTCACAATAATGTTTTAATCTATGAATGTGTCTTTCTAAGTAAGTTAAGATAGTTGAGCCAATAGTAGTATACATGACTGCCGTCCTCAGTGAAAGTCACCTCATTCCCAGGAAGCAGGACTGAGAGAGGGGGAAGGAAACTGGGGATGGGCCTCTCTTTACTCTGCCTCCCAGGAAGTCCCCTATAACACTCTCTTACATCTCACTGGCCAGAAAACTAGCACTAACTACTCTGGGAAACACAGTCTTATTCCAAAAAGGCAAAGATCCCTGCTAAGTTTGACTCTGGTGTGGCTGCTGTCCCTTGTTCTGTTGGGTTTTAGAAAGCAGAACATTTTCAACACCATTCAGTTTGGTGTCCTGACTGCATGTGGGTTTTATGTCATTGACTATGGACGTATGCCTTGTGGCTAATTGTCCAAAATACTGAGTGGGCTGAAGATGTGCCTAGAAATTGTGTGATGAGATGTTAGTTCATCTTTTTCCTTTTTTAGAGAATTCTCAGTTGGAGCAGAGAAAAGGAGATGGAGTGAATTTTTTTTTGGGTCTGTATAGAAAGGGTTTGGAATTAAGTCAAGAAATTGTCATCTTTCTTATTGGATTGTGTCTCTGATCTGCTGATGTCCACCTCCATTCTCTCATGCTGCTTCTATAATAGAATACCACAGAGTGAGTCATTTATATATAAACAACACTTCATTGCACTCACGGTTCTGGAGGCTGAGAAGTCTAGAGCATGGCCCTGGCCTCTGGGGAGGGCCTCTGTGCTGCACCATAGCATGGCAGAAGAGCAAGTGAGAGTGAATGAGATGGAGAGGAACTCAACTGAACCCATCCTTTTTATCAAGTGCCCACTCCCATGATAATTAGCTCAGTCCTGAGACAATGGCATTGACCCATCCATGAGGGATCTTTCTTTTCTTTTTCCCATATTTTTTTTTTTACTGTTGCACTGTAGATGTACATATTAGTGGCATTCATTGTTACATATTTGTACATGCCCACAATACAACAATATAATTTGGCCAGTATCATTCCCCACTATTTCCTCTTTCCCTTCCCTCCTCCCTCTCCCTGATCCCTTTCTTCTACTCTACAGATCTCTCTTCAATTTTTTTGAGGTCCCTGCCCCCACTTCTTTCCCTTTTTCCTCCCTAGCTTCCACATGAGAGAAAACATATGACCCTTGACTTTCAGAGTTTGGCTATTTCATTTAACATAATGTTCTCAAGTTCCATCTGTTTTCCTGAAAATGACATAAATTCAATCTTCTTTATGACTGAATAAAATTTCACTGTGCATATATGCCACATTCTCTTTAAGGTCCCACCTCTTAAAACTGTCCCAGTGGAAATTAAATTTCAACATGAGTTTGGAGGGAACATTCAACCCATACACTCTTCTGTCTCTTCCTCATTTTGCCTAAAGTAGTACTGTCCACAGACCCACCATGGCCAGTCTGCATCCCTTCTCCTAGGTTTTTCTGAGGATCTGAGGTTCTGTGTGTTTCTGAAAGTTCCTGCAGGATGAAATCACCACTTCCCAGCAATTCAACTCCAGAGTCTGTGTCCTGAACCAAGAGGCTTCAGCTCTAGGAGACACTTGTGGGCAAAAGGAGTGGTGGTGGAGGAGTGGGCCTAGGAAGGTCTGGGCCATGAAGGTCACCAAGGGAAGAGAAAGAGTCACACAAGCTTCACCTTATCAGGAAAACTTTTGGCTGTTATTATAGTTTGGCTCTGGAATGTTCCCGAAAGCCTCATGTGTGGAAGGCTTGGTCTCTAGATGGTGGTGCTACTGAGGTGACGTGATGGAAACCTTAGGAGGTGGGGCCATGTTGGAAGAAGTAGGTCACTGTCAAGTGCCTGGTTAGTGGGAGCTGTTTTTAAGTCACAAAACCATGCATTTGAAATGTAGTAATTTTAACCATCTAACATCTCCTTTTATCCTTAGTCTTCCAATTATAGTGCCTGTAGTATACAAGGTAATCCAGTCATAGCTATAACCCTTCCCTTTGAGCTCCCCAATTATAAATCAATCACGTAGATTGTAACCCTAAACTCCTCCTATCAGAGTAAGGCACAGTGCTGCATTAGGGATAAAAACCTGGGCAGACTTCCTGCCTAGTGTGTTTGCTTGCCAGATTCTTTTTGATAGCACACCCTTCTGCAGAAGTAAAGTTTGCTTTGCTCTGTAGCTTTTGAGCACACTTCTGATTTCTAAATGCCCAATATTTCTAACAACTGGGAATGTACCTTTGTAAGGTCTATTTTGTCCTTGGACCCTTCTTCTTGTTCTCTTTCTGCTTCCAGCTGCCATGAGGTGAGCAGCTCTGCTCCATCATCTTCCTCCACCATGATACTCTGCCTCGCTACAGCCAAAAAAAAGTGGTGGAGGCAGCCAACTATGGATTGGAACCTCTGAAATTGTAAACCAAAATAAACCTTTGCTCTGTTAAGTTCTTTCCTCAGGTATTTTGTCACAATAACAGAAAGCTAACACAGCTATATGATATGAGACTTTTAAAGCTCCAGAGACGGCCTTAGCTCTGAGCAAAGTCCTGGGATGGTTTGAGATCTCTTTGGACCACAAGGGCCTTTGCTGACATTGAGATAGGAGTGCACATCTTCAGTTAGTCTTTATGGGAAAATTTCCCCTTCTTTTGGGATACGGATGCTCAGATCACAGTATATCCCTGAGCACAGAGAAAGTCCTACTTTTGTATTGGGCATTGGTATGTGTTTTGGAAAGTGAGGGCATGGAGAGAGAGAGAGAGAGAGAGAGAGAGAGAGAGAGAGAGAGAGAGAGAGAGGGGGAGGGAGGGGCTGGCCCTTTCTCAATTCCAGAAGGAGCTACTGTCTCTGCAGTTTTCAAGCTGGCGTGAGCTTTTCTCCTGCACATGACATCCCAGCCCTGGCATAGGATCCTGTTCCTTATTCTGACAGCTTTGCCTTTGCTCATGGTGTTTGCTTGCTTTCTCCTCAATTTTGGTATCTGGGATTCTCATTCTTCTTGTCTCCTAGTTCTATTCACAAATGCAGAAATGGAGGCTCAGAGAGGGGAAGCAAGTTACTTGGCTACACTTTAGAATAGAATCTTTTAAAGTCCCCAAAGTGAAAGTGTGTACACACAGTATCCTGGCACACTATCCATCTTCTGGATGAGCCAGATCCCTTAGGAGTGCTTTCCCCAGGATTTCTTGAGTGCTTTAATAGCATAAGGGTGCATCTGATAATGGGACAGTGTGTTGCTTTTTCCAAATAAGTTCTAAGGGAGCAAAGTCTGTGAAGGGCTGGGATGGTGGAAGATACGAGGGCAGAGATGCAGAGAAAACCCTAGCTTTGGGGGCTGAGAGAGCAACCCTGACTACAGTTCAATTGAGGAGTAAGGTCATCATCCATCATTGACCTTCAGGTGAACATCCTCTTGCCATCTAGGGAGGAGGGATTTGGCTTGTGGGAACCTTGGGCTTTGCCTTGGGAGAAACAAGAAAAAACTCTTTACCACAAAGATTTAATTTTCTGGTGGCTCGAATTTTTTTTGGGGAGAGGCTACTTAGAGTCTAAGCAATCAAAGCCTTGAGCCTTGAGGGGGGCGCAGTAGAATATGCTTTGAAAAATAGAATGCATAATAATAAGAGAAAGGTTAAATAAACTCAGGCATGAAAGACTGTGCAGTAGTTAAAAAAAAGTAGATATATAGTAAGATCTTTGAGATGTTCTGGTGAGTGAAGAAAACAAGAGGAATAAATTAAAAAAATTCAATCCTGTTTATATAAAAACAAAAATCCAACTTTCTTCCAAATGCATGTGGTGAAACTGTACCCAAAAGGTCAGAAAGATGCCATACTCAATTGGTGATGCCAACTAGGCCATGCACTTTATTCCGTTAAAATTTCAAGAGATAATGTAACTAGAAAAAAACAAAAAACAAAACAAAAAAACCCCACTTGGTTTGAAAATCTAGGATCTGAATCCTTCTCTTACCTGGGCCTTGGGTCTACTGGTGACTAGATTGCCTGTGGTGACTGGCTCAGTCCTAATGAAGAGCAATGGGACTGACATTGAAATTGAACTTGAAGGAGCCAAGTCCCAGCTCACCATGGACACTTTAGGCTTCCAGCAAACTAGTAAGTCGTTCAAGTCTCAGAGTGCTGTGAGTATTAAACAAGAACACATATGAATGTATTTTGCAAAAGTTAAAGTGGGAGACAAATGTAGAGATATTAAAGTATAATTTGCTGTTACATTCTTGCCTTAGCTCCTAAAGTGAAAGTGGGCTAAGGGAAGCTTTTTATAGGACAGCCAATGTCCTAAGCATGTCTTATGCATTGCATACCTGCAACCACATCCTATAAAGTAGATACTATTATGATAATCTCCATTTCACTGTTGAGAAGCTGAAAGTTTTGGTAATTTCCCATAGTCATTCAGCTGGCAGGCTTAAGTCGTAACTTGAACCCAGACCCTCTACTCCAGCATGCTGTTCTCAATTGTGAAAACATGTTGTAGCACCCTGACACACATTCACAGCTATTGGCCAGTCGGTCTGTCTACCTATCCCCATGACATATGGTCTTTTATATGGCTATATAATATACGTGTTATATATTTACCATTCCCTTCTTGCAGCAGTTCTGAGAAGGTTGAGATTTAAATCTCCAAGAACGAATAGGTGAAGTTGATTCTAACCACTATCAAGTACTTAGATACTAGTGTGGGCACTGGAACAATAGTGGCTCACATTTTCTGAACATTTGCTGCCACTCTTTTTAAGTGCTTTACAAGTATTAATTTAACGCACACAACTTTATGCAGAAAGCACTATTATCCCCCTTATTCTACAGCTGGAAATAAGTATCCTCTATGAGAGTTTAAATAACTTGCCCAACACAAAGATGTTTATAATAAAATATCTACTCTTATTCCAACGCAGTAAATGCTATAGTATAAATTACAAAGTTCTAAGGGTGCTCAAAGAGGGTCAATCCCTGTAGGGGCAGACGTGACATTTTGTGTGGGATCCTGAAGGGTGAAGGTGCATGTCAAGGCCTGGGACGCATAAGGGAGGACCCAGTCTCAAGATCTGAGTGGGAACGAGGTCCCATTCCGACTACAGCACAAAACAAAAAACCGCCGCCATAACAGGCCCGGGCCTTTTCACATCCCCAATCAGCAGAACGAGACAAGCTGGAAGGCACTCGGTGTCCTCCGGGAATTTCCCCCTCTTGGACCACGTGACGGCTCAGCGGCCGACTGCGCTCCTGATAGGCTGAGAGGGCAGAGCATTGATTGGTGGAAAACAAACACCTGAGGGGGCTGTTGGGCTTGGTTGCCGCCTTCTCCATTTGGGAGGATGGAGCGGAAGCTCCTCGCCTATGGAAATATTTGGGTAAAAATGTCTGGACTCCACTCTTCCTTTGGAGGCCTCCCGTCAAGTGTATAACCCTTTACATCTTTGGATACCAGACGTCACTTAAGAGACTATTGACTAGTCATGGTCCCCGGCCATTGCTGTGGAGAACGCGCGGCCTCAGCAAAGTTCCTGATTGGCTGCTGCGGGCTAGGGGCGGAGCCAGAGGCCCCCCCCCCCCCCCCGCGCTGCGTTGGGTGGGGAAGAAGCCCTGCTTCCCCGCCGTCCTCACCATCTCAGGTCCGAGGGCGCCCCCGTGTGGTCTGTAGAGGTAACCCTTTGCGGTATGGCCTTGCGGAGTGTGGGTTGGGCTTGCCTGGATCCTGAAAAGAAAACCTTAAACCTTTTAACCCAAATGGGAAGAAATGCCTAGACTCGAATAGGAGTAAGTCGTGCTGGAGAGGAGCGCAGACTCTGGGGCCAAACTGCCTGTGGTTAGAACTAGCTTCACACTCAGTTTCCTTTCCTGGGTCTCATCTGTAAAATGGGTGAAATAATAATTCCTTGGAGTGTTACTGTAAGGTTTCAGTGGATTAATTGTGCCTAAGGATGACCCAGTGCCAGGCACATAATAGGTGCTAGTAAATGGTAACTCGTGGAGATCCGTCACTGGTTAAGAATGAGCTTTCTGGAGTTGGAAAGAACAGCCTCTCTGTGTCAGTTTCCTCATCTGTGAATGAGACTAACGACAGTACTCCCTTCACGGAATTGTGGTTTAATTGAGATAATTCTAGTAAAATAGCCAATATATAGCAATTGATAAATGTTGGCTCCTGTTATTATCATCACTTACTATTGTAATGACTATTTCTCTTCTTCTTCCCTCTGACAAGGAATCACGCCCAATTTGGTCCCTTTGAAAGAGGAATAATAATTTACTTGGCTTGGAGTTAGAGTCTGTAGACCTGTGACTTTCACATGTGTGAAGATAGGACTAGGAAACTCTTCCCAACCCAGATTTGTCCCAATTTACATCACTCTCTAAGGCACTGTCTCCAGAAGCCCCAGTTGGTCCTCAACAAAAACACAACAATCTAATTGTTAACTTTTTGTTGCAGAACTAGTTATCAGAAGATATTAGTTGACTCTAGTGTTGAACAGTATTCTAAGGGCAGGGTATAGAGAATGACTATTCTGATGGGGTATGAAAACTGTGTCAGGGGTTTGAAAGTAAAAGACCAAAATCCGTGTATCCTGTAGGGTGATGGAGGATGGTTTTGAGGCATGGGGAGGGGGTTGGCTGATTGGTGAGAGCAGGTCAGCCTGGAATCCTTGTGACTCATGGGCAGGACACCACAATGAAACTCTCAAGAGACTCACATTCTGGCTAAAACTTACTCTGGTTGTTGACTGTGGACAAGCCACATATTTTCTGAGAACTGTTTTTTTTTGGGGGGGGCACATAATAAGCACTCTGTAACTATTAGTTATTGTTATTATCTTTATTATTAATTCATTCTCAAAAGTACATTGTGAGGATCATGGAAAAACTGTCAGGTTAGGGTTTTAACATTTCAAGAGCATGGATGGCTGAGATAGCAAAATGAACAGTGGGACTTTGTCAGGGGTGACTCAACTGCCCCCTCCCCATTCTAGTTATTATGTACTTTTCTGTCCCAAATTACAATTTTTTCCATCAGAGCAAGTCACCCAAGTGAGCCAGTTATTATTTAACTATTGTAATTAGGCCAATTTAAAAGACCTTCAGAGTTCTTGGATCCTCCTTCCTTTACTGTGACCACTTTTCATCTGCCCCACACATTTTTCTTTTGGCCTATAAGAGAGGAGTCTAGTTAGAGGTTAGGTCCTGCATACAGCTACCTCTTGTCAATCTCAGAATTCTGGTTTTTTTTTTTTAGAGTGAGTTACTTAGTAATGAGGAGCCCAGAGTTTGAGGGTGGTGCTGATATGTGTGGGTATAGTGGGCTCAGTGGCATTGTAGTGGGCAGTCTCCACAATGAATCATCCAACTAGTTTTGGTGTGATTACTATATTCTGATTACTCTGGTGGGGGTATGATTCTCCTATCTTTGAGATTTATGTAAAGTTATTTCTCAGTTTAAAAATGGGAAAAAAGCAGACCTATTAGTAGGAAAATCTGGGAGTTTTATGTTGAATCTGATCTTTTACTGTGTAATCTCAGACTATTTGCGTATTTTCAGACCTTTATTCTTTACAAAACAGGGATAACTGCAATATGACTGAAACAGTAAAAAAGAATGGGCTCTCCATAAATGCAATAATATGGATGAATTTCAAAATAACCATGGGTAGAAGGTATCAAGTAAAAAGGGATACAGTGCATGATTCTTTTTACATAAAATTCTAGAAAATGCAGGTAAAGCTGTGTCAGAAAGAAGATCAGTGGTTGTCTGAGGATAAGCAACTGGAGAGGATGGAGTGGATTACAAAGGGGCATGAGGAAACTGTTGGAGGTGATGGATATTTAACAAAATGGTACTAACATCTGGTAGACATTATCTTAGCATCAGACAGTAGCATCTCCTGAAAAAATTATTTAAAATGCTTATGTAGATTTTGATCCAGTAGTTCTGGGATGGGCCAGAAATCTGCATTGTAATATGCTTGCCCCATTGGTTTTAATGTAGGTGGTCTGTAGACGGTACTTTGAGAAGCACTAATCTAAGACATTTTGGGACCTTGGACAGCTCCAGATGACCTTGTACCAGGCATTTTCAGAACCTAGGACAGCACCCAAATTCTCAAACTCCATATATTGTGGGGAAATTTATTCCAATTCTAAATGGGGCTTGCCCATTTTCCCAAAGAATAACAATAACAACAACAAACAGTATCTCTAACGACTATATATTTGAAAACAAACTCTAGTTCCTGATGTCAAGTAAGGAGAAAGCATACAGGTGTACCTCATATAAGAAAATATTCTATATATTGATGTGGAAACTCTGAGGAGGTATATAAAATCTTCAGAGGATTTGAGACTCTCCTGAAATGGTATGTAAAATTGTGAGGAAGTTTATGTACATATATTTTAGTGGATGGGGAAATTAAAATTAACATTTTCTCCATTTGAGAAATTTCTGGATCAATGAATTTATGTACTTTTATGTACAATTTATGAATTTCAATAGATCATTTAACATTTTGGTCGAGTTACCAGAGAATTTTATTTAAATTCTTTGTTATTCAAGCACCTAGTAAGTATCTGAATCACTTAAACTATGACAACAGTAGTACAGAGAAGCAAATACTCTCTGAAGATGTCCAACTTTGATGTCAAGCCATAATTTGAAGAACTCCCAAATGTTATGATAAAAATCCATTAAAGTTGGTACAGAATTGGATATATCTATTTTTGGCACACATGGAAACTATGTTGCTAAAAGCAGTGGTTAACATGAGAAATAAGGTAATTTGGATGATGAAGGGCTTTTCTTCATATGTAATTTAATCTTTAAATATTTTTATCCTTGATAACTTTACCAATAGACAAATCAGTGATCATGGAGTGTTGAGTTAGATAGCATTTGCTGCAGGTCAAACAAATTTTTTTATACAAGGTAGTGGTCATTAACAATATTTCAATTAAAATATATTCCCAAATAATCTCATTTAATAGCAAGTAAGCCATTCCCCCATTCATCATCTGTGACCTGCCTGATGGTAAGCTGTAGTTTGATATTAATATGTATAATACATTTGGGAAGAGATGTATGAAGTTGATTCGAATTAACTGTCCTGAAAGGTGATGTTCTTTGACTATGGAGAAGACTCTCTTGAGTTGGTTCAATAAGACCTGAGTTATTCCAGGTTAGGGAGGAGAAATCAGGGTTATGAATCTGCCCATTAGCTCCACAGGACACTAAGGATATGCAATGGGAGGCAGATCGTGTCCATAAGCCTGACATTTTTCTTTCTCTGAGGAATAGTGAGATAGAAATTATTGACTCAAGGCTCTAAGCAACTCATCAAACCTTACGAACTATATGTTCTAATTTCCGAGTAAAGATAACCTAAGCAGTTTGTTTTCATGGCTTCTGTGACACCAGCTTCTCAAATTGGATCCTCCCCCACTCCAATCTCATTGAATACTCCCTTTCAATCTCATTGCTGGTGCTATCTTGTTTGCTTGACCTTCCAGGCACCTGTCTATACTGTGTCCCTAGAGGATTTCATTTGCTCCCTTAGTATTCATACTATCTATATGCAGATGAGTCCCAAATGTAAATCCCTACTCTTGACCTTCTCCTAAGCTGCAGGCTCATAAATCAAACTGCCTATTTGATGTCAAACTGCCTACCTGACTCCAATGCCTAATATATTTAATGGGCCCCAAATGGAACTCTTTATTCTCTGCTTTTTCTTCTCCCTAACCTTTCTTCCCTCAGTCTCTTTCTTGGAAAATGACATAACTTTTTCCTAGTTTCTTATATGACAAAAACCTGGGAGCCTTTCCATTCTTTTTCTCAAATGTCACATGCAGTTTATCAGTTTTGTTTCCAAGCTATATCCTTAGAATGTTCGCTTCTTTCCATTACAGCTCTCACTTTCAGTACAAACAATCATCATCTGTCTTCTAGATTACTTTAAAGGTTTTTCCTCTAATCCCTCTGTTTCCATTTTTGTCCCACTCCCTTTCTCCCAACAGTGACCATGATAATCAATAAATCAGATCACACCATCTCACCTTTCTTTCTGTGGCCTCGAAGGCCCCGCTGATCTCTGATTCATTTCCTCATCACACTCTCCTGCTTATTTGGCTGTAGCCCCACCAGCCTTCTTTCAGTTACATAAACTCACCAAGTTCATCCTGCCTCAGAGTTTTGTGCTTGTTATTTATTCTGCCTGAAACTTTCATACCCAAGACTTTCACTCCTTCTCAACAATTCAGGTGTCAGCTCAAATATGTTCACAGGGATTGTATTCATGATAGAAATCACTCACTCATCTCTTCTTCAGTCTCTGTTCCTCATGTCACTCTGCTTTATTTTCTATTTAGTAACTATCACTTATTTGGTACGATTTTATATGTGACATAATCAAATAAACAAAATAAATGGGGTATGTCCTTATTTTTGATAAGAATCCAAGTAAGCTAACAATTGCCATAAATGGTCTCAAATCTCAGTGGCATAACATAATAAAATAGGTTTCTTATACAAGTCCCAGTCCTGTATGCAGGGGGAGATTCTGAGGATGGGGGAGGGGGAGGGAGTGTCTGATCCATTGTGACTTTGTGCTCACTCTCATCTCTCCAGAAGAAGACTTGTGCTTCTGCTGCCACCATCATTGAGGTCCCTGCTGTGCCCTGTGCTCTGTTCACCAGGTCCATGCTAGTCATCCACATCCTTTTGTTCAAGGTAAGCTGCCTCTGCTGATCCACTGATGTCGTCAATGCCATATCTACATACCCTTACTGGGGTTGGGGAGAACCTTCTGATGCTCTTCCAGTAATTCTGTGGTGAGAAGACTTAGGGGAGCTCCTGCAGGATAACTATATAGGACTCTTTCTGTTTGAGGCTGCCAGCCTCATTCTGTTTTGCTGGGGGACATTTATGTGAGTTTGAGAGAAATTCTCTGCTTCTCAACCTATTTGGGGTTGAAAAGAACTTCTGTCAATACCTGGCCAAAGTTTCTTTCTAAAATTTTTATTGGTGCATTATGATTATACATAGGAGTGGTATTGATTGTTAATTATTTGTACATTATGTGTATATTTGCACATAGCATAAATTGGTTCATTTCATTCCCCAGTACCTACTCTCTCCCTCCCCCACCCCATCCCCTTTCTTTACTCTCCTGATCTCATTTCTGTTTTCATGAGGTGACTTTCATTGTTTTCTCTTTAGCTTACACACATGAGAGAAAACACAAGACATTTGACTTTCTGAGTCTGGCTTATCTCACTTAGCATGATGTTCTCTAGTTCCCCCCATTTTCCTGCAAATGAAATAATTTTGTCTTTTATAGGTGATTAAAACTCCATTGTGCATACACACCACATTCTCTTTATCTGTTCTTTTGTTGAAAGACACCTACTCTGGTTCCATAATGTGGCTGTTGTGAATTGTGCTGCTATCAATATGGGTGTGCACACGTTGCTCTAGTATACTAATTTCAGTTCTTCAGGATAAATGTCGAAGAATGGTACAGCTGGGTCATATGGTGGTTCCATTCTCACTTTTGAGAAACTTCCACTCAGGGCTCTGTGGTTTTAGTGCAAGTGTTAGTAGAAGTTCTTTCCTGTGGTGATTTGGGATCCAAATTTCTTTCATTTTGTGGTTCTTCCATTAGGGTTTCAGAGACTTTTGTTTCTACTGGTGGATGAAAAACAGGGTAGAAAATGCCCCAGTCAGGCCTGGGACTGGGGTACATCATGGCCCACAATCCAGTGTCCAGGAGGCTGTCATATGTCCCTACCCAGAAGCTAGGGAATATAGTCTCTGGCTGAGCATCTGTTTTCTCACCACTGGACTAGCCTGGACTAGAGAGTGAATAATCAGTCTCTGCCACTGTTGAGGTGAGATGGGGAAGCCAGGAAGGTCCATCTTCTCATGCCTCTTGCTTCCTGTCTCTTTCCCTTTGACTCCTGTGTGAACCTCCCACCTTGTTCTCTAGCTTTATAGATGTCTGGTGATCTGCCTTCATGGAAGGTTGCTCGTACTGAAGTCAATTAAAGATGGCAGTATTTCAACAGAAGAAAACCTCTGTTTGATGTTTTTTTTTTTTTTTAAAGTTTAAGCTGTGCATGTGGTGCAGCCTGTAACCCTAGGTACTTGGATTGCTGAGGCAAGAGGATGGTGAGTTTGTGGCCAGCCTGGGCAACTTAGTGAGACCCACCTTGGGGGAAAAAAAGGCCCTAATAGGAGAACTTGCAGGCAGGTGTGATATTTTGGGGGAGAAGAAGCAGCATGTAGTCCCTAAAATTAAACCACATGAGGGAACTGATAGTACGGTTGAAAGTGTCTCTGAACAACCATAGGGTTTTTAAGTTAGGCCTGAGTTTCTTTATTGTTCTATCTATTTTGGAAATTTTCCATAAATGCAGATTATTAGGGGCTGAGTTGTGTCCCCCACCCCCTGCAAATTCATATGTTGAAGCCCTAACTTCCGGTACTGCAGAATGTTACTGTATTTGGAGATAAGACCTTTAAAGAGGAAGTGAAATTAAAATGAGGCCCATAGGGTGAGACCTATTCTGATCTGATTGGTGTCCTCATAAGAGGAGGGCATTTGGACACGTGGGGCATACCAGCCATGCTGTGCACAGGGGCAAGCTGAGGAGAGAGGTTTGGAGTGGATCTTGCCTTATAGTCATCAGAGGAAACCAATCCTGCCAGCTCCTTGATCTTGGACTCTAGCCTTCCAAACTGAGAGAAAATATATTTATTCTGGTTACGTCACCTAGTCTATGGTAATTTGTGATGGCAGCCCTAGAAAACAAATACATAAGTTTTCCTATTCTGTACTGATCAAAGTTTTTAAGTATCAAAGGGAGTTATGAGAAGGGTTGGGAATGAGAGGCCTTGTAAAAGAATCACGGGGTCAGTTTAAGAGTTTAATGACGTGGACTGGGAGAGTGGCCCTGGTGAACTTGTATTGTCCTTTCTAAATCAATTCCTCTAAAAGGTGATCCAAATTAATTGGTGCTAGTCTGTATTTGTGTATTTTTATATATTTGTCTAGATATTTTTTTGACTGGTATATCATTAATTATATTGAGGAATTGGAAGAATCCTGAAATTTTTTTTTATCATATAGAAAATAAAAATTTGGGTTAAATATTAACCAAAATATTTTTTTTCCTGACTATATAAAATACCCAACTGCCAAGACATACTTGGAGGATCATGCTGTAAGTTCTTATTTTTTTATTATTAGTTGTTCAAAACATCACATAGTTCTTGACATATCATATTTCATACATTTGATTCAAGTGGGTTATCAACTCCCATTTTTACCCTGTATACAGATTGCAGAATCACATCGGTTACACATCCACAATTTTACATATTGCCATACTAGTGTCTGTTGTATTCTGTTGCCTTTCTGTAAGTTCTTATTTGAAAGGGGACATTGAGGCCAGCACAGTGAGTCTGGAGTCTTGAACTGCCTATCTGTTCTTTTTTCTTTCTTTTGCTAAGTAGGCAAACCCTCAAGTCCTAGTCCTCCTTACTTCTGAAACTTAGCAATTGCCAAAATACTTCTTGCCACCCAAAGTTGAGCTCAGGATGCTGAAGTGCCTTAGGGCATGTTAATACTGGGTTGGCAAAACATTTTTCCTTATTTATAGACACCCTGGTGAGTCTGGGTCTTTTTCCAGGAACAACATTAGAGAATTCAAACCCAATTACAAATCCCTTGTGTATGGACAAGCATCCACAGCCAGGCATCTGGCAGCCAGAGATAGGAAACAGAAGCAACATGGTCCTGTCAAGTTGCTTTCTACAGTGCCTTGTTACAATTCAATTCTCTTTATCTTAAGAAGCAGTTGTGAGTTGATTAATTTGAGATTTTTAGAAAGCCTATCATACTTTTGGCAAAAAACAAAAAATGTGTTAACCATCTGGTTAAGTCAAAGGCATTGGCATAGATGAGGGAGCTCATGCAAAGAAAGGGGCCAGGGTGGTGCAGAATTAGCTCTGGGCTGGGACTCCATCATCTGATGCATGTTTTCTGGCTGTTTCTCTTGGCCTATCATCTTTTATAGAAGAGTGCATCTTGGTGGGACTGACCAGGACTCTTGGTGAATAGAGTTAAGAGACCTTGCTAACCCCATGTACCTATCTGCAACCATTTATTTGCAAAGGGCCTTGGAAAAAGACTTTGCTCTTCCAAACATTTACACAGTTGTACTATCAGACATAGACATATCTGATGGACTGCACATGTGTGTGTACGTGAGTGTGTGTATATGTGTGATGTCCTATCTAGGGAGGGTGACAGAGACTACTGGGGAAGAACTTAAAAGAAAGAAAGAAGGAGCTGGTCACAGAGAACTTGATTTTAAAATGAGACATGAGTGTCAGGCAGCGGAATGAGACAATGTGGCCCAGAATCTTGAATTCATCTGGATGCAGCCATCCTAGGAAAAAGGAATTTTGTTTGTGAATTTAAAGTTGTATCAATAAATACTTCCCTATCACAGCTGAATATGGAAGAGAAAGAACGTTATCCTCCTTTAGGAATACAGAGGTTGTCTTTATGGTGAAGGGTCAATTTTTAACTCCATGACACCATTATGGGGTGGGGACCACGGCATTGGCCATGATCACAAATTTAGGTCATGAAAAAAAATATGTATTTATTTATTTGTACATCATACATCCACAGCTTCCATGGGGTTGGGGGGTATGAACTTTGAACTTCATCCTAATTCTCATTGTCAGTACTTCTCTGAATCTGAAAAAGAATTCAACAGAAATGTCATCACAGAGATAAGTAATTGTTTTTATTTACTAATCATTCACTATGAATTTATAAGATGGGTGTCAGTAAACTCAAGATGAAGAATCTGAAGAGAAGCCAATTTGTCAGGATGTCTCCAGGTATGTCTGATCCCAGAGCTTACGCCCATTCCATTATATGGCAACAAAATGGCAGGAGGCATTTTATTTTACTTATTTTCAAAAGTATTTAAATAATCAAGTAATTAGCAAATGGAAATTTGCATACATCATGTAGAACATGTTGTTTTGTAATCTGTATACTTGTGTAAAGTCCAAGCTAATTAACATACATATTGCCTCATGGGCATCATTTTTTTTTGTGTATGGTGAGAACACTTAAAACCTATTCAGCATTTTCCAGTAATATAGGACATTGTTATTAACTAAAGTCACCATATTTTATGTTAGATCTCTTGAACTTATTCTGAAGTGGCATCCCCTTTCTCCACAGAAAAGCCCTCTTCACCATGGCTGATTTTAGGACTGTCAGAAAAAGAGTCTCTGCAAAAGAGTCCAATGTAGATAAACTTCCTATTTTTATGTCGCCCTGTTTACTTGGCCACTGGCCGAGAAGATACCAGCACTCCAGGTGCTGGACACCCCCTTACTAGTTTTCACAAACGTATCCAGTATAGTACTTGAAGAAATGTGTAAACAAGGCCTCTGGCCTTGAGCTGGGCTTCACAGAGATGTCTACATTTTTAAGATAAGCTACAGTTGAGCTCCATGGTAATAGCTGGCAGGGGGAGGAAAGAAAGGGGAGAAGAAGCTCTCCCCTTCTCAGGTGTTGTCCTTGAAGAGTTAACTTGCCCAGAACAGTAAAAGAAAAAGCTGCTTTTATGGGAACTTTTGCAGATTGTGAACTTCTCATCCCCTCCCCTTACATGCTGGGTATAAAATTCTGAAACTCCCTGAACTCGGGGTTCAGGGGATTAATTGATTACAGCAAAAGCTGTGCCCTCTGAACCTGGCTACAGCCAAATAAAACTGTTTCCTGCTATCTTCGGTGCCTTGCCTTGTTTGTCCTTACAACAATTTCTTCTACATAACTAAAATTTTTTATCCTTTTATTAACATCTCCTCCCCACTTCTGGTAGCCATTATTCTTTTCTCAACTTCTATGAATTTAACTATTTCAGATCCATTTATAAGTGAGATCTGTGATATTTGTCTTTCTGTGCCTGACTTATTTCACTTAACATAATGCCCTCATTGTTCATCCAAATTGTCACGAATGTTAGAATATTCTTCTTTTCCAAGGGTGAATAGTGTTCCTTCTTCCTTCATTTCAATAGTATTTCGTCTCTATCCATTCTTCTGTTGATGAGCACATAGATTGATTCCATATCTTGGGTATTATGAGGAATACTGCAAAGAACATGGGAATGCAGATGTGTTTTTGACATACTTATTTCATTTCCTTTAGATGTACACACAGAGGTGGGATTTCTGTATTGTATGGTAGTTCTATTTTCAATTCTTTGAGGAATCTCCATACCATTTTGCCCATTTTTTCAATAGGGTTGTCTTCTTGCATGCACCCCCACACTTACACACACACATCGCCACCCTCTGCAGTGCTGATATCACCATTTCACAAGTTTCCCGTAAAGTGTAGAAGTTTTATTTCTCTTTATGCCCCATTTCCTTTTGCATTTATGATGAAACTGTCTTAAATATTTCCTCTGCACCCATTGAGAACCACATCAAACAGTATTACAATTCCTGCTTCAACCACCAAACGTGATTCTCACATTTTGTAGGCTCTCTCTTCATGCTCTTGTTTCCTTTGCTGTGCAGAAGCTTTTTAATTTGATGACATCCCACTTAACTGCTTTTTAAATTTTATTTCTTATGCTTTAGGAGTCTTGTTAAGGAATTTTATCTCCTGTGCCAACATCCTGGAGTGTTGGGCCTACATTTTCTTCTGGCAGTTGCTGAGTTTCTGGTCTAATCCCTAGGGCTTTGATCCACTTTGAGTTGACTTTTGTGCAGGGTGAGAGATAGGGGTTACATTTTAATCTTCTAGTGGCATGGTGGTGCACGCCTGTTATCCCAGCAGCTCGGGAGGCTGAGGCAGGAGGATCATAAGTTCAAAATCAGACTCAGCAACTTAACAAGGACCTGAGCAACTTAGTGAAACCATCTCAAAATAAAAAATAAAAGCTGGCTGAGGGTATAACTCAGTGGTAAAGTGCCCCTGAGTTCAGTCTAAAAAAAAAATGTTCTTCTACATACGGATTTCCAGTTTTCCAGAGCCATTTGTTAAAAAGGCTATCTTTTCTCCAATGTATGATTTTAGTACTTTTGTCTAGTTTTAGATAACTGTATTAAAGTGTGTTTGTCTCTGTGACTTTTAATCTATTCTTCTATTCTTTTAGGTTCCAGTACCATGCTGTTTTTGTTACTATAGTTCTACAGTATAATCTGAAGTCCAGTACTGGGATGCCTCCAGCTTTGGCTTTCTTGCTAAGAATTACTTTGACTATTCTGAGTCTCTTATTTTTCCCAATGAATTTCAGCACTACTTTTCCTAGTTGTCTGAAGAATGTCATGATGGGGATTGCATTAAATCTGTATAGCGCTTTTGGTAGTATGACTATTTTGACCACATTAATTCTGTCTATCCAAGAATATGGGAGATCTTTTCTTCTTCTAAAGTATTCTTTAATTTCTTTCTTTAGTGCTCTATAGCTTTCATTGTATAGGTCCTTCACTTCTTTTGTTAGATTGATTCCCAAATATTTTATTTTTTTTGAGATTATTATGAATGAGATAGATCTCCTAATTTTTCCCCAGCAGATTCATTATTGGAGTATAGGAATGCAATTGATTTATGAGTGTTGATCTTGTTTTCTGCTACTTTGATGAATTCCTTTATCAGCTCTGGAAGTCTTCTGGTGGAGTTTTTTTGGGTCTTCTAAATATAGGATCATGTCTTCAGCAAACAGATAATTTGAGCTCTTCCTTTCCTATTTGTATCCCTTTAATTTCCTTCTCTTGCCTAATTGCTCTGGATAGAGTTTCAAGGACTAATAGGAGTGAAAAGTACTTTTTTTTTTTTTTGAAAAGTACTTTTTTTGAAGTAGAACAGGGAGTAAATTTTCTCATGGTTCCTGAAATCATGACCTCAGAGGTCCTTCTTGAAGCTGGTCTGGCAGATCATGGTGCGTGGGCACTGTTTTTTCAAAGCTGACATAATAGCAAACAGAGCACATTCTGTTATAAGGAAACAAAGGACACTGGTTAAATTGTGCAGAGGTTGGAAATAGTGGTATACAGTGGTCACCATAAGGTCACATAAGCCAGAAAATGAAGCAGGGGGAACTGCTGAGTCCCAGGAGAACTACCATATAGTTTTGGATTTCTTGATATTTCACCCATTCTTTAATTTCTGTTAAAAGCCTATATTTATTTTGTGTTCTAAGTGCTGTGCTGGCATTATGGATGTCAAAATAAGCAAGATGGGCCACTATGCTCAAGAGACAGATTAATGAGGAAAAGAGATAAGCAAACAACTCTGGAAAGGTGTAACAGGGGTCATAATAAGGAGAGACTAGGATGTTGGGGGAGTGGTTCAGGGGGCATACAATGTCATCAAGTAGAGGTCAGCAAGTGGCCTTAACTGAAGTCTGAAGGATAAGCAGGGATTGGCCACATAAGGGAGAGTTGAAGAATAAGGATTCCAAAGAGCCAATTCTAAGAACAAGAGATAATATGGTGCATTGAGAACTGAAAGATGTTTCCTGTGGAAAGTGGTAGTTGTGAGGTGTGGGATAGGACAGGGAGTGGGAGACTGGGCTGTAGAGACGGGTGGGACTTCTGGTAAGGTTAGACTTTTTCTGAAAGGCAAAGAGAAATCACCGAAGGGTTTAAGCACAGAGCACAGTGTGGTGAGAGGCTCATTTAGAAAAAGTTACTCAGCATGATTGAAGGACAGATGGGCAGGGGACACAATCAGTCAGTGAGACCAGTTAGGAAGCTGTTGCAGATTTTCAGTTCATGGATGTTGAGGGTCTAGATTAAGGCAGGGTCAGTGGAGGTGAAGGTGGGGTGAAGGGCTCTAAGAAAGTGAAATAGGCTTGCTGAAAAATTTAATGTGAATGTGAGGAAGGAAAAGGTTCGAAGGTAGCCGGTGTCTGAAAATGCTGTACATCGAGCTGCTTGGGAACAGGTTTGAGCAGAGGGGGATGACCAGTTCCATTTTTTTTTGTTGAATCTGGAGCCCTCTGGGACAATAAATGGTAATAGAGTTGGGAGATGGGAGAGAGAGAGAGGGGAGAGAGAGAGAGAGAGAGAGAGAGAGAGAGAGAGAGAGAGAGAGATCCCTCAGAAATGAAATCAGTAAGGGAGATGCGCATCAACGTTAGAGTGACAGGCAGAAGAGGAAGGTCCTGTGGCTACAGAGTAGGAGGGAAACTAGGGGGTCTGGGTGGTGGAGAGTGTTTCTGTGAGGGAGGGTTGAGTGGCATAGAATGTGGGAGAGGTACTGAAGAGGATCCTGTGGAGCAGCAAAGGTGGACACTGGCATCTTAGGCAGGAACAGAGTAGGTGCAGTGGTGCGTCAGACTCCAGATTACGTCTGGAAAGGAGAGGAAACTGAGGCAGGGAGACCCTGCACACTCCCTCAAGAGCCGCAGGCCGTATTCTGGAAGGGATACAGGGTGAAAGGAGCCTGCTTTTTCTCCTGGTGGGGAAGAACCAGTAGAGCAGAAAGTTTGAAGATGCAGGTCAGAGATGGTGAAATCAGTGAAATGAAGTGAAGCAGGTGAGACCCAGAACACCAACGAGGGGTGATCCCCAGCAGGAGGGGCCTTCATGCACCAAGTGTGAAGGGGAAAAGGTGGGCACGGATGTACTTCCCACGTGTCCTCTGTTTTCTGTTTCTGTTTTCTTTTTCCTGCTTCCTGCGGGTTACTTGAGCAAGTTGGAGAATTCCATTTTGATTTTCTTAGTGTTTTGAGTATGTCTCCTTGTAGGATGTTCCACCACATACCACATAAACCACACACACACACACACACACCACAAACCACAAACCACATGCACACACCACATACCACACACACTACTCACACACATATACCACACCACATATACATACCACTCACACACCACATATCACTCACATACACAAGTCACCACACTCTACAGTGCTGATGTCACCATTTCACAAGTTTCCAATGAAATGTAGAAGTTTTACTTCTCTTTATCTTCCCAATTTATTTCTGCACATGCCGAGAACCATATCAAACAGTATTATAATTCTTACTTCAACCACCTAACATGATTCAGAAAATTTAAGGGATTGGAAGCCTTGTTTACTTCTATATCCAATGCACTCCTTCTTCATTCTGATGTTTCCAGGAACTTCTTTAAGCACCTTCTTTCTGCTTGGAGAACTTCCTGTAGCTGTTCTTTTGGGGTGGGTCTGGCAATGACATCTTTCATTTCTGAGCGATCTCTCTCTCTCTCTCTCTCTCTCTCTCTCTCTCTCTCTCTCTCTCTCTCTCTCTCTTCTCTCCCTTTTGGCAACCCTAGAGATTGAACCTAGAGGCATCCTACCATTGAGCTATATCCCCAGCCCTTTTTATTTTGCAACAGGGTCTCCTTAAGTTGTGGAGGCTGACAGTGAATGTGTGATCCTCCTGCCTCAGCCTCCCATATAGCTGGCATATGCCACAGTGTCCAGCCCTGAAGGCTATTTTTGTTCCATGTATCATCTTAGCTAATGTGTCCCCGCCATTAGCACTTGTAAAACATCACATCCTTTTCTTCTGACTTTCATGGTTTCTGATGGGAAATCCACTCTGACTCTGGCTGGTGATCCCTTATTAGTAGGGAGCCATTTGTCTCTTGCTGCTTTCAAGATTTTTGTCTTTAATTTTCAGATGTTTAACATGATCTATTTTAGTGTAGATTTCTCTGACACCACTCTCAGGAGAGGTCTGGGGTGTTTCATTACAATCTGAGAGTGGAAGTCTAGGTCCCCACATGGCCTTTGCTGGTCTGGATTGAGGAGAGGTCATAGTTTTTTTCTGTGATGTTTGCACAGAAAGTGGTTATATTCTTAGTTTTCTGCTTTACTAGGATGCCATTCCTGGTCCTTTGGCTAGAGAGAACAGGCTCTGTTTAGATGTTATTGTCTGCACCTATTCACTTTTCCATGTTGCCAACTTATCTAGTATTTTTTTGGGATATGTGAGGCAAAAAGAAACCCCAGAGAATGTATCACCGTGTGGTTCCCTTAAGGTCCTAGGGGTCTTAACTGGTATGCTTTCTTCTTTCCACTTTTCAGAGTCTCCTTATGACTTTTTATACACAGGGTCAGGGTTCCTATTTGTACTTAGCAGGAAGAATAGGGAAAAGAACATCTACTCCATATCCTAGGTATTCTTGGAGCAAAAATAAAACTGTAATGATCAGAACTGAGATTCCAACTCTGCTTTACATCTGTCACACATTATTTTTAGTCACTTTCTAGGAATATGACTGCTGTGTGAAATGAGAGAAGGATTTCACTTTATTTTGTTCCCTTCAGCAGAAGCCTGTCATCATTTCAGGAAATGACATCTCTGTGGCTTGTGGGACTGTGATTGCCAGGTCCACACCCTGTACCTGTCTGCGTTCACTAGTGCTGCATTTGTAACAATTCCAAATACAGGGACAAGTGTCTTGCTGCTTCATTATGATTTCAAGTGTGGTCATGCCCAGTATTCACTTATGAAATAAGTATTATTTCATTAGCAATTAATTTCCTTTCATTTCTCTGTTACCCTTAAGGTACTATATTGAAATTTTGCAATTGCACATGTATGTTGACTTTTGCATGAATTTCATTGTGGAATAGAAAAGGAAGGTGATTCAATTAGTTGCCATAAGAAGGAAACATTGGATTTGAAATGGTTGTGTTAGGTTCTCATTACTCTAACTGAATAACCGTGGCAATTAAAATTAACTTATAAAGATAAAAGTTTTATTAGTTTATTTTACTATCATGACTTTTTAGAGTGTGGAAACTTTATTTCTTTAACAGTATTTATCAAGTGTCCCTTACATGTTAAGCACTGTGCCACATGATGGGAAAATAAGCCAAAAAAAAAAAAAAAAAAAAAAAAGGAAAAATGAACTCCCTCTTAGAGCTGACTGAGGGGCCAGACTGGTAGGAGAGACAAGGTTTATTTTGCCTCATTGTTCTGAGTTCCAGTCCTAGATTGAGTGGCCTCATTGCTGTGGGCCTCTGATGAGGGCCACATATCATGGCAAGAGCATGCGGTGGAACAAACCACTCACTTCATGAGCCAGGGAACAAAGAAAGAGGAAGACTGGGATCTCCCAGTCCTCTTAGAGGGCACATACCCAATGACCTGCAGGCCTCCCACCAGGCCCCACTTAGCAAAGTCTCACCACCTCCTGACAGCACCACTGCAGGGGCTGACCCTTTAACACACGCGCCTTTGGGGGATACTCATTCGAACAATAGCAGGTTGAGATCACTGATCTAATGTTATTATTATTTTTTAATATTTATTTTTTGGCTGTAATTGGACACAATATCTTTAATTAATTAATTAATTAATTTTTATGTGGTGCTGAGGATCAAACCCAGGGCCTCCCATGTGCTAGGCAAGCCCTCTACTGTTGAGCCACAATCCCAGCCCTGATCTAATGTTATTAGTCAATGTTCTCATAAAATTTATCCAACCAGTAACAATGATACTGCTCTTAAAGAAAGATGCAGTTCTGCAGATGAACCACCAGATGTCCCTCAGACTCCTTCCAGTGGGAGAGGAGCCAGGCATGTGTTGATTATTAAGAACAGCAGGGATAATGACAGACTTTAGTTTGTGTTAACATCTTTTAAGAAAGGCAGGCAGGCAGGACACTACACAGCAGACTGTCATGCCTGTTCAGAGTTTCCAGTAGGACTGAGAGAAATTACAATATGTATTTTATTTAAAAAATATTTGTGTGATGGTGGCTGTTTACCTAATTTTTCTGGATCTCATTTCTTCATTGTGAGCAATGAAGGAATTGTGAGGCAAAGATGAACACATAGGGCCCTCCCATCCTAGTGTACAATATGTGACAGTTGTCATTCTTTAGTTCCTTTAGAAGGATTGGGATATTGGTTATTTGGTTTCATTTTGACTAATTTTGTGGGGACTAACAGAAGGCAAAGGAGATTCTTTTTCCCGGGCTTGACTGACTTACTTTCCTTTTTTCCCTCTTCCCTCCCACCCTCCTCCCTCCCTCCCTCCCTCCCTCCCTCCCTTCCTTCCTTCTTTCCTTCCTTCCTTCCTTCCTTCCTTCCTTCCTTTTTATTTGTTTTGATCCATTATACCTGACAGCAAAATGCCCTTGATTCATTGTATACAAATAGAGCACAATTTTTCACTTCTCTTGTTATGCACGAAGTATGGTCACACCATTTGTGCAGTCATACATGTACCTAGTTTAATGATGTCCATCTCATTCCACCATCTTTCCTCATTCCCCCTCTACTCCTCTCCATATCTTCTGCCCAATCCAAAGTTCTTCCACTTGTCCCATGCCCCCCCCCCACCCCAATCTACCCCCCGCCCAGCTCTGGACATGCTGAGCTACCCATTTGTTCCAAACCATGCCATGTCCTTTTATGTCTCTGGATATCTACCTGGAATTTCTCTTGCCTTTTCAACTGTCAAACTCCTAATTTTCTTCAAGGTTCAGCTCAAATGTCACCTCTTCTGTGAAGCCATTATTGATTCACTGGGTAGAATTAACCAGCTTAGCGCCTGTGTTCCCACAGCTCTTCGCACATAGCCAGTTAAAGCATTTGCCACACAGTTTGTCCCCTTCAAGACTTGTGAACCTCTCAAGGGTTGGCACCGAGTCTTTCTTATTCGTTGCTTAGTCTCTAGTGCTTGGCACGAAAGTAAGTAAGTGCACAATAAATATTTATTGAATAAATGTACAAAGGGCTCCAAAATGGCATTTTAAGGACTGTACATCGATAGTTCCCAATCCTGACAGCACATCAGAACCACCTACTTTTCATTTCCTGTTTTTTTGTTTTGTTTTGTTTTGGTGCTGGGGATTGAACTCAGGGCCTCATGAGTTTTGCGGAATGGTTGCTAGGCTTCTGTGCCCTCTCTGGATTGTCAGGGGATCTGCATGGCTGGACACATCATTTAAAACCACTTTGGTGAGAGAAGCTGTTTTACCTCTTTCACTGTGGACTGCCAGGCTGTTTAATAAGCACACATCTTCCACCGAGTCATACCCCCAGTCTTGGGAAGCTTAAAACCCAGTTCCTAGTTCTTTCTACCAACTCAGAGTTTCTGGATGGGCCTGTTATTTTGTGTTTTGATAAGCTCTGAGTGATTCTTATGCAGGCATTCTGCTGCCGGTTCTTAGGTGACCCTTGGGACCATTAGCAAATCCATTTCAGAAGAGGTTCTAGAACATTCTGACAGGAATTTCACAGATCCATCCCAGGACATTATCCCCTTATCTTCCTTATCTGAACTTGTTTCAAGAGCCATTCAGGTCACTTTGGTATGTAAAAAAATTCGAGTATGTCTGAATCAAAGCCCCTTAACAATGGCACCACTGACATTTTTGCCTGGGTAATTAATTTATTGTGGGAAGTTGACCCGTGTATTACAGGATGTTTAGCAGCATCCTTGGTCTCTACCTACCAGATGCCAGGAGTACTCTCTTCCCCAGGCATAAAAAATAAATATGCCTGCAGGGATAGCTAAATGGTCCCTGGTGAGGCAAATTTGTTTCTTTTTGAGGGCCACTGGTCAAAACAATTGGGATATCTACAATAGTGCAATTAAAATGACTAAGTCTTACTGAACATATATGCTGCAATGAAAATGAAAGACAGGGTGCTTTTAAATCAGAGTTGAAGTGTATAGACCAAATTTGACAGTGTATGGAAACTTCTATTTCAGTGCTCATACCAATGACTGACTTTGGGTGACACATCAGAATACTTGGTTTACCTATGACTTTATTTTCCTTGTCTAGATTTGGGTTATAACCTACCTACTCCAAGATAATAAAGGTATACCATGTTATATTCAACATAATAGTCAAAGATTCCCATGTTGGCTAAATACATTGTTGATTGAATTATTGTGGCTTTGAATAAAGCATTTAGACCTCTTCTTTCTGAATAAGTGCTTTGTTGACCTTTTTCTTGTAGCTCTTCATCACCCTAATGCCACATTCACTAATTTCAAAAAGAGTAATTTGCCTCCAAAGGCTGATAATTTCAATTAACTGTTTTGATCAAGGGAGAATTTATAAGTCTTTGCCAGTTGGGCTAATTGCTCATTCAAGGCCTTTAATTGTTCCCTGGCTAATTTATTTTTAAGAGGCATCTGAACTAGCCTTTCTTTTGCTCATTAGGTGTTTGGCAGCTTCCCAAAGTAAGCAAGGGTTGACATCTGGTATGCGGTACTTAGTGCACTGGGGATTTTTGCCATTGCCTTGATATCATCCACTGCCCTCTTCATTTCTCCAGGTCCAAGTTTCTTCTACTTAGGATGTTACTTGCTTGCTAACCAGGCTATAACTTTAGTAGCTCAAGTGAGGCCCATGAGAGTAAGAATCACCAGCTTTTAGTTTTGCTACATCTTGTTGAACAATTCTGATGCAGACTAAGAAAATGGTCAGTGTGGGACATGTTCATTCTGAGTTGGGTGATGTCTTAGTCTGCTTCCTACTGCTATAACAGAAAATCTGAGACTTTTAATTTATAAATAAAAGAGGTTTATTTGCTCATGGTTTTGGAGGCTAGTAAGTCCAAGGGAACAGTGCCAGCATTGACTGGGCATCTGGTGGGGACCTTCTTGCTACACCATTCCATGGCAGATGGTGACTGGGCAAGTGAGCACACAGGACAAAGAGAAAGAGGGCTGAACATTACCATGTTATGAGGAATTCATTCCTGTGATAACTAACCCACTCCCATAAGCTTTCATGAATGCAAAGCTCTCATGATCTAATCACCTATTAAAGTTCTTAACCCTCAATATTGTTGCTTTGGGGATTAAATTTCCACATGAGATTTGGAGGGGAACATTCAACAATATCATATGGGTAGGGCATGCTTACAGGGTAATCAACCATTTTAGCCTGGGACTGAAGGATTTCCAGAAACATGAGGCCTTCATCGCTAAAATCAAGGAAGTCTTAGAAAAACTGAAATGAAATGGTGCCCCTAGAAATATTACTGTTTTCTAGATATCTCAGGATTCAGAAACCTGTGAAACGAAATAAGCCCCAAAAGCCAATACCTCAGCATTGATAGCTCCAAGTCCTGAAATCATAACTGAAGGAACCTCGTCCTCTGAAATTCTTTTGGATTTTCTCAGTAATCTTCAGAGATTGCCTCATATGTGCTAAGAAATGAGCCTTCTCTCACATACTGTCTCTAGAAGATCCCAAAGCCTTTAGGCTATCAAAAGTGCTGGAGTGTCACAGATACCTTTAGCTCCTGGGATCCCTCTTCCCTTTTGAAACGGCTCATTTTGTTCCATTATCCTTATTTCCCACCTCTACCTAATCTCAGACATTCTTCACTTACAAAATGAAGAATAAAAATTCGGCATGCCCTAACCAACGCCATGGTTGACATGATCTTACTCTTTTCATTGCTTACTCAGAACTTCTTTTTTTTTGCTCAAATTGCTGTTTTACAACCACACAGTGGGAGGATTTTCAAAACTCACCGAAGTTTTCCTTTCTGTACCCAGATGCTTAATTGAAACAAATTCAAATGGTTTCTAGCCTCCATAGTCATATGTCACGAGTTTTGGCCTTTCTCTGTCAAATCCAAAGGTACTAGGTTGGCACCAGGACAGGATGAAAGAAGTTAGGGGTCCTGTCCATCATGCTGTGTCAGCACTTGATGTCAAAGATCACTGATGGGTTTCAAAGTACTAGATTATAGGAGAAGTGTACATGAACCAAACTCGCCTTTCTGCATTAACTACTCCCACCTTAACTTGAGTTGCTTTCTTTCTCTTCCTCTTCCTTGTTTTCTTTCTTTTTTTGGTGCTGGGGGCCAAACCCAGAGTCTCATGTATTCTAGGCTAGCATCCTACCATTAAGCTATACCTCCAGCATTTTATTATCTTTCATGAAAATAGCAGACTCCGGGCTGGGGCTTTAGTTCAGTGGCAGAGCACTTGCCTAGCACGAGTGAAGCACTGGGTTTGATTCTCAGCACCACATAAAAATAAACAAATAAAATAAAGGCATTCAGTCCATCTACAACTACAAAAAATTTTTAAAAAATGCTAAAACATTTAAAAAGATGCTTAAAAATCTCTCAAGATTCTGACAGTAAATAACATAAATTCTGGTACAAACTAACTTAAACAAATAGGACATTTATTATTTTGTATAACAGTAACTCCAAAAGTGGTGTAAGTTTCATAATTGATTGACTCAGTACCTCAGAAATAGCAACAAGAGGCTAAATTGTCTCTGTATCTATGAGATATGTTATCCACAACTCTTTTGTCTTCAGATTAATTCTGCTCCTGGTCATGAGAGAGCTACCAATGGAAATTGGGAAAATGGGTGCTCCTCCTCTCATTCAAGAAGAAAGGAAGGGGAAGAGGAAAATGGAGAGAATGGCCATGAGAAGGGAGAGAGTGAGAGAAAGATGCCTTCCTGTATATGAAATGTAAGTTCTTTCATTTAATCTGATTGGGGAAATTTAGGTCCTATGCCCACTCTGTGATTAGCAAGAGTCACCAGGAAAATGCCATCCTTTGATTCATTTAGACTAATCAGAACCTATCCCAGAGTTAGAAATGCATCATGTTGGATACATGGGAAATATATGAATAGTTGAACAGAACGGGGATTCCTCGAAGAAGAGGAAGAAAGAATGGACAGGTAGCCAACTGACAGTCTCTTATACAAACAATTCCATTTTATGGCATTTCTGTCTCCATGGTACTGATAGTAATATTAGGGTAATAACCCTAGCAATTTGCTGATATCATTAGTTTGGCAGAATAAAGAATATCAAGAGGAGTCCTGTGGGCTTGAGTTTGAGTCATGGCTTTGTTATCTTTCAACTGTCTTACTTCAGAAGGTGAGGTCACCCCTGAACTTCTGTTTCCTTGTTTGTTAAATAGCCTAATGCTGTGGATTGAGAAGTACTTGTGGGTACTTAAGACATATTGTCTGTAAAGTGTCTAGTTAGAGGTAGGCACATACGAGGCACTCAAGAAATGTTAGTTTTTGCTTCTCTCCTCTATCTTGCCAGTTTTGGAACATAACCACCCACTGACTCTCCATCTTAATTTCTCTATCTGGTTCTGAAGGATGCTCATTTGCACTTTTTCCTTTTTTCATATGCACTGCCAGAATGCCTTGGGCCATCCAGGGGGCCAGTAGTAAAGACTAAATGTGCCTTTTAAAAATGCAGAAATTGATGATGTGAAATGCACCTCTTCACTATGTGATGTTGGGTGGCTCAGTCTTTCTATGGGTGATGTCCTATAGTGTTCAGATACTTATATACCTGATTCTGTAACAAGCAAAGGTTTTGGGGCAGAACATGTACAATCTGTTATTTCAATCTCTCTGAGCATCAGGTCCTGTACAGTACAATTTTGATCTTTGTGACTTTCTCTGTTGTTTTTTTGTATATCAATAAATAGAATAATGTATGAGAATATACTTAAAAATGCAATGTGTGATACCATTTGAAATAAGAAGGAAAATCTGCTATATTCACCCCAGCCTCCTGGGTATCTGGGACTGCTGATGTAGACACAAATATAAAGATTGAACCTGGAGCCATCTTACCCAGTAAGGGACGTCTGGTCAACTTCTTCCTAGCCCCATTGCCATTTCATTCCTTTTCTTCTCTCACTCATCAAATATTTAGGACATTCTATGGGTGATAAAAACTAGGGTTACAAAGACAGCTAAGTCACTTGGCCTTATGAACTAGTGACTTTTTGGCCTCCATCCACTTCCCTTTGACCTAGAAACACTCCCATTTCCTCTATTGTCTTCTCCTTTATTTTTCTTGCACCTTGGGGGAATATTCAAGCCTCTTTGCTCCTCCATCCCCTTTTTTTTCATATTTCAAACCCTCTTATCTAAGGGGGAGTTTTGGCTCTTGGCCTAACTGCTACTAGCCAAGTCAATATTTTCTTGAAGTCCCTGTTTGCCTTCTGCAGAAATGGGATGAAAGTACCTGTCTCTGGTATATGTTCAGAGATGGGATCATGGTAGGAGTTGAGGAAGAGTGTTGGATTTGCTGGTGAAACAAGTATTTCCTATTCATTCATGCAGTTACTTTGGATAAGGCATTTTCTTTTTTAAAAAATATGATGTCTCCATTTTCAAAATGACTAAGGATACTAAAAAACAAAGATGATATTTGCAAGAGTCAACTTAAATATATCAAAGTGCTCCATACCCAGGAGAGTTCTTTCATATGTTAGCTGTTGTTATTACCTTACATGGTGGGGTGGGTTCCCAGTTTGGCAGGTGAGTGGAAAAACAGGAATCTGTATTAATCAGTCCTTCTTACAAATACAAAAATTTGTTGGCCTTTGCAAGGGGTTTCCCTTTCTTTAGGAACAAGGATGTTGCTTACAGCTCTGTATTTATTTAACAATTCTAGCAGTATTTATTTGAGTGTGTATTAAATCTGAAGTGCTGTCCTAGAAAACTTGATCAGGTTGGGGAAGAAGAAGATGAGTTAGCAAATTAAAAAATTGAATTTATAATCACAAATTCCTATGTGCTATAAAGGGAACCAACAGGGCTTTGTTAGAGAATTCTATGGTGTGGGCTGCATAAAGCTGCCCTCTGCTGATCCTCTTTGGGTTTTACTCCTCAGCTCTAAGGAACCCTGTGACATCTCTGGTCTTTTCCTCTACAAATGGTTGGAACTGTGCTTAAGTTCATGACTTAGGAGAGCTCATCTTAATTTAGATGAGCTGCTCTAAGTCATTGCCTCATTGATGCCTGCCTTCTATCTCCAGCTAGAAGGAACTTTCCCTGGGCTATGGGGTCTGCCACCTCCATGTCCCCACCATCTGCACCTCATCCCCAACAAAGATGAATGCCTAATTCATGAGGGAAGGGGCCCTTGTGTAAGCCTTCACCTAGTCATAGAGGGCTCAGCAGAGGGTGTGTTGGTGAGGGTGCAGGGTAGGGGCAGAGAAGAAGACAACAGGGGACTCTGCTGATCTCTGAAGCAACTGGACCAGCTTCTGGGATGGCAGCACCTAGGCCTGCAGACTGAGTAATGCCAGAAACAATGATTTTGGGGCTGACTAGACTTTATCAGGAACACTATGCACACCTGCCTGAAACAACTTGGTGCTGTGTTGTGTGGCTCTCTCAGTGCCTACCTTCTGGATTAAGCACCTCTTAGGGAAGCCAGCAGGAAGTTTGCTGACATTTACTTCCTTTCTCAGCATTAAAAATTTTCCCTCTGAAGTAGAACAAGCAATTGTCATGACACAGATCTGGGAAGTCACATTTAGAGATGAGTTTAAGATATCAGTGTCAGGTGTTCACATTATCTTGTCACCATGGGGTCTCGTGGTCTAATTTTGACTAGAAGATGACAGGTGGAGAGGCCATGTGGTTCAGGGAGGAAAGCCCTGGTTGGAAAGTCAGATTATCTGCTTCTAACCGGATGGGTGACTATAGGTGAATCACTTCACCTTTCCAGTCTCAGCTCCCTTATTTGTAAAATAAGGGAGATGGGTGAAGTAGATGATGTTCCTAGGTCTTTCCAAATCAAATAATGGGATTTTATGCCATATTTTTGATGTAGTCATTGACAACAACACTCTATAGATTGTTCTTTCTTGTTTTTAAAGAATGCTCCTCAGAGGAAAATGAAAGATGACTTCTTTGCTGGTGAAATAGCATATGATTCTATAGTTTCTATGAATTGTTGGCTCAACTTCTTTGTGATTCATATATAGTTTCTGCAGAACTGAAAGGTCACCCCAGAGACTGGCCTCTAACCTCTTCCTCATTGGAAAGTCCAAGCAAGTGACTCAGTTGTTCCTCCAATCATCAATGCACAAGCAAGTGGTGAGGAAGTTAGGGTTAAGAGAGACAGACAGCAGAAAATGATTGGAATGGGTGGTACCTGTATTGGCTCTTTGTTAGCCTGCCTGATTAGAACCACATGTTAGTCAAGCTTTTCATTGCTGTGACAAAAGTTCCAGAAATAAACAACTTAGAGGAGGAAAAGTTTATTTTGAGCTCATAGTTTCAGAAGTTCAGTCCATGGTCAATCTATCACTCTGGGTCCAAGATGAGGAGAACGTTATGGTAGAAGGGTGTGGCAGAGGAGTGCTGCTCTGCTTATGGTGTCCAGAAAGCAGAAAAAGAAATGGGAAAGTGGCTGCAAGGAAGATGAACACTTCCAGGGCACACTCCCAGTGACCCATCTCATACAATCATGTTCTACCTGCCTATAGTTATCATTCAGACCATTCAAATTAGGTTGGACTGATTAGGTTACAACTCTCAGAATTTAGTAATTTCACTTCTAAATATTCTTTCATTAATACAGGAGTTTTGGGGGGACATCTCATATCCAAACCATAACATTCCACTTCTAGGCCCCAAAAGCTAAGGTCCATCTCACAATACAAAGTACATTTAGTTTGTCTCCAAGAGTCCCCATAGTCTTAATTTTTTCAGCATTGCCCAAAAGTCCAAGTCCAAAGTCTCATTTGTGACCCAAAGCTGTGAGCTCCTGTAAGAATCACAAGAAAGTTACATATATCTGATATATAATGGCATAGAGTAAACAATTTCCATTCCAAAAGGGAGGAGTAGGGGCATAGAAAGGAATGGGAACAAAACAAGTCCTAAATCCAGTTGAGCAAACATTTTCTGTAGTTCTGCCTATAGCATCTGGGACACATGGTGGTGAGATTGTCCCTCCAAAAGGTTTTGACTTTGCCAGGTGTAGTGCTCATGGCCTCTTTCATAACTTGGTTATCTTTGTGACCAGCAGCTTTCCTGGACAGTCCATGTGACTTCAAAGCTTCATGCATTGCCCTCTGACAAACAGCATGCAGGGATTCTGACCCTGCTATACTTTGCCTGGCCTCTGAAGTCTTGCTTCAAAATCTCAGGGGAAGTCTGCACTACCACCTAACTCCGATATCCTGCATTTCCATAGACAGTACCACATGGATGATGCCAAGATCTGCCACAAGCTTGTGTAGTAGTTGCACCTTCTGGAATCATGGTTGCAATCTCTGAGTGCCTGGGTGGCTGGGCATGGTGAAACAAGGATGTGAGCATCCTCAGGATCTTAAAGGAATTTTTACTTTTATACTCTTGAGCCTGTGATGGGTATGGTCTTGAAAATTCCTGAGCCTCAAGGCATCTTTCCTAGTACTTGTGCATTCATATATAGTTTCGGCAGAACTGACTTAGCATATCATTAGTGGATGCAATCTCTTCAACAATCACACCCTCCTTACCCCCAGTTTTTCACACACTTTTCTGGTCAAACTGAAAATTTAAAAAAATCTTTCTGCTCTTTATTCTCACAGTAAACCTGGATAAAAACTGATAGCAATATCTCCCTGAATATTGTGCTGAAATGTCCTCTACCAGATAATTCACCCATTACTTTTAAATTCAGCCTCATGTGGTCTCAGGCCATGAGCAAAATGTAGGCAAGTTCTTTGCCAGAATATAACATGTATGGCCTGTAGTCCAATCGACGATAGATTTCTCACTGAAACTCTCCCCATTTTTAAAGTTTTTATTTTAGAAACTTTCATACACGGACAAAAGTAGGGAGGGAAGAGTAAAGAATCTTCCATGAACCCAACAATTGTCGATTCAAGCTCATACAATGTAATTGTAATGTTTTTTACACTAACAATGTATGAAAGTTGTGGTGTGTCTACATTATCACCAACATTTTTAATTTTTTTCATTCATTTAGTGTGAAGCAAGTACTATTTCATTGTGGTTTTAATTTTCATTTCCCTGATGACTAGTGATATTAAGTATGCCTATTGGTCTTTGGCTATGTATGCTTGTATTAGCAGTTGGAGGCATTATGCACATTTTTAATTGAGGCTTTCATCATCATCTTATTGATTTAAAGAAGTTATTTACATATACTGGATATAAGGATCAACTTACAGACAGTTCTTTTTTTTCAGTCAGTGACTTGTCTTTTTCTTTTTAGAGGCAGGGTCTCACTGAGTTGCTTAGCGCCTTGCTGTTGCTGAGGCTGGCTTTGAACTTGCGATCTTCCTGCCTTACCCTCCCAAACCTCTGGGATTACAGGAGTGAGCCACCATGCCCAGCTCTCTTTTCTTTTTCATAGGGATGTCGTTTAGTAACTAAAATTTTTAAATATTGATGAAAACCAATTTATCAATTTCTTTCCTTTAAGTCTTGATTTTTGTATCTAGCTCAAGATCTTGTCAATCCTTTGGGGAATACCTCATATACAAACCATAATAGTATGCATGTTTGTATATGTGTTCATGGGTGTATGCATACATGTGCATGCTTATTTTTATGCATCTGAGTGCATTCTTGCATTATGTGTATGCATGTGTATGTGAGGGTGTGCGAACATGTTTGTGTGTATGTATATGTGTGTGAGTACATGCTCATGTGTGTACATGTGTGTGTTTTGTGTGTGTGTGTGTTTGAATAATTTGGCATGTGTTTCATGGATGGTTAAGCTGCTCTCCTCATTTTGCCAACTGTTGTTAAGTAAGTCAGTTAAGTTCCAGTGGGACAGTGATACCACCCCAGTAACCCTACTAGTGAGTCTTTTGTAAAAGAACTATTCATAATGGTGTGGGCAGAATTAAGGGAAAACTATAAGGGGTGCATTATTCCAGGGCCAGAAGCTCAGGGACATTTCTACCCCAGGCAGGAGGAGCACAGAGAAGAAGTGATTATAGAACTCAGAGAGAAGAGTTTCACCAAGAGGGCTGCCTGACAAGGGCTGTGGCTTTTGTCTGAGGTAGGCATCCAGCTTGGCTGACCTGGTAGAGAAAGAGCTATGGCAACTCCAACCTGGTTTACTTTCTTCCTTTCTTCCAGTATTCAGTTGGTGCTTCTCAATGTCCAGATTTAACTGAAGCCAAAGGGCAGGCACAAGAACATGTTGATCTGTCCATAGTGGTTAACTTCCTGAAGCAAACAGCAGGGTAAAGATGGGTGAGGATTGGATTAGAAAGGGCAAATAGGAGTACAAACATGGCTTATTTCCATTGCTTGTATGGAGGAAGGAAGCCAGCATCTACGGAACACTAACCATCTGCCAATTCTGTGCTAGACCCCCTGCCTATGCCATTCCTGTAACACAACTTTCTTTATTCCTTACCCCAGACCAGAAATGAGATTCAAAAATCTGTGTTGGCTTATTCCCAAGTCATTGCTCTGAGGTTATGTATGATGACCCTAGTCATTCATGTTCTATCTGGTGCCTAGGGAGGCTCCTGGGATAATAGATAAATGGGAGTAAAACTTCTGTGCTTCCATAGATGCACAATTATTTCCTGAAACGTAGAATTAACAAAATTGGCACAAAGATGGCTCACTCAAGGATGTTGTCTTCCCTGAATCAGAAGAGAACACGAAGCTGATAATGACCCTGTTACAAAAGTAGTGTGTGAGAGACTAATAACAATTCAATGGGTTAGAACTTCAATTTCATCTTGGATCTTTGGTAGGTATACCTGTGGTGTCTCTTCTCAAGATTCTTACCTGGGGTCCAGGATGGAACTATATTTCAATATAACTGGTTTCTCAAGCATATAACAATACATTTTAATTATGGATTTATGGGTGTTCATCAGACTGACACAGACATCCATTGTGCAAGAGATTAAAAATCCTCCTGACAAATTCAAAGCTGGTTAGTTGTAGATGACTTTAGTTTTAGCTGAGAGCATGAGTAGAAGTCACATGTCTTTTGTATAGGTCAAGATAGGCACTAACTATGATGTCCAACCTCACTTTGCCCAATGGGCAAGAAAAATGTGATGCTCTTCATTGAACAGAGAACAAAAGAAAGCAAGAATGCCAATAGATATTTAATTAAAGAAACTTTTATTAAATAGCAGGCATTGTAGCAGGTGTTAAACAATAAAGGGAAAAACTGTGGCTATATTGGTTCCTCTTCCTGTATAGTCTTTCTTTATTTGATGTCAGGTTCATTATTTTTATGAGGTGTTGTGGTAGAGTGGGACTGGAAGAACTTAAGATATTTCAGACCCTTTAAAATGTGTTAAATCATAGGAAAAAAAAAACCTCATAAAGCCATGGAATTAGAAGAGATATCAGACTCCAAGAGGTTCAATTTCTACTTTCTTTGTATCTTTTATATAGTGGGTGACCACTGATCATATGCCTTCAGTCTGACATGCAAGAGAGGAGAGCCTAAGATTCCCTAGGCCTAAAGCTGCATGCCACTGGTTGTAATTTATCAATAATGAAACAGCAGCAACAGTACCAACATTTATTGAACACTTGATTTATGCAAGGCACTGTGCTAGATACTTCATTATACCACTCCTGGAAACTCAATGTTGTTTTAAAAAAAATTATTATTTTAAAAAATTTGTTCTTTTTAGTTATACATGATAGTAGAGTATATTCTTTTTTTTTACAACATTACAAAGCTCTTGACATATCATATTTCATACATTAGATTGAAGTGGGTTATGAACCCCCAATTTTACCCCAAATGCAGATTGCAGAATCACGTCGGTTACACATCCACAATTTTACATAATGCCCTATTAGTAATTGTTATATTCTGCCACCTTTCCTATCCCCTACTATCCCCCCTCCCCTCCCCTCCCATCTTCTCTCTCTACCCCATCTACTGTAATTCATTTCTCTCCTTGTTTATTTTCCCATTCCCCTCACAACCTCTTATATGTAATTTTGAATAGCAATGAGGGTCTCCCTTCATTACCATGCAATTTCCCTTTTCTCTCCCTTTCCCTCCCATCTCATGTCTCTGTTTAATGTTACTCTTTTCTTCCTACTCTTTCTCCCTGCTCTGTTCATAGTTGCTCTCATTATATCAAAGAAGACATTTGGTATTTGTTTTTTAGGGATTGGCTAGCTTCACTAAGCATAATCTGCTCTAGTGCCATCCATTTCCCTGCAAATTCTATGATTTTGTCATTTTTTATTGCTGCATAGTACTCCATTGTGTATAGATGCCACATTTTTTTTATCCATTCATCTATTGAAGGACATCTGGGTTGGTTCCACAGTCTAGCTATTGTGAATTGTGCTGCTATGAACATCGATGTGGCAGTATCCCTGTAGCATGCTCTTTTAAGGTCTTCAGGGAATAGTCCGAGAAGGGCAATAGCAGGGTCAAATGGTGGTTCCATTCCCAGCTTTCCCAGGAATCTCCAAACTGCTTTCCAAATTAGCCGCATCAATTTGCAGTCCCACCAGCAATGTACAAGTGTAACCTTTTCTCCACATCCTCGCCAGCACTTGTTATTGTTTGATTTCATAGTGGCTGCCAATCTTACTGGAGTGAGATGGTATCTTAGGGTGGTTTTGATTTGCATTTCTCTGACTGCTAGAGATGGTGAGCATTTTTTCATGTACTTGTTGATTGATTGTATATCCTCCTCTGAGAAGTGTCTGTTCAGGTCCTTGGCCCATTTGTTGATTGGGTTATTTGTTATCTTATTGTCTAATTTTTTGAGTTCTTTGTATACTCTGGATATTAGGGCTCTATCTGAAGTGTGAGGAGTAAAAATTTGTTCCCAGGATGTAGGCTCCCTATTTACCTCTCTTATTGTTTCTCTTGCTGAGAAAAAACTTTTAAGTTTAATTAAGTCCCATTTGTTGATTCTTGTTATTAACTCTTGTGCTATGGGTGTCCTATTAAGGAATTTGGAGCCCAACCCCACAATATGTAGATCGGAGCCAACTTTTTCTTCTATCAGACGCAGAGTTTCTGATTTGATATCAAGCTCCTTGATCCATTTTGAGTTAACTTTTGTGCATGGCGAGAGAAAGGGATTCAGTTTCATTTTGTTGCATATGGATTTCCAGTTTTCCCAACACCATTTGTTGAAGATGCCATCCTTCCTCCATTGCATGCTTTTAGCCCCTTTATCAAATATAAGATAGTTGTAACTTTGTGGATTAGTCTCTGTGTCCTCTATTCTATACCATTGGTCCACCCGCCTGTTTTGGTACCAGTACCATGCTGTTTTTGTCACTATTGCTCTGTAATATAGTTTGAAATTTGGTATCGCTATACCGCCTGATTCACACTTCCTGCTTAGAATTGCTTTTGCTATTCTGGGTCTTTTATTTTTCCATATGAATTTCATCATTGCTTTATCTATTTCTACAAGAAATGCCGTTGGGATTTTGATTGGCATTGCATTAAACCTATAGAGAACTTTTGGTAATATCGCCATTTTGATGATGTTAGTTCTGCCTATCCATGAACAGGGTATATTTTTCCATCTTCTAAGATCTTCTACTTCTCTCTTTAGGGTTCTGTAGTTTTCATTGTATAAATATTTCACCTCTTTTGTTAGGTTGATTCCCAAGTATTTTATTTTTTTTGAGGATATTGTGAATGGAGTGTTTTTCCTCATTTCCGTTTCAGAAGTTTTGTCGCTGATATACAGAAATGCCTTTGATTTATGCGTGTTGATTTTATATCCTGCCACTTTGCTGAATTCATTTATTAGTTCTAGTAGTTTCTTTGTAGACCCTTTTGGGTCTTCTAGGTATAGAATCATGTCATCTGCAAATAGTGATAATTTAAGTTCTTCTTTTCCAATATTTATGCCTTTAATTTCTTTCATCTGTCTAATTGCTCTGGCCAGTGTTTCAAGAACTATATTGAATAGAAGTGGTGATAGAGGGCATCTCTGTCTTGTTCTGGATTTTAGAGGGAATGCCTTCAACTTTTGTCCATTCAGAATGATGCTAGCCTGAGGCTTAGCATAGATAGCTTTTACAATGTCAAGGTAAGTTCCTGTTATCCCTAGTGTATATCCCTAGAGTATATTCTGACATATTTAAACCAACATGGAATATAACTTATTCTAATTAGGATCCCAGTCTTGAGGTTGTACATGATGTGGAGATTGACTGTGGTATATTCATATGTGTATACAGGAAACCTTTGTCAAATTAATTCCACTGTTTATTCTATTCCTGTAGCTCCATCCCTTCTCTTCCTCATCTTTTGTCTAATCCATCGAATTTCTATTCTTCCCTCACCCTTGTTCTGTGTTAGCATCCACATATCAGAGAGAACATTCAACCTGTGTTTTTTTGGGATTGGCTCATTTCACTTAGCATGATAGTCTCCAGATCCATCCATTTACTGGCAAAAGTCATAAAGTCATTTTTTATGGCTAAGTAATATTCCATTATGTATATACACTACATTTTCTTTATCCAGTGATTAATTAAAAAGCACCATACTTTAGTCACTGTGAATTGAGCTGCTATAAACATTGATGTGACCATGTCACTGTAGTAGGTTGATGTTAAGTCGTTTGGGTATATATACTGAGGAGTGGGATAACTGGGTTAAATATTGATTCTATTCCAAGTTTTCTGAGGAATGTCCATACTGCTTTACAGAGTGGTTGCACCAATTTGTAGTCCTACCAGCAATGTATGAGTGTATCTTTTCCCTCCACTGTAATGTTATTGGATTCTGTTAATGAGGCATTTTGTTTTGTTTGGGATGGTTTGTTCCCTTGCTTTTTCATACTGTTTGTATGTCTACCCATTTTCCAGTAAGAATCTTCTACCCTATGAATTTATAGTGTTCCTGGTTTAGGGGAAAATAAATAATAACAACAACCAATGCAAACAATATATAATATTAAACTAAATACTTAGTTCCTATTGTGACATCTATAATGTTAACTGGCAGTATAAACAGAAAATGGTATGGCTAAAAATTGCAACAGTAGAAACAGTAGGTTTGCAAAAGGGTTTGCTATTTCAAAAAGGTGAAGAGGGAGAAAGCAAAAGAGATGTAGGATATAATAACTCTGAGGGAAGAGTAGAGAGATTAGTAGTAAAAAGTTAAAGGAAGAGTGAGAGAGAGAACAATAGAATTTGGCTGTTAGCAAAAGAAAAGGAAGAGAATCCAGAGAAATAGATAGCAGAAAAATAATATAACAAACAATATAAAACAAATCAAAATATACTAATCAAAAGCACTAGCCCTCAAAAGACAGAGTTAAGAAAGCAACTACCTTCAAGGAATAAGAAAAGGGAGACAAACATGTCTATGTATAAATCTCCATGGACCATTCAGCATGAAAAAATTAAGGAAAAAGGTTTCCTGATGGAAGATTAAGAAATTGTTTCTATTGGGATGGTTAAAAAATTGTCTATAATATTATATGTTGGTTGTCATTTCCCAATTGTCTTTCCTTTTTTCTTTTTTCTTTTTTTTTTTTTGGTACTGGGGGATTTACCACTGAGCCACATCCCTAAGTTGCTTAGGGGCTCACTAAGTTGCTGAGGCTGGCTTTGAACCTGTGATCCTCCTGCCTCAGTCTCCCAAACTGCTGGGATTGTAGGCATGCACCACCGTGCTCAGCCACTTTTTGTTTTGTTTTGAGGTATGTATTGCCCACAAGAGTAGTAGTCACGGGCTGTCAATACCTTATTTTTGTGGAGGTAGTCAGGTTTTCTGTTCTGTTTCCCTTCTCAGCAGTATGAGGTGGAGCAGTTTGGAGGGAGTGTCTATCCACTCACAGGGAGGGGTTGCTGTAGGGTTCTGGGAAAGGGGTTCCAGAGGCAGAGCTCCTAGAGGTGGGAATTGGGTCAAGCTAGACACCACGTGCTTTGTTGGATGACGTTTGGACTGAAGCTTTTTAAATCAGCACACCTCCAGAGCCCAGCTGCTTTCAATCCCTGCTGGGAGCCTTAATGGCTGGAATCTCCTCTGGGTTCCACTGGAGCAGTAGAGGATGGCCTCCGCCTCCGTGGCTCCCTTGTCTTGGCCTCCTGGGCTCAGTCCCAAAGCATATATTCACTCTGCACCATCAAGTTTCCCATCGTCCCCAGCTGGCCTTGTGAACTGCAAGACTCAAAAAACAAGAACCCCCCAGGATCCCTCAGGTCTGAGTTTCCCAAATTCCTCTGGGTACAACACTCTCCACGTCTGAATTTCACCTGGTTTTCTAGTCATAATCTGGGTTGCTTGGCAGACCTCTGCCAGGTCAGGTTTTCAGACCCAGCTGGAATTCATTACACAGGCCTGGGCGCCTAGGTTTAACCCTCACTTGCCAGATGCTTGCAGGCTGCCGGAGCAGTGGAAAATCCTGGCAGCCCTCTAGACTCTCCGCGGGCTCCTGGGAGACGCCCAGCGCCCTTCCCACACCAGAATATAGTGTAGCTCACCCAGGGGATCAGGTTGACAATGTCTTTGGTACTGATTTCTCTGTTTCAAGACATGCTACGGTGCCATCTGAAATGAGGATTTCTTAGTCCCCCTCTCTGATTTGCCTGTGGTGGATTTGCAAGGCTGGCTATAGGCGCCAGAGGTGAGTTGTTTTTGTTCTTCTCCTTTTTTTCCTTCCATTTTTGAATTTTATTGTATACAAGCTCCTGAGTCCCTAGGAGTTCTGAGAGTCCAGTATTAAATCCCAGTAAGGTATCTCTTTTCATCCACCTCAAAGAGAAGCCGTTTGTCTGCTTTCCTGGTCTACACCATGGAGCTGCTTGGAAAGAAACCACCATCTTGACCCTTCTCCTGGAGCACAATGTTTACATGCACAATTTCTTTTGATCACCAAAATGACTCTGTGGAGTTGATAATATTACTCAGCTCGTAGATGGATGATTTAATAATGTTTCCCTTCTAGCTATGGTCACATATTTTGTATGTGCGCGCACATGTGTTTGTATGAAAATGTGTTTTTTATATAAAATAAATATACAGTACTCTTCCACATCCCCTCTCATCAATAGAGCCCAATGAACAGTGTAAAGGATCTAACAGGACATTACTGTGGATGTCATAGGCAGGGCAATCATTCAGGGTCTTTTGTACATTATTTGGCATTCCCTTGAAATTATACTGTATCTTTCCAGATGGTGGGAATTTAGTGTGCATGTTCACCCTTGCCACATCCTTTCTTTAACTGATGTTAATCTAGATGCATCCTTCCTATATTTCATATAGTATACAAACATATATGCAAAATAAACACACATATGTGCTTATATAAAGATTTTGACCTTTATATGAAATAGTTTTTTCCCCCTCAGTCAATAATACTTCATGGAAATTTCTGCAAGTTCATTTTTTAAAAAATTCAAATTCACTTTCAGTAGTGGCCTCAGAGCCCCTTAGTGTATTTAACTACTTCCCAATCTTTGGGCATTTTCTTTGCTTCTAGTTTCTTTCTTTTTTCTTTTTTTGTTCACTAGGATCAATGCTGTAAGAAACATCCTTATGGTTATATCCTTATGAGGGATTTAAAATTGTAACAGATGTTGCCAGATTTTTTTAGGAAAGGCTATACCAATCCACATTGTCACCAGCAGTGTTTTTAAAGTCCCTCTTCCGCACATCCTTTCAGATAATGCATCATCTGATGCATTAAGGATGAATATCTCTTCTCCCTAGACCAGCACTGCTGCATGCATTTTTCAAATTCAGAATTTCAGTTGATTGCAATGTTCAACTTCAGATGACTGGTGGCTGACTGATGACATGATGGCCTGTCAGTTCATAATGCAGTTTGTAAAAATACCAGTAGAAGATGGAACCAGTAAGAAATGTTTCAAATCTCAAATCTTATTGCAGGAGCAAACTCAATTCATACTTCATCAGTTATATGGGAGAGGTTAATGGCATGACACTTTGAAATTCTTCCAAGGATGCTTCTAGAAGATTATGTGTCAGCATTGTCTGGAGTGACTTGCCTCTTAACCCAGCATTGGATGGCAGCTCCAGAGCCATTAGGCTGGGCATTGCGAGAAGGCATACTTCCTTGTGGTGTTCCATGCCTTGAGGAGGTTCTGGGAGGTGGCATGGCATTGTTGATGGAAAAGAGTATCCTCAATTTGGAGACAGACAACTCCCCTGTGAAGTAAGGAGGGCACATTCCATGTGTGCTTAAGTTTTTTCTGAATGTGACACTGGGTGAATCTATGGACTGAGAGGGAAGAACATCAACATAGGAATCGCAGAGAACAGCGTTGGCCTGGGGGGAAAAAGAAAATTCATAATAGTTAAAATTAATTTTATTATATTAACTTAATTACTTATTATTACTAAATGAAAATTGAACTGTTTTCCTCTCTTCGAAGCTGAATGCTGGACACATTATGGGCCAAGTTCTTGTTTAAAAAAAAAGTGCTTTAGAATTTTTTAAAGTGAGCACTAGATGGCAGAATTGTCCCACAGTGTTAATAAAAGTACATTGCATTTTCAGGGAAAGGGAATCTGCAGGAGGCAGTGGAAGTTGCTGTTCAGGAAGGAGAAACAGACATAGTATAGCTAGAAGGGATTTCTGGAATTTTCCAGTTTGGTCTCTATTGTTTTAATTGCACAAATTATACATAAATGCATTTTAGTTGTAAAGGGCTCAGGTTTATACATGTCTTCCTTCCCTTCCTCCTTTACTTCTCTCTCTGCTGTGTTTCTTTCCTCCCCCAGAGAAAACCATCTTTAACAATTTGCTGTATTTCCTTATGGTCCTTTCCATGCAGATATGCACATATATGTATGGACATCTACATATGTATCTTTTCTTGATAATCCATGCAACCTCCCCATTTTGTAAATGAAGAAGGACAGTGTAGGATTGGGAGCTGGTATTGTTCTGTGAAAAGAGCCTGTGCCATGGACTCACACAAATTTGGATTTTAAATTGTAGTTTTGCAAAAATAGTTGCCAACCTTGCCCAAACTATTTAGCTGTCTCTAGCCTTAATTTGCTCATTTTGCAAGCTGTCCAGGTATCTGAAATCAAATGAATACATGCACATACTCTTAGCTCAGTGTCTGGCACTGAGAAGGCTGGCCTGGCCATGAGCATTAGTTTTCTTCCCTATCACTCTTTTTTGCCAGGTGCACACAGCTCATTAGTGGAAGAGCACAGCTCTATCCATCTTGCATCTCCTAGGAACCTTCAAAAAAAAAAAAAAAAAAAAAACCCTGCGGGCACATGTATAAACATGATCATATGCAATCTTCAGCTTAATGACCCAACAGCCCAACAGCCAATAAAGAGGAATCCTACTGTTGCCAGAGCCTTCTCTGGCAACTGGATTGCTTGGTTCTAAGTTCAGGGAAGAGCTGTGTTTGAGAGCTGGAGGGAAATGTCAAGATATAAAATGGAATTCAGAAAGGCTCAGCTGATGGGTTCAAGTTCAGACTCAGTTCATATCTATAAATTTGTGCCAACTCTTAAATTCTCTGTGCCTGAGTTTCTTTATTTGTAAAACTGGAAGGATGAATCAAGACCCCAGTAGAGCTTATACTAGTGCAAAGGTGAATGAGCCATTAAGTTTGCGATGCTTTCCTTTTGCCATATTCCCCCCCAAACTAAGAGCCAAATTGAATGTGAATTGAAACTATTCTCTTTGTCTTGAAATTTCTGGGGTACCTTTCATTCATGGTTTCATGTTATTTTAATGATCTTAATTATGGATGTATAAAGGTGGTGGTGAGGAAACAGGCTGAGGTGTTTACTCATTCAGGCATGAAGGGCTTTAAATGTTGCACTTTGGGGTGACATGGATGTGGAGGTTTTCCTACCATATTTTAAGTGTCTCACTTGAAATTTTGCATAACAATCCCTGATAATTCCTTTGGTCACTTTAGAACATATTTTCAATTAAGTATTTGCAAATGCATTTTTAAAAGTAATTAAGATTTGGCTGGGGATGTAGCTCAAGCGGTAGCGCGCTCGCCTGGCATGCGTGTGGCCCGGGTTCGATCCTCAGCACCACATACAAAGATGTTGTGTCCGCCAATAACTAAAAAATAAATATTAAAAAATTCTCTATCTTTAAAAAAAGTAATTAAGATTTATTATATTATTTGCATTTGAGAACATCTCTGATTTGAAAAGCAGCAGGTACTGTGAACATTAGTTCAATGGTATTTCACTTATTTATTTACTTTTGAAACACAAATTTATTTAGGAAAGCATTCAAGTTTGAACGTGGGCTTTCTTGGGGAAGACAAGTTAAATGATCTTTAAAAAAATACAAAGTAAAAAACATTAAAAAACCAACTAACCAGCCAACAAAAAACCCCAAACAGAATGCAGAGTAACAGCTGATCTGCTTCAGTCAAGAAAGCTTTTTCCTGAAATATTAAGCTGGCTTAGGAAGAGACTAGCTGTCAGGCAGCACGGGGGCCTAGGGGTGGGCCAGCAGCTCTGCAAGTTGATGGATTTGATCTGTCTCCCAATAGACTTAAGCTGCATTGGATGAGGTCAGACACCCCATGCCTCTGCCTCACTGTGAGCTGCAGAATGAATGACAGCTCTTTTCTTCTTTTCCCTATAGATGTGAATATCACATGGCCACTGCAGTTTTCCTCAGGAAAAGAAAGGTGCTCTGTTACCTGCATCAGAGATCACAGCCTGTGGAGGTATATGCACTTTGCTCAACTTTTGTCCATAAAATGGGAATTGTCTCTTTCCTTGCTCCCTATCCTGTCTAAATTAACTCTTAGGGGACCCCTGAACCTGTTTTCAGGACCACCCGGTGGTGCCTACAGAGATACAAAGGGGTATATTTTCCAACTAGGTTGAAAGGATATAGAAATAGACTTCACAGTAGAATCTTTCAGTCTCTCTCCAAAGCAGCTTCTTTACTGCTAATGCTAGAATTAGCTTGCAGTGGAATGGGCAAGACTGACCATGGCTATGGTGGCCAATTGCTTTCACTCCTGACAGGTGAGGTAGGGGGCTGATTCAGGCTTTGGGATTGAAACACATCTTTTGCCCTGATGTGAACACTGAGCTTTCTAATGAAGAGGGAATGTGATTACACCATGGGGCTATGGAGGAACCTCCTCACATCCTGTGGAAGAGAATTAAATAAGCTTTGACAAAGTATCCCTTGAAGAGGCTTAAAAGAATCACTTATTTGTCATTTTTAAGGTAGAGACAGGTATTGTCCACATTAAGGCTGAGAACTGTGCACCTAGTAATTCTATTTAAATACAAGTTCTTCTTTCTGCATGAGTTGCTGTCAACAGTGTTTCAGCATCTTGCTTGCCAACGGTCTCCCATTGGAGAGTCTTGTCTCCAAGTGGAACTGTACCTGAGCCATTCAGGTTAAAAACTGCCCTGAATTAAGCAGAAGAAAGCCTGCTAGCAACAGTGGTGTTTAAATGGTTGCTATCTTGCCTTCTGCAGGGAGCTGGGCAGCTTTTTCAAAATGCAAAGTCAGCTAAATTGGTGCAATGCAGAGAATGATTATGAAAGCTTCATTATTAAATTTTATCTCCTTAATTGAAATGATTTTCAAAATGCTAACAGTTTAGATGTCAAAGGAGAGGGAAGAAAGGCCAAGCTGAAAAAAATCATTTTCCAAAAACAGGAGCTAATTTTACAATGAAAGGAAAAACTGGCTTTGAACTGCAGTGGTGGGCACTGAGTATTGCTGCAGATCAGGATCCAGGGCCAGTCTGCAAGGCAGCCAGCATTGTCATGTGGGAGGAGCTTGCTGGCCAAGATAACCTTGAGGTTCTACTGGGCTTGCCTGAACTGTAGACAGCCCCCTTCTGGATTCTATGGCCCTCCTTCCCTTTTCTTAGAACATTTATTTTATTTCACTTTCCATTGAAATTTCTCTGCCCCTTTGAGATGCAAATCTTCTCCCTACCTCTTAACAGTTTTATAAGCCAGGAATGTCTTTCTCAAGGATCTAGAGCCATCCTTTTGAAATGAAATCATCACAAAGATAGCACCCTAACTTCCTGAGCAGGAGGGGAAAGTACAGCCTAATTTTGATAAGCATCAATTCACACTGACCCACCATGGGCCTACCATAGTCCTCCAGCATGTGTGTACTGGCCCACCAAGCCCTTAACAGCTCACCTGTCTTTTCTTGCAGGAGATGAGTTTGAGCCACCCCTCTATTATAATGGTGTCTTGACAAAGTATTCCTTGTCTCTTCAACTCCATCTGGTATATGACACTGCTGTATTCAAATCCTCTCTTTTGGGGGCTCTGGAATCACACTACCCCTTGTGGAGCCACCTCTTCTCCCTAGATGGAGCCACTCTGGGAGATGTGCTATCAGCTTCACTTCCAGGTTGGAGGAACCCCCTTCTGGTTCCTGCTGCTTCCATCTGGTACCTGGAAAAGCTCCTACCAGGGTTTCTTATCAGGTAGGATAGGAGGAAAAAAATGTGGGAAGAGTCATAAACGAAGAACAAGGAAATAAGATTTTAATTCAGAGGTTCTGTTCTGAATACCTTCCCAGGACCATCACTTCCTAAGCTAGTCTCTCTCCCAGACTGTCACTCCCAGATTCCTGGGAAATCCACAAATCTACCTGTGTACTGTTAATTAACCCCCAATAAGTAGATTAGGCAAAGAAAGATGATATCTTGAGGAAAGTAATTTAGGGAACTTCCCAGCATTATTTATTAATTAGACAGTGAAGACCACATCAGCCTGAGGATCCAGAGACTGACCAGACAATGAGGCCCTGTGTTAAAATCATTGGACTGATATCATTCCTTGATTCCTACATACTTTTCCTTACCCACCCCTCACCAAGTTTCCTTTAAAAGAAGAGCTGGGAACCCCCAAATCCTGTCTCTCACTCTCAAGATAGTCCACATTCTCCCTTAATGTGTATTCCTTGCTTTACTTTGTCTTTCTTTTGAGATTGCCCCTTTCTCCCTTCAATGTGTATCTACTTTTCTAAATAAGCCTCTGGCATGTACTAAACTTCATTTCACTCACACAAGCCAAGAACCCCGCTGGTCCCTTCTCTCCAGGAACTCCTCAGGCCCTTCTTCAGAGACGTCTCTTCTCCTATGACACTTAGAAAAGGTCACACAGGGTCAGGGAAGGGAAGGGAAGGGAAGGGGCTATCTCTGTCCTTATCCTTTGGCCATAGCTTGGTTCTCATCTCTGTTTCCACATGTTTCTGTTTTGTAATTTTCTTTTAAATATACATTTTTATTTTTATGGAACAAATGACAAACATAGGTGCAACTGCAGGAGAAAACATGTCTCATGCATTAGAGTCCCAGGAGGGGATGGTTTCATGGCTTTCCTTTGGGAAGTGTGGCTCACTGTGTGAAGACAATGCTAAACATGGTGCTGAAGAGCCCAGATCATGGACTCCACCTGTCTGGGTAGATTCTCACCTCTGCTGCTCAATGAGTGACACTGGGTAAATTGCTGTGGCTTCTCCCAGTACCTCAGTTTTCTTCCCTGTAAAATCAGGGCTAAGAATAGATAAGATTGTTGGGAGGGCTATAGGCTTGCATGCAAAATGCTTTGTGCAGTATCTAGCTCAGGATTAGCATTTGATGCATCCTTATACATATTTATCTTTATAATACCCACTTTTTTCCTTCCTTGGAAGATGCACGAGCAATCATTAATAAGGCAGCCTTTGGGAAGAAACAGTAAGGAGGGAAATATTTTCTTTTCACTTTATACTTCCTGCACTTTTTCAATTTTTAAACCACACTTCTTTTCTTTTTCTTGTTTTTTAAATTACTTTTCTTCTTTTGTGTGGGGATTGAACCAGGGGCCTCGAAAATGCTAAGTGAGTGCTCTATCCTTGAGCTATATCCTCTACATACTTCTTTTATTTAAAGATTTTATTTAACTAAATATTTTAAACCCCTTTGGCAACTAAGGGAAATAACTAGACTATGACATGGAAAGAATTTTTTTTTCTAGAAATAAGGCTACAAAAAAAATCAGTGCCATTTCAGAGTTAAAATTTAATATCAAAGAGACCATTTTAAAAAATTGAAAACAAACACATGAAACAAATGCTTCTTATTGCCTAATCCCTTCCCTTCTCCTATGATCTTTTAATTTGATTGACCTAAATGCAGGGAGGTACTATGTCCACTATGTTTAAATGTATGGCTTTAAACCTGGTAACAGAGTTCTTGTTGGGGTGAGATTTTTGCCTTTGTGTAGGAAAATTTGGGGTAAGGAGTTCAGAGAGAGAGAGAGAGAGAGAGAGAGAGAGAGAGAGAAGTATCAGAAAGTTGACCAGAAAGGGGTCTGGTGGGAATGGTTCAGGGGCTCTTTAGAACAGGGTGTTGTATATTTGATTCTAGGTGGTTCATTGTACAATATTTTTCCTCCACAGTCACTGTTCTTGGAACTGCTCTTGTGAAAGTGTATGAGGGAAATGAAGGAAATAACTTTGCTGAAAAAAAAAATCAGCCTTTAGAAGACTGTCTTTTGGAAGTTAGGGGCAAGAAGGAGTGAAAGCTAGAGGTGTCAAGGGAAAAGAAAAGCAACCTCTTTGAGAAGTACTGGGATGTTGAATTCCCTGCTGTGTGAAGAGTAGGAGGTTGAAGCCATTTCCATTTAAATGCTGGGTAGAAAATTCTAATTGTCCTATAACATCTATTCCTGCTTTTAACAGTAGAATTCCCTCAGCCTTATCAGGTACATCACCATGGTGATGGGCACTGTATTTGCCTTGCTGCTTGTTGTGTCCCTTTGTTCCCATGTCTTGCCTATGGAGCATGAACCGAATGTACAATGTGTGTAATTTCTATTTTACCTCCTTGAAAGGAGATGATTTGTCTTTCTTTCCTCCTTTTCTCCATTCCATAGTCGGGAACATGGAAGGGGTGATAAGTCTGCTTTGGCTGATTTGGCAGAGTACCTGGAAGACTTGTTAATTCACACGTTGCTGAGCCTCCCCCTGGAGTTTCTGATCCAGTAGCTTTAGGCAGTGGTCCCAGAATTTGCATTTTTAACAAGTTCTTTGGTGATACTGATTTGCTGCTTCAGGGACCACAAAGTAGAAGGAGCCCGAATCCCTGTTACTGTTATGGGGGTGAGCCTCCACATGGCCTGTGTCACCTTTGGACTCTTACCATAGGGTGGAATAAACATCTACCTTGTATGAGCTACAGTGTTTTTGTTTAGCAGTGAACCTTATCTTACTTACTAAGTAAAACAGGTAAGGGTTACTCAAGGCTGGAGGATGTGAGAATGCCTACACAGTTGGCCTCGAGGTTCAACATGGGTGACTTTTATTTGGAAAAATGATAAAACAAAGGCAATTGCTTGTTTAATAATATAATGACTTTTTTTTTTTTTTTTAAATGGGAGTCTCGCAGGTAGGCAGTGGAGTGAAAACATTCTTTCCATGTAAGCATCTGTGTTTGTTTTCTTGCCTTGGAAAAATCTAAACTTGTTTGTCCTTTTCTTCTCATTTGTTAAGTGGTGCTTGTGATTTCAGTATTGCCCAAAGAGGGGCATTTGGGACATTGTCTCAGAAATCATTGACATTCAAACGTTTCCCGAATGCTTACTAAGTACCAGATGCTGTGTACTCAATGTGCAACGTTTCATTTATTCTTGCAATTCTCCATCATTTATTTTTGAGATTCTCCATCTCTATGATGGAGAGTCACTAGTATTTCCATTTGGCAAATGAAGGAACTGACACTTGGGGGTATCAGGAACAGATCAAGATTCTAGTCCAGGTATGCCAGATACTATTGTCTGAAATACTTGGCAGTATTCTCTCCTCCTGGCAAATGAGCCTCTCTCAGATTGTCGACAGGCTCAGTGCATTGTGCCTAACCTTTTTAGGAATAGGGTTCTTTGAGTGTGGCTGTGTGTTCAAATGTGAATATTATTATTTCCTCCTAGCAGGTAGCCCTGAATTCCATGATCTACATGGCCAAGCTCAGGCTCTGGGAAACTGCTATGAGAACTTCTAGCTGGAAATGAGAACAGACATGGAGTTTAAAAGGGACCACATGGCTTTGAGTTGCCTGGATTTAGGCCTGGGAGAATTTACTACCGTTAGACTTCAATACGGTGTTGGGTTTACTGAGTAACCACCTGTCTCTATGGGGCCCACAAGGAGGGAACCTGTTTGGCAGCAGTTTCAAGCAGCAACCATGATAATTTTCCAAGTTACCTGTCTCGGGAGCAACACTAAAACCCCACAAACCCAGGCCTATGTGAGTGGGAAGCATTAACCACCGTCAGAACAAATCCACTGATCTCTGCAGAAGCTCCACTTGGTTCTGGGCCTTTGGTTGCTTCTTAGAATCAATTTTCTCTGCAGACTCCTGTTCTTCAAAATTTATTTGTTCTGTTTCCCATTTTTCCCCTTCATCTACTTTAAGAGAATAATTTTTGAATTAACTAATCAACAGTTAATTAAAATTCTACTCTTACATTGATGTGATTATTAGGAGGGGCCAAGAACATAGTGTATTTTCAGCTCAGCATAGATGCTAGGAATGATTGCATTTTAACCTGTATACAAAGCTGTGTGAGGCTTTGTTCCTAAAGGTGCTGCTTAGTCATTTTAAGTGAAGACCCATAGAACCCTGATTTGGCTTGGTTCTGTTATATATGTCAAGATTCTGGGCTGGGGATTGGTAAAATTTTCCATAAAGGACCAGTTGATAAATATTTTTGGTTTATTGTAACTTTGGTATTGTTGTGGGAAAGCAGCCTAGATAATATATAAACAAATGAGAATGGTTGTGTTACAATAAAACTTTATTTACAAAAACAGGTGGTAGCTAGATTCAGGGTGTTGGCAAGAGTTTGTATATGCTGTTTTAGATGAAGATAAATGTTTATTTGGTCAAAATTTAAGAGGGTCCAAAGCTTTTGGAAAAAGTTGGGAAATGAAAACTATCTTGACCTCCTGGCCTCTACTCAGGACACCAAGATTTCATACAGATAAATAGACAATTATGCATTTTTGGTTCAAAATATGACCTATGAGTATTGGGGGTGGGGGAACTTGCTGTGGGGGAATTTGTACGACAAAAAGCTGAGGTCTAACTTTGCCTTAAAATGTGAGTATCTGTGAGGCCTCACCTGCTAAGAGATACCTCATCTTGAGCTCGTTGCAGGTCAACTGGTTCTTTGCTTGGACCTTACCTGGAGTGTGGCATGCAGTATGCACACTTCATTTTGAGAGTCCATGGACAGGTTGAAGTTAATCTAAAGGAGGAGGTACCAATATGGTTAGGGGCCAGGACACCCTCACCTTTGAGAAATAGCAAACTGAAGTAGGTACCCTTAGTCAGGAAGAGAGGCCTGAATTGAGGAATTGTCATTATCTTCATCTATCTGGATTCCTAACATGAAAGGGAGCAGAACTTGTGAGTGGGTTCAAAGGCCATGGAGCTTCACACAGCAGCTTTACAATTAGTACCTAACCGGACAATGGGCAGAGAGACTACAAGAAGAGAGACACACTTGGGGTAAAGGTAAACATATACCACGTTGATATAGTGAGTGATGTTTGTCAGTGCAATGGCTGCTTTCATTATTTGTCAAGTACCAGGATAGTGCTGGGCATCAAAGGGTCAAAGAGGTGCAAGAGCAATTCCCTTTATGCAGCAGAGAAATCAAATTGTCAGTATTATAGCACAGTGGCCTTTAAACAAAAATAAAAAGGATGAGACCAGATGGGTTATTTTTATTGTTTGTAAAATCCAATAAAATATTCTGTATAGTGTATGATGACTTTGGCTGGGCATGCATTCAAGTATTGCTCGGGACAATAAACACCATTTCCAACAAATTGCTTGTACCATTCAATAGAGAAGAGGGAGAGATAATAATGAAAGTGCTTACAAGCTCATCAGGGTCTTTGAAGGTTGGAGAGAATGGTGGTTCAGAAGGGTGTCACTTTATTAGGAGCTGTATCAGAATAGTGGAGTCCTCTTTGTTCTAGAACATACTGTCTATTCAAACTCTTATCCTCTGGGTCAATTAACAGGACATTTGCTCTGGACCTGTAACAGGTCTAAGCATTTTATATAGCTTCTTGGTTCTTTTACCCTTCTCAATAAAGGATGATTTTACTCCCACCCATCCAGGAGATATATAGCAATATCTGGAAAAATATTGGTTGTCATACCTGAGGGAGGGAGAGGCACTACTGGAATCCGGTGGTTGGAGGCCAGGGATGCTGTTGAGCATCCTTCAATGCACAGGACAGCCCTCCACAACAAAGGGTTATCTGACCACAGAGGTTGATAGTACAATATTGAGAAACCCTGCTTTATGGGATAGTAGGAACTATTATCATATCCATTTTATAGTTAGAGAAACTGAGAGGTTAAGTAACTGGTCCAAGGTGATTCAGAAAATTGGATAGCCCTTTTACTCTCTTGCTTTTTACTTAGTGATGTTATAATCATGTAGCCAAAGGAATATTGTGTGTGGTTGTTCATTTTTCTCTTGGAATTAACATGAAAATGGAATTCTGTCTTCATTTTTAAATTTTATACTTAATAAATACTAAAATAATAAGGCAGCCTTTTCTTGATAAGTTTGTTAGTAGAGTCAAGCCAAAAAGACTCCGGAGGCCTTGGAGAAAGGACACAACCTACTATTCCTTGTTGGCTATGGTATCCCTGGATTTTAAAGTTTCTAGCATCTTCTCTCCCAGTGGTTTGGAGTATAGCCATGCAGTCAGCTCTACAATATTCATGAACTAATTAACAAGGATGGGCTCACTGTGCCTCTCCTACTTTCTCTTCAACCTAATCTGGTTGCTTGTTTCTTTGGCCATTTTATACCAACTGCTCTGTTGTGCCAGGGGAAGAAGATCAAGCTAAATGGGTTTAATGTGCTGGTACCAGCTTGAGTTTGGTGTAGGACATTGAAACATTTTCCTGGAAAATAGGTAACAGTTAAAAATTTTATTATATTCTCTCTTTTTTAATCTGGAAAAAGCTAATTTCATGATTGTTGACTTTAGGGCTGAGGACTCCTTCCCAAGTGTTCATTGCCATAGTCATGAAATATGCTATCTTGAACCTGCCTCTTCACCCACCACTTGAGAAGCGATGGCAGAACCTCTGATGGTCCATAAAGTGAGATGAGTCTTCATGGTGCTTCAGGGTGAAGCTATCTGGATTGTATAGCCTGGTAGGAGATGCACATTGTAAAATTTATCTTCTCTCCCATGCTGTCCACCATGCCTAAGATGGTGTCTCTCTCACTATCAGACAGAAAGATGAGCTTTGGGAGTCTCATTTATTACTGAGATTCAAAGGTACTAAAATATCACAAAGAAATGAGATGCCTTCTTCAGATTGCTCAAGAAGGAAGTGAATTGATCTGTGACTGAGAGGTATCTCCTCCAGTTAATCATTGCTGACTCTTTGCTGCCTGCAATTCCTATAAATCATAAAGAAACTAGGAAAAGAAATGATATATGTGACATGAAGGGAAGTGGAAATAAGCTGTACATTTCTACATGAGGTTGTTGAAATAGGAGTCCTGAATTTTTAAGATGCAGCACCTGCAGGCAGAAGGCAGGGAATGACAAATGTGCCTGAATCATTTGGTTAGCAAAGCTGGCCTCGCTTGGCTGACGGCCGTCTGATGGTCTCTGCCCTTTCCCATCTGCTTCACAAGTTCCTTGCCAATAGAAGAACATGCTTGCTCAGAACCATATTCCTATCTCTCTTGATGATTTGATAAGTCACAAGAATCTTTGAATCAGCTAAAGGTGATGGGAGAAGGTATCTCTTCTTCATTCTCTCCTTCAGTGCCCTGGTGAGCTGGTCCCATGGGAACCTAAGACAGGGTTGCTCTTTCCTGAGAAGGTAATAATCAGGGAGGGCAGCTCTGACTACCAATAGAAAAGTGTCCCTTGATATACTGTGTCTAATTCCAAGGTCATGGCCTTGAGAATTTGAGTCATGAGCATTCTCGGAATCCTTTTCAGAGCCATTTTCTTTCTTGGTGGGTCTAATAAAAAGTATGAGACTCTCTTTCCTTTGGACAAGGCATTGTTTAGTGTCCTTATTTTCTCAGTCTCCAGTAATTGAAGAGCATATGTGTTTGTGACTTGCTATGCCCATTGCTGGTGTCTCCCTTTGTGACCAGACACTGAGGGGCATTTTCCTGTGCCTGATGGCAACTGTCTTGAACCTGGTCTTACTTCCATTCACTGTTTCCTTCTACTCAGTGTACTTCTCCAGTGAGTTGATCTCATTCCTCATGACCGTCACGTTGATTCTGTTCCTGCTGTGTAATACACATTTTTTTGGGGGGGGAGATTTAAGATTAGTTGCTAGCAATACAGTCCCAGTGATAAATGATAAAGATGTTGCCAGTAGAAATGGAAAAGAATTGGCACATGTGGTGACTGAATGGTGTTCAGTCTTGCAGGGAAATGAAGGAAGAAGCTAGCCATAGAAATACGCTAAGAAGAGAAAATAAGTAAAGGGATAGTGGAAGGGAGACAGGTGAAGCAGATGATTTGGAGTCTGGTGGGTAGGTGATGAATTCTGTTCTAACAGTTCTAGAACAGTTCATGAATTCAGTTCTTCATTCTAGAAAAATGAAGGCAGTAAATTTTGGGGGTCAAGTTTGATCTGAGGTAAGAACTTCCAGAAGAAACTGACATACAGCAGGGAGGTCAGTTCAGTGAGGCAGGTCTAAAAGTGTTTAGTGTTGATATAATGATAGCCCCCCAGAACACATATGTAAGCTGTGAGAGGATAGAGATATGTGGACAATGGAGATGATATGAAACAGCAGAAAAAGAGGAGAAGACACAGAATGTAAAAGCAGTTTTTGTAGAGCACAACTGCATAAATGTTGCAGAAGGAGGAATGAGATGAGGCCATTAGAGTTGGTGCTTGAAAGATAGCAGAGACATGGAGAAAACATTTTCTGTGAAATACTGGATATGGAAGCCTGATTCTAGGTAGTTGAGAAATGATGTAGAACTGTGGGGATGGAGAAGGTAATTTGTATAGGACATTAGTGGTTGGAAGGGTGATTGTTAAAGTGGGGATATGGGTAAGGATACATGGAAAAGGCCTTTTACCCTAACACAGAAAGGGAGGTGTTGAACCTGCAAGAGAAGAAAAGAGGGTAACTAAAGTGATAACATCTCGGAGGAGCTGTGAAGGGTGGGATCAAAAGTCCACTGTTAGCACTGGAAAAGGGTCTGATCCTTTCTGTTTGCACACTGGGGAGTCCAGAGGGCCAGATGAAGTAATGGAGTTATCTTATTGGAAGAAAGGGGAGCTAAAGGAAGGAACATTACATTTTTCAGTGACATAGGAAGCTCTGTAAGAAGGGGATGGTGTATTTGGAGATTACAGTAGGATTGTTCAAAATTGCTGCCATATGGAGTGGCATAGACAGTTAATAAGGATGAATAAAAGGATTAGAGAGTAACCGATGCTGAATAACACAGATTTATAATGGGCATGGGTCATCAGGCTTTTATAATTTTCAACAGCTTGAACAGGAGTGGATAAAATGGATGATTGGGCTTAGCAGGAACTGGGAATTGGCAAGATTATATGTTGAGATTACATTTGAGAGGGACACTTCACGGTATTTCCAACATGTCACTATTTAACCACAGAGCCCTCCTTGATGGGTCACTGAGATAGCCTTCGGTCAAGACTTAGACAGGTGTTGCTGCCACAGCATAAAGGCTCTCACTGGCTTGATTTCATCCAAGAGGCTCTCAGAGGGGGTTTTCCTGGTGTAGTATTTCCCAAAGTGCGTTTTTATGGGAAGGAACTGGAGGAAAATGGGAGCACAGCTAAGAGGGATGGGATAGTCTTGGACAAGTCAGGGACAGGGGGAATCCCTGGGAGAACAGATGTCTCTCAGAGAGTCAGGTAGCTCCCTGGTCTCTGATGTCTGGTGAGAATTGCACCATTTCATCCTTTTTCCAAGGGTGTGAAATAAGCATAGAAGACTCAGCTGTGCACCCTGCATTGCCCAATGGATAAGAAAATGAGTTGGGAATTAAGCCCAGGTTTGCAAGGCACCGGAGCACATAAGCCCACCTCCCTTGCAGTTGTAGAAGGTGCTAGGAAGGAAAGTGGCTGGTTGGCCTTACCATTGAGCTCCCAGCCCTCAGAGGGGTGTAGCTGCCCTTCTATAAGGCAGATATAATGCCCAGAGAGGAGACTGTCTCTCTGGTGCAGTGTACTTCCTCACGACTCATTTCTTGGGAGGGTGCTTCATCAGTTGGCATTTCAATTTTCTTCACACAAGCCTGGACATTTGTGTCAAAACTGAAGTTTAAAGTGTATTGAAATATCTCCCACCTGCTGAATTCTATCGTCCATTTTCCTCTTGTGGTAGAGAGTACAGGTGAGCATCTGAGTGAAAGAAGTATGAGCCATTCATTCACCTTCCTGGGGAAATTGGACAGGATGCAAAATGCATTGTGTCTCTGGCAGTAGATAGAGGCCGTTAGAGTGGGAAATATGGCTGCAGCTGACAATGAACAAACTAAAGCTCCAAAGAGAGGATGAATCCTGAGGGGCCACCTGAGCTGAGAGCTGCCAGCTCACATAGTGTGTACAGCAGGAGCTCTGAGCCAAAAGTAGCCCCCAAAGCTTCAGCTTGAGGCTTGTGTGCCTTAAAAGATAAGAATGGTCCCCTGTGGCTAAACCACAACCTAGCAAAGCAATGTTTTAGAAGACAAACAACCTGGCTCCTTTCATTTCTGAGCTTTATTTTGCTCAGAGCTAGGAATGGAGGCAAACAATATGAAATGGTCTTCCAGGAACTACTTTTGGTTATCTCTCAAGTTCACTATTATGGCAGACAGCCTCTAAAATTGTCCCCAGTGATCCCCACGTACCTGTATCATGTCAATGTGCAAATCTACATCTCACCTCACCCTAGCCATGAATGTGAGAACTACATCTAGTGACTGGATTCTGTTCAAGAATCCAGACTGCAGCAAATGGATGGCTGTCACTTCCCAAATTAGTTACCAAAAAAGAAAAAAAGTCTGACTTCCACCTTGTTTGTCCTCACTTGCCCTCTCACCCGTGTTCTGGGATGGAACTAGCTGTCATGGTGTGAAGTACTCTATAGAGGTCCACCTGGCCTCCAGGCAACAACCAGTGAGGAACTGAGGAATCGAATCCAACAAACCTCAAGGAACCAAATGCTGCCAACAACTACATAAGCCTGGAAGCAAATCCTCTGCAGAGGAGCCTTGCAGTGACAGCAGCCCTGGTTGATCGTGACCAGAGCCTTATGACTGCAAGAGGATCCATCAAAGCAGCACCCAGATTCCTGACCACTAAAAATGTGAGATAGGGAATGTGTGTTTAAGCCATTAAGTTTTAGTTCAATTTATAACACAACAATACATAACTAATGCAGCTCTACGACCACTCTATAATTCTTTGGAGTGAAATAGTCTCTTTCTGGAAGAATGGATAGGGATGCTTTATAATTACTCCAGGCCAAATGGCCTTGGGGCTCCTGAGTCTGCAATGCCTCTGTGCTGAGGTCTCAGTGACCTCTGGGAAGAGAACCAGAGAGGTTAGTGTTTCCATGGGTGGCTGTCACTCTCCACCCCCCAAATTAAATAAATAAAAAGAACCTGACTTCCACCTTGCTTGTTTCTTTTATACTGCTTCAATCTCCACATGTAAAGGTGCTAGGAGCCACAAGCAAATAATATGATGCATGGCACTTTCGGTTGTAAGGTGACGCCAGCTAGCCATTGAGATGATATGATTATGTTAAGATTTACATTCATATGGAAATTGGACTCCTGCTGTTCACCTTGGCCTGCTACGGGACTCATGTTACGGGACTCCTGGAGAGTTCCCATTGGTTGGGGAAGGATAGTAGGAGGGAATTCCGGGGGAGGTCCGGCCCCCCCCCCCTTCCAGTAGACGCGCATGGGGGTGGACCGGTTTTTGGCTTGCCGGCGCGTAGGGAGTATTGGCGGCTTTTTCAAAAATAAAGTTTTGTTCCTGCTTGAGTGGCTCGTGATTCTGTGCCCAGCCAGACTGAGGCAGAAAGGCTACACAAATTCCCTTGTTTTTGGTTCAGTAACATTTAGACCCTCCTAAAGAATGGGCAGGTTATTGGTAGAAAGGCCAAATTAAGGCCACAGTAAAGTAGCCGCACTCTGATCAACTCTCCTTTTCCTAGTAATCCACCTTTGCAGGTACTTATTTTTAAAAAGACTATAGAGGATTCCTCCTCCTGGTACCCCCAAATGACAACTAATTCATACTCCAAACTTCCAGTGCCTTCTCTTCCAACATTGCTTTGAGCTGGTGACAGTGCATTCTACTGTACTGAGAATATGGAAGCCTTTGGAAGAGGCTTCCACAGATGCCCCCCTAAAGTGTTGGCACTGCTCACTCTGCCTTTCCTACCTAAGGCCAATCCCAGCTCTACTTTCTCTTTCAGGGCATGACTACAATGACTTTATGCTTTTTATTATTGACTTTCTTATTCTTTACTGCACCATTCTTATGAATATACTATTAATCTCCCATCTATAAATAGTTACTCTTTTCCCTACCAGCTGCTGCACCATTTCTTAGCACTGATTGCAACAAAAATCCTAGAAAGAACTACCTATGCTTAGTATCTCCAATTTATTTCCTCCTGGTTTCTCTTAAACCTCCTTAATTAGGACTTCTTTCAAATCCCTTCATGGAAACAGATTCCATTAAGGTTACCCATGACCTCCATGTTGTTGTAGCTTATGGTTAGTTATTAATCTTTGTCTTACTTGAATTGTTAGCACCATTTGCCACTGATGCTGCTTCTGTGCTCTTCGATACACTTTCCATGCTTGGCCTCCAGTACACCACACCCTCCTGACACTCCTCCTTGGACTCCTTTGCTGGTACCTTATCATCTCCCTAATCTCTTAATGTTGGCATTTTCCAGGGCTCAGTCTTCAGTTTTCTTATCTATATTCGCTTTCATGGTGACCTCATCTAGTTTCATGGATATAACTATCTTCTAACAACCCAAAATTTGTATGTCCAGTCTAGACTTTCCTTTGACACTCCAGATTCTTATATCCAACTGTTTACTTAGCATCTATACTTGAATGACTAATCATCTTCTCAAGCTGAAACTATCCAAAACTGAATTTCTGTCCTATTGATTGCTGCCAAACCTGCAACAGCCGTGGCCTTCCCCCATCTTTGATAGCAATCCATTAGACCATTTTTTTAAGCCAAAAAACTTGAAGTTATCCTAGTCTCTTCTCTTATAATTCCCATTGGAACAGTTGAGAAATATGGTTTTATCTTGAATATCTATCCAGAATCTGATCATTTTCATCATCTCTTCTGCCATCCAGAGGTATCATCTCTTGCACAGACTCCTGTAATAGCCTGGGGCTCTCTTTGCCTCTATCCTTGCATACCTATACCCTATTTCCAACACAGCAGCCAGATTGACCCTGACATGATATCCTTCTTAAAACATTCCTAAAACTCCTCACTACACATCCCAGCTCTTAAAATGGCCTGCAGGACCTAACTCCTATCTCTTCTCTGATCTTGGTTGTGGTAACTTAATCCTATAAGCCATAGTCTCCACATCTGAAAATGAAGAATAGTATAGTTTTTACCACATAGAATGGTGTTAGGATTAACTGAGACAATCATGCTATGGTAAAATTAATGTGAGCAGTAGCTTTATAAGTGCTATTGCTAATTATAATATTTTTAAGTTCAATGCCCTTAGTTTGGAATCTGAGGCTCTTTATATTTTTTCTGAATCTTTCTTTATGTTTTATTTCTCATGGTTCTCCCCTTTCTATTTCTCAGTTTTCTTGCTTGTAAAATTTGTAAAGTGGTGGTAGGTCATGCCCTTGCTCCCAGGGTTGTTGTGAGGCTTGTGAGACACTGCACATCAAAGTTGTCTTCCTGTACAAGGACAGACACAAATGGAAGATACTGTTGTTGTGTTTCCAAGGACTAAAAACCTCTTTTTCTTGTCTATGCAATAATGACAACAAGAGGCTTTTCCTTCAAATGTTTCACCTGAGAACCTGGAAAAAAAAAAAAAAAAAACAAACAACAAACCATGTGTGTTGCCATGGCAACATTAGAAGGAACTTAGCACCCAAAGAAATTATCAGAACTGCCCCTGAGCAGACTTCAGGGAAAGGTACTTGGTTTGACCACTTAGCAAACAGTAAGGACCCTTGCTCCCCACCTTGTGAGGCCACTTATCCTTGTCAACTTGTTTGATTAATTAATGTCCCAGCAGAAAAGAAATTCCGTTCATTATGTATTCTTGGTGCTTGAAGTTGATGGAGCTTGTGCCTCACATTTAATTGAAATGCTTCACACACAAAAGAAATAAGGCTAGTTTGTTAGATTCCCAGAGAAAATCCACATACTCACCTGTAGGTTCAGAGCACAATCATTTCAGTGCAAGTTTTGACAAAAGAGAAAAATGTGTCATTATTCAATCATCTTGTAAATGATTTGGTGTATGTTTGAGCAGATAGCTGAACCTGAACAGAAGGAAAATTCTGGCCTAGAACCTTATTGATGGGCCTTGAGCCCATACATTTGAGTTCCCTGATTCGAGGTCTCTGCATCTTCTTCTGTCTAGGGCTGTCTGTATTGTTGGGGCTGCATCATAACTTAGGTGGGGAACAGGAAGAGGGAAGAAGTCCTAGAAAGAAAGAAGTGAATCAAAGTCCTTTAAAAAAAAAACAGGGAGAACCCAGACTGGCTTCTCTATTTTGAGTAGAAAACCAGGAAAGGTAAATAATACAAATGAAGTATGGTACAATGAAGAGAGTTTGGAGTCACCATAAAATACTTTAGAATTGGTCTATATGACAATTTGCAATTGAACTATTGTTATTATTCATGGAATATTTGAATAGAAATTTAACTTAGCACTAATTTTTGGGGCCCATGCCATCTTTAATGTCTTGTTATGTGGCAGCTGTTATGTGGCAGGAGACAATGGCCTCCACAGGCTAGTGTCACTCATTGATATCATGTCCTCAGGCAAGGTGTTGAATTTCTTTGTGCTTTGGTTTCCTACTCTATAAAATAAATGATATAATGAAGATAATGCTTTTAGATTATGAGGTCTAAATGAGGTAATACATGTGAAACAAGTTGGAATGGAGTTAGATTCTTTGGTCTATGTGCTTTTAGGACCAGCCGGTTATGAGATGGACATAATAAGATCATGATTACATAGTCCTTTCCCTCCTTGGTATGGCAGGGAAGTAAACAAATAATAAGAAAACGTTGCAAATGGTTAAATGTGCCATAAAGCAAAGTGGTTAGAAAAACAAAGAGAATGAGATGGATTCGGAATAAGAAGAAATATGGATGCTTTGTGAAGATGAAATGGCTGGATTGTTGAGGGCCACAGCCGAGTCGGGATGATGGCATTTTGCCAGAAGTGAGTGGTTGAGAGGTGAAGCCAGCAAGCCATTGAGATGATGATGGTTATGTTAAGCTGTGTATTCAATTGTATATTAGACCTTTACTGTCCAGTAATAGGGTGGCTCTTGCTGCCTCGGGCACCCGCTACTTTGGAGTTCCCATTGAGTTCTGGGGGGGGGGTTCCGAGAGTGAGTGCTCACGCAGCCAGGCGGAGTGGGAGAGTGTTCCCAGGGAGCATGTGTGGAGTGCTGGTGGAATTCGGCAATAAAGAGTTGGTGTTTTGAACCTACAAGTGCTTCGTGGCAGCTCAGTTATTTGTGCCCAGCCAGACTGCGGCATTTGGTGGCCTGTGCGGGGAACACCTGAAGCTTGGGGGTAAGTGAAATTGCTCGTCCCTGAAGGAGAGCCAAAGAATGGGTGACCATTTCAAAAAACAATATGTTCTTGTTTTGATTTGTTTTGTTTTTGTTTCAAGCTGCCTGTCCCTAGAACTTTCTCAGGCAAACTGGGAAAAATGGTTGGCTCAAGGTTTGAAGTTGTTTGGCCCTGAGGAAGAGATAGAGATAGACCACGAAAATACATTTCAAGAAAATAGGAAAATTGATACAACAATTTTTTGTTCTGTTTTTGTTTCATTCTGTTTCAGTTTTGTTTCGTGTTGTCTTGTTGGGTTGCATTATCTTTATAGTAGATTAGAAATTAGTAAAAAACAAACCGAAAGAGTGTTAAGTAAATTGTTAGAGGTTCAGACTATGGAGGAAGACATTCTAGATCAAGTAAAAGAGAAGGTCTCTCGAGCTAGTCAGACAGAGGAAGACATTTTAGATCAAGTAAAAGGGAAGGTCTCTTGAGCTAGTCAGACGGAGGAAGAAAATTTAAAGGAGGAAGGACTATCAGGGAAAAAGTTACAACAGGAGGCTGCTACTAACACCTTTCTATCACCAGAGGGCATAAGTGTCCAACCAACAGCTCCACCTATGGAGACAACATATGCTGGGGGGCCCCCAACCCCTGTAGTTGATAGATGGGATCCTGAGACAAGACCTCAAAGATTAGCATGCCCTTTACTTGAGCAGGCAGGAGGGCAATGAATTTACTGTGCTTTAGATTTCAAAACAGTGAAGCAGTTAAAGGAGGCTGTAACAACCTATGGTCCCCAAGCACCCTTCACTGTAAGCATGGTCGAATCCATTACCAACTTGGACATGACGCCAGCAGATTGGGCTAGCATGTGCAAATCTGTGCTAAATGGAGGACAATATTTGTTATGGAAGGTTGCCAATGAGAAATTTTGCACGGAGACGGCTAGGTGAAATGCAGCAGCCGGTTATCCTCAGAGAAATCTAGATATGTTGTTAGGAAAAGGACCTTATGAGGATCAGCAGCAACACATTAGATATGATCCTGCTATATACTCACAAATTGCTATAGATGCAGTTAGGGCATGGAAGACTTTACAAGGACATGGAGATTTACAAGGTCAGTTATCTAAGGTAATACAGGGAGCTAATGAACCTTATGCTGAATTTGTAGATAGGCTTATTCAAACAGCTACCAGAGTTTTTGGGGATACAGAACAAGCAATGCCATTAATTAAACAACTAGCCTTTGAGCAAGCAAATCGTTGGTGCAGAGAGGTCATTAGACCATGGAAACATGAAAATTTAAACACATATATTAAATTATGTAGAGACATTAATGAACAAGGGCAAGTCTTGGCAGCTGCAGTACAACAGGCTTTAGATGCCAGGCCAAAAACATGCTACAATTGTGAACAAACAGGACATTTTAAAAGGAATTGTCCTATAGGAGGAGGGTTTAACAAAACTAGGTATCAAAGGGGTAGAATACCGGGTATTTGCCCATGATGCCATAGAGGGAGACATTGGGCTAATGAATGCCATTCTCAAACCACCATAGAGGGTACTCCATTATCAAAAAATGGACAAGGACCAGGTGTTTACCCATGATATCGTGGAGAAAGGCATTGGGCTCCATAGCCAAAAAACGGACAGGAGGGCCCAATTCTCCAGGGCCCACGACCACAAATATATGGGGCACTGGAGGAACCCAGCAACACCATCAGGGTAGTGCCCAGGACACATTATCCATCAGATCTCTCATCAGACAAACCAGAGGGAGCACAAGGTTGGACATCTGCGCTTCTGCCAGAGCAGTACTAACTCCAGAGATGGGAGTTCAAATCATTCCCACAGGAGTAAAAGGACCTCTTCCCCAAGGAACAGTAGGCTTATTATTAGGACACAGTTCTTCCACTCTAAAAGGACTTATGATAAGTCCCAGGGTCATTGATCCCAATTATGAAGGTGAAATAAAAATTATAGCTAGTTCTCCAAGAGGTATATCAGTAACTTCACCAGGAGATAGATTAGCACAGTTATTAATAATACCCAGCCTGCATGACAAATTTTCCAGTAGTACTATAGAAAGAGGTTTCAGGGGATTAGGCTCTACGGGTGTAGATTGGGCTACGCTGTCTTTAAATTTAGATTTTTGCCCAATGCTAAAACTAAATATTCAAGGACATGAATTTAATGGGCTACTGGACACCTTAGCATTATCTCTCGTCAAGAATGGCCAAAACATTGGCCATTACAACAAGCCACTCAAATGCTTTGAGGCCTAGGAATGGCAACTAATCCCCATAGAAGTGCAATGGTATTAGATTGGAAGGATCCTGAAGGATGTGAAGGAACTATACAGCCACATGTATTGGATCATCTTCCTATAAATTTATGGGGACAAGATGTCCTAGATCAATTAGGACTAACATTAACAAATAACAGCAATTCAAATGCACCCACTATTATGGCTAGACAAGGTTTTAGGAAAGGAAAAAGATTAGAAGAACAAGAACAAGCTATAGCAGCACCAATACAAAGAGATAAAGGAACACACCGACATGGATTGGGTTTTCAGGAGGGGTCACTGAGACAATAAAAATTACTTGGAAGTCAGAAAGGCCAGTATGGGTTCCTCAGTGGCCCCTGACTAAAGAAAAGATACAAGCAGCCCATGACCTGGTCAAACAACAATTAGCAGAGAGACACATACAACCTTCTGTATCTCCCCATAATACTCCCATTTTTTGTCATTAAAAAGAAATCTGGTAAATGGAGATTATTGCAAGATTTAAGAGCCATTAATAATGAGATGGTTATTATGGGACCTGCTCAATCAGGGATTCCTCAATTGTCTGCTTTGCCAAAAACCTGGTATGTTTTAGCTATAGATATTAAAGATTGTTTTTTTCAATTCCAATTCATCCTGAGGATAGTCCACATTTTGCATTTACTGTCCCTGCGTTGAATCATGAAGGTCCCGATTAGAGATATGAATGGAAAGTATTCCCTCAAGGGATGGCTAACAGCCCAACTATGTGTCAAATATATGTTAACAAAGCAATCCAGCCACTTAGAAATCAAAATCCTGAACTACAAATATTTCACTATATGGATGATGTATTATTAGCACACAAAGATAAAAGCACATTGCTAGAATGTTATGCCACACAAACTTATTAAAAAATTATAATCTAGAGATAGCAATAGATAAAGTACAATTAAATTTTCCAATTAATTATTTAGGAGTTCTATTATCCTCAACCATGGTCCGTCCACCAAAAATTCAAATACGAGTAGATCAACTCAAATCACTTAACGACTTTCAAAAGTTATTAGGAGACATAAATTGGATAAGGCCTTATCTAGGCATACCAACAGGAGAGTTAGGACCTTTATTTGATATCCTAAAAGGTCCATCAGATCCAAATTCACCTCGCATGTTAATGCCTGAAGCAAGAAAGACATTAAAAATCATTGAAACATATATGGAAAATATGTATTTGGATAGAATTGATATAAGTTTACCTTTATTATTTATTGTACTACCAACAAAAAATATTCCTACAGGAGTATTTTGGCAAGAAGGTCCATTATTATGGATACATTTATCTTATTCTCCTAACACTATTCTTACTAGGTATCCTGAGGCTGTAGGACAATTAATACTCAAAGGAATAAAAGCAGCAAAGGGAGTATTTGGAATTTCTCCCAATAAAATTATTACTCCATATACTATGGATCAAATTGATGAGTTAGCTAATGAGTTAAATACTTGGGCAATAATCATGTATAAATCTAATGTTTCATTTGATAACCACTTACCATCTAACCCTTTGTTGTCTTTTTGCTCTTCACATCCTGTAGTTTTTCCAAAAATGACAAGAAAAACACTTATCATGAATGCTCCAAATATATTCACTGATGGGTCAAATAATGGTACAGCAGCAGTAGTTACCCCTGATCAAACTTTTACATTTCTAGTACCCAAACAATCAGCTCAAAAGGTAGAGCTTAATGCAGTATTACAAGCTTTTGTGATGTTTAAAGATTCTGTATTTATTTTCTGATACTCAGTATATAGTTAATGCTATAGTATCCCTTGAAGTTGCTGGTAGGATTTCCCCTTCCTCTACTGTTTTTCTCTTTATTTTCCACTATACAAAGTCTAATCTGGGACAGAAAAGATCCATTCTTTATAGGACATATCAGGGAACGTACAGGATTGCCTGGAGCCCTTAGTTTTGGCAATGATTTAGCAGATAAAACTACACATGACATACATATTTTTTTCTACGCTAGAAGAAGCTACAAATTTTCATAAATCCTTCCATGTTAATGCAACTACTTTAAAAAAGCATTTTAAAATAACAAAGGAACAAGCTAGACAAATAATAAAACAATGTCAAAATTGTGTGACCTTTTTACTACAAGTTAGTCTTGGAGTCAATCCTAGAGGACTGATACCTAACTATATTTGGCAGATGGACGTCACACACTTGCCAGAATTTGGAAAATTAAAATATTTGCATGTTACAGTTGATACTTCTTCTGGATTTTTGATGGGCTCCCTTCATGCCAGAGAAAAAACTAAAGATATTATAGCTCATTGCTTACAAAATTTTGCCACTGTGGGCGTTCCAAAACAGTTAAAGATAGATTATGGCCCTGGCTACACTTCTACCTCTTTTAAGCAATTTTGCTCATCATTTGGCATTACTCATATAACAGGAATCCCATATAATCCACAGGGATAAGGCATAGTTGAAAGAGCTCATCAAACTATTAAAATGTACTTATTAAAGCAAAAAGAGGGAATTGGGAAGGGGTATATATCCCCCAAAGATAAACTTAAAATAACCCTTTTTACTCTAAACTTTTTAAATTTGGATTCATCAGGGCTTAGTGAGGTGGAAAGGCATATGTGTCCAAAAAATGTACATAAGCCTAAGGTACTTTGGAAGGATATTCCAACAGGACAATGGAAAGGTCCTGACCCAGTGATTGTCTGGAGTCGGGAGTCTGTTTGTGTGTTTCCACAGGGAGAACAGCAGCCGATTTGGATTCCAGAGAGACTAACTAAAGCGATTTCTACAGACCAAAAAGAAGATGACTTGGCTCAAATCCATAACAGCTGATATCCTTACATCTGCAACAGTGATTCTCCCACACCTGGAGGATAATGAATAATGAACACCATTAAAGCCTATTTCAAATGTAAAAAACCTTGGGGCTTGCTTGTGGGAGTACCTTCAGACCCATTATGCAAGTTACAGGAAAAAGGATGGGATATCCAAAGAAGAGTCAAATCCAGGTGGTAACCAGGTTGCCTTTTTCAATATCTATTTTATTATTGCCTTTTCCCACATCATGAAGTTCTATTTTATTTTTTGAGCTCATACAGACCTAGGTTAATGTTTTTCTGATCAGTTTTATTTTTTGACTGTGGAGTTTTTAAACATTGCAATGGAGATTACACCTGTGAAAAGCTACAAGGCCTTTACTATTGTCTTATGTGTTGTATGTTATGTGTGCACACTTCTGTTTTGTGTTGTATGTCTGTATGTGTGTATGTCCATATATCATATATGAGGAGTGCTCATGAAAAAATGGATCCAAATATTTTTTTAATTTTATTCACATGATTTAAATGGTTTAATTTAAATTGGGTAAACAGCTGTTGAGGATTGTTTTAATATGTGAACAAAAAAAGAGGTTAACAGATCTGTTTATTTACTTACACCTTTCCTTTTCATTATATTTAATAATTCTGTTCAGGATAATGTAAATTGTTCAGAAAATTGTTTTCTTAGTGCCTGCTGGAATGTTACATAATTTTTTTTAGCCATCATTGCCAGAATTCTTATCTTCATCCCAGTGCCGGTGAAGACAAAGATAAAACCAAACTACAGCTTCTTTGATAGCTATCACAGTAAACTATATAAACTGATGCATCAATGAATAATAACTCAACAAGTGATGCTCAATCAAGGAGTCAATTTACTTTGGGAGGAAATGGACACATTAATGGATTCCTCTGCTTTGAACTGCTTGCAGAACTTGCCTGGACTATGTATCACTTGTATGCATTGTGAACTATTTGTTGGTGCATCGAATTGTGGTAGTGCTGGGGTATCTTTGCTGATGGTGTCATCAGTGGTACAATTTTTCCAAAAGGAACTGTCATTATAGCCAGGGCCATAATCTGTTTTTAACTGTTTTGGAACGCCCACAGTGGCAAAATTTTGTAAGCAATGAGCTATAATATCTTTAGTTTTTTCTCTGGCATGAAGAGAGCCCATCAAAAATCCAGGCTTGGTGTCCTGGCATGTTGCATCCTCCTCCCTTCTGCTTGTGATGGTCTAAAATTTGGGGGTCAACAGAAGTGAGGCAAAGAACCTCACCCCCCACTGGCACCAAGGCCAAATTTGGCGGCCAACAGAGGTGAGGCAAAGAACCTCACCCCCACACTGGTGCAAAGGCCTATCCACAAGTATGGCTGTATGCTGGACCAGTAGCCAATGACGGGTAAGATCCAATTGCAATGGTAGCAACCTAAGACAGGAGGCTGACGCCTTGAGGTCAGCTCATCCGATGACGGGTAAGGACCATATGTAGTATTGGACAACCTAAGACAGGCACGGTCCCTAAGCCACATTGCTTGTTGTTTAATTAAACAGAAGGGGGGAGATGTTGAGGGCCACAGCCAAGTCGGGATGACGCATGGCATTTTTCCAGAAGGGAGTGGTTGAGAGGTGATGCCAGTGAGCCATTGAGTTGATGATGGTTATGTTAAGCTGTGTATTCAATTGTATATTAGACCTTTACTGTCCAGTAATAGGGCAGCTCTTGCTGTCTTGGGCGCCCACTACTTTGGAGTTCCCGTTGAGTTCTCGTGGGGTTCCGAGAGTGAGTGCGTGTGCAGCCAGGTGGAGTGGGAGAGTGTTCCTGGGGAGCGTGTGTGGAGTGCTGGTGGAGTTCGGCAATAAAGAGTTGCTGTTTTGAACCTACAAGTGCTTTGTGGCAGCTCGGTTATTTGTGCCCAGCCAGACTGTGGCACTGGATAGGGTTAGTGGTGGGAACGAGGAGGAGAGGGTCCAGTCAAGGGCTGGAGGCTGGATAGCACAGGGAATGGTGGGGTCATCTCATGTGGATGACTGTCCAGAAACAGGCTGCATAGAGAGTGTTAGAACAGAAACCTGAGTGTACTTAGTTTGCAATTGAACGAGTGGTGAGAAGTTTGGCTTTATTTTGCTGAAAAATTAGAAGCCATTTTCTTCCATTCTTCCTTCCCTCCTTCCCTCCCTCCCTCCTTCCCTCTCTCTCTCCCTCCCTCCCTCCCTCCCTCCCTCCCTGTCTCCCTCCCTCTCTCCCTCCCTCCCTGTCTCCCTTCTTCCCTTCCACAGCAGACAAGTTGAAAGCACAGGAAAGAAAATACAAAAGGAAAAACGGAGGCATATCTCATGGACCAGTGATGCTTTATTCAGCAGCAGAGAGACACATCTTAAGGGGAAAAATGGCAGAGGGCCACCATGAGGGGCTGGGTTTTATAGCAGAACCAGGTCATGGAGGAGGTAGTGACTTTCATGGACTCTTGATGGGCAGGGGACAGGGCCAAGTCATGGGAGTTTTGATGGCCAGATCATTTAGGGTGGGGTGGGCAGGTAGGGGAACAAGAATGTAAGTTCCTTTTGGGCTTACTGTCCATATCCTTCACAAGTGACAATGAATGACCAGATCGTTGTTTCAGAAAGATAACTCTGGCTCTCTGAGGGCTTATGGATGGGGGAGATAGCAAATACTTCAGAGGAGCAGTGATGAGGATATTGACCTTTCTGATTAAGATAAAGGAAAGAAATAACCTGTGGGGCATGTTCCTGAAGGAGGATCTACAGAATCTGGCAACTTATCAGATGTGATGGTTGAGAATGAGCTGGAGGTCAAGGGTAGGATGGCTTTGATGCTGCATGGAAGCCTGGGTGAAGGGAATGAAGATGAATAGACTAGGAACCTGTGGTTGTGAAATAACTAATTAGAATCATTTCTGGTCTGTGATATTAAAAGAGTGAGGAGAGTTCAGTGAAACCAGAAACCTCCTGAGGCCCCACTGAAGGTCCTTGGATCTCTAACTCTGGGTAGGGGACAGAATGACACAGCACTTAAGCCATCCAGTTATTTTAGAGGAGCAAGGCTGAGCTTCTGGCTATCCTTTCTTCTATCCAGGATACTAATCCATGCCTGAGCCTGTGGTGTTTCCTCACCTTACTTGTAGCCTGTGTGAACTATCTGAAGACCAGGAGTTGAAACCAGGAGTGCTTAACCACTGAGCCACATCCCCAGCCCTTTTAAAAAATATTTTATTTAGAGACAGGGTCTTGCTTAGTTCCTTAGGGCCTTGCTAAGTTGCTGAGGTTGGCTTTGAACTCTTGATTCTCCTACCTCAGCCTCCCAAGCTGCTGGGATTGCAGGTGTGCCCCACAGTGCCCAGGAAGACCAAGGCTTTGCCCATCCTTCAGCATTCTGGGAGGGAGCCAGCATCCATAGCCAAGGGGAGAAGGCCGCTCTGGTGGCTGCTACAATGCTAGCCCGGATTCCAAATTCAACTTCTTTTTTTTTTCTTATTTTTGGTGAAATTTTATTTGCACAAACTTCATGTGGGTAACTTTTATTTTATTTTATTTTTTTTTTATTGGTTGTTCACAACGTTACAAAGCACTTGACATATCATACTTCATACATTAGACTGAAGTGGGTTATGAACTCCCAATTTTACCCCAAATGCAGATTGCAGAGTCACATCGGTTACACATCCACAATTTTACATAATGCCCTATTGGTAATTGTTGTACTCTGCTCCCTTTCCTATCCCCTACTATCCCCCGTCCCCTCCCCTCCCTTTTACTCTCTCTACCCCATCTACTGTAATCCATCTCCCTCCTTATTTATTTTCCCATTCCCCACCCAGCCTCTTATATGTAATTTTGTATAGCAATGAGGGTCTCCCTTCATTTCCATGCAATTTTCCTCATCTCTCCCTTTCCCTCCCATCTCATGTCACTGATTAATGTTACTCTTTTCTTCCTACTCTTCCTCCCTGCTCTGTTCATATTTGCTCTCATTATATCAAAGAAGACATTTGGCACTTGTTTTTCAGGGATTGGCTAGCTTCACTAAGCATAATCTGCTCTAGTGCTGTCCATTTCCCTGCAAATTCTATGATTTTGTCATTTTTTATTGCTGCATAGTACTCCATTGTGTATAGATGCCACATTTTTTTTATCTATTCATCTACTGAGGGGCATCTGGGTTGGTTCCACAGTCTAGCAATTGTGAATTGTGCTGCTATGAACATCGATGTGGCAGTATCCCTGTAGCATGCTCTTTTAAGGTCTTCAGGGAATAGTCCGAGAAGGGCAATAGCAGGGTCAAATGGTGGTTCCATTCCCATCATTCCCAGGAATCTCCAAACTGCTTTCCAAATTGGCCGCACCAATTTGCAGTCCCACCAGCAATGTACAAGTGTACCCTTTTCTCCACAACCTCTCCAGCACTTGTTGTTGTTTGACTTCATAGTGGCTGCCAATCTTACTGGAGTGAAATGGTATCTTAGGGTGGTTTTGATTTGCATTTCTCTGACTGCTAGAGATGGTGAGCATTTTTTCATGTACTTATTGATTGATTGTATATCCTCCTCTGAGAGGTGTCTGTTCAGGTCCTTTGCCCATTTGTTGATTGGGTTATTTGTTATCTTATTGTCTAATTTTTTGAGTTCTTTGTATACTCTGGATATTAGGGCTCTATCTGAAGTGTGAGGAGTAAAGATTTGTTCCCAGGATGTAGGCTCCCTGTTTACCTCTCTTATTGTTTCTCTTGCTGAGAAAAAACTTTTAAGTTTAATTAAGTCCCATTTGTTGATTCTTGTTGTTAACTCTTGTGCTATGGGTGTCCTATTAAGGAATTTGGAGCCCGACCCCACAATCTGTAGATCGGATCCGACTTTTTCTTCTATCAGACGCAGAGTCTCTGGTTTGATATCAAGTTCCCTGATCCATTTTGAGTTAACTTTTGTGCATGGCGAGAGAAAGGGATTCAGTTTCATTTTGTTGCATATGGATTTCCAGTTTTCCCAACACCATTTGTTGAAGATGCTATCCTTCCTCCATTGCATGCTTTTAGCCCCTTTATCAAATATAAGATAGTTGTAACTTTGTGGATTAGTCTCTCTGTCCTCTATTCTATACCATTGGTCCACCTGCCTGTTTTGGTACCAGTACCATGCTGTTTTTGTCACTATTGCTCTGTAATATAGTTTGAAATCTGGTATTGCTATACCACCTGATTCACACTTCCTGTTTAGAATTGCTTTTGCTATTCTGGGTCTTTTATATTTCCATATGAATTTCATGATTGCTTTGTCAATTTCTACAAGATATGCCGTTGGGATTTTGATTGGCATTGCATTAAACCTATAGAGAACTTTTGGTAATATCGCCATTTTGATGATGTTAGTTCTGCCTATCCATGAACAGGGTATGTTTTTCCATCTTCTAAGATCTTCATCAACTTCTCTCTTTAGGGTTCTGTAGTTTTCATTGTATAAATCTTTCACCTCTTTTGTTAGGTTAATTCCCAAGTATTTTATTTTTTTTGAGGATATCGTGAATGGAGTGTTTTTCCTCATTTCCGTTTCAGAAGTTTTGTCGCTGATATACAGAAATGCCTTTGATTTATGCATGTTGATTTTATATCCTGCCACTTTGCTGAATTCATTTATTAGTTCTAGTAGTTTCTTTGTAGACCCTTTTGGGTCTTCTAGGTATAGAATCATGTCATCTGCAAATAGTGATAATTTAAGTTCTTCTTTTCCAATTTTTATGCCTTTAATTTCTTTCGTCTGTCTAATTGCTCTGGCCAGTGTTTCGAGAACTATATTGAATAGAAGTGGAGATAGAGGGCATCCCTGTCTTGTTCTGGATTTTAGAGGGAATGCCTTCAACTTTTGTCCATTCAGAATGATGCTAGCCTGCGGCTTAGCATAGATAGCTTTTACAATGTCAAGGTAAGTTCCTGTTATCCCTAATTTTTCTAATGTTTTGAACATAAAGGGATGCTGTACTTTGTCGAATGCTTTCTCTGCATCTATGGAGATGATCATATGGTTCTTATCTTTAAGTCTATTGATGTGGTGAATAACATTTATTGATTTCCATATGTTGAACCATCCTTGCATCCCAGGGATGAATCCTACTTGGTCATAGTGCACAATTTTTTTGATGTGTTTTTGTATTCGATTCGCCAGAATTTTATTGAGGATTTTTGCATCTAGGTTCATTAGAGATATTGGTCTGTAGTTTTCTTTCTTTGAGGTGTCTTTGTCTGGTTTTGGAATCAGGGTGATGTTGGCCTCATAGAATGAATTTGGAAGAGCTCCCTCTTTTTCTATTTCCTGAAATAACTTGAAAAGTATTGGTTTTAATTCTTCTTTAAAGGTTTTGTAAAACTCCGCTGTATACCCATCCGGTCCTGGGCTTTTCTTGGTTGGTAGTCTTTTGATGGCTTCTTCAATTTCATCCATTGATATTGGTCTGTTCAAATTGTGTGTATCCTCCTGACTCAGTCTGGGAAAATCATATGACTTAAGAAATTTATCGATGTCTTCACTATCTTCTATTTTGTTGGAATATAGGTTTTCAAAATAATTTCTTATTGTCTTCTGTATTTCTGTAGCATCTGTTGTGATATTGCCTTTTGCATCCCGTATGTTAGTAATTTGAGTTCTCTCTCTTCTTCTCTTCGTTAGCATGGCTAAAGGTCTGTCGATCTTATTTATTTTTTCGAAAAACCAACTTTTAGTTTTGTTAATTTTTTCAATAGTTTCTTTTGTTTCAATTTCATTGATTTCCGCTCTAATTTTAATTATTTCTAGCCTTCTGCTACATTTGCTGTTGTTTTGCTCTTCCTTTTCTAGGGCTTTGAGATGAAGTGTGAGCTCATTTATTTGTTGTTTTTTTCTTTTTTTGAGGAATGACCACCAGGCGATGAATTTTCCTCTTAAAACTGCTTTCATTGTGTCCCATAGATTCCGATATCTTGTGTCTGTATTTTCATTTATCTCTAAGAATTTTTTAATTTCCTCCTTTATGTCTTCTGTAACCCATTGATCATTCAGTAACATATTGTTCATTTTCCATGTGATGTAGGATTTTTCCTTCCTTCTTTTATCATTGATTTCCAATTTCATTCCATTATGATCAGATAAAATGCATGGTATTATCTCCACCCCTTTATATTTACTGAGGGTTGCCCTATGGCATAATATATGGTCTATTTTTGAGAAGGATCCATGTGCTGCTGAGAAAAAAGTATATCCATTTGATGATGGTTGATATATTCTATATATGTCAGTTAAGTCTAGGTTGTTGATTGTGATATTGAGTTCTATAGTTTCTTTATTCAATTTTTGTTTGTAGGATCTGTCCAATGGTGAGAGAGGTGTGTTGAAGTCACCCATAATTATTGTGTTGTGGTCTATTTGATTCTTGAACTTGAGGAGAATTTGTTTTATGAATGTTGCAGCACCATTGTTTGGTGCATAAATATTGATAATTGTTATGTCTTGTTGGTGAATGGTTCCTTTTAACAGCATATAATGTCCTTCCTTATCCCTTTTGATTAACTTAGTCTTGAAGTCGATTTTATTCGATATGAGGATGGCCACTCCTGCTTGCTTACGAGAACTGTGTGCGTGGTATATTTTTTCCCATCCTTTCACCTTCAGCCTGTGTATGTCTTTTCCAATCAGATGTGTTTCCTGGAGGCAGCATATTGTTGGATTTTTTTTTTAATCCATGATACCAGCGTATGTCGCTTTATTGGAGAGTTTAGGCCATTAACATTCAGAGTTACTATTGATATATGGTTTGAACTTCCATCCATGTTTGATTGTTTATCCTTTTTTTTTTTTAAGTATTTAGTTTTTTTCTCCATGATTATCTTTCCCCTCGCCCTCTGTCTTTACTGAGGCACTTCCCACTGATGGTTTTGGTTATTGTTTTTCATTTCTTCCTCGTGTAGTGTTTTGCTCAAAATGCTTTGCAGTGCAGATTTTCTGGCTGCAAATTCTTTTAACTTTTGTTTATCATGAAAGATCTTTATTTCGTTGTCATACCTGAAGCTTAATTTTGCTGAATACAGAATTCTTGGTTGGCATCCATTGTCTTTCAGTGTTTGAAATACATTGTTCCATGACCTTCTTGCTTTCAGTGTCTGTGATGAAAAGTCCATTGTTAACCGTATTGGTTTACCCCTAAATGTAATCTGTCTCCTTTCTCTTGTAGCTTTTAATATTTTCTCTTTGTTCTGTATATTGGATATCTTCATAACAATGTGTCTTGGCGTTGGTCTGCTGTGATTTTGTGTGCTCGGTGTCCTGTATGCATCTTCAATTTGTATATCTGTTTCCTTTTTTATTTCTGGAAAGTTTTCTGTAATTATTTCATTCAGCAGGTTACTCATTCCCTTGGTTTGAATCTCTGTACCTTCTTCTATCCTGATGACTCGTAAGTTTGGTTTCTTCATATTATCCCAAATCTCTTGGATGTTTTTCTCGTGATTTTTTACCAGCCTTTCTGAGTTGGCTAGACTCTTTTCAAGATGGTATATTTTGTCTTCATTATCTGACGTTCTGGTTTCTACTTGTTCCACTCTGTTAGTGATACTCTCAATTGAGTTTTTAATCTGGTTTATCGTTTCCTTCATTTCTAGAATTATTGTTTGATTATTCTTTATAATCTCTATCTCCTGATAAAGATGCTTAACTTCTTCTTTTAGGTGTTTATGTAACTCATTCTCAATGTGTTCTTTCGCTGCTTGAATTTGCTGTCTTGTATCCTCTTTGATGTTCCATTCCATCTGTCTAAGGTGTTCCTTGAGGTCTTTATATGACCATTTTTCTGATGACTCTAGGTCCTCCTGAATATTTAGGCTATCCTGCATTGTTTGTACTCCTTTTCTTCCTTGTTTCTTGAAGCTGCTCATGTTGCTTCTTGTTCTGATTGACTGCTGAGTTACTGTTTATTCCTATAAATTTATTTGATGCTAGGGAGGAAAGGTATTAGAAGGGAAGGGAAGAAGTCACTACGGAGAATGAGAGTAGGCAGGTAGAATTCAAGGAAGGGGGATAAGAAAAATGAACAGACAAAAGAAGAAAGAAATAGGAACTAAAAAAGAACAAAAATTTTAAAAAAATATTAATAATAATTAAAAAAATAAAATTAAGATTAGAAGAGAAAGAAGAAAAAAAAAGAGAAAAGAAAAAAAAAACAAGATAGAAAAATGAAGATGAAAGAAAAACCCCAATCAAGAAGAAAAAAAAAAAAAACCTAATAAATGCCATCTTAGAGTTTGATTAACTTCTCTTCCACTAGGTGGCGTTGTGCCCACCAGGTCAAGTCTTTCCCGTCAGTACGCGGGAACCAATCACTGTGCAGCAGCTCCTCCCAGACTGGGCGAGTCTCCAAACCTGAGTGCCTAGGGCCTCCTCTTGTGTCCAATCCCTTCCACTTTTCCTCTAGTCGGGCCCCTCTCACCACAGTACTGGCTACAGGCCAGGTCTGCTGCTCCCGGGAGCCCTGTTTTCATGAACGACTGGGCTCACTCCTCCAGATTGCCATTCCCTCAGACCCTAATTTTGTAGAGCTTGGTGCTGAGAATCCCCAGCGAATTTTACTTGCCCTCCGGTAGCCACACCCCCGTAGCTGGTGCAAGAGACCTCAGCAGTCAGCCCTGGCGGGAGCGGCAGTCCCGCACCACCTCTCACTCCCTCGGGTTGGCTGTAGCACTCACGGGAGAGCTGGGAGGGGCTCTTAAGTTTTCCTCGATGCGTGGAGAGGGAAAGCCAGGTGTCCACACACCTGTAGCAGCAGGCTTCAATGAAGTTATCTCCTGCGCTGCAGCCCTGCGACTCCAGCCCTCTGCCACAGTGGTGTCCTCCGCAAACGGCGACAGTTCGCCTCCCCCTGCCGGGCGACCAACGCCACGGGCGGGTCCCCACTGTCTCCCAAGCCCCGCCTGGACCCTGCGGCCACTACCCACGAAGGCCCGGCAGGCATCCACCTCCGCAGGATGAGAAGGGCTGACCAGCCGCCTCGGCTGGATAGCTTAATACTGAGTCGCAGCTGTCAGTCTCAGCTTTTCAGACGCGGCGGTGCGGGGGCGCGGAACACGTAGAGGCTTACTCACTTCCCTCCGCCATCTTCCTCTTCTCGCTATTTCGGAATGATGGCGGGGTGCTGGCTCGCTCTCTCCGGTGTGTCTCTGCCTCGAGCTCCCACGCCTCTCTCCTCCACGGCCTCCACAGCCAGCGCTGCCCTGGTCGCTCTCTCCGCCCCCGGCGTTCCCGGCTTCTAGCCAGCCGCGCCGCGTCCCGGTCCGTGTTTTTCTGGCTCGAGCTCCAGCGGCGCCTGGGGCTGGGGAGGCGACGGCCGGCAAGTACCTCAGTCCCCGGGCCCTGAGTCCCAGCGGCCACAAACCGACACTTCTAATAGACCTACCAGATCCCGGCAGGACCCCTCTTCATGGAATTTTGCTAGGAGTTCCTCAGTGTGAAGACTGCCGCTGTTCCAAAGGGTCTTTTTGATCTTGTTAATGTGGAGACATTAGAGTCACTGCTTCCTCGTCGGCGGCCATGTTCCCTCCCCCCCAAATTCAACTTCTGTCACCAGCATCAGGTGCATGCACACCTCCCACCAGAAGTTAGCATTAAAACTCAAAAGGAGTAAGTTTTATGATTATTATCCCCCCACCTTTCCTTTGGTTCTGCTTTCTATCATTATTTAATCCTTGAACAGTTTTTGAACCTTCATTGTATGCAAAGTACCAAGGCGGGTGCTGGGGCACTATTATAATGCAAATTAGACCCTGCCCTTGAAGAGTTGCCTACAAGTGTGTGCTGCTTAATAGCTTTCCTGTGTGCTGATAACAGAACAAAACAAACACACAAATCTGCCCTGGGAAATTTAATAAGAAGTTTAGAGAGTGGGCTTTCTTTTTAGCTCTGGTTAGATTCTGCAGGTCTTTGTAAATCTAGTCTAACCTGGCCTAATTCTCCCATCTTACAGATGAGTCAGAGAGGAGGTCAAGTGATTTCAAAGGTCCTAAAACTACATCCTGTTGAAACTGGGTTTGGAATCCATGTTTTCCTGCATGTCTTTTGAAATTCCTCTTTGTCTCTCTGACACTGAAAATCCAGAATAAGTCTTCACAAAAATATCCTAGCATAAATTCTTAATTCCTGAAGGATCATTTTTCTCCTCACTCCTCATCAATGCACATAGCATGAATGAGACAGAAGTGTGGGTTGAAGCAGACAAGGAGGATGGAGCAGTACATGGTGTGGGTGCAGCAGACATAATAGAGTGGTTCTGAATGTGGCAGATTCATCAAGTGCACCAGGAAGCCTGCACTTGGCTCAGGCTGGGATCTGGAAGGATATACACTCAGAAAATGATTGAAAGTGAGTGTTGGTATAATAGGGCTCTTCATGTTCATTTTATGCTTGTTTGTAATTGTTGGTTTTCCTGGAATTAACCTGCTTTGCTTTGTTGTTTGCTACTCTGCACCCATTCTCCATGCCCCAATTAGTTTTATGCCATCTTTCTTCCAGGGAACGGCTGTCTTTCTGAGTCTCAGTTGATGTGCTTTGGGTGGGGATCACTTCTGCCTCCCACCTCCTGCTATAGGGAAGCTATGGAGACAATTAGGTCATCTCATTCCTGGCCACACTCACTGCTTCTGAGACGGACTCTTGTTGCATTTGGAGTCAGAAAAATATAATGGGATGTTTTCTGTATCTGTGAGATGAGAATAGAGGTCTCTAGGCATTGAACTTGAACTTGGGAAAATGTGAATGACAGTTGCCTGCAGCCACCTTGGAACCTGAAAATGGAGCCAGAAGACAAAGAACCAAAATATGGGGAATCACTGGGTTCTGGTGCCATTATGTGGGTTCCAAAATAAATATACCTGACCAGAACTACTTCTGGATTTTTCAGCTATGCAAGTCAATAAAGCCTTATTTTTGTTAGTACTTTTATTTATTTAGTTTAGTTTTGTTTCATTGCTAAGTGAAATATTCATAATTGATAAGACAATAATATAGCAAAATTACAAGCAATAATATATATATATGAAGGTCTATTGTCTGCCAGCCATTGCACCTCATGGAATTTTATTTTTGCTGTTTAAAAAGAGCAAGCATCAATATATTGTGACAGAACAGGTTGTAAGATACCGCATCACACTACGAATGGAAGACACCACACAACAGAAATCACCGGAGAGGTTCCGCTTTAATACAAAAGGCTGTGGGTTTATATAGATCTAAGGAGAGGTGGTAGGGCTTAGGTAAATGTTGGGTCACCGGTTTATTGGTATGTTCTTCTAGATGTCAGTTCTGGAGCCCAAGAAGTTAGTTCTTATTGGGGCTAAGGTTTCCCGCTGGCAGGGTTTGAATATTGGCGCCAGCGGGGGAAAAGGGAGAGGCAGGAAGAGAAGCCCCTCAGGCGCCATGTTGGGGTTTTTGGGGTGTGGCTGCCGTTATATGTTTTCCCAACATTCCTTCCTTTTTGTTTTCTTAGGAATTGGGGCATCGTTGGTCAGATCTGGCTGCTTCCGGCTGTGCGGGGGTGGCATAGGGCCTAGAAGGGGAAGTGGAGGAATGTTCGGGGGGCAGGTTTAGGGATATCATGGCAACCAGAAATAAAACCCAGTGGCTATAGACAGCTACTTCGGTAGGGGTGAAGTCTATAAAAGTTCCCTGAAACCACAAGTCATCGATGGCATTGAACCAGTCCTGGATGGAGGAGATAGTTGGTATCAGCCACTGGTCTTGTACCAGAGACTCTAGGAAATACTGGAAGCGTTGCCTTGACATGGCGTCACCAGCACCTGAAGAAGATCAGAGCGAACAAAAGCAGGATGAAGATAAAGATTAAAGCAAATATCAGTTTTTGGCAGAAGTTCCGTGTTGGGGGACTGACAGAGACGAGGCCAAGGGCCATGAGGAGGCTTAAAAGGACATAAAGGCTCAAGAATCCAGGATGGCAGATTAAGAGGTTCTTTGGGCTCGTTGTCTCCTGCTGTCTGATGTCCGTTGCATTCCATCGTGCCTGGTAGTGAGCTTCAGCACTGAGTGAGCTGTTCTCTTGAAGATGTTGGGGGTTCATCAGTCATCAGAGGCTGGTAGTGCCTAAGCAGAAGCTGGTTGAAAGTTTGATTAGAAATTTTCTGCAATTGGGTTTGAAGGAAATTCATTATGCAGGGCAAGAGAACGCAAAAAAGGAGCATCCTAATAAGGGGCCCAAAGAGAGGTAGCAAGTACGTGGCGAGAGAGGATTGAAAGAACCCCGTTATGGGATTAGAGGAGGTGGGTTTGAGCAATTGGGTCAATAATTCCTGCAATTTAACAACATTTTGTTCTATTAGACTAGGTTCATTAATATAATCCCTGAGAAATAAGCAAGTACCTCCCTTTTCTGCTGTTAGAAGGTCAATATGCTCAATTCTCATAGTGAGGCTTATCTAGAAAGCATTTTTTGCATGAATTATAAGGGCATCTGCCATAGGTGTCAGGCCAGTGCTTACAGGATTCCTCAGTTTTATCTGTTATGAAGCATAGCATTGCTGAACATAAGTGGGATGAGGTGGCCTGGTTGAATCCAGTAACATTAAGAGCCCAATTACAGCCAGTGAAAGGGCAATTGCCTTGACCCATAAACTGGGAGTTGGTGGTGCCATCCCGTTGCCATGTTGCTTGGATGTAGAAGCTCCATCTGTGGTTTGGGATAGAAGCTTGAGAGAGATTAATGATTAGTAACAGGAGAGGGTTGGCAAGAAACTTTGAGTTTGGTGGGCCCCAGCATGGTGGAAATATGACTGTATGGGGTCCTGTCTGGCAAGGTTTCAACGACTGAGAATGTAGCTCTCGAAGTAAGACTGCATCACCCGGTTGAAGAGGGTCCGATTTAATTCCTGGTTGTGCTGGAACAGAAGTAATAGATGGTGTAGGAAGACACCAATTTGCTTGTTCTCTTAGGAGTTTGTATAGAAGTATGAGATAGGGCAGGTAGGACACAAGGGGAGGAAGAATGACAGGAAAGTTTTAGTTGATTAAGAAAGGCATCCATAGAACAGCTCAAAGGGGCTAAAGCCTAAGGGGGCTCTAGGGGTTGCCCGAATTTGGGTGAGGGCCAATGGCAAAAGATTGGGCCAGGACAGTCTGAGTTCAATAGCAAGTTTAGTGAGATGATCCTTGAGAATGCCATTAGGCCTCTCAACCTTACCCGAGGATTGGGGTCAGTGGGGGATGTGGAGCCTCCAAGTTCTGTTAAGGCCTTTGGAAACTAGTTAAACAATCTGAGAAGTGAAGGCTGGACTGTTGTCTGACTGGATGGAGGCAGGAAGTTCGAACCTAGGAATGATCTGCTCAATGAGGATTGAGGCGACAGTGTCAGCAGTTTCCGATGGTGTCAGCAGTTTTCCTGGAGGTAGGGAAGGCTTCTATCCAACTGTAAGAGAGTGCTATTCCCAAATTACAAACAGTTAAATCCTGTGTCAAGGCCTGACCAAAGTGGTAGGAACTGTCCCTGAAGCCTTGGGGTAGGCCTGTCCATGTCAGCTGTTGAAACCTAAAGAATGTAAGGTCTTCCCATGTGAAGGCAAAGAGGTAATAAGAGTCAGGATGCAGAGGCACTGTAAAGAAATCAGCTTTAAGATCCAGGACAGTAAAGTGCATGGTCAAAGGGGGATATGAGAAAGAAAAGCATGAGGGTTGGAAACCACCAAGTGGATGGGAATAACTGCCTCATTAATTAGGCGGAGTTCCTGGACTAAGTGATAGGCTCCTGAGGGTTTGCGTACCAGAAATATGGGAGTGTTGCAGGGGGAGTCTTAGGGACCCAAAGGAAATTTAGTTTGGGGTTTCAGCTGGATTCGGACTGGCTTGTGGTGGGAGGCTATAACCAGCATGGAGATGTCAGAGAGGGTAAGAATTAGAGGCAGAAAGAGATGGGTGGTGGTATTCTTGGGGTGTAATTGGAGGGTGGCTCCTAATAATTGGAGAACATCTTTGCCTAGGAGAGGAACTGACAGGATGGAATGACCAGAAGAGTGAGCGAATGGTGTCCCTCCAGGGCACAGGCCAGCTTTACAGTTCTGTTTGGGGGGAAGGGTTTGTCATTAATCCCCATAACTGAGACCTGGGAAGGAAACAGAAGCCTAGAATGGGCAGGCAAGATAGAATAGGTAGCCCCTGTGTCCACAAGGAAGGTTATGGACTTACCCACTGCCTGGAGCATTACCCTGGGCTCGGAGAGGGCTGAGGGGGTCTTTGAATCTGGGCTTCTTCAGTCTTCTGCAAACCCCAAAAGTTCAGGAGAAGGGACTGCCTGACTGGTCATACCCCTGCGTAGAGGCGCCGAGGAAGGGCCAGCCATGGGGCAGTCAATCTTCCAATGTCCTGTCTGCTTACAGGTGGGGCATGGCCTGGAAGGAAGCCATGGGTTTGGGCATTGGCGAGCCCAGTGACCTTTGCATCCATATTTGAGGCAAGCCTCTGGTGGAGAGGAATGCTGGTTCCCCTCTGAAACTTTTGCTGGAGATGTAGGCCTCAGGGCTGCTGCCAAGGCCTGAGTTTGGGGTGTTACCTTCTTTTCTGCAATGGAGCCTGCTTTAAAGGCCATTTCACCAGATCTCAGATAGGGGTCTTAGAGTCCTCCTCAGCACATTTGAGCTTTTTCTAATATCATGAGCCGATTGAGTAGTGAAATGGGTTGCTAACACTGTAGCCCTGGTGGGAGTCTCAAGATCCAGCTTAGTGTATTTGGTGAGAGCCTCTGTAAGGCAGTTGAGAAATAAGGCTGGATTTTCATCAGGACTCTGGGTAATTTCCCTCAGTTTATTGAAGTTAACTACCTTATTAGAAACTGCTTGCATGCCTGCTATAAGATATTGAACCATGTGAGCACAGTGACAGCAACCTTGTTGGCCATCTTGATGTCCCAGTTAGGTTATCTGTTAAATAAATTTGGTCAGCATGATCTCGAGCAGCCTGCTGAATGCGAGCTCGCTCATCTGGGGTCAGAGTAGAGGACAGAACAACATAGATGTCATGCCAGGTAAGATCATGAGTCTGGGAGAGATATTGGAATTCCTTAATATAAGCAGAAGAGTCAGCAGAGAAGGACCCAAGACGTTTTTCAATCTGGGAAAGATCTTGAAGTGAAAATGGGGACGTGTACTCGGACTATTCCTTTAGCACCAGCTACTTCCCTGAGAGGACAAAGGAACTGTGGGTTATCTGATAAGAGGGATCAGTGGGACTGCAGGAGAAGGGAGGGGTGAGTGAGTGGAGGTGATCATGGCTGTAGGAGAGGAGGAAGAGGAGAGGGGTGGAGGGGGAGGGGGAAAGGTGGTATCAGTGGAAGAGGTGGGCAGAAAAATGAAGGTAGCAGGAGAGGAAGAAGATTGTGGGGGAGGAGGCTCAGAGGGATTCGCAGATCCCACCCACTGCAGCAAGGTGGGACCCATTCTACCTGCCTGTTGGAACCAGGGCTGCAGAGGGAGGCATGCGAGGGGAGCCAGTGAGGGGGGGAGGAAGGGCGCACGTGTCTGGTGGCCAGGCAGACTGGAAGCGCACAGAAAGGGCTGCAGGCAGTGGCTGCAGAGGTGGCATCAGGGAGGGAGAGCAGAGAGGACAGGAGCAAAGAACAGAGAGAAGGTCAGGAGCAGAGAGCAGAGGGCAGAGGGCAGGACAGGAAGACCTGGGAAACTCCTTCTACCCTTTCAGGCGCTGGCAATAGTTAAAAAGGTCCCGGAGGAGATTTGGATCAAACGAGCCTTCTGGAGGCCAATGATTGTCATTATCTAGCGGATATGTGGGCCAATCTTGGGTACAGAATCTGATAAGAATTTTGGGCTTGAGGTCCGGGGAGAGAGAGAGTGTAGCCAAATTCTTAAGGAGACACTTGAGTGGTGAGGTTTTGGGTATAGACGACGAGGCGCCCATAGTTAAAGAGTGGAATTAGGGACAGGAAAGGGAGAAAAAGAATTAACCCGGGCCATAGGGGCTTCCTGGAAGTGCAGAGCAGATGGAGGATCACGTGGGTGTCCCCGAAGTGACCAGTCCACTGCGAGTAGGAACAGAGGGCACAGCTCGGTTGTCACCCACGAAGTACAGTCTGTGTGACCCTGTAGGGTCGAGGCCGCGGGCAACCTGACGTCAGGAAAGTTTTTCGCCTGGAACTAGAGAGAGTCAAGAAAGAAAAGGGCAGAGCTCCAGCAGAACGCAGCTCCGGGCTGGAAGTTCAGCTCTGGGCTGAACACAGCTCCGGGCGGGGTGAGTTCCAGTGGGACCGGCTTCTGCGGAGGAGGAAGAGACCAGGGAGCCTCTCGTGTAAACCCAGAAGCCTCACACCCCAAAGGGAAGCGGGTCGCCAGAGGGTCCACTGCAACCAGTGAAGGTCTTAGTGGGGTGCATTCCCTCCTCCCTACTGGGCGTCAGAAGCGTGCCGGCGGATCACGGTAACGTTTCCTGCTGCTAGCTTGAAGGGAGTTGGCGAGCTGGGGAGGGGGAACTTACCTAAACCTGATCAGTGGTAAGTGCAGGGAGCCAGCGCCCCAAAAGACAGACAAGGGCGAAATGTGTTGTTGGTGACAGCGGTGGCGGAGACGGGGCTCGGTTTGTCGAGCACACCATCTCCCTGGTTTCGGCACCACTGTAAGACACTGCACCACACTACGAATGGAAGACACCACACGACACAAATCACTGGAAAGGTTCCGCTTTATTACAAAAGGCTGTGGGTTTATATAGATCTAAGGAGAGGTGGTAGGGCTTAGGTAAATGATGGGTCGCCGTTTTATTGGTAAGTTCTTCCAGATGTCAGTTCCGGAGCCCGAGAAGTTAGTTCTTATTGGGGCTAAGGTTTCCCGCCGGCAGGGTTTGAATATTGGGCCAGCGGGAGAATTGGCGCCGACGGGAAAAGGGAGAGGCAGGAAGAGAAGCCCCTCAGGGGCCATGTTGGGGTTTTTGGTGTGTGGCTGCCGTTATATGTTTTCCCAACACAGGTGACAACGGGAAACTACCTCCCCAGTGGATCAAATAGAATCAGAACTTCATCAAAATGAAGAGACTAGAGGTGAGTATGGCCTTCAGACACAGTTCTTATCTTACCTGTGAGTCACTGCTTTCTAGATGAGGTATGTCATGCAGTCAAATGAAAATACTTAATTCTTTTCTATATTGAAAATTTAGACTAATGAAAAGCTTAACTGTGTTTACTGATTTCAGATCCTTTCATCCCTTCTTCCCCATCTCATGCCACTGAACAAACTCCCAAAATGAAGACCTTGTCAAATCAGCAGTGTAGGTTAAAAGGGTGAGGAGAATTAATTAGAATGGTTATCTTTTAAAATGAAACTTTATTGTTTAGAATAGTTTTAGGTTTAGAGAATCTATAGCTTTCATGGATGGTATACTTAGTTCCCCCTATTGTTAACATCTTACACTTGCATGGTAAATTTGTTACAACTAATGAGCTAATATCAAAACATTATTATTAACTAAACTTCACAATTTATTTGAGGTTGGAATATTTTTCTCTTATCTAGACAGGGGTTATGGGTGTTTTGGGAGGAAGACCACAGAGGTAAATTCTCATTCTTCTAATATCATGTCAAGGCTGCATATTATCACAATGAGTTATCATTGCTGATACCTGACAATGGTCAGGTCTCCTCTGGCAAGTTACTGTCCCTCTGAATCCCATGCTGTGTTCTTTTAATGGAGGCCTTAAGTCCAACCCAGAGGTAAGGAGATGGGGAATGGAGCTCCACTTCCTTAAGGGAGCAGAATTCTACTTAAATTATTTGAAATTCTTCTCCATGGGAGATTTGTTTCTTCTCCCTCCTTCTTTATTCAATTATTTATTTCTGTTAGTAATGGATATTTATCTTATCCTTTGGGTTATAATATAGCAATACTATTTGTATTTTGTTGCTCAAATTGTTCCAGCTTTGGTCATTGGTAGCTCTTTCATTGAGCTCCTTTGATATATTCACACCAACATTTTTTTTTTTTTTTTAAGAACTGACTTACTTTCTAGCACAATGTAATATTCTAGGCTAATCATGTATATTTCCTTCCCCAGTCTTCGAATCTCCCATTTCTTCAGGGCCCCTGGTTCCTTCTATTGGAAGATGGAATTAGAAACCAAGATCTGGGTGTGGGCAGTGCTGGTTGTTACTGGGATATGTTGCTTCTAGTCCTCTCAGATGACAGGGCCAGGAAATAAATAGTATGTTATGGTTTGGATGTGAGGTGTCCCCCAAAAGCTCACATGTGAGATAGTGCAAGAAGGTTTGGTGGAGAAATGATTGGGTTATAGTTTTAACCTAGTCAGTGAATTAATCCCTGATGGGATTAACTGAGTTGGAACTGGAGGCAGGTGGGGTGTGGCTAGAGGAAGTGGTTCCTTGGGGGCATGGCTACAGGGCATATATTTTGTATCTGGAGAGTAGAGTCTTTCTCTCTGTTTACTGATCATGATATGAGCTGCCTTCCTCCACCAAATTCAACCACCATGATGTTCAGCCTTGAGAAATGGATCTAGCTTTCTATGGACTAAGACCTCTGAAACTGTGAGCCCTCAAATAAACTTTTCTTCCTTTTCAATTGTGCTGGCCTGGTCCTTTAGTCACAGCTGTGAAAAAGCTGACTAAAACATAGTATGTGCACTAACATGTATATGCACATATGTGCAAATATTTTTTTTATATGCCAGTATTTCTGTATGTAATCATCTGTATCTGTGTCTCCAATTCTAATCCACATGTATCATTCTGGCCTGTACAGGAGTATCAGAATTGTTAACTCATTCCCCTGGGAAACAACTTTATCAACTAGAGTACAGTGCTAACACAGCATTATGTGAAATTCCTTTGCATTTAGTCTTACATATTTTGCTTATTTCCAAAGTGACTTAGTTTAGCACTCCCCAACCACCATCTTTAGTGAGGTTGTTTCACAATACAATTAGATTCTTTAACATAGTGTACATCCCATCCTGGGATACCTCTATCTCCCCAGTGATTTTTCTAAAACACTTACTATATCAAGCTTCTCTCTTTGTGCTGTTGAGTTCTAAGGGTTCTGACAAATGCATATTGTCATATGTCTACCATTAAAGACTCATACAGAGTAGTTTTGTCATCCTAAAACATATTCTTTATGCTTTATCTATTCAACATGGCCTTAGTTCCCCTAAATCACTGTCAATCACTGGTTATTTTACTGGCTATATATTTTTTCCTATTCTATAATTTCACGTAGTTGAAATCATATATTTCAGGAATATGCAGCAAAACTCTATGTCTTTTTATGAACAATGGCTCATTTCTTCTTCTTTTTAAAAATAACCAAATAAAATTCCATGTGTGGATGACCCAGAGCTTGTTGATCCGAGTCTCTGGGTCTAACTTCCAGTTTACAGGAAATATTAAGTGAAAGAGAGACATTAAATTATATTATCAAATAGTAAATCTGACTGAATGAAATGCTACAGGAATTTCTGCAATAAATGCACTTTAAAGGAAAATGATAGAGGGGAGCAAATAAAATGTAGGAACATTTTAGAGGCACATAAGTCCAATGAAGAGTGTGCACCTTATCTGGCTCCTGACTTGAGAAAAGCAACTCTAACAGAAGACATTTATGAGACAATTGGAGAAATTTTAATATTTTCTAGATATTTAGAAATAGTAACAGTTTAAAAATCTTAAAGTTTTGATGATTATATTATTGGTATGTTAAAAAGAGTCATCATAAATTGGAAAAAATATTGAAGCATTTGGGGAAATGATGTATATGAGATTTGTTTCACAATGAATGATCCAAATTGAGAGAGAAGTAAATGGGGGTATAAGTGGAACAAGATTTCCTATCAATTTGAGTGGGTGAAAGAGTTTTGGGGATTAGTATATTATTCTTCAAACTTTTCATATGTTTGAAAATTTCCATAGCTATGTAAATTTAAAAAAAGACAACCCTGGTATATTGTAGTTTTTAATGTGAAAGGAAAAACAATGAAAGTTTTTTTTTTTTTTTAAAAAGAGAGAGTATAATCTTACACAATTAGGATTCTTTGTTCATTGAAAGAAACCACTAAGAAAGCTAAAATGTAGGTCATCAAGGGGAAAATGTATCTGTGATATATATTTCTGACAAAGAACTCATTGACAAAAATCCCAGAATGTTTCTTCAAATCAATAAGGAACAAAACCAAATAAACCAACCACCAAATAGACATGAAGTGGGAAATAGACATGAAGAGATCACTTTTCAAAACAGGATATCCAATGTCCAAAACAGAAGTTACTCAGATTCATTAATCAACAAGGAAATGCAAATTAAAACCACAATCATAATGCTTTATTTTTGACATATGAATTATCAGTTAAAATGTGGACTTTTTTGAATTACAACATTGACATGCTGCAGAGGAGGTATAAATTGGTACCGCCACCTTGGAAAACTGGCTGTGTGTATAAAAGCTGAATATATATGCAGATCTGTTGACCCAGCAATTCACTCCTAGTCTTATGTACCCACAAAAATATGTATACATGTACTCTAAATGTTCAAGAATAAATAAATTGTGATACATATTGGTAAAAATCAAGGAATTATCTTTTCATCTTTCCTACACAAAAGCAACAAACCCATTCGTAGTTTTCTAAATCTGTACCAAATATTAATGGTCAATAATTTAGAAGGAAACATACCTACAAATAGTAACACCACAAAAATATGCTTCAGACAACAGAAGAAATGATAATAAAGCTTTCTACTCATGGCAGTCTAAGTTTTTCTAGACAGACAGTAGGTGCTCAAGCAGAAATGTTCAGTATTTTTGTTATTATTTTTACTTTTCAATGTCTCCTCAGTTGAGAAAACTCTGAAAGTAAAAATGAGCAATTGCTTTCCTTCATGATGTGGAAAGAGTCAATACAGTGGGCAGAGGTATTGCATTCCCCCGCCACCCCCCCTCCCCCCCGCCCCAAACATTTCCTCAAGTCTTTCAACATTACTCAGGAAGAATAGATTGGTTGGTTTTTATTTTTTTTTCCCATTACTTCCTGAGAAAAGTTTGAAAGTTAGCTAGAACTGAGGGGTTTCAAGCTACTAGGCTTCCTTTTTTTTTTTTTTTATTCCTATACTTTATGTACTCTTAGGACTCCCTGCTAAGTGTAATCCATAGCACTTTTCAAATTTATTGTTTAGCTGTGTGGTTATTTACGTAGGGTCTGCAGGGCTCTGACAAGGCTGAAGTCGTGCCTATTTTGCCCACTGCTGGCTCCCTAGTCCCTAGTGCAGTATCAGATACCCAGTAGGTGCTAAAACTATTTGTTAAATGAATCTAGTTTATGTTTGGGCTGATTCAATAAATTCAGGCCCATTTTTGGTGCAATTCAGAATGGATATACTCTTCTTCCATATACAATTCTAACAAGTTGGTTTACCTGGTCTCCAAGTGCATAAATGATCAAAAGAAATACACACATGTAAATCATATACCTACAGCTAGGTCTATGTATCGCTCAGGTAGTGAGTGGGAAGAGAACTTCTCAAATTTAATACAAACCTAGAAAGAAGTCTGTTCTATTACACACAACTTACTGACTTGTATCCTTTCTGTTTTGCAATGTCAAGCATCCTGTAGATTTTACTGTTCCATTATGTCATTCTTATTGTTGAGGATAAATTTTCAATGATCTGGAAACCACTGCTAATTCCATAGTTGATAGTAGTTGATATGTGGACTTTAGTATTGGAAGAAGGAATCTCTTTTCATCCTCTTACAATATAATTATCAATTTTTGAGTGACATGCAAACTCACAGGACTCACTCTGGATCTGCAGAGTTAGCATCTACATTTTATCCAGACCCTGAGATGATGCATCTTTACTAGAAAGCCTGAGAAGTACTGATACAGTCCATTGTGAACACATTTAGTGATGTGGAACTTAGTTCTTTTTGGAGAAGCCCGTCTTGCTGTAGTAGATTCTTAGAAGGCTGATTATTGAGTAAAAATCTGACCTTTTATCACTTTCTCATTTGTTCCTGGTTTCACATATACAAGTCTACTTCATCATTTTCATGACAGTTCTTCAATATCTCAAAGTAGCTTTTTCCTCCCTGAGGGTTTTCTAGGCCAGGACCTCCTAGAATTTGTCTCATGGAATATCAGTTTTGTGAGATGTTCTGTGGAAAAAAATGGTTCAGTGATCATGTAAGTTGTAGCTATGTTTCATCTTTAAAGGCAAATTGGAGACTTGGAGAATTAAAGAAAACCACTTAATTTTGCTTAGTCCAATTGTCTCAAGCTAATTTGTTCAGGAAGACTTTTGGATGCTAACAATTAGTAACATCTTCAAAATTTGTGGGACATATTTTGGAAAATCTAGTTCTCTACTGGAGTTTCTTTGGGTGCTCTGTGGCAGGTTGAGTCATGGCTCCCAGAGATATCTAGGTCCTAATCTCTGAATTCTTGAATGTTGCTTTTTATGGCAAACAAGGGACTTGTTAAATGTGATTAAATGGAGGATCTGGAGATGCAGGGTTCATGATGGAGTATATTGATGGGCCTTAAAGTAATCACAAGATAATTATAAGAGGGAACAGAGGGAGATTTGATTAGAGAGAAGTAAGAGATGTCAAAATAGAAGCATGAGGTTGGAGTGATGTGAGGAACAGAGTCACCAGCCAAGGAATTCCCAAGATTTCTAGAAGCTAATAAAGGCAAAGAAACACAGTCTTCCCTGGAAAGTCCAGAAGGAACTAGTTAGACTGACATTGGTATTTTAGTTTAGTGGAACTGATTTTGACCTTCTGGCTCTTGGAATGGTAAGAGAATAAATTTGTGCTGGTTTAAGCTACCATGTTGGTACTAATTTGCTGCTATAGCAACAAATACACTCAATCATCATTGCCTGCTCAAACAATCCAGTGACTTTCAATTACTCTTAGAATAGCAAGTCCAATCTTTTCAGCCTGGTCTGCTGGTCTTTTCCACCTAAACTCTACATCTCTCTCTTGTCTGTGATGCTTTAGTTGAATGGCTCCTTCTTCTGTTATGTTTTAGTTAGCTTTTTCATTGCTGTGACCAAAAGACATTACAAAAAAATTGTAGAGAAGAAAACTTTATTTGGGGACTGACAGTTGCAGAGGTCTCAGTCCATGGGTGACCAACTCCATGGGCCTGAATAAGGTGAACAACATGGTGGAAGGGCATGGTGGAGGAAAGCAGTTCAGTACATGGCAACAAGGAAGCAGAGAGAGCTTCACTTAGCAGGGACAAAAGATAAAGCACTTAGGAATACCCCCAGTGACCTATTTCTTCCAGCCACAGCTTATCTACCTTCAGTTACCACCTAGTTAATCCATTGTTCAGGTTAAAGCTCTCATAATCTAATCATTTCACTCTGAAAGTTCTTGCATTCTCTCACAGATGAGCTTTTTGGGGGAATTTCTCATATATAAATTGTAACATATTTCTTGAACCTGCCAACCTCAGTCCTGTGTCCAGGCCTTTTACTTGTCAAGCTCTCTACCTGGTAACCTCTGTTCCCTAGGCTTCCATATGGTTGGCACCTCTCTGTGATGTAGGCTCTAGCTCAAATGTCCCCTCTCTGGAGAGGTCTTCCCTCACTATTCCTCTAAGTCTTCTCCCTCCCAGTCTTCCTTTTTCATTACTTTGTTTCCTTTCTTTACTATTTCATAGTGTTTCTTACTATCTTTGTTGTCTTGTGTATTTATTGACCTATTTATTGTCTTTTTAAACTACTATGCAGAGAGCCAGGCACATAGTAAGTGCTCAGAATACATTTGTCATAGGTATATAAATGGCTAATTGAATATGGATGTGGTTTCAGCTTTCTTTTGCATTGTGGTTGCTTCTCTCAGAATGTATTCTGATTGTTTTATGCATTAAAATTGTGACTTTCAGGGCTGACTTCAATATCATGAGCCTGATCTGACCATTGACAAGCAAAGCAGATAATATTTTATCAAAGTAATATTTTTTGAGAGTTTTAGGGAGTGCATATATTGCAATAAAAACCATAATGTCTTATTTTTTATGTTGGAATTACTTTTCATGCATTTTTCTTAAAGGAGCAAAATCAGAACCTTTTTTTTTTTTCTAAAACCAAACTCAACTGACATCTTGGTCAACGTGGGTTGTCAAACAAAACAGCATGGATTAAGTGAATTAAATGGCAAAAATTAATTTTCTCACAATTCTGGAGGCTGGAAGGCTAAGATCATGGTCTTTCATCTAGGTATTGGTCCTAAAGAATTTGGGCCTTGCTCTTGTGACCTCATTTAACATTACCTCCTAATGGTCCTGTGTTTATGAACAGTCATCATGGGGGGTTAGGACTTCAGGAAAAGACTTTCAGAGGAGAACGGTTCAGTTCATAGTGCAAGATATTGATATTGGTATATTCCCCAGTTACCCTTTCTGAAGTTGCAAGACATTTCCCACTGACCTTGCCTATCTCCTTTTCTGCTTTATTTCTTAATATTTATTACTATCTGATACCTTATACATTTTACTTATTTGGTATCTTTGTGACCACATTAGAACATAAAATTTATGGTAATGAAGACCATTTTCTTAAAACTGGTGTATCCTCAAAGCCAGAGTGTTTAAAATGGAGTAGGTCCTTCAAGATTGAACAATAAGTGAATGGGTGTGTGAGTAATGTAGCCAGCTAAGCGTATTCATCCAAATGTTGCCAGAAATAGATTTTAGAATAATTAATTTTAAAAAATGATTTCTGGGAAGGAAGACCTGGATACTAAAAAATCCATTTCTTCTTTTTCCTAGGTCCACTGCTAGATTACATTTCTCAGTTTCAGTGGGAGCTAATGGAATGTGAGAAGAGCTATATCTCACTCTCAGGTCTGCCCCATTAAATCTCCCAAATCTAATTCTGTCTGCTCTTTACCCCCGCCTGTGACATGTTGGTGCTGGGATAACATCAAATGCCATGTGTTAAGGATGGCAGAAACTCCACTAATCTGGGGCCCTGTACAATTTTGTGGAACCAAACAGAAAATTCCCTGAACTATTCATCTAAGGGAGAAATAGACTCTTATTGCACATGAGCTTGTTATTTACATCGTTGGGTTTATTTGTTACAGTTGTTAGCCTATACTAGCAAATAAATTTGCATAAATCAACCTATTATAGGAGTTATCATGCAAAAAAAGGCAAATACAAGTGTACTTCAATATTTTCATTGTCACCTTTATTTTTCCCTTTGTTCTAACTTTGAGGTCTCTGGTTACACAGGACAGCTTAGGATGGTGGTGCTGAAGAATATATTACAGGAAACTAGGCCACCCCTATAGGACACCTTTAAACCTCTTCTAGGCAGCAAAAACAATATCCCTGCTTTAGCTTTTCCTTCTCCTCAGGGTGATTTATGGAGGTCCCTGAATTATTGGGATTGCAGCAATGTTTGGCTATTCCCCAGGTGCCAATACACTGTCATTAAAGAATTGACAGTCCTGCAGTTCCCCTCACACACATCCTCACAGTCACGTGTAAGCACTTTGAACCCCAGAAGCCCTCCATGAAAAAGCAAATCAGCAATTTGGTGCATTCAGCAAATATAGATGGAAGAGGCTGGAAACAGAATGGGCAGAGCCCATTATAGCTGACACATGCATTCTTCACTAATATCGCACACATCTGCAATGCTTAATCCACAATTTAGAATATGTTTATATGTCTTCCCTTATTTGATTTCCACAATATCCCATGAGGTGGGAGGGTAGCTGTTGTGTTCCTGTGTTGTGAGGGAACTGAGATTCAGAGGAATTAAAAGGAGTCTGCCTTTGTTTGGAGTAGATAACAAGCTCCTCTGAGAGAAAGGGAGCAAATTTATCAGGTTTGGTGAGCTTGCACCTTCTGCATAAACTTCCCCTTTTGTGGGAGGGAGATACAGGACCAGGGCCAAAGCAGGGAAGAAATAGATGGGCTATGAAATTACAAACAGCCTTGATGTGTGCTGTGTATATTTTATTGGAGAAAATGTACACAGAGTCTTCAACTGATTTCGAAGGGGCCAGAACCCCCTGAGTGGTTAAGAACCATTGTTCAAGGGTACTATAGCTGAAAAATGTCTTAGACTCAACCTAAGAAATCAATAGCAAAACCCTGCTGTGGAAAGTAGTTCTTTGTATAAGAGGAAAGGGGTACAGAATCTTCTTAGGCAGAATTTCTGCCTTCTGGTTATTTACTACGGGAAACAATACAACAATACGGCTGTTAATTCTTGTTATCCCAGACAATCCCTCTGGCTCCATGGTGATCAGATTTTCTATCTTGCCAAAAAATAGTATTGAAAAGCCTGCCATTCTAAGAAGAAAATGTTTAGTATTAGCAAAATCCCTATGCATTCCTGGGAAGGTGAATGAAACTCAGAAAGCTTTCACCTTCCCCACAAATGCCTATACAGTGGGTAGGTTAGCTTGCCAAGTTACTGAAGGGAGACACGTTGCTGGGGCATCAGATAAGGGAAATAGGGATTTAGGGACTTTACAAGCATTTCTTTGCTTAGAATTTCAGAGGGATTGGCAGGGCCATGCTCACAACACTGGCTCCAAACATGCCTGTCCTAGGGACAGTTTCAGATTGACATTTTCAGAACCATGTACTTAACCATGAATGAAACACAACCCCCTCGAGAGTAGATGCTTAGAGATCAGAGCCTACTGAGATAGAAAATGTGATGGAAAAGAGGAGTAAGTCTGAGTGTTTCCCCCAAATAGGGCAAATGATAAAGTTCATTTTATTTATTTGCATTTAAATATTAGGCTGCTCAGAATACCCAAGGCAAAACTGCTGGAGCCAGTTGCTGCCACCTGCTGGTTGTTTCGAAGTTTGACCTTAGGAATGGACTCCGGGGCACCTTCTTTATATAGTTGAGAAATAAAGTACTGGTGTTGATTCAGAAAAATCATTTTCATCTGTAGTTGAGGGTTCTGAGCACAGAATGCAATTGGAGTGAGAATGATGGGTCAGGAACCTCAGGAGGCTGCCTGTTCCCATGAAGGATTCTCTTGCCTTTCATGCCTTAATAAAAGATTAGAATTTCCTAGATGCCATCACATGATTGCTGGCAACTTCACAGTAAACAGGGATTGGATTTTGCTTTCTAGTCAGAACGTAAAGCACGTTCAGGCAACTGGAGTTAAAATGCAAAATAAGAAGAATAAATTTTCCTTATATTTCTGTTCCTCTCTGCCTTCTCCCTTGCTTGTTTTTGTAACTGCACCCACCCCCTCGCATATAAACATTACTTTCTCTGACTATGGAAATGTTCTTCATCTCAGCATTCTTCTGTTAGTCTTTCTCGAACTTGTCAGTTCATAGGTCAGCTACAAATGTCACTTTGGAATTGCAGCCAGCCTTGAGCTGTTGCCCTAATTCTAAGTCTTAAATTATCTTTTTGGCCAAGTTCTTGACTGTTTTTCAAATGCTTAAAGGAATGATAGTGGGTTCAAATCTATGTACCCAAAGAAGGTCGGTATGTTTGTGTATGTAGTCATATGAGCAGTGGAGCAAGGAGATGCTGGAGACAAGATAGAGATGACAAGGATAGTATTTATGTGGCTCAGTTTTTACTTAAAGGAGATGAATTCTTGTCCTAAATACACCTCATGTTAGCTATGTGACTTTGAGCAATTCAGGTAACTTTTCAAGTCTCAATTTCATGTAAAAATGGTAATAGTACATGCGTTGCCTGCTTTCCTGTGTAATTATGAAGACCAAATGAGGCAATGCATTATTCAAACATAAGATGATATTTTAGTCAGACGAGGCTAGGTTGTGTTGGGATGACAAACAGCCCCAGCATTTCAGTTGCATAAAGCAGCAAAGTTTACTTTTTGCTTATACTACATGCTCAAAATGAGGTGGATGGGCAGGGAAACTCTTCTCTTTGAAATCTGTCAGAGGCCCAGTCTGATAAGATTCCCCTTTTTGTGATACCACCGCTCCTTGCATCATGTGTTCCTATGAGGAATGTCTAGATTTCTTCTCCCTTATCCTGACAGTGAACCTCAGCTCTGAGACATCAGAAGAGAACAATCCTGGAGAATCGAATATCCACACAGTTGTGTACCTTGACCTAGAAGTAACATTCAAATCTGTTCACATTTCATTGGCTCAAACTGGTTACTTGGTCTTCCCTAACTTTAGAAGGTATGGGGATATAATTTCACAAGAACCTTATATACTTTAGTAGTGCCAACCATAAGTGGTATTGTGGAATTTCATTGATTCTGAGATGTACTTTTTTTTCCACATTAGAATCTCTGAAATTGGAATGTATATTGCAGTCAATATTTTGTAATCACACAGGCCAGTCTTTCATATTTTATTTCTAAAGATGGAATGCACTTTACAATTGGTGGTATCTTGGACTTAATGATAATATAGTATTTCCATTATTCTTCTCAGGTGCTTGGCCTCTAGGGATCCCAGCAAGACCAGGATTGGGCCTGGAGCTCAGGCAGTGCTGCAGTGACCTGATCACAACTGTAAGCTCTAGGCTGAGTCCTTCCTTTCAGCCTTCTTCAACCTTTTTTTGGGTATCATTTAAGCAAGGCCACAGATGCAGGGCCAGGAGAGAAGAGAGTTTTTTTAGGCTTTCTTTTACCACCCCCCACCCTCAGCAATGACCAGACTTCTTCTCCCTTATCCTGACATTGAACCTCAGCTCTGAGACAAGTTTTTGAGGCTATAAATGCCCATAAAGATTTATAAGACTGCAGTGTTCCTCAGGGTCAATGATAGCATCTTGTTTCTCTGTCCAATCAATCTCTCAAATATCCACAGAGTAAGGATAAATGCTGATTTGCAGTTCAAAATTCCATGCCTGCTGCTGAAAGAGGTTTGAGCATGAGCCCCAGACTGGGCTAGTGTGCATGCATCCTTGCTTTGGGGGATGATGGCTTCTTTACCTGTATCCCTTGCATTAGTTTCTAGGTCATTTCTCAGAGATGTCAGATACTGCCTTCTTTCACTTTTCTGCTTTAAAAAATTATATATAGGCTTTTTATATGTCTGTTCTCCAACCATGATGTCTGATCAGAAGTAGTAGAGACTAAGGAGGAGGGAGTGGGGAAAGGAATAAAGACAGGACTGAATCTCAAGCTGAAGCCATCTGAGGGCTGAAGAAAGGGAAAGAAAGCAGAGGTTTCCTCCACGGCTTATTCCCCGGCTGCGTGGGTCTCCTGGGCTCTGGACCATGCATCATAATACTTTATACACATTGCCATGAATAATGTGATATTTGGCAAAAGAATTGAGATTAACCTTCTATGCTGTTCTCATTTGCACCTTAGGCAGACTTTTATGTATAATTTGGTATTTAAATCCTCTAATTATATCCAAGATAATGACCTTTAAGGAAATTAATGACTGAGTAAAAGCATACCTTCTTTTTTGGAACATCCCAGTAACACATCTGATTCTAAGAGCAAGGTTTTTTCCCTCCTTCAGCCTTACTTTCATGAAATTTGCCTCTCTTTTTACCTCTCTTGTTTGTTTTGTTGGTGGAAGACCTTAAACAATATGGTGTTTATGGACCACTGCCTAGGACTTCTGAGTCTACATATTACCTAGAGCCTCACAAACTTCTCTTCATGCCCCTGATCCTAGTTGCCTGCTGTTGAATCCTAATCCTATTGGGTCTACTCTGATCCCTTCCCACTGCAGCCCCTAGAAGTTACCTTTGCTTCATTGTGACCCTAAGACCTTTCATAGGGCATGGGGACTGGTGACCTATCCCAGACTTTAGCTGCCATCGCAAGGAAGCTGACATTGTTCCCACCACTTTCCTCGAGTAGCCAGTTTGGTCCTGGATCAGCTCCAAGAAAACCTTGTGGCCCTGAGTGCTTTTGCAGTTTTGGTTCCCTGTTCCCATCTCAACCTGTCTTTAATCACTGGATTGAAGGGTGCCACAGCTGGCTTTAGAGTCTGACAAGGGCTCAAATGTCAGTACTGTACTACTACTCACTGGTACTTACCCAAGTTAGTTTCCTAAACAGTAAAAATCAGGTACAGCAATGCCCAAACACTCAGCATACAGTTTATGTGTACTACATATTACATATTACTAACATAAGAAGCAGGATAATTAATAATTATGGGGTTTAGAGCCAAACAGGCTTGAGTTTAAAGTTTTGCCTCACTGCTTGACAAATGACCGTGTCAGTTTCTGATCTCCAGCCTTGTGCATTTGTTATGTCTCTGGGATCCCTCTTCAGAGCTTGCTTTTCATATTGTTAGATGTGGACCTACCCAATTCCTTGAGTAGATAATTATAAACTTCTGGATCTGAATAAAGAGTGGATCATCATTGCAGAGGGGAGGGAGTGGGAGTAATTGATTGTCATTCAGTCCAGTCTCCTAGCAGAATGCTGGCTCAGTGTGGCTCCAGGCAGCCCTAGCTTTCCTTAACTCAGACTTTTTTTTTTTTTTTTCCTGTGAAAGAGCTAGTACCAGGGGTGGGAATTAACTCCTTAGTGACAAAGAATGATGGGAAAGTTAATAAGGTGCTTGAAAGAAAACGTGTCCTCTCTCTTCGGATTAAGAAAGAGGTAAGAACTGCCATTTGATTGGACTGGGATAGAAGGGATGAGCCATAGAATGTAGGAAATTTGCAACCAGCTTGTCTCTTTCCCTGGAAAATAAGCCAGTGATTCAGCATTTTCTCAAGTCAGAAGAAAAAGGGCTGAGAATGTTGGAGATCATGACTCAGAAAAGAGCAGGTTATCTTTTCTGGAGACTTGACAGCAGTCAGGCTACAGAGAGATAGGTTTCGTATGGAAAATTGAAATTCACATATAATCCTAAATCCTTGCTGCAGATAGTGGTAACTACAGCCTTTCTCATGTAGTAAGTTCTTCATCAGAACTGTTCAAAAGCAGCAGCAATGATTGCTTTGATTTTATCTTGTTCCATTTCCTCTGCCCACCTCGATGTGGGCTGCAGATAAGCTAGGGGATGAGCTAAAGATGAGCTGGCAGAGCAGGAGGGAGGAGCCAGTTGCTGGGGCCTGTGGGTTTGAGTTGGAGGAGCAGCTGGTACCAATCAGAGTGATGGAAGCTGCACATTCACCTCCTGCCCAAAGGCACACAGGCTCCCTTTTCCTCTGATTATTTGGGTCAGATGAGTTTTTTTTTTTTTTAATTGGTTGTTCAAAACATTACAAAGCTCTTGACATATCATGTTTCATACATTAGATTCCAGTTGGTTATGAACTCCCAATTTTACCCCATATACAGATTGCAGAATCACATCGGTTACACATCCACAGTTTTATATAATGATGAGTTTTAACACACAAAGGACTTTCAGGCTGAGAGGTTTATGGATGCACAGTATCCATTGTAAGACTCAAATTCCTGAGGTATCCTGTTTTATCTGCATCATAATGGGAATTATGTTTGGAATGGATAGGGGAGAATTGCTTTTTAAAAGCTTTGATGTGGACTTTTTAGAAGTAATCACTTTTTTTTTTTTAAAAAGCAGGAATTTTTCTTTTAAATTGAGATATCACAATGGTACATTTTTAATGGAACACAGTGTGATGCTTCTGTACATTTATATGTCTGTAATAATTAACTCAGGATGTTTAGGTTATTCATCATCTCAAAAGTTTATCAGAGAAATAACTTTAAAGGATCTTTTTGTACAACTGCATTTCCAATTAGAGTATATGAGATCTCCCTAGGCTGTCTTGCTTTCAGGAAATTCTTAAGAAATTCTGATTCCAAATTTGTAATTCTTAGACTTTGTTTTTAAAAATAGTCATGTAACTTCTCTAAGTGGTAGAATTTGCAGGAATTCTGGATGTACTTCCTCAGAGGGCTTTTCTTCACCAGGGGACCCACCAGGGAACTTTCACCAGAGTGAGGCACTGAATGATGACAGGCAGGGCCATCCCCAGAGTGCTTCAGGAGCAAAGGAGGCGGAAATGTCTGCCAAATGCACAAAAAGCAAAGTTAACAGGACAAGAACCCTGGGTTAGAAACTCACAGTGCTCAATCCCAAGGGTCTGAGGACTTGCTATTTGGATGATCTTGCTGTAAAAGTTTCAAAAGACTCAAGGGGATTTATTAATAGCTGGGGCACTGAAATCTTGGCTGCTTGTAGCATTGCCCTTTTCAATAGTAAATTTGTCTTTTAAAATATCTAGAACTTGTACTTGATGTTCTTTACTGATTTAAACCAGGCAAGCAGGCAGTAAATCAGATTATCATCTTCCTTGGGAAGGGGAACAATCTGGAATGTTAATTTTCCAGCTGAAAGTTCTGGAAGTTTCTTTTTAGTTTCATTTTTTTTAAAAGGGAGAAAAATAAAAGGGGAAGAAAGCTACAGGCAAGAATTTGTTTTCAGGGAAGCTTACAGTCCAGGTTTTCATACTTGTCACTTGCTGCCTTATAAGTTGTCCATTATATTTCCCCTAAAAATATATATGTCCAGAGAACCACTTTTAGTGGAACAAGAAGTTCTGTCCCTTGGCTTGTAGAGACTTAGTTTGGGACATTAACCACCCTTAATTGGGAAGGAGATTTCCAAGTGGCAGATCAAATTAAGATCATTGTGTTTCAGAGTTCCTTAACTGTGACTATTATAGAAAATGCCTTGATTGGCTTACTATTTTTTTTTTTAAATGGGGTTTTGATGAATGTGCTAAACTTTTCCCTCTTAAGGCAGACTTTCCTTTCTTTTTTAGTAGGGTAATTTGACATGTCCCCTTTTTCCATGAGTCTCCATATGTACTATATGGGATATGTGATCCTCTACAAACACAGCCTCACATGGGAGCCCAGCAGTGTGTCTGATAGGGAGAGACCTACTCAGGGACAGGGGCTGGAGAGACCCCTATTCATTCTGGTTCTGCTGTTTACTAGCTGCATGGTCTGGAAGCCAGTGAATAAATACATGCAGCTTCAGCTTCCTCGTTGTAAACACAGAGAGCCTTGTAATGACAAGAGCCTTAAAGAATGGTGGTGAGGATATGACTGACTGAAGTGCTCAACGAGAGATCAGGCTACTTAATCTATTACTCTTTGGATATAAAATTGGTCCAATCCAGTAATAGTTTCCTGCTAAATGCCCCTGACAATCTGGTTTTATGAGGTTGCTAACTGAAATTGGAAGAAAACTAACTCTATGATGAATGGAGTTAGCTGTATCCATGTGTTTGGTTTATAACATCAACAAGAGCAGCATTTGCTTACTCTAGTCACCCAATATTCATCAGCATTATCTCCCTGAATATCCAAGATTTGATCCATGTAGATTTGAGCATGTAGCCAGAATCTCTAGTCCCTTAAGACGCTAGAAATATTGTTCCAGCTCCCTTTTGTGGGAAATGCTGTAAGAGATTTAAACACAGACTCTGAAGTCTTCTCTGGAATCCTAGGACTTGTTGGCTAATTACAGTGTCAGAGGAGTGCCTCATGAGTAATGGTTGCATTTTGAATGAACTATCTGGATAGCTAATCAGCATAACTTTGTGAACTTTCTGCGGCCAAGTTCTTTTCTTAGCAGAAACAACTTGATTATTTTGAACATATAATAATAGTTTGGTGCTTAACAGGACTGACTGCATAATGCTTTTTCACAATATTCTTTTTTATTTTTTAAAAAATAAATAAAATGGCATTTTATTTACTGATATTACAAAGTATAAATGTTGTATCAACTTAGAAATAATTGAAAACTCTAATGGGAAGGTTACCACTTAATAGTATTTTTTGCTGTTTTATTATTTTATTCTAATTTGTTATATATGAGAGCAGAATGCATTAAAATTCATATTACATATAAAGAGCACAATTTTTCATATCTCTGGTTGTATATAAAGTATATTCACACCATATGTGTCTTCATACATGTACTTAAGGTAATGACATCCATCTCATTCCACCATCTTTTTTACCCCCATTCCCCTTCCTTTTCCCTCCTACCCCTTTGCCTTATCTAGAGTTCATCTAATTCTCCCATGCTTCCCCTCCCAACCCCACTATGAATCAGCCTCCTTATATTGGAGAAAACATTCAGCTTTTGTTTTTTTGGGATTGGCTAACTTCACTTAGCATTATATTCTCTGACTCCATCCATTTACCTGCAGATGCCATGATTTTTTTCTGAGTAATATTCCATTGTCTATATATGTACGCCACATTTTCTTTACCCATTCGTCTACTGAAGGGCATCTATGTTGGTTCCACAGTTTAGCTATTGTGAATTGTGCTGCTATAAACATTGATATGGCTGTGTCCCTGGAGTATTCTGTTTTCAAGTCCTTTGGGTATGGACTGAGGAGGGGGATAGCTGGGCCAAATGGCGGTTCCATTCCCAGCTTTCCAAGGAATCTCCATACTGCTTTCCATATTGGCTGTACCAATTTGCAGTCCCACCAGCAATGTATGAGTGTGCCTTTTTTCCCACATCCTAACTAACACTTATTGTTGTTTGTGTTCTTCTTTTTTAATTTTTTATATTTGTTTAAATTAGTTATACATGACAGTAGAATGCATTTATGCACTTTGATATATCATACCTAGATGGGATATAATTTCTCATTTTTCTGAGTGTACATGTTACAGTATCATATTGGTCATGCAGTCACATATATACATACAGTAATAATGTCTGTTTCATTCTACTATCTCTCCTATTCCCACATCCCCTTCCCTCCCCTTCCATCACTTCCCTCTACCTAATCTAAGATTCCCATTCCCAGCTTTCCAAGGAATCTCCATACTGCTTTCCATATTGGCTGCACCAATTTGCAGTCCCACCAGCAATGTATGAGTGTGCCTTTTCACCAACATTCTTATCAATGCTTATTGTTGTTTGTGTTCTTAATAGCTGCTATTCTGACTGGAGTGAGATGAAATCTTAGAGTGGTTTTGATTTGCATTTATCTAATTGCTAGAGATGTTGAACATTTTTTTATATATTTGTTTATTGATTGTATGTCCTCTTCTGAGAAGTGTCTGTTCAGTTCCTAGCCCATTTATTGATTGGACTATTTGTTTTTTTGGTGTTTAGCTTTTTGAGTTCTTTATATACCCTGGAGATTAATGCTCTGATGTTTGAGTGGTAAATATTTACTCCCTAGATGTAGGCTGTCTATTCACCTCACTGATTTTTTTCCAAGAAGAAGCTTTTTAGTTTGAATTCATCCAATTTATTGATTCTTGGTTTTAATTCTTGTGCTATAGGAGTCTTATTAAGGAAGTTGGGGCCTAATTCAGCATGATGGAGATTTGAGCCTACTTTTTCTTTCATTAGGCGCAAGGTCTTAGGTTTAATTCTTAGGTCCTTGATCCACTTTGAGTTGAGTTTTGTGCATGGTGAGAAATAGAGGTTTAATTTCATTATTATTATTATTTGCATATAGATTTCCAGTTTTCCCAGCACCATTTGTTGAAGAGGCTATCTTTTCTCCAATGTATATTTTTGGCACCTTTGTCTAATATAAGATAACTGTAATTATGTGGGTTAGTCTCTGTGTCCTCTATTCTGTACCATTGGTACACAAGTCTATTTTGGTGCCAATACTATGCTGGTTTTGTTACTATTGTTCTGTAGTATAGTTTAAGGTCTGGTATAGTGATGCCACCAGCTTCTCTTCTTGCTAAGGATTGCTTTAGCTATTCTGGGTCTCTTATTTTTCCATACGAATTTCATGACTGATTTTTCTATTTCTATGAGGAATGTCATTGGGATTTTGATAGGAATTGCATTAAATCTGTATAGTGCTTTTGATAGTATGGTCAGTTTGACAATATTAATTCCGCCTATCCAAGAATAAGGTAGACCTTTTCATCTTCTAAGGTCTTCTTTATTTTTTTTTCTTTAGCATTTTGTAGTTTTCATTGTAAAGGTCTTTCACCTCTTTTGTTAGGTTGATTCCCAAGTATTTAATTTTTTTTTTTAGGTTAGTGCAAATGGGGTAGTTTTCTTAGTTTCCCTTTCAGAGGATTTGTCACTGATATGCCTTTGATTTATGGGTATTGATTTTGTATCCTGCTACATTGCTGAATTCATTACTAGTTCTAAAAGTTTTCTAGTGAAATTTTTTGGATCTTCTAGGTATAGAATCATATCATTTGCAAATAGTGATAATTTGAGTTTTTTCTTTTCCTATCTGTATCCCTTTAATTTCTTTTGGCTGTCTAATTGCTCTGGCCAGTGTTTCAAGAACTATTATAAATAGAAGTGGTGAAAGAGGGAATGTTTTTAGAGGGAATGTTTTCAATTTTTCTCCATTTAGAATGATGTTGACCTGGGGCTTAGCATAGATAGGTTTTATGATGTTGAGATATGTTCCTGTTATTCCTAGTTTTTCTAGTGTTTTGAACATGTATGAGTGCTGTATTTTGTTGAATGCTTTCTCTGCATCAACTGAAATGATCATTTGATTCTTATCTTTAAGTCTATTGATGTGATGAATTACGTTTATTGATTCCCGTATGTTAACCAACCTTGCATCCCTGGGATGAACCCTCTTGCTCGTGGTGCATTATCTTTTTGATATGTTTTTGTATTCGATTTGTCAGAATTCTTTTGAGAATTTTTGCAGCTATGTTCATTAGCATTATTGGCATGAAGTTTTCTTTCTTTGATGTGTCTTTGCTTGGTTTTAGAATCAGAGTGATATTGGCCTCATAGAATGAGTTTGGAAGTGCTCCCTCTTTTTCTATTTCATGAAATAATTTGTAGAGTATAGGCATTAGTTCTTCTTTATAGGTCTTATAGAACTCAGCTATGTATCTACCTGGTCCTGGGCTTTTCTTGGTTGGTAGGCTTCTGATAATGTCTTCTATTTCCTTGCTTGAAATTGATCTGTTTTGGGCTGGGGATGTGGCTCAAGCGGTAGCGTGCTCGCCTGGCATGCGTGCGGCCCGGGTTCGATCCTCAGCACCACATACCAACAAAGATGTTGTGTCCGCCGAGAACTAAAATAAATAAATAAATAAATTCTCTCTCTCTCTCTCTCTCTCTCTCCCCCCCCCCACTTTCCTCCCTCTCTTAAAAAAAAAAAAAAGAAATTGATCTGTTTAAATTGTGTATATCATTCTGATTCAACTTGGGCAACTCATATGCCTCTAGAAATTTGTCAATGCCTTTGATATTCTCTATTTTATTAGAGTACAAGTTTTCAACATAATTTCTAATTATCTTCTGTATTTCTGTAGTGTCTGTTGTGATAATTCCCTTTTCATCATGTATGTTAGTGATTTGAGTTTTCTCTCTCCTTCTCTTTGTTAGCATGGCTAAAGATGTGTCAATTTTATTTATTTTTTTAAAGAACCAATTTTTTTGTTTTGTCAATTTTTTCAATTGTTTCTTTTGTTTCAGTTTCATCTCTGATTTTAATTATTTCCTGTCTTCTACTGCTTTGGAGGTTGATTTGTTCTTCTTTTTCTAGGGCTTTGAGATGTAGTCGTAGGTTATTTACTTGTTGACTTTTTCTTCTTTGAAGGAATGAACTTCATGCAATGTACTTTCCTCTTAATACTGCCTTCATAGTGTTCCAGAGATTTTGATATGTTGTATTAGTGTTCTCATTTACCTCTAAGAATTTTTAATCTCCTCCTTGATATCTTTTGTAACCCATTGTTCATTAAATAGCATATTATTTAGTCACCAGGTGTTGGAGTAGTTTTTATTTTATAATTTATTTCTTTTTTTGTGCTTATACAGAATAAGTTCTAAATTAATTATAGTTGTCATCAAAATTGTTTATAATTGATTTCTAATTTCATTCCATTGTGATTTGATAGAATGTAGGGTAGTATCTCTACTTTTTTATATTTGCTAAGAGTTGCTTTGTGACATAATATATGGTCTCTTTTAGAGAAGGATCTAAGAGCTGCTGAGGAGAAAGTCACTTGCTAAAGGATGAAATATTCTATATATGTCAGTTAAGTCTAAGATATTGATTGTATTATTGAGTGCTGTAGTTTCTTTGTTCAGCTTTTGTTTGGAAGATCTATCCAGTGGTGAAAGAAGTGTGTTAAAATCATTCAGAATTATTTTGTTGTAGTCTATTTGACTCTTGAACTTGAGAGGAGTTTGCTTGATGAACATAGATGCTCTATTGTTTGGGGCATATATATTTATAATTGTTATGTCTTGTTGGTATATGGTTCCCTTGAGCAGTATGAAGTGTCCTTCTTTGTCCCTTTGAATTAATTTTAGCTTAAAGTCAACTTTATTTGATATGAGGATGGAAACCCCTGCTTGTTTACGAAGAACATGTGAATAGTATATATTATCCCAACCATTTACCTTCAGTCTGTGTATGTCTTTTCTTATGAGTCTCTTGGAGGCAGCATATTGTTGGGTCTTTTTGTTGTTGTTGTTGTTGATCCTATCAGCTAGCCTAAGTCTTTTGATTGGTGAGTTTAGGTCATTAACATTCAGGGTTATTATTGAGACAAGATTTGTATTTCCGGCCATTTTTGTTTATTTTTGTTATTTGATTTGGTTTTTCCCTTGGATTAGCTTTTCCTTTAGTATAATACCTCCCTCTGCTGATTTTCATTGTTGTTTTTTATTTCCTCTTCATAGAATATTTTGCCAAGGATGTTCTTTAGTGCAGGCTTTCTAACTGTGAATTCTTTTAACTTTTGTTTATCATGGAAGGTTTTTATTTCATTATCAAATCTAAAACTTAGTTTTGCTAGATACAAAATTCTTGGTTGGCCTCCATTTTCTTTCAGAGCTTCATATATGTGGTTCCAGGATCTTCTAGCTTTCAGAGTCTGGGTTGAAAAATCTGCACATAACCTAATTGGTTTTCTCCTATATGTAATCTGATTCCTTTCTCTCATGGCTTTTTAATATTCTCTCCTTATTTTGTATGTAGGCATTTTTATTATAATGTGCCTTGGTGATGATCTGTTGTGATTTTGTACATTTGGTGTTCTGTAAGTCTCATGATTTTGGTTTTCTAATTCTTTCTTCACGTTTGAAAAACTTTCTGATATTATTTCGTTGGATAGGTTGTTCATTCCTTTGATTTGGAACTCTTCCTCTATCTCAATAACTCTTAAATTTGGTCTTTTTATGCTATCCCATATTTCTTGAATGTTCTGCTCATGGTTTCTTACCATTTTCACTGTATGGTCTACATTCTTTTCAAGATTATATATTTTGTCTTCATTGCTGAGGTCCTATCTTCCAAGTGGTCTAATCTTTTGGTGATATTTTCAATTGGTTTATTGTTTCTTTCACTTCAAGGATTTCTGTTTGGTTTTTTTTAGAACCTCTATCTCCCTATTGAAGTAGTTTTTTGCTTCCTGTATTTGCTTATGTAGCTCTTCATTGAAATGATCTTTTGCTGCCTGTTTTTACTCTCTTATGTGATCCTTTAATTTACAGAACATTTTAATTATATACATTCTGAACTCTTTCTCTGTCATTTCTTCTGCTGTGCTAGCCATGGATTCTAATAATGTGGTACCTTGATTTGTTCAGGGGCACTTTCTTCCCTTGTCTTTTCATGTTGCTTGTGTGTCTTCCTTTCTAGCTCTGTGGATCTGACATATTATCTTTTTTTTTCTTACCCTATAGGCCTATAGTGCCCCTGTAGGGTTCCAATACCTCACCTCTGAGGGAAAGGACAATGTTAATAGATCCAAATATAAACAAAATACCACCTAAAAACAAATAGTTGTCATTAAAACATTTATAGTTTGGTCACAATGTACAGGAATGGTGAATTCAATTATTATGTACAATACAATCAGTAGGTTTGTAAAAGGGCTTTCAGTTTCTGATGGTGGACAAAGAACCAGGGGTGAGGTGTAGGAAGATACACTGAGGAGGTATAAGATGAGGATATAGAGTTATTATATCTTAGGAAGTGTGAAAGAGAAATCCAAAGAAGATTAGTAGCAGGGGAATAGAGAGGTAGTAATTTTGGGTAGAGGGAAGTAAGAGGGAAGATAGTAGAGTATATTAGATAAACACACAAATATATTAAGAAAAATAAAAAATGTTAAAATAGTAAAAATTGGAGAGAAAAAAGCAAAGAGGAAAAAAAAAAGAATATACAACACAACTGTAATATACTATTCAGTTGTCTCAAACCTCAATATCCTAATTCATGCAAAGTACTTGGTTTCACATATGTGGGGGATGTGAGGGTGGGAGAATAAAGAAAGAGAGGAAAGAACAAAATCTGGAAGGAAGAAACAAGGATTATTTTGGTTGGAGATCTGTATCTTTCCTGCTTCCTTCTCATCCAATAGGTGGGGCTGTCTATTCTTAGTTGGTACCGCCTCCCTGGGGATGGTGGGGGTTACCAAGGTCTAGTAAGGGTTGTTTTTTGGGTCAGGGCACCTGGAAGTGGGTTATGGCACCGCCTTCCCCATCCACTCATATCCCGTTGGGAGACTGCAACTCAAGGATCTCCTTTTGGGGTCTGCTCCTGTGATGTGAGTGCCAGGTTTTATCTCCTCATCTTGCTTGGAGACCTAAGTTCCCGCCCTCTAAATTTTAGTCTCTAAAGTATATCTCCTCCACCCCTCCCTTTCTACTTCCTAATCAGGAACCTTTATCTCCAAGGGTCTTCCGTGCTGCACTCTGGTGTCTGTGCACCTGTTGCAGAGGGCTGCTTTGAATTGGGCAGTCACTATGCTGAGCTAATGGCTGCTGGGGGTTGGAAGGAATTAGAAACTATGGGTACCTGGCTATCTGGTGTTCCAAACTGGTAGTTGCCCCAACTAAAGATGGTGATGGAAGTGACCCAAGATGGAGGCAGATGGGGTGTCAGGTCGGGTGGGGGGAGCTGGGCGATGGCCTTGTGCCATGCATTCAGAGATAAGCTCTGTGGCATGCACTGTGCAGCTGTTGGCTTTCTTCAGAGCCTGTGATATCCCTATGTGCAGGTAGGATACCAAGAGTTGGGGACTATGGCAGTAGCTGCCAAGTCCCAAGATGGAGGCCACCGGGGGAGCCCCATGTTAGTAGATGGGGGTCCACGTGGGGGTTGTTGCCTGAGTTCCTGTGTGTGGATAGCAGCTAAGCATCCTTCGTGGGAGTGGTGTCCGGGAATTCTGCGTGGGTGCTGATGCTGGTGGTCCCGCTAAGGCACCTGAGAGCCCTGTGTAGGCGAGTAGCTGGGAGTGGGGAGTCCTGTTCTAATGCTGAGGCCAGGGGCCCTGTGCGGTATGGTGGCCATGATTCCCGCGTGGGAGCAGCTGTGGAGGGGTCCTCTATCACAGAAAAGCAGTATTCCCACTAGTTGAGGCCTGGGTCATGGAGCAACACAGAATGCTGCCTCCCTCTGGCCCGCCATCTTGGATCCCCCTATTCTTCTTTTCCTTATATATTTTTTAAAAAATCATTTAAATATTTAAAGATCCAAAATTTTTTTTTAAAAATTCATAGTGATGCTTGAGGCTCTGGTTTTGATCATTTGTGTGGTATAATTAATGGGTAGAGTCTTATACCTCTTAGAGGGGACAGAGCAGTGTAATAACTATTAAGCTCCATTCCTTCTCTCTGGGCTCTAGCTGGGATTAAATATCTGAGGCAGAAACGGAAATATTTTATCAAGCTGATATAAGGGGCAGATTTATGTAGTGAATATCCAAGAATTCAGGGTATTTGTTGACTAATTGGTCCCAGTTTGTTTGGAACTTGCCCTGTGTTAGCACTGACTCAGTTCCAGGCAAACAGATTCAGGTTGCATAGGCTTGTTCTGCTTTACAAACTGAAAATTTTGTGTTCTGGGAATCCCCTTAGCCTTGGGCAGACTAGACCAGTTGGTTACTTTAGACACCTAGTTCTAGCTAAAGTTGAAAGTCCTTATGAGGGTTGACACTTAATGCTTCAGGGGCTGCTTGTTGTTGGAATTTACCTTTTAGGTCTTTAATTCAGAATTTTCTTCTGAGAAAGCAGTGTCCAACTTGCTCTGAAAGTTCATATAAATTAATTTGGGCTTCAAATTGGATAAAAATACTCAGCATGCTTCTGGATCAAATCTCAGATATTCAGGGAGATATGCTGATGAATATTGGGTCACTAGAGTAAGCAAATGCTGCTCTTGTTGATGTTACAAACCAAATGCCCAAAGAGAACATCTTACATTTCATGGTTAGGGAGGAAATTGGTATTTTATGTTTTAGCTAATGTGTAGTATTTTGTGAGATTGAAGCCTTGGGTATACATTCGGAATCAGGCCTTCTTTATAGCTTGGAGTAAATGTTGTCAAGCCAAGATCAATCATGTATATGGAGTTGGGTTTGGGAAGACACTGCTGGAGTTGGAGTGCTGGTTTCCAGGGGACTAGTGATCTTCCACTACAGCATTAACTTCTCAATTGCCCATCACATGCTGGGCTCTGTGCTCAGAATCCAGACACAAATAAGATTACCTTGTGTGGGGCATGGAATAGAAATCCAAGTATTAAATACAATGTAGCAAATGCCATAAGGGAGCCATTTGCAGAATGACATGGGAGGGCAGAGGAAGGAGTACTTGATTCCATCCTTCTGATCTCTACACCAATCGGCACCCGACCCCCATACATAGCCCAAAGGAGTTTTGTTTGGGATGGCACCAGAGTGTCCCAAAGCTCTGTTTTTGCAATTTCATCTTTGGATATAATAGGATAGTGTGTCATTATTATGGTTATTCTATGAGACAAAAAATAAAGATAACAAGAAATGAACTGAACATGCATTTGAGTTTTCCTGAAGTCTGACACCTAAGTTATTTTCTTTAAGGTTTTCAACTTACTGGCAAGTCAGTGTCTGTACATCTTATAAATGTGTCCTTTTAATATGCAAGGCTTTCATTTACTCCCTGCAATGGGGGACAGCAAACAAATTTGGCTTCTATCACTTTGAATCATTATTTTCCTTGTAAATAACAGTAAAATAATGACTCTGATATGGAATTTCTAGTAAAACAGACATCAGTATAAATTAATGGTTAACCGCATAATAATGTTTGGTACAATGTGAGGCAAGTTGCTTGATTTTAACTATTTTATATTCAGGGAACCTTGATTTTTGTGTTTAGTAATAAGAAAGTTTGAAAATTAATAGAGGGATTTTATTCCTAGGACATGAAAGATTTCATATATTTTGATGATTTATTTTTATAACATATTTGAGATGAGAGAGGAGGTTGCCACAGTGGACAAGGTAGACATAAAATTGCAATGTCACAGAAAGTTCTATTGGAAAGCATTAGCCTAGACTGTATCAGTGGTTTTCCAAATGTGTTTCAATAAATGACCAGGATTCCTTACAAGTTCCTTATGGCTTTGACAATAGCAAGAGATAGCCTGGAGAGCTGATGGGGCTGAGTCCCTCACCCTAGCTTCAATTGCAGAAGCTCTGTTTTTATCTTTTTAATATGAAATGGGTACAGTATCTCTGAAACACTTGAGTTTAGGTCCCTTTATGAACATAAAACTATACTCTCTCTCCCCACTCTCCCCCCTTCTCCCCTTCTCTCCTTATTTTTGTATCCTAATCACCATTAGAACTCCAGAGGAAGAGGGGAGGAAAGAATGGGGCCATGTCCTAACCAAGGAGAAAGAGGAAGAAAGAAAACCGGCCCCTTCCTCTGGGGAACTGTGGGAAGAAAGGGCACATGTGTTCCTCTTTGTCTTCATTGGCCAAAGCTGGCGAGGGATTGTGGGTCGGTAGATGGAGGAAACTTGGATTTTGTGCTGCTTCCTATTTAAGTCCCCACCCCATGTGCATTCATACACTTCACAATGGGGCACTGTGGGGCTGGCAAGGGCAGGACACCTGGCCTGAACAGGCCAAGAGAGATATTCTGAATTGTATTTGGCATAGATGTCAGCAGTGGAAGCCAGCAGAATGCCCAGAGTAAGATTGAAGACCTGATCAACCAACCACATCTCATGGGCATGCAAGCCAGGACACACCCAAGAACTGGCACAAGGAGGTTGTGGAGAGTAGAGGCTTCTCTCCTCACCATCTCAACCTCCAATGCTATATATTCTCTGAAATCAGAGAGACCATCTTGGAGGGGGCCTGGGAAGGAGAAGAAAACGAGAAGACAGAACAGTCAAAATGAGACTGAGTTATGGAATTGCTATCATGTTTTGGGTCTTTCTCTATTTCCTGCCCTATCTACCCAGTTTGAAGTATCTGTGTGTGTGTGTGTGTGTGTGTGTGTGTGTGTGTGTGTTCGACGCGCGCGCACACACATGTATAAGAGTTTGGTGGCCTGGAGGCTTTAGGAAAATTTCTCCATTATTTCTCCATTATGGGAAATAAAGAAGTCACACCTTTTACCTGTGTGGTATTAGTAAATTAATGACTTCTACCTTATATATTGACTTTCAATTAAGATTTATAATTTGAAAAAAATGATCATCTGCTAAAAAATTTTCAAAGTCATTGGATAAAATAATATCTATGGTTTATTTTCTCTGAATTTCTACGATTATTTATTCTAACATTCTAAGGAAGTAAATGTAACCACCAATAAAGAGGTTACTCAGTCAGCCAACAAACGATTTTGGGGTAAAGGCCCTTGGCTGTACCCGATGGGGATAATACGCTGCTTATGATTATACATGTGTCTAGACTAGCTTTTGGTGCAAAAAGTATTTCTTCCTGTGGGTCATGGTCAAAAAAATTGGAAAATACTTGTCTAAATGGAGACACAAGATACCCACACATAACCTTAGATTTCTTAGCTCTTACTGTCTTGTTAGGTGCCAAGCACATTAACTCTGCCAATGGAAAGTTTTCACGGGAGCTTCACCTGCCTTGAACTCAGGGTGCTTCTTTGGCTCAGTAGAAATTTCTGACCTTCAAATTTTCCAATAAAGTTTCCCTTTCCTAGCATTATTTCTTTGTTTGTTTTGCACATGTATGATTGAAGAGACATAAATTACTTGTAACTAAAAATACCTCAAATAAGAGATCTTGGAAACAAGGAGCAAATTTGAAAGTCTTAAATGAAATGGTAAGCACCCGAGAATGGACCTGGAAGCCAACCTCCTCCTGGTCCCATTCAGAGTGCTCTGAATCTGACCTGGTTATATCCCATTATTTTTTCTTTGTCCTCAACATGCCATCTGAGCTCCAACAGGAAGCCTCTTTCATGACTTCCACCTGCCTTGTCAATTCCTACCTCAATCTCAATTTCCAGTTTGAAAGTTGGCTTTCAACTTGGCCCAATTTCTGCTTCCTCCTTGAAGGTCACTTTCCCAGCAACCTTTGAATTTGCTTAGGAAGGTAGCACTGGGTAGTTGTTTGAATTCTTGCTCTATCAGTGATAAGCTATGCAATCCTGACTTTAAGTCTGTGCCTCAGATGCCTGATTGGTAAAATAGGGTAATGATAGCACCCAGCTGTTTGGGTTGGTCTGAGGATTAAGTGCTAGAATGGTACCTGGCATGGTGAGCACAATTGTCTATATTTTCACACAGATCTGCAGCTTTGGGGCTTTGATAACATCTGCAGGTTCTTTCTCTGTGTTGGATTCAATGAATCTAGGTCAAGACTCTGAACTCACATAAGGCAGTAGTTGCAGGACCATACTGTTTTCTCACCTGTCCCTGGCTTTTCTCATATAGTTGATCATGTGTGTTCTGCTCTCTGCAGAGTCAGTATCATTTATTTTAGTTGCTAAGAGGAAAGGCACCAAGATAAAAGGAAAATAAGAGTTGAATAATTCTGCCTTCTCTCTGCAGCTGAGTAAAATTATGTTTTCTGACTCTGGGATTGTGACCATCCCCATCTTGCTCATAATTTAAAGTGCCTTTCTGGTGTCTCCGTTGTATTGTACAAGGCTTCACTGATGCCCTGTGGCTCTGAGCCATGCAACTGAACCTCTGCATCATGATAGCGCATCTTCCAGGACTGTCTCCCTTTATCTTCTACCAGTGGAGCTCTGTGACTTGGCTTCTAGAACTTTCTTATGTTTTTAAATTATAAAATAGAATTTATATAACTTAAAATTGGTTCTTGTTAGTTGTGAATAACATTAGGATTCATTTTGATATAATTGTAAAAGCATGGAATATAATTTGTTCTATTTCAGTCGCCAGTACTTCCCCTTTCCCTCTCCTCTCTCCCCCTGTTCCATTCCCTCTGCTCTACTGATCTTTCTGCTATTTACTTAATAGTTTTTTTTTTAAATTAGTGTCTTGTGGATATATACCATGGTGGGCTTCACTGTGGTGTATTCATACATGTACATAGAAAAGTTAGGTCAGATTCATTTCATTGTTCCTTCCTTATTCCATTCCTCCTCCCTCCCCTTTAATCCTCTTCATCTATTCCATTGATTTTTCTTATATTTTATATCCCTTTTCCCTTATTTTGGATTAGCTTTTGTATATCAGAGAAAACATTCGACCTTTGGTTTTGGGGACTGGCTTATTTCACTAAGTAGTTTCTAGTTCCATCCGTTTACTGACAAATGACAAAATGTCATTCTTTTTTATGGCTGAGTGATACTCCATCATGTGAGATATATACATTTTCTTTATCTATTCATCTGTCAAAGAGCACTTAGATTTGTTCCAAACTTTAGCTATTGTGAATTGTACTGCTATAAACATTGTCTATATCTTGTTTTGTTTCTTGCTTCCCTGGTCCTCTTTGCACCTTGGATCCCAAGGCTCAGGGTTCAGATGCCTAAGCTCCCTAGGAGATGTGTTCTGACTCAGGAAGACTTCAGCTCTCTTGGGGCCATATAAGTAAATTGCACCTGGGAATGTGGTTGGTGGTATATTGAACACTATGTTGATCAAGTTTAGACCACATAATCTTCTAAATGTGATCTTTGGGCTGTAGTTACTGTGATTTGAACCTTTCTTTGGGATAGAGTTGTTGGCCCATGTCTTACTGAAGTCAATAAGAAGTTACAGGGACATAGTTTCTGATTTAACATAAAGAAGTTTCCAATAAGCTGCTTTCTGAGGCAATAAGTTTTCTGTCACTGCAAGTATCCTTACTGAGACCAGATGATCTTCTGTTTAGGGTACTGAAATCAGATTTTTGTATTGGATGGAAGATTAAAGCCAGAAGACCAGTGGGTCCCTGGTCTATAGAAGATTAAACTGTAGGGTAACTTCATTACTTAAAAGGAATTTCCTGGTGATTAGCTCAGCACTCAGGATCAGCAAATGCTTGTTGTAGGCTGAACATAGCAGAAACGTAAATGTCCCAGCCTTCCATTCTCAGCTCAACTCCTGCTCAGGACTCCAGACTTACGGAACTGTTCACTCCCTAAAAATATGTCCTGTTCTCTTCCACTTGTCTTCGAACATGTAATTTCATGTTCACGAATTTTATCTCCTCCTTTCTCCCCTCATTAACTCTTGACCACTTCCCCACTGACTATGGGGGCTATCTGGCTTGGTGTCTCTCTGACATCCTTTCTGGCACTCAAGATTGATCTCCTAGACCCACCAGCCTCACTTCATGTGCCTTCTTGTTTCCTGTCTCTCTCCCATGGGAAGAATGACTGTCTTTCAGGGGCTCAGGGACCATGTCTAATGCTTCTTTGCTTCTTCTAGTGTCCATTACAGTGCCTGACACTGAATAAATAAATAAAATAAGGTGCAACTGAATTTTAGGTTATACAGTCCTGGAGTACATCTGATCCTTTATTTTTTTTGTGTGTGTCTCTGATCCTTCAATCTTTGGACTGAATTGCAAAAAACTTTTTGAGGAAAAATAAATGATGATATAAGAAAAGTTACCTTAGCATGTTGGAGACACCAAACCACCCAGCATTTCTTTCTCAGTCAACATTGGCAAGAGACAGAAACCAAGTTGTGCTGGGTGATCCTGATCTACATTTTTGTGTAACTTGACAGATTAAATTATTCTCTGTCTTGAATTTTGGGGAGGAGGTGGATGCCTGAAAATTCAAATCAGTACCTTGTTTGCAATATCAGATATAGATAATTTTTTTTCTTGTCAAAATAGGTAGGTGGTAAATAGAATAATCATTCAGTGTGCACTGGAACTTTCTCTGAGTATCTGTTTAATTAACAAAGTTTGCTTTAAAGCTGTGCTTTGTGTTCTATATGGCATGCATATAATTTCCTAACCAAATTTATGAAAATGTACTAGGGTGGTGAGCATTTATAGAATTTCAGGGAGTAAGTCAGAACTGAAAGTTCCAAACAATGTAACTTATTATTGCATGTATGTTATATTAAAACACATATATTCAAACACGTGGTCTTCTCAGAAACAGACTTCCTTCCCAGAGCACCTTGTTAATTAAATAAAAAATGAATCTGCAACAGGAGTATTTCTTTCCTCTCCTTAAGCTGACCTTGAGAGACTCCAGTTTTGTGGACCACAGCTTTTTTAGCTGAAAAATTAGAGATTTGTGTCTCATTAGGATCTTTTTGGCTTTGTCTGTAGATAAGGTGCAAATGCCTGGGTTTCCTTTGTTCTTCTGAGGACCTGCACCAGTCAAATAGATTTGTGGTTGAGATGATTAGTTTATTTAACATAATTTACTTATGTAAGGAGTATTTGTGGCACCCTTCCTGTGAGCAGGTCACTGAGTTTATAGCAACGTTCATTTTTATGGAGCCTCTAGTTCATGAGCCATAGTGTACAGATACCTAATAATGAAAGTGGAGACATTCTATAAACATTTAAACAAGTGCATATATGATACTTATGCGGTAGTAAGTACTAATTTCATTGAGATATAAAAATCAATGAGAGATCAAATTCTTACTAATGACTTACTACTTTTGAACAAAACAATCTTTTTATAGAGGCTTAAATATTGCCAGGTATTCCTTGTGCTATAGAACCTAAATGTATTAGTTGAAGGAAATCCTTGACTTTAATAAGAAATAAAATAAAGATTAGAAAAATTGTTAAGTTGTCAACACATGAATAATCATTATTATGGGGTGCAAGCTTTGCTAGGATTGATCACAGCTTATCAGAACTGGATTGAGGATGGGAGTAAATACAAAGTGTCCCAGCTTACAGGATGAGGAACTACTCAGAGCAGATACATTTCTACAGATATTGATCATTTTGAAATTACTACTTAAATGGATAGCATTTGGTTACATATAATGAATCAATAATATTTTTATAATTTCTGCTTTGCTTCTGTTCAATCAACCTTAATTTATAAAGATTTTCTGTAATTGAAAAATGACCAGAACCAAGAAAACAGGTCTAATCATTTAAAAATATATTTGGGGAAAATCTAAATCCATCTCTTATTTGTTACCAATGTGGAGAGCAACAGGAGGGAGAAAGGCACTTTTGCTTTGTGGCACCAGATTGCTTTAAAAAATGACAGCAATTTAACCAGATTCCTTCATGCAGATATGTATTTGCAGACCTGTCCAGGAGACTTATAAATAACAAAGAAAACAATTCCACTAACCCGGGATGATTTTGCTGCTGTGTAGCTGTAATGATGACATTGCCTCACTCTGCAGTCAATTTTGGACCTTTGCTTTTGTGGAGAGCTGGTCTAGGGCAGAGGGAGGCGTCTGGGTCCTTGGTGTACTTCCCTGTATGGCCTTTCCCCATAACTGATCTCAGTCAGGCCCTTTAGGTTGATGGATAAAAAAAATATAAAGACCCCATCAGTGATGTGTCTGGACAAAGAGCAAGTGACATTTAGACCCTTGTGGAGTGGACCCCAGCAGATAGCCACTGATAATTAGCCCCAAGAGAATTAGCAGCAGGGTTTTCTGATGCACGTCAAAGTTGACAACTGGCTCCATCACCGTGTACAAAACATTGGAATACACACTGACTCTCCCTTCTTCTTTTGGCTTTAGCAGGCTATAGCAGCCCCCTGAGGATGTGAACAGCTTGATCAAGAATGCTTAGGTGAAAAGAAATGGATATTTATTAATTATAATAAATAATTACTATATATTACTACCATTATTACTTATAATTGTATAAGTTATTTCACTTTTTGTAACACCACATTGGATAGGAGATATTATATCATATAATTTAGAAGGAAATCAAAGCTCAGAGAAGCTAAATAGGTTAAGTAACTTGCTTCAAGTCCTACGACTATTAAGTAATAGGTCAAGGATTTAATGGCAGCTCTGATTCCAAAGATTTTTTCTACTCTACACTGCTCCAAATGAGTTTAATGAAAAATAGCCAAGCTATTTTGCTGGCAATTCTAAGAGAGAAATAGATTTGTAGCCCAGTCAAAATTGTAATCTAGTACAAATACTCCATTTATAGGCAGAAAAAGTGAGGGCTTCATGCAGTGGTCTCAACCTGGAGAACACGTTGGAATCTTCTGGAAAGCTTGAAAAAGGATGATGCTGTGTCTCATCCCCACTGGTAGTGATTGAATTCTGGATGTTACCTGGGCATGGGGATTTTAAAATAACCCTATGGGTGATTATAGTGTGCAGCTGGCAGGGTTGAGAACAACTGGCTCAAAGAGGTTATATGTGATAAGGATTGACATCCTTTTGCAAGCTCATTTGGGTATCGTTCATGAAAAACTGTAAAAATACAGACAAATATTTCTGAGACAGAAGAGTGAAAATCTCTGAAGTTTATGGTTATGGCAGCTTTTGGTCTAAATCACATTAAAGTTCATGACTTAATGTAAATGACTGTGCTGGTTTGATGCCCTTCCAGACTGTGTCTCCTAGGGACTTACAGAGAGTGACTATAACGCATTTTAAACTGTCAATTTTGGATTTAGCACTCGGGATTTTACTTTAGTGAAAAAGCTTGATACTTTGGTAACAAAAATGATAGAATGTACAGTTTCAGAAAGGCCAAGAATAAATTACACCAACCTAGGAATATTTTCCTCTTGATTTTTAATTCTGGAAGAATTCTTAATTTAATAGAACGTAGATGTAGGGTAGATAGAGTGTCAGGGTAAATGCATAGGGGAAAGCCTCATCTAAATTCTGAGTGTGTAGGAAAAACCTGATATACTGATTACCCAGCTCTTTTCTACAAGCTCAGCTGGAAGGTATGACAGCTATGAAAACAAGCTGTCCTTGGATGGGTGGCAGTGCTGGCGTTTTCCAATAAGAATGGATTTTAGTTAAGGACCCAATGGTGTGACCATTTTTAAAGCATATTTACACACATTCTATGGAAGATTGATTGAAAAATGACCCTAATTCTTCACTCTTACATATATTTATGTGCCATTCAGAATGTGATTTTGTTTTCTGGTTCCCTAGCCCTTCAGTCTGGGCTGGACTTGTGACTTATTTTAACTGATAGAATGTATGTAGTATAAGGGATAGGACAGTTCTAACCCTAAGGCAGAAGAGGACTTCCATGCTTCCCTTTCTCAAAAATCCTGCTTTTGTATTGGGAACAAGACTAGGCTTGCCTCCTAGCGATGAGAGGCTAGAACCCTTCATTCTAGTGAGGCCATCTCACATCAGCCAACACCCTGCTGAACACTGGACATTATTATAACTGCCTCATCATGTTCAGCTAAGATTTGCAGAGTGCTTAGGCTTCTCATAGATTCAGCAGAGGGAACAAATTCATTATTTTATGCCATTGAGTTATTGTGGCAAAAGGCAATTTTTATGCATCCTCCTGTGACTGCAGAAAGAATTATGGTAATTCCTTTCTAAATGAAGAGACCGAGAGTTACATTCAGATGGTATCCTGCCATTGTGGAGAGGGTGTGTGTGCTTTCAAATCACTTGTGCTTTTAACCAGGGAAAGCCTTTGGTCCTGGTACCTACTAGTTCTAATACCTAGGGCTGATGATTAAATTTTCTGAATGTGTTTCTCTGTCCATAAATTGGGGTAATAGGATCTTGCTTTTAAAGTTTATGTGAAGATTAAAAGAGGTGAGCTGTGTGAAGGTGAACACTCTATACATTTAGCTGTTATAATGATGGGGGTGGAGATGAGAATTGCTCTAAGTCACATGGCCAGGAGCAGTTAGGGACATGAGTTTCTGTCTTAAATTTCGTTTTCAGCAGACTTCCTCATTCCTGATTCAGAAAACTTTCATCTTCTTCTCATTTTCCTCCTCCCCCTCCATTTTCTTTCTCTTATGCATTTCCCTGGTTTCTGCTCTCACCTCCTCTGATGTGTTCTAAGGGCTTATTTTATGTCTTCAAGCCACCAACAGTTCTATCTAATTTTAAAAACCTTGCTTTGAATGAGAGTAGACTAAAGATCTTCCAGTGTGACAGGAAGTAAGTTATTCCATGCAGGCAACCAATAGTGTCTACCAGACTGTAGTCACCCTGCAAAACTAGGGTCATCCTGGACATAGATCCCTTAGGGATAAAGACTAGAGACAGTCCTCTAGACATTGGAATCTGAGTAGCTGAGATCAAAGGCAGGGGGGGGGCATCAAATACAGGAAAGAAGTAAGAAATGTATAATAAGCACTGGGACCCTATGTGTAGTTTCATAAATCAGGACATTAAAATGGTTTAACTTTACTTCCTGGATACATATTTCAATATGTATGCCCTTGAAGTATCTTCCATTCACCTTGCATAAAGATTATTTACCTTCAGTGATAATTTTTTTTATATCATGTTCAGCTTTCAGTTTCCCACCTCTGTGTATTTGAGTATACAATTCCATTCTTGTATTTGCATTTTATTGCAATACAATTAAGTCTGTGGAGTAAACATATGATTTCTTATTTTATGTATTATGTCCACTTGTTTATTCCTTTTCCACATGCAGATGAGTTTTGTCCACAGACTCCTAGGGACCAGGGGACAGGATGTTTTGCAGCACAGAACCCAGGTGTGCATCTTTGGCAAACACTACTACTCTGTCAGGTAACTATAGGTGTGCAAACTATGGAGAAGAAAGACGTTTCTGAGTCCCACTGTCTAAAATCTTGGAGAGAAAGAAAATGCATATCAAGATTATTTGTGGAAACAATTACTCAGTACTGCTGGCTTCATCAGAATGTCTTAGTTAAAATTTGGAAGCCTACTATTAATCAAGTTGCCTCAGGAAAGATCACTACTTCCCTCGGGGTCCTGCTTTTAGTGTAAAAAAGCAGATGTTTGCTAGAAGAGAAACAAGCATTTTAAACTGCAATGTGCAGAGTTTAGTAAGCAAGAAAAACCATGTCTAATTTACAATCATGGTTATGTTGTGCCCTCCTGGAATTATTCACTTTAATAATACCAATATCCCTGGTCCCTAGCCTTCTAAGGTTGCTTCTATTTTAGATCAAGTTTTTCTATCATTTCTCATTCCATCCTGGTTTAACCATTAAAAGCCTGATGATTTGACCTATGGTAATCTGTGTATAATTATATACCCAGGTTTAAAATTTCCAGTAATTGTGGACCTGTAAGCATAATATTTGAAAACGATGCCTCCAGAGCTGTGGCTTGTCATGCTTGTACTTTTAAAAAGTTCCATTTCTTATTATACATAATCATTGACATACCCTTAGGTGGCAAAACAGAATGTTATTTTTAAGCAAAAATGATATTTAAATCGCATATTCTGGATTTGTTTATTATAACAAAGTGATAAATCTGTTCAAAGAAAGAGAAACAAAACACTTATCTAGTCTGTAGTTTAAGATCAAGTTTTTATTTTATTTTTTGCCTTTCCTACACAATTGTTGAATCAAGGACAATGAGAGCAAAGATATGGATGTATGGCTAGGTGAAGGATTGCCTTCTCCTTCCCCTCCCTCCCTTTCTTCCTTTCTACCTTAGTAACACAGAGGCTTCAGTGCATGGAATCTTGCAATCTGAACCTTGGATGGTCTAATTAGGCTTCACATCAATAACGAAACCCTTTGCAACATCTGTCAGATGGCCATGTTCTTACTATTTGATCCCTTCCATTGAGGGACACTCATTACTTGAAGGGGCAGCACATCTATAATGGTGTAGCACATTTTATTATAAAGGTAGTAATTAGTAATTTAATACCATTGTCCACTAAGCATTGTGCCCACCATGTGGGCTCAGGCAATGAAATGATCTGAAAATAGACTTAAGGGTAGATTTAAAAGCTCTATTATAGGTCTGGAGTTGTGGCTCAGTGGTAGAGTGCTTTGCCTAGCATGCATGAGGCACTGGTTCTATCCTCAGCACTACATAAAAATAAAGATATTGTGTCCATCTAAAACTAAAAAATAAATATATATATATTTTAAAAAGCTCTTTTATATACACTATGCACAGTCTTGTTGATGGGGCCAGGTTTTCCTGATTCTGCCTGCTCATTATCTTCCTTTCTGCTAAGTGAATTATGGTAAAACATTATGGATTTTGGGCTAGAGATCTGGACAAAAACCCACCTGCCTGCCCTGCCATACCGCACCCTGGAGATCTGGACAGAGGCCCAACCTGTGCCCGCATGGGGAGCCATACCACTCTGGGGTTCCTTATTCACCAAAATGTATAATCTTGAAAATAAAGTTGACCTCACAGTGAAGATGATAAGAAACCATGAACAGAATACCCAAGAATTATGGGATACCATCAAAAGACCAAATTTAAGATTTATTGGGATAGAGGAAAAAGTGTGGCTCCACAGCCCAACATCAGGGTACATATAGGCTTGAGGCTGCCACTGCCATGAAACTGGGATATCACTGCTTCTATTAAGGGACAACAATAAGGACCTAGTAAGAAGTTACCAAGGTCTCTGTGGATCTGGCTGCACCAGAGGTTTCTCTACTAGGGGTGCTAACAGTTATTCTGTTGCTAAAGTAACAGGGAGTCTTGCATGGAATTGCCTATCTTTTTTCTCCTACTAATAGCCAACTTCTTATGATTACCCTCTCCCTAGTCATATAATCTAATACCTCCATATTCTCACATCGTACCTTATAAACACCTCAGCTAGTCCCCCAGACTCCCCTTCTACCATTAGAAACTATAAACCATTACTTAAACCTATTGACTATATGGTAGAAGACAACCAAACTCATCATTTCATTTATAGTGACAAAACTGTAAATGTAAAAATAGAAGCTAACTGATATATGGCTGCACATTGGATACATTGAGTGCTGTAATATTGATCTCTCCTTAAAAGTGAGGTATTGGTAACCTATAGGGACACTATAAGGCAATAGGGCAGAAGCTGTAATACCTCGGATCTACACTGCAAGAGAGGAAGACACATAGATATCATGAAGAAATAAGGGAGAAAAGTGCCCCCAAACAAACCAAGATACTACAACAATAAAATTCATAGATAGCATACTAGGTGAGATTTCAGAAAAAGAGTTCAGAATATATATAACTAAAATGATTTGGAAATTCAAGAATGACCTAAGTCAGCAGATACAGGCAAAAATAAATCAAACAAAGAGATAAGAAAGAAAATACATGTTGCAAGATATTACTTTAAGAAAGAGAGATACTGAAAAAAGAAAAAAAAACTAAACAGAAATCCTTGAAATGAAAGAAACAATAAGCCAATTAAAAAACTCAATAGATAGCATCACCAACAGACTATATCTTGTTAGGACCTCAGACAATGAAGACAAAGTATAGAATTTTGAAAATAAAGTTGACCTCACAGTGAAGATGATAAGAAACCATGAACAAAATATCCAAGAATTAGGGGATACAAATCAAAAGACCAAACTTAAGACTTATTGAGATAGAGGAAGATTTAGAGATTCAAAACAAAGGAATGCACAATCTTTTCAATGAAATAATATCAGAAAATTTCCCAAGCATGAAGAATGAACTGGAAAATAAAATACAAGAGGCCTATAGGACACCAAATATACAAAATTACAACAGATCTACACCAAGGCACATTATAATAAAAATGCCTAGCATACAGAATAAGGATAGAATTTTAAAGGTCACAAGAGAGAAAAAATCAGATTACCTATAAGAGAAGACCAATTCAGATCTCAGCAGATTTTTCAACCCAGACTCTCAAAATCAGGAGATCCTGGAACATCATATACCAAGCCCTAAAAGATAATGGATGCCAACCAAGAATCTTATATCCAGCAAAATTAAGTTTCAAATTTGACAATGAAATTAAAACCTTCCATGATAAACAAAAGCTAAAAGAATTTATAGCAAGAAAGCCTGCACTACAGAACATTCTTGGCAAAATATTCCATGAGGAGAAAATGAAAAACAACAATGAAAATCTTTAAAGGGAAGAACTTCAATAAAGGAAAAGACAACCAAAGGAGAAACCAAGTCAATACCAAAAATAAACAAAAATGACTGGTAATACAAATCATGTCTCAATAATAACCCTAAATGTTAATGGCTTAAACTAACCAATCAAAAGACATACGCTGGTAGATTATATTAAAAAAAAAGACCCAACAATATGCTGCCTTCAAGAGACTCATCTCATATGAAAAGACACCCAAAGACTGAAGATGAAAGGTTGGGATAAAATATACTATTCACATGGTCTGTGTAAACAAGCAGGGGTTTCCATCCTCATATCAAATAAAGTAGACTTCAAGCCAAAGTTAATCAAAAGAGATAAAGATGGATATTTCATACTATTTAAGGTAAATGTACATCAACAAGACATAATAGTTATTATATAATTAATATATATATATATATATATATATATATATATATATATATATATATATCTCCCAAACAATGGAGCATCTCATTCATTAGTCAAACTCTTCTCAAGTTCAAGAGTCAAATAGACCACAACACACCTCTTTCACTAGTGGATAGATCTTCCAAACAAAAGCTAAACAGAAAAACTATAGAACTCAACAATACAATCAATAACTGAGATTTAACTGGCATATATAGAGTATATTATCCATCAATGAGCAAATCTACTTTCTTCTGAGCAGCACATGGATTATCCTCTAAAAAAGACCGTATATTATGCCACAAAGTAAATCTTAGTAAATACAAAAAAGTAGAGATACTACCCTGCATTCTTTCAGACCACAATGGAATGAAATTAGAAATCAATGATAAAATAAAAAATAAAAGATACTCCAACAACTGGCGACTAAATAATATGCTATTGAATGAACAATGGGTTGTAAAAGATATCAAGGAGGAGAGTAAAAAATTCTTAGATGTAAATGAGAACACTGATACAACATATTAAAATCTCTGGGACACTATGAAGGGAGTTCTAAGAGGAAAGTTCATTGCATGGAGTTCATTCCTTCAGAAGAAAAAGTCAACAAGTAAATGACCTCACATTACATCTCAAAGCCCTAGAAAAAGAAGAATAAATCAACCCCCAAAGCAGTAGAAGACAGGAAGTAATCAAAATCAGCGCTGAAATCAATGAAATTGAAACAAAAAACAATTGAAAAAATTGACAAAACAAAAGTTGGTTTTTCAAAAAATAAAATAAAATAAAATAGATAAACCATTAGCCATGCTAACAAAGAGAAGGAGAGAGAAAACTCAAATTACTAACATCCATGATGAAAAAGGAAATATTATGACTGACACTACAGAAATACAGAAGATAACTATAATCATGTTGAAAACTTGTACTCTAATAAAATATAGAATATTGAAGGCATTGAAATTTCTAGAGGCATATGATATGTCTAAACTAAATCAGAATGATATATATGATTTAACAGATCAATTTCAAGCAAGCAAATAGGGGACAACATCAGAAGCCTACCAACCTAGAAAAGCCCAGGTCCAGATGGATACATAGCTGAATTCTACAAGATCTTTAAAGAAGAGCTAACACCAATACTTCTCAAACTATTTCATGAAATAGAAAAAGAGGGAACGCTTCCAAACACATTTTATGAGGCCAATATCACCCTGAATCCAAAACCAGACAAAGACTCATGAAAGAAAGAAAACTTCGGACAAATATAAATATAAATACAAAAATTCTCAATAAAATTCTGGCAAATTGAATACAAAACCATATCAAAGAGATAGTGCACCATGATCAAGTAGGGTTCATCCCAGGGATGCAAGGTTGGTTCAACATATGGAAATCAATAAATGTAATTCATCACATCAATAGATTCAAAGATAAAAATCATATGATCATCTTATTAGATGCAGAGAAAGCATTTGATAAAATACAGCATCCTTTCATGTTTAAAATGCTAGAAAAACTAGGAATAACAGGAACATACCGCAACATTGTAAAGGCTATCTATGCTAAGCCCCAGGCCAACATCATTCTAAATGGAGAAATATGAAAAGCATTCCCTCTAAAAACTGGAATAAGACAGGGATGCCCTCTTTCACCACTTCCTTCACATAGTTCTTGAAACTCTATCCAGAGCAATCAGACAGACAAAAAAAAATTAAAGGGATATGGATAGGAAAAGAAGAACTCAAATTACCACTATTTGCGGACGATATGATTCTATACCTAGAAGACCAAAAATATTCCACTAGAAATTTCTTAGAACTAATAAATGAATTCAGCAAAGTAGCTGGATATAAAATCAACACCCATAAATCAGAGGCATTTCTGTACATCAGTGAAAATCCTCAGAAAGAGAAATTAGGAAAACCACCCCATCTACAATAGCCTCAAAAAAAAAAAAAAAAAAAAACAAACCAAAACAAAACTTGGAAATCAACTTAACAAAAGAAGTGAAAGACCTCTAATAATGAAAACTACAGCACACTAAAGAAAGAAATTAAAGAAGACCTTAGAACATGAACAGATCTCCCGTGTTCTTGGATAGGCAGAATTAATATACCATATACCAAAAACACTATATAGACTCAATGCAATTCCAGTCAAAATCCCAATGACATTCCTCATAGAAATAGAAAAAAAAACAATCATGAAATTTATCTGGAAAAATAAGAGACCCAGAATAGCTAAAGCAATCCTTAGCAAGAAGAGTGAAGCTGGTGGCCTCACTATACCAGACCTCAAACTATACTACAGAACAATAGTATCAAAACCAGCATGGTGTTGGCACCGAAATAGACCTGTAGACCAATGGTACAGAATAGAGGACACAGATACTAACCCATATAACTACAGTTATCTTATACTAGACAAAGGCACCAAAAACGTACATTGGAGAAAAGATAGCCTCTTCAACAAATAGTTCTGGGAAGACTGGAAATCCACATGTAACAAAATGAAATCAAACCTCTATCTCTCACCATGCACAAAAGTGGATCAAGGACCTAGGAATTAAACCAGGGACACAGCCATATCAATGTTTATAGCAGCACAATTCACAATAGCTAAATTGTGGAACCAACATAGATGCCCTTCAGTAGATGAATGGATAGGGAAACTTTGGTATATATACACAATGCAACATTCAGCATTAAAAGAGAATAAAATCATAACATTTGCAGGTAAATGGATGGAGTTGGAGAATATAATGCTAAATGAAAAGCCAATCCCAAAAAATCAAAGGCCGAATTTTTTCTTTGATATGAGGATGCTGACTCTTAATGGCGATGGAGATGGAGCATGGGAGGAGGAATGGAGGAACTTTAGATAGGGCAAAGGGAAGGGAGTGGAAGGGAGGGGAGTAAAGAGTTAGGAATGATGGTGGAATGAGACGTGTATCATTATCCTAAGTACATATATGAAGACAAGAATGGTGTGAAAATACTTTGTGTACAATCAGTGACTTGAAAATTGTGCTCTGTATGTGTAACATGAAATCAATTGCATTCTTCCATCACGTATAACAAACTAGAATAAAAAATAAAGAATAGCTGGGGATGAAGAGTGACACTGGAAAATATGACAAGATGCAAATTAGGTATCACACTTATGGACCCAATAAATCTCTAAAACTAGTTTAACTTATTTTCCATTACCTATCCTCTTTTAAAAAAGGTTAAAAGGACTTTAGAAAATCAGGTTTTAATGTGGAATTTAAAATGTTTGTCTTAATAATTTCTCAATTTGTAATAGAAAATAAAATATGTATTTGATAACCATGATAGTCCCTGAAAATATGACAAGATATTGGGATTTGTAAGTGATTTGAAATGTGAAGTTTATTTAAACATCCAAGGGTGCAAAATAAATAAAGATCTTTCAAAAGCCCTGTTTTCTTCTAACAATGTAAAATTAGATTATTGAAATATGGGAATGCTTCTGTATCCTTGTTTGAGGAAACATTATGTATAAATCAGAGTAGTTTGAGTGTACCAGTGGGATTCATTTCACACTTTCTTCTTTTTATATAAAGCAAATTGTCTTTAAAAAAGAAACATTATGGATTTTGAGAATGGGTTAGCCTCTATTTTAGTCTTTTTTTTTTTTAGAATGATTCAATTGGCTTTGAACTGGGCTGCATCAGCTAGGTAGCCTTTTAGGATACTGTTCTCTATATTTAGCCGTAGAATGGTTGTCATGGGTGGGGTGGGGATTGTCTGTCTGTGGCTGGACCTGGCTTGGTATCAGACAAGTCTGGTGTATCTAGAACTCTATCTTCATCAGCTTCTGAAAAAAACTGTTTCTGAAGATGAATTGAACTATAGAGTTAAAAGTTCATGTTTCTCTCAAAACGCTGTTGGTAAAGGCCTCTTTTTAATGCCAACTGGTCATGAGTTTTCTTCATAAGGTTACAAAAAACCCGTGTGTGTGTGTGTGTGTCTGTGTGTGTGTGTGTGTGTGTGTGTATACGGTTTCTGGGATAAAATGCTGAATTTTATGTTACAGAAGGAAACCTGAGCACATTGCTATATTGTTTGGAGCTTTTTCTTTATGTTACAGAGTTGCCCTAGTCTCAATTTCCTTTTCTGGGCACACAGGAAGATAGCATTTCTCATTATCCCTTGCAGTTGGGTTGGGGAAATGTTCCTGGATTTTGCACATGCAGCATGTTTGGAAGTTATATGGGCCATTTTCAGGCTGGTCATAAGGTCCATTGTGCAATCTTCTACACTTTTTTTTTATTGATTGTTCAAAACATTACAGAGCTCATGATATATCATCTTTCATACATTAGACTCAATTGGGTTTTGAACTCCCATTTTTACCCCAAATACAGATTGCAGAATCACAACTGTTACATACTCACATTATTACATAATGGCATATTAGTGACTGTTGTATTCTGCTACCTTTCCTATCCCCTACTATCCCCCCTCCCCTCCCCTCCCCTCCCATCTTCCCTCTCTACCTCCTCTGCTGTTGTTCGATTCTCTCCCCTTTCCCCCACCTCCCCCTTGCCCCTCATAACCTCTTATAATTTTGTGTATCATTGAAGGTCTCCTACCATTTCCATATGCTTTCCCTTCTCTCTCCCTTTCTCTCCCCCATTCGTCTTTGTTTACTATTAGTCTTTTCCTCATGCTCTTCCTTCCTGTTCTGTTCTTAGTTGCTCTCTTTATATCAAAGAAGACATTTGGCATTTGTTTTTTAGGGCTTGGCTAGCTTCACTTAGCATAATCTGCTCTAATGCCATCCATTTCCCTGAAAATTCTATGATTTTGTCATTTCTTAGTGCTGCATAATACTCCATTGTGTATAGATGCCACTTTTTTTTTATCCATTCATCTATTGAAGGGCATCTAGGTTGGTTCCACAGTCTAGCTATTGTGAATTGTGCCGCTATAATCATTGATGTGGCCGTATCCCTATAGTGCGCTCTTTTAAGGTCTTCAGGGAATAGTCCGAGAAGGGCGATAGCTGGGTCGAATGGTGGATCCATTCCCAGCTTTCCCAGGAATCTCCATACTGCTTTCCAAATTGGCCTCACCATTTTGCAGTCCCACCAGCAGTGTACAAGTGTACCCTTTTCCCCACATCCCCGCCAACACTTATTGTTGTTTGACTTCATAATGGCTGCCAATCTTACTGGAGTGAGATGGTATCTTAGGGTGGTTTTGATTTGCATATCTCTGATTGCTAGAGATGGTGAGCATTTTTTCATGTACTTGTTGATTGATTGTATGTCCTCCTCTGAGAAGTGTCTGTTCAGGTCCTTGGCCCATTTGTTGATTGGGTTGTTTGTTATCTTATTGTTTAATTTTTTGAGTTCTTTGTACATTCTGGATATTAGGGCTCTATCTGAGGTGTGAGGGGTAAAAATTTGTTCCCATGATGTAGGCTCTCTATTTACCTCTTTTATTGTTTCTCTTGCTGAGAAAAAACTTTTTAGTTTAAGTAAGTCCCATTTGTTTATTCTTGTTATTAACTCTTGGGCTATGGGCGTCCTATTAAGGAATTTGGAGCCTGACCCCACAATATGTAGATCGGAGCCAACTTTTTCTTCTATCAGACGCACCGTCTCTGATTTGATATCTAGCTCCTTGATCCATTGCTGCAGTCTGGCTGGGCACAATTCAGGAGCCACTTGTCAAAAGAAACTAACTTTATTTTTAGAACTACAAACGCCAAACAAAACAGCTCCTCAGGAAAAAACCCTCAGAGCCCAACTGCCACCACCGGCTTCCCACAAGCCTCTCACCCACACAAGCCTCACCACCTCCCACAATCCTCCTGCTCTTGAGGCCGATTGGCTGGGTTGCATGGGCGGAGCCAAAGAAGTCCCCCAATGAGCAGCTCCGTGGAGGAGCCAATCAGCTAGATGTTGCTGGGGCCACTGTGAGCCAATCATCAGCTGGCAGTCTGAAGGGCAGGGAAACAGCCCAATGAACATCACCACAGAGGAGCCAATCAGCTAGATGTTGCTGGGGCCACTGTGAGCCAATCATCAGCTGGCAGTCTGAAGGGCGGGGAAACAGCCCAATGAACATCACCACAGAGGAGCCAATCAGCTAGATGTTGCTGGGGCCACTGTGAGCCAATCATCAGCTGGCAGCTGGAAGTTTGCTGGCAGCTGGAAGTTTGCTGGGGCCCCTTTGGCTGTGGCTCTCAACAATCCATTTTGAGTTAACTTTTGTGGATGGCGAGAGAAAGGGATTCAATTTCATTTTGTTGCATATGGATTTCCAATTTTCCCAGCACCATTTGTTGAAGATGCTATCCTTCCTCCATTGCATGTTTTTAGCTCCTTTATCAAATATAAGATAGTTGTAACTTTGTGGATTAGTCTCTGTGTCCTCTATTCTGTACCATTGGACCACCTGCCTGTTTTGGTACCAGTACCATGCTGTTTTTGTTACTATTGCTTTGTAGTACAGTTTGAACTCTGGTATCGCTATACCTCCAGATTCACTCTTCCTGCTTAGAATTGCTTTTGCTATTCTGGGTCTTTTGTCTTTCTATATGAATTTCATGATTGCTTTATCTATTTCAACAAGAAATGCCATTGGGATTTTGATTGGCATCGCATTAAACCTGTAGAGAACTTTGGGTAATATCGCCATTTTGATGATGTTAGTTCTGCCTATCCATGAACAGGGTACATTTTTCCATCTTCTGAGATCTTCTTCTATCTCTCTCTTTAGGGTTCTGTAGTTTTCATTGTATAGATCTTTCACCTCTTTTGTTAGGTTGATTCCCAAGTATCTTATTTTCTTTGAGGATATTGTGAATGGAGTGGTTTTCCTTATTTCCATTTCAGAGGTTTTGTTGCTGATATACAGGAATGCCTTTGATTTATGCATGTTGATTTTATAACCTGCTACTTTGCTGAATTCATTTATTAACTCTAGCAGCTTCTTTGTAGACCCTTTTGGGTCTGTTAGGTATATTATCATGTCATCCGCAAATAGCGATAATTTAATTTCTTCTTTTCCTATTTTTATGCCTTTAATTTCTTTTGTCTGTCTAATTGCTCTGGCTAGTACTTCGAGAACTAAATTGAATAGAAGTGGTGATAGAGGGCATCCCTGTCTTGTTCCAGATTTTAGAGGGAATGCCTTCAGTTTTTCTCTGTTTAGGATGATGCTAGCCTGAGGTTTAGCATATATAGCTTTTACAATGTTGAGGTAAGTTCCTGTTATCCCTAGTTTTTCTAGTGTTTTGAACATAAAGAGATGCTGTACTTTGTCAAATGCTTTTTCTGCATCTATTGAGATGATCATATGGTTCTTGTCTTTAAGTCTGTTGATGTGGTGAATAGCATTTATTGATTTCCGTATATTGAACCAGCCTTGCATCCCAGGGATGAATCCTACTTGATCATGGTGCACAAGTTTTTTGATATGTTTTTGTATTCGATTCGCCAGAATTTTATTGAGAATTTTTGCATCCAAGTTCATTAGAGATATTGGTCTGCAGTTTTCTTTCTTTGAAGTGTCTTTGTCTGGTTTTGGGATCAGAGTGATGTTGTCCTCATAGAATGAATTTGGAAGAGCTCCTTCTTTTTCTATTTCTTGAAATAGCTTGAAATGTATTGGTATTAATTCTTCTTTGAAGGTTTTGTAGAACTCTGCTGTATACCCATCCAGTCCAGGGCTTTTCTTGGTTGGTAGTCTTTTGATGGCTTCTTCTATTTCTTCCTTTGTTATTGGTCTGTTTAAATTGTGTGTGTCTTCCTGTCTCAATCTGGGCAGATCATATGCCTTAAGAAATTTATCGATATCTTCATTATCTTATATTTTTAGGAATATAGGGTTTCAAAATACTTTCTAATTATCTTCTGTATTTCTGTAGTGTCTGTTGTGATATTGCCTTTTTCATCCCGTATGTTGGTAATTTGAGTTCTCTCTCTTCTTCTCTTTGTTAGCATGGCTAAGGGCTTGTCTATCTTATTTATTTTTTCAAAGAACCAACTTTTAGTTTTATCAATTTTTTCAATGTTTTTTTGTTTCAATTTCATTGATTTCTGCTCTAATTTTAATTATTTCTTGTCTTCTACTACATTTGCTGTTGTTTTGCTCTTCCTTTTCTAGGTTTTTGAGGTGTAGTGTGAGTTCTTTTATTTGTTGGTTATTCCTTTTTTTGAGGAAAGAACTCCAAGAAATGAATTTTCCTCTTAAAACTGCTTTCATTGTGTCCCATAGATTCCGGTATGTTGTGTCTGTATTATCATTTGTCTCTAAGAATTTTTTCATCTCCTCCTTTATGTCTTCTGTAACCCGTTGATCATTCAGTAACATATTGTTCATTTTCCATGTGATGTAGGATTTTCCCTTCCTTCTTTTATCATTGATTTCCAATTTTATTCCATTGTGATCAGATATGGTGCATGGTATTATCTCCACACCTTTATACTTACTAAGCATTGCCTAATGGCATAATATATGGTCTATCTTTGAGTAGGATCCATGTGCTGCTGAGAAGAACGTGTATCCACTTGATGATGGTTGATATATTCTATATATGTCAGTTAAGTCTAGGTTATTGATTGTGCTGTTGAGTTCTATAGTTTCTTTATTCAGTTTTTGTCTAGAGGATCTGTCTAATGGCGATAGCGGTGTGTTGAAGTCACCCATAATTATTGTGTTGTGGTCTATTTGACTCTTGAACTTGAGGAGAGTTTGTTTTATGAACATTGCAGCTCCATTGTTTGGTGCATACAAATTGATAATTGTTATGTCTTGTTGGTGGATGGTTCCTTTTAACAGGATATAGTGTCCTTCTTTATCCTTCTTGATTGACTTAGGTTTAAAGTTGATTTTATTCAATATGAGTATGGCCACTCCTGCTTGCTTCCGAGGGCCATGTGAGTGGTATGATTTTTCCCAACCTTTCACCTTCAGCCTGTGTATGTCTTTTCCTATCATATGAGTCTCTTGAAGGCAGCATATTGTTGAATTTGTTTTTTTGATCCAGGTTACTAGCCTATGTCTCTTGATTGGTGAGTTTAGGCCATTAACATTTAAGGTTACAATTGAGATATGATTTGTACTTCCAGTCATGCTTCTTTATTTATTTATTTTAGTTTGGCTGGTTTTACTTTTTGGTTATTTTCCTCCCCCTTTATTGATACACCTCCTGCTGTTAGTTTTGGGTACTATTTTTCAATTCCTCTTCTTGTAGTATTTTGCTCAAAATGCTTTGCAGTGCTGGTTTTCTTGCTGCGAATTCTTTTAGCTTTTGTTTATCGTGAAAGATTTTAATTTCATTGTCAAATCTGAAGCTTAATTTTGCTGGATACAGTATTCTTGGTTGGAATCCATTATTTTTCAGCATTGGAAATACATTGTTCCAGGATCTTCTCGCTTTCAAAGTCTGTGATGAGAAATCAGTTGTTAACCTAATTGGTTTACCCCTGAATGTAGTCTGCCTCTTTTCTCTCGTAGCTTTTAATATTCTCTCCTTGTTCTGTACATTGGCTATCTTCATAATTATATGTCTTGGAGTTGGTCTATTATGGTTTTGAATGTTTGGGGTCCTGTAGGCTTCCAGGATTTGGCAATCCATTTCATCTTTCATCTCTGGGAAGTTTTCTAGAATTATTTCATTTAATATGCTGTCCATTCCTTTGGTTTGAGTCTCTGTGCCTTCTTCTATCCCGATGACCCTCAAATTTGTTTTTTTTATGACATCCCATATCTCTTGAATAGATTGCTCATGGGATTTAAGCATCTTTTCTGTGTTGACTATATTCTTTTCAAGTTGATAAACCTTGTCTTCATTATCTGATGTTCTGACTTCTACTTGATCAAGTCTGTTTGTAATATTCTCGTTTGAGTTTTTAATTTGGTTTATATTTTCCTGCAATTCTAGGATTATTGTTTGATTTTTTTTAAGATCTCTATCTCCTGGTAGAGCTCGTTCTTTGCCATTTGAATTTGTTTGTTTAATTCGTTTTCAAAATATACTTTTATTGATTGGACTTGCTGTCTCATGTCTTCCCTAATATTCCTTTCCATTCGAGTTAGGTAGGCCTTGAGTTCATTCCCTATCCCTGCTTCTGATGTTTCTATGTCCTCCTGTAGAATTAAGTTGTCCTGTATTGTTTGTACTCCTTTTTTCCCTTGTTTTCTCATGTTGTCCACGTTACTTTCCAGTTCTATTTGATTGCCGTGTTTCTGCTCTCTTCTATAGATTTGTTTTGGTTCTGCATTACTGTGTTGTTTCTTCTTTGTGTTGTTAAACTGTGCCTGCTAACGTGGATTCTACTGGGAAGGAATTCCGACGGCCGAGCTCCAGTGACGTCACTACTCTGCTATGACGGGCCCCAGGTTCCTTGCTGGGGTGTCCTAATGGGGCTGTGTGACTGGACTGTCTCTGTTTGGTTTCAGCTCCCCGTCGAGGCAGGCGGGCGGTCTCCAGCCGCCCAATATCTCAGGCAGCGGGTGGGTGATCGGTCGCCGGCGGGGGAGTGGACTTCAGCCGCCCAGTCGCGCGGGCAGCAGGCCGGCTGTCACCGGTGGGTGGGCGATCTCTAGGCACCCTGTCCTGCGGTCGGTAGCCAGCGGGCAGGCGTTCTCCTACTGCCCAGTTACGCGGGCAGTGGGTAAACTGTCGCCGGCGGGCCTGCGGTTTCCAGCTGCCCAGTCGCGAGGGCCTGGCCTCTAGTCCCCTAGTTTCTCCTGCTAGTCTTGGTTTCTCCTGCTAGACCAGATTTCCCCTGAGTGATGGCTCTCGGCAGTTCAAACTGTACTCTGGACCTGCCGTTTGTTGGGTGTGGAGGGTGTCTATTGGGGACCCTGGCACTCTATTGTTTTGTTCCCGTTGTGGGGGATAGAACTGTACCGCTTCCTTCCCCCTCTGAAATCCCATACTCAGTCCGGGGGTCAGTGCGGGCTCATCCAGCAGGATTCCACAGAATTGCAGTCACTTTTCTCCCTGCTTGCTATTTAATTACTTCTCTGCAGCGCCCCGCCTTCTGTAGCCGTGGGGAAGGCCGGGTGAATCAGTCAGCCCGGATCCCCGGGGTCGCACAATTGGCTATTGGGATCCCTGGCACTCTATCATTTTGATTTTTTCTTCTTTCCCCTCCCCCAGTGCTGGCTAGACAGGTTTCGTTTTGGCTGCTGATGGGAGGGGGAGTTGAAGGTCAGGTGTCTCTAGTTTTCCCCTAGTCTTTATTCAGGCTCACTCTGATACTCCCTCCCCCGGAAAGCCTAGGAGAGCCTAGGAGACACAGACCTGTTTTATTGTTGCAGTCTGTCGGAGAGTGGCGGTGGATACTTCAGCTCTCCAAGATGGTGGCCGCTGATTGCTTTGGAGGAGTTTCCGTTGTGGGGGAAGGGACTGTATCGCTTCCTTCCCCGTCTGAAATCCCGTACTCAGCCCGGGGGTCAGTGCGGCCTTGGCTGGTGGGGTTCCACTGAATGGCAGCCACTTTCCTCCCTGCTTGCTAATTAATCGCTTCTCTGCGGCGTCCCGCCTTCTGTAGCCGCGGGGCAGGCTGGGTGAATCCGTCAGCCTGGATCCCCAGGGTCGTACAATTGCCTATTGAGATCCCCGGCACTCTATCATTTGTTTTTTTCTGCTTGCCCCTCTTCTACACTCTTTGTGGAAGGCTAAGCATAAGAGATGACAATATCAAAAGGTACAAGGAGACTTAATCCTTAAGTCACTTAAAATTATTAATTATTCCATAGTTATTTTTGACATTAATGTTAAATCCATTTTAATTTTAATTGAAAGGAAAAAACACTTTGTTATATTTGTTTACCTTATGTAGTTATTTTAATTCTATAAGAGGAGTATGAAATAAAAACACAGTAAGTTGGCAATTTTAAAATAATGACATAATTGGCAAGGAAATTATTTTGTACCTGAGATAGATGATTAGAAAGAAAGACTTTAAAAAATTTAATATTGAAAACTGGGTGTCGTGGCACATGCCTGTATCAAAGTTATTTGGGAGACTGAGGCAGGAGAATGACAAATTCATTGTCAGCCTAGGCAACATATCAAAAAAATTAATATTGAGAAGTTGAACAAATGAAACACTGACAAAGAATCTTTCAAAGCTCATTTCAATGTGTTTCTAAAACTGTATGTGACTATATGGCCCCTGTTAAATTCAGTGCCTTTATTAAATGCTAAACAAATCGTTCCTGAAGGGCTCAGATTTTTTTTCCCAATCTAGTCTAAAGTAGAAATAAAAATATTAGTGCAGTAAAGCATGGACTATTGTAATAGAATTTCCCTTCATTTACTTTAGTGGCAATGCTTGAATGGACTTGTATGAGTAGCCATACTCAATATATTATTTTTCACAAATCTCAGTAAAAATATTTTACTCTTTTTTTTTACCAAGTTTTTCAAGATTGATACATGTAATGGTTTGGAACTTTAATACCCCTTGAAAAAAAATAATAACAAAATATGGTCCTAACACAGCAAGGTTCAAAGGTGAGAGCTTTTAGGCAATGATTAGATTGTGGAGTCAACCTCATCAGTGGATTAATTAATTTGGTCGATTAATAATTTGAATGAACTATTGGGTAGTAATTGTAGGCAGGGAGAATGTGGATGCCTAGGGGAAAGTCAGACTCTGGGGCTATGACCTTGGAATACATCTTGCCCTTGGCTCCTCTCTTTTTCACTCTGCTTCTCAGCTTTGCCACACCGTTCCACTATGATGGTCTACCTTACCTTGGACCCAGAGCAATGGAGTTGACCGATCATGGACTAAGACCTCTGAAAATGTGCGGCCAAAAGTTTATATTTTTCCTCTTGTAAGTTGTTCTTGTCAGATATTTTTATCACAAAAATCTGATTAACACAATATATCTTATCAATATATCGTAAATCTTATTGAGAAATCACAGGTGAAACACGAGATAATACCCATTCAATTTAATTCATTTTGCCCTGGTAAACAGGTTGTAATGACCATTCTGTAGGATCCTTAATCACTCAATAGGATTGATGTACTAGCCTGGGATGGTACCAGGTTTCCTGCTTATCCATGTCCATCTACCCACTCAGTTACTGCCTCTACTTCCTAATATGCTCTCCTGCTCTCCATTTTGGAATCACTCTGAATGTTCTTATTTTTTTGCAGACGCTACTATACTTTTTTTGTGAAAATATCTACAGCTTAATTAACCTTTATTATTTTGAAATTTATATTCATTCTTGGATATTATTTATGTCTTTCTGCTTTGAATTTTTAAAGGCATTGGATCACAATGGGATCCAATGAGCATTTGAGAAAATCTAATAATTATCTCAGCTTGGTCACTATCAAGTTGCATAATTATAAGCAAATTATCTTACATTGTTGAATCTCTAATAATTGACTGTCAGGAATGGACAGCAATTACTACTATTTACCTCCAAGTAGATTCATTTTGAAAATTCTAAAGAAAGCTATTATGGCTGAGAAGTGAGCTATAAAAATAGATGGTCTATAGGAAGGGCTCAATAAATATTTGTTAACTCTGAAGACATTAAATAGGAAACCTAAACACTTTTGCAGATGGCATGGAGCAGTGTAGAGTAACATGGCCCTAGAAATGGTCAGTTGCCTTGGATTCTGAGTGATTCCAAAATATTCTGCTTGAGTTTTGATTTGATTATTCTTATTTAACTAACTTTGAAAGTAAAAAGGAAAAGAGAAAGGAATTTTAAATTTACTAATTACTTATTAGTAAATTAGTAAAAATGTCAGCAAGTCAAAAGTCCTGCTCATTCACTTGCTCTAAGCCTTCTGATAGGATTCATCATATTTGGAATAAAATCGTTCTTACCAGGACTCACAAGGCCTTATGACATCAGAGGTGGGTGGCCACTGGGCCTCATCTTCCTCTATTCTCTTCCACACTCACTCTTCTGCAGCCCAACATATCTTCTCATTGCTTTTGAATACTCCAAGTCCATGACAATTTGAAGCCATACCTCACATGGAGCATCTTTTTCCTTTCTCCTAGATTTTGCATTGCTAGGTCTTTGGCATCATTTAAGTGTCCCTTCCAGTATTGTTTCCTCAGCAAGAAATCTCTAAAATAGACATCTCTTCCTCCCACCCTAATACCATCTACCCAATTAATCTGCATATTTTCTTATAGTTATAAATATATAAAATACTTATAACTACCTAAAATTATGCTATATATGTATTTCTGTTTACTTGTTATTATCTAACTCTGCCACTAAAATGTAAGTTCTAAGAGGGCAGAGAATGTTGTTTTATTCATTGCTATTTCTAGTACCTGGATCAGCACTTAGTACTTGTAGGTACTTAGTACCTGTAGGTGCTCAAAACTATCTGTTGCATAAATACATTTACTGTATGGATTGACCTTCTTATTAGCCTAGGCACTGGGATATGCTGTTTAACATGTAAAAGAACATTAGAAAGTCTAATGTTGTGGACTTGGCGGTGGATACTCTTAGCTATCTATAGTTGTGTAAGCAAGTATTTCCAGAAGCACTTTGGAAAAAGAGAGTTTCCTGTGGGAAAACATGAATAAGAGGGTGAATTGTAGCAGTAAGATGTGAACTTGGACTTCATAATCACTTTGGGCGTCAAGGGCCACTTGTAAATTAGAAAAGATGAGATTTCCATGACAGTGCTAAGATGTTGTGATTGGACTATAGACAAAGAAAGGTAATGTTACCAGTCAATCTAAGAGTGACGACTGAAGACTAAGGCTGGGCCTTGTAACAATGCAACTGAGATGAAACTGGGTGAACAGCTTTACTTCATGAAAGCTACTTGCAGGATCCCCTGACCCCAAGGATGCCTACTGCTGCCAAACTGACCCACAAATCAGCCTTTGTGATTCTGTCCTGTGTGAGGACAGTGCCTGCCACATTTCCTCCCTCCCCTGCTGATGCCCTGTTATATTTATTTCTTTATTTTTTTAAACCTTTTTTATGGTTTTGTTTCTTTTCTATACATACAATCCTCCATTCCTTCTGTTTAAATTTGTTTAACCATTTTAAATTCTTTGCCTAGTTTAACAATACAAAAAATACAGAAGAATTTCTGATAAAAAGCAGCTGGCTCCAGCCCTGTTTATTTCTTTCCTTCAGTTCTTGTTCCCCGAGGTCAATTCTTGTCTATTTGTGTTTTTCAATTATGCATGGAAGTAGAATTCATTTTGATATAATTATTCAAGCATGGAATATGTCTTATTCTAATTATTACACCATTCTTATGGATGTACATGATGGTGGGATTCACTATGGTGTAGTCAAATAAGTACATAGGAAGATTATTTCAGATTCATTTCACTGTCTTTTCTTTTCCTATCCCCACTCCCTTCCCTTCATTCCCCTTTGTCTAATCTACTGAACATCTATTCTTCCCTTGTCTCCACTTATTGTGGGCTAACTTTCACATATCAGCAAAAACTTTTGACCTGTGGCTTTTTAGGGCTGGCTTATTTCACTTAGCATGATAGTTTCCAGATCTATCCATTTACTTGCAAATGTCATAATTCATTCTTCTTTATGGCTGAATAATACTTCATTTTGTATAATATCACATTTTCTTTATCCATTCATCTGTTGAAAGGGCACCTAGTTTGGTTCCATAGCTTAGTTATTATTGAACTGCTATAAACTTTGATGTGGCTGTGTCACAGTAGTATGCTGATTTTAAGTCCTTTGGATATATACCAAGGAGTGGAATAGCTGGGTCAAATAGTGATTTTATTAAAAGTTTTCTGAAAAATCTCCATACTGCTTTCCAGAGTGGTTGTACCAATTTGCATCCTCACCAACATTTATTATTACTTGTGTTCTTGATAATTGCCATTTTGATTGGAGTTAGATGAAATTTCAGTGTAGTTTTAATTTGCTTTAGTTGCTTAGAGATGTTGAACTTTTTTTCGCATATTTGTTGGCCATTTGCATTTTTTCTTCTGAGAAGTGTCTGTTCAGTTCCTTTGACCATTTATTGATTGGGTTATTCTTTTTTTTATATTAGTTTTTTTGAGTTCTTTTTATATCCTGGAAATTAATGCTCTATCTGAGGTGTGGGTACCAAAGATTTCTCCCATTCTATATGCTCTCTCTTATGCTCTTGTTTGTTTCCTTTGCAGAGAATAAGCTTTTTAGTTTGTGGCCATCCCATTTATTGATTATTGAATTTATTACTTGCACTTTAGAAATCTTGTTATGGAAGTCATTTCCTGAGCTGATATGTTAGAGTGTCAGTCCACATCTTCTAGTATGTTCCTTGTCTAATTTCTAGGTCTTTGATCCACGTTGAGTTCAGTTTTGTGCACAGTGAGGGATAGGGGTTAAATTTCATTCTGCTACATATGGATTTCCAGTTTTCGCAGCACCAGTTGTTGAAGAGGCTATCTTTTATTCAATGTATGTTTATGGAGCCTTTGTCTAGTATGAGGTTAACTGTATTTTTATGGGTCTTCTATTTTGTTTCATTGGTCTTCTTGACTGTTTTGGTGCCAATGCCATGATTTTTTTTCTTCTACTATAGCTCTGCCTTATAATTTAAGGCCTGGGATTGACCATTTGTGTTTTTAATTCTGTTGTTTAATGCCAAAACTCTAGATTAGTATGCTAATAGAAATTTAATGTGAATCAAGTAATTTTAAATTGTCTAATAGTCACATAAAAATATATATATAAAACAAATTTTAATGAACTATTTAATTTAACCAAGTACAACCAATACATTATTTCAGCACATAATCCATATAGATATTATTACTGAAATATTTTACATTTTTCTCTTATTTTCAAATCTATTTAAACTCGTGGCTCATGTCAATTTGATTAAACACATTTTAAGTGCTCAATAGCCTCATTTGATTCGTGGTTACTATATTGGGCAGTACCATTCAGGTAATGTATTTGATAGTATTTTTTTGATTTATAATATATTGAGTATATTTATTATATCTAAACATATAATGTGTATTTTCTCTTTAGCATGAACATAAGGTTATTTACACACTGCTCTCTCCTTTTATCTTCTTCCTAATAGTGTTTTTAGATATATACAGAAGTGCAGATTTGTACATGTGTGTATAACTTATAATTTCAGTTATTTTATTGATTATGCCTATAAGTTTAAATAATACACTAGACAGACTATTTCTAATTCTTCAGTTTCAGTAATGTTCTAATTATATATCTTGACCCCTCACTAAAGGATATTACCATTTCTACTACATTCTAGATCTTTCTTTTCAATCTCTCTCTTCCATCTTATATGGAACCCAAATTGTAAATATTTGTAGATAATTCTGTAACCAGTTGTCTCAGTTATTCTAAATAGAACAACAGGGAGTGAGAGAGCCTCTGTGTAGTTTTGATCAATATGGATGGAGATACAGACAACCAGAAATTGATTTACCTGAATGGCAAACAGAGAAGGAGTTTCCTTACTGCCAGCCAATAAATTATGTAGTAATGGTTTTGGATAATGGAATGAAGTACCAGTTGCTAATTTGAATTGAGGCTTTTTATTATTTTATTAGTCTATTCCTGGAGATTAAATATAGTAAGGAAATAGATTCACATTTGACATGTTAATAATTTTTCTTCCTAAAAAGCTGGCTTCTTATGGATCAGGGCTTTGTTCTGCAGAAGACCAAATGCTGAGATTCCAGAATCAAAAGAAACTCAGGGTCAGAAATGTCATGTGAGTTTTGTGGTGATGAGGGCTGATGTCATTTGCAAAGAAGAATATTTGCAGTTGCTTTTTTTTCTTTAAATTAGAATTTGATGTATTAAAATTATGAACTAAAAAACATTTTTAATTGACCTACTACATTCAGCTCATAATTACTATTCTATTCATAAATCTAGTAAATGTTACCAATAACATTAGAAGAGTTTACTAATTAATTTGATTAATTATAGCCCTTTATATATTTTAAACTTTAATTGATTTGCCTTTCTTAAGAACTAAGTGCTTTGAACAAGTAATTTATCTCTAATTACTTAAAATGCTCTGGTTAATTTAATAAATTAAATTTCAAATATTGTAAGCCTCAATTTCTTTTATATATTCTAGTAGTAAGTACAAGAAAAGTCAACCATTTAACTTAAAATAATGTCTAAAAATCTATTATTCAATCACGTATTTTAAATTGGAATTGTCAGATAAATCAATCTGTCAGATGCTTTGATATGCTGAATTCTCTAAATAACTTAAAATTTCTGACACCATTTACTTTATCATTTCTATTCCTCTCTCAGTCTTGCGGGTATTAAAGGACTTTCTACTGAGGACAGGGCCACCATGCTGAGTGAATTAGGGCACTTCTCAGCTGACTAAGAAGGCTGATAACCTGGAGATTTGGGTTGGGGAAAGAGCCAGTGCTGCAGATGTTCCGAGCTTTCCTGGGTGGCCTTGTTGAGCCTTGTCAAAAGTCCTCTTCTATAAATGCTATCAGTTTTGCAACCTAAGTTCCTGGAGTTCAAAGTGAGACCTTCTTGGGAGCTGCATGACCTGTTTTGACTTTATTGTTTTAGCTGGATAGAGGAAGGCCTGGAACTCTACCCAGGTTGCTTCAGCGTTAGCTGGGAGACAATTAACCGAGTTATAGCCTGGGTCTGTCCTTAATTCTTTTATTCATCTTCCCTAACTGGTAGGATCAGGATGCATAGGAATTTGAATGAATTCTGTCCATCTTGAAGGTTTTTCCATTTCTTCAGTTATAATCCTAAAACCATGCAAATAACAGGAATTAGTAGGAATGAGGCTTCAACACTTCAAGTACACAAAGTGCTACAGATGTTTGCCTTCTCTTGGGAAGGTGGACTTCATACCTTCCAGTGTCCTTTATGCTCCCATAAACAAGACTGAGGTTATGAAAGTTTTGGGTCTTTTATTTTTTTAAGGTTCCTTTTCCATTAATTCCACCATATAGTACTCTGCATTATCACTTCTTGAGTGACTGACATATGACAGGTGCTGTAGGTATTAGGGGTTTTAGTGAAACTGGAAGATCTTTCCATTGCAATGCTGGTGTTTTTGCCTCTAATTGATTACTCACCCTGTTGGAGAATAGCTAATCTTATGGTCGGTGTGTGAAATGTCCTTCTTCCTCTAGGGAACAGAATTGAAGGACTCTGAAGTGCTTTCTGCTGCTCTCTGTACCTTCTCTTCACTGTGCATTCCTGTGTGTGTCCTCTGTGACTGTGTGGGAGGGCTGGCTTGGGAGTGCTGTCCAGGCAGCTTGTAAATAGACTAGGAGGCTGCTCAGAAAGTGGATCATTCAAGATGTCATAGAACAGAGAGGAGGAAGCCTTGCTTGAACTCTTGGCCTCATTTTCCTATCCACATCTTATGAAGTTGGAGTTTTGGACATTTGCCTAACTATTAGTAAAACTGATACTTTTTTCTTATTTGGGTGTTTCTTTTGGTTGGGAATACCTGAGTGATAGTTGGAGAATGGGGAGGACTTAAATCTGTTTGAAGCCATGACAGGTCCCTGTATTCAGAAAGATTAAGTAACTTGCCTAGGTCACATAACCAGTAAGCAGTCAAACTAGAATTTGTACATCAGTTTGTTTCCAAAATGATCATATATTCAGCACCGCCTCACTACTCCTAAGTCAGTGAAACTTTTGAACAGGAGAGCAATTATAACTACACACATGCTCTCTCCTTCTTAGGGGATGCAAGTCACTGTGGACATACAGAAAACTCAGGGGTTCACACAATTTTGGGTGTAAGACTTCTTTACACTCTTAAAAGTGATTGAGGATTCCCAAGTTTTTGCTTTTATGTAGGTTACAATTTCAATATTTACTGTATTATAAAATCAACACAGTGACATTTTCATAACACAGGAGCACACATTTCATTGGTCCTCAGAATGATGAGGTCACCACATGTCAGATAACCTCTGGAAATTTCCACTTGACACTCAAGACTGAAAGTGAAAAACATGCTTAAATATGATGAAAATAGTTTTGACTTTGTGATCCTTTGAAAGTCCTGATTACCTTGAAGGTGACTTTTTGGACAGCAGTGGGTGGGAGTGGAGATTCAGATTCTCAGGTGAGCATGGGAGCTGCAGGAGAGACTCAGCAGAAGCCCTCCTGTGCCCACTGGCATGCACTGAGCCCAGTCCCAATGGCTCTTGGTGTTCCCTGAGGTTGTTCTGCTCATCTGCTGATCTTGGTGGCCTGATTTTCACCTTTCACTGTCACTGCCAAACATTGAGACAGAGAATCACACCATGTATTACCAGCCCAGGGGAAAAAAAAATCACAATTCAAAATTTAAGTATGTTTTCTACTGAAGGCATATCAGTTAGCAGCATTGTAAACTCAAAAAAATCAAAGAAAAACCATCATAAGTTGGGTACCATCTGTATGTCTATTTTTTGTTTTAATTTGAGGAGAGGGTGCCATTTTTCTCATTTTCTGAAGGTGCTATATGTGTTAGAGGCAGCTCAGAAGTAATGTGATTGGACACTCTCTTTTGGAAGAATACTTTGGCAGCAGTATGTGTTGAATGGATTGGAAGAGGGGGAGGCAAGCACTGGGCATGTCAGTTGAGAGAACTCTAACTCAGTTAGAGTTAGGATGATTTACTTTTCTAAAATCATTATATTGCTAAATAGTTATTTCAGGGTAGTCAAATTGCTCAACTGATATGGAAGATAAAGTTGGGAATTCCCAACTTGGTACTCCCGTTAGCTTTTCATTTAACTACATGTATAATTTATTGACAAAAATTTCCCCATGGTTCATCTATTTGCTGTTAGCCCTAAGGGAGTTTATGCTGTAGATCTACTCTGGAATCTTAAAGACATTTGCTTGCTTCCGTTTCCGACTCACAGGCATACACTGCCACTTTGGTTGGCACTACTTATCTCCAGTGACCTTCATGGGCTCTGTGATTGATCTGAGAACAGATGAGAATGGAGAGGGAGCTGTGTATTCCTCACAGATCAGAGGTTTATTTGCATTGCATGCTTGGCTTTGTAGCTTACTGTGTGGGCACACTCTGCATCCTTCCAGTGTCCAGCCTCTGGGAATGACTGTAGCTAGATTTTAAGGTACCAGCAGGAAGAAGCAAAAGTAGAAAGTTGTGAAATTCAGGGGGTATGCAGTTTGAATCAATTAAGTGCCATTTGCAAATTGCTGTTCTCTTTCTGGGTTTATAGCAGTGAAAGCCTATTGAAAAGTTGACATTTATCATGTAAAGAAAAAAATATACTTTGTAAGCAGTACAGTTTTTTGGGGGTATTGTTTAATATTGAGGATTATATACTTTTTTCTTTTGCTGGTTGCCAAGGAGATGTGTTAGATGAGGTGGTTATGACCAAGTTCCCCAATGAACTCTAACCTTTATGAGAGCGAGGATCAGATTTTTCCATATTTTTACTTTACATCTGTGTACCATATTATGGAACACACCAGTGTGTATGAAGTGAAAATGAATAAATAAAATTGGTATTTTTTCTCATACTATAATATATATGTATAGGTGTATACACACACACACATACACACACACACACATAGACAAACACACAGACACACACACAGATATATAGGAGAATGCTGGAGAACTCTGGATTTGAATTTGTGGAGGATGTATGCTTCTAGAACCCAGACTTTTTCTCTGGCCTTCATCTACATGTATGGCAGAGAAATGATTCTCTAAACAAAGAATTTATTTGGTAATAAAATGCTAGAATTGCAATTCAGGACACACTTATAGATCAGGATGATCTTTGGTATGCCCAGAGAACAAAGGAAAACGATAGGTTTTGTTGGGGGAAGAAGAGGTTATTCAAACTGTGTTGAAAGAAAGTTCATGGTCCTGGCAGCAGCTTGCTGAAGCAGGTGAATTCTGCCTGTCCAGAGTTGTTGCTAGGTAAGATTTATATAATCTCAGAGTTATAGTTAGGCCTTTATGGTTGAGGACTGAACTTACAAGACAGATTTGAAACTGGCATGTGTAACCTGCATGTTTCTCCTCATGGCCCCTTGACTCCATTTTAGTTGAGCATGACATAAATAAATCAATTTTGTAAAATCACCTTTCAAAATGGTCTGTATAATGGTAGCAACCCTTTGCAGAGTAGACTCACACTGGGGCTCTCCATCTAGAGGAGCCTTCAGTCATTCCTGAAAGGCAATAAGCTTATAAGCTCTGTTTTATTTTTATTCTTTTTTTTATTCCCATACAAGTTAACTGCAGTGTTATGGACCAAATTGTTTTCTGCCTAAGTTCATGTTGAGGTCTTAACCTCCAAGGTGACTACATTTGGAGAGAAGGCCTTTATGAGGAAAGTAAGATTAAGTGAGGTCGTAAGTGTGGGCTGTAATCTAATAGGACTGGTGTCCTTAGAAGAGGAAGACACATAGGGTGGGGGGGGGATGCACACAAAGGGAGGACCTCCCCAAGAGGATGTAGTGAGCTGGCAAGCCAAGGAGGGAAGCCTCAGAAAAACCAAACCAACTGACCTCTTGATCTTGTACTTCTAGCATCCAGAATTGTAAGAAATAAATTTCAATTGTTTAAATCACTCAGTCTGTGGTACTTTGTTATGGAAGCCCTAGTAGACTACTCATTCAGGAAGGACATTACTGTTTGACCATCTTGGAGAGAGTATGCCATCTTCAATGAAAAAGATAGAGAAGGGTCCATCTGCTTGCAGACCTTTCACCTCTATTTTTACTGCATTTATATCAAATATAAAAGAGATATAGTCACCCAATTGGTGGACTCAGCCCAGCCCACCATCCTTTTGCAGCTCTGCCCTTAGTTCTTTTATTGTCTTTGGCTACAGACTGCAAGGTATTTTTTTTTTTTTTACCATATGCAAAGTATTGTTTATTAGACCAAGTGACAAAGGAGGAGTAGGAATCCAGGGTTTACAGGCAGAAAGGTAAGAGGGAGGATGCAGCTTGTTGAACTGAATTCTCTTTTTTCATGACACATGGAGCTTTTGGTCTGTGAGGGGAATGTGGCAGGTGATGGTGGAGCAAGACTGCCTAGGTTTGAATTCCTGGGTACCACTTTTGAGGTGGTGATCTTGGAAGAACTACTTAATGTCTATGTGCCTCAGTCTTTTCATCTACCAGATAGATAGTAATTACAATTTTATGAAATTTAAAGGAGTTAATAGTATATGTAAAATGTCAAACAGTACCTGATGAATGGTGGGAGCTCTATAAGCATTAGTCACTATGATAAAAGTGATGATGATGATGATGAAGAAGAAGAGGATCATGATGGCAGTGAACTGGTGATAATAGCAATGGCTGTTAGATTTTCACAAGTACTCAAACAAGTACTAGAGAATACTGATGTTGTCCTGCCCCTTTCTCAAGGTTCTTCATTCCATCTCAGAATATTTGAGCAATTTGGATTCACCTCTTTAGTGAGTTGTCCAATCCCATTTAGGAGAGAACTTTTTCTGTCTCATAATCTGGAATGTATGTGTGCCACCATCTGTAAGACACAAAATTGTTTAGTATCTTTTTTAGACTTAGGTAAACCACCTATCCTATAACTTGGCCCTCCACATAGTGCCAAGGATGCAGGTCACTCCACTCAGACAGGAATCTTTAGGACATTGCTGTCAGCCTGGATTTGCTGCTTTGAGGATTTAGGGTTTGGATTTGAGCCCCTATATCAGTAGTATCTTTTTTTTCTGATTGGATTTTCATTCTCTTTTTCTTCTTGGACCTTTTTGCTTCCCTCTTTCTCCCTCAAGGAATTCTCAGAAGCTCTGGGACCTATGGCAAACATTTATGACTTAATGTTTGCACTCACACAATTATCTTTCTTTTCCTTGGAATGCCATTTCCTGTCCTTTCTGCAACTGTATTTCCTGTGTATCAGCCCAGTTCTATCTCATATGATAGTCTCCCACAAAACCTCTCTGTAGTCTAATTTTTCACTCACACGCTGTCCTCAGTGAATGGATGTTTTATGTAACATCTTAATGTAAATTTAAACTCCTGGAGTAGGTGAAGGGTATTTCTGAAAAGCACAGATAATTCTATATCAAATGCAGCAGAAAATAGATGACTTGGCCTGGGGCCTCTGCTTGCTGCAGTGAAATTTTCTTGGAAAGAAATAAAGAGTAAAATAGAACTATCTTAATCAGTTTTTCATAAAAAATTGTTCTCTTATTTTCTTAAAAAACTATCTTCAGTGAGATCTCCTTAATTTTATGACCTCAGTAAAGACAACCTTCCATATATGAGTTCATGCATGGCATATGGATCTTTATAAACCTGGTACCTGGCAAAGCACTGGGCACACAGTTGGATCTCAGATGGTTGCTGAATGAATAAAGATATTTTTGAAAGTATATCTTTTCCTTCCTAACCCCATGCTTTAAGTTTGGCAAAATATTCCATATAAGGGTGACACTAATTTGGTTTTACAAATCTTCTAGTCAAGTTAATTCTTTAGGATTTACTGCCTGACTATCGGGGAGCAATGAGGAGCAGCGATAGAATATAAACATTGCATATATTTATTATGAGCACAAGCTTGGAGTCCTGCATTAGTCACTGGCTGAGATAAGGAGGGAATCTCACTTTGTGCTTGCTCCCATTATGTAATGTGGGACCTAAATGATTACTTGGAATGCTTTGTATCTCTTAACTGTGGGATTCTACGTAATCACAGTAATATGCATACCTGAGGCAACTACTTTGACTGCTTCTTGGTGGTATATAAAAATACATTTCAATTTCAAATATGTATTTTTTTAAACCTCAAGAAATGCTTTCTGTACAAATGACATTAAATGTTGGCAAGGATGTGCAGAAAAGGGCATACTCTTACATTGCTTGTAGGACTGCAAATTGGTACAACTCATCTGGAAAGCAGTATGGAAATTCTTTGGAAAACTTGGAATGGAACCACCATTTGACCTAGCTATCCCACTCCTTGGTTTATACCCAAAGGACTTAAAAACAGCATACTACAGGGACACAGTCACATCAATGTTTATAGCAGCACAATTCACAGTAGCTAAATTGTGGATCCAACCTAGATACCCTTCAGTAGATGAATGGATAAAGAAAATGTGGTATATATACACAATGGAATATTATTCAGCATTAAAAGAGAATAAAATCATGGCATTTGCAGGTAAATGGATGGAGTTGGAGAATATAATGCTAGGTGAAGTTAGCCAATCCCTAAAAATCAAATGCTGAATGTCTTCTCTGTTATAAGGATGTTGATTCTTAATGAGGATGGGGAGAGCATGGGAGGTATAGACAAACTTTAGATAAGGGTAAAGGGGAGGAAGGGGAAGAGGGGAAATGGGGGTAGGAAAGATGGTGGAATGAGACAGGCATCATTACCCTAAGTACTTGTATGAAAACACGAATGGTGTGGCACTACTTTGTGTTCAATGAAAAATTGTGCTCTATTTGTGTAATATAAATTGAATTGCATTCTACTGTCATGTATAACTAATTAGAATAAATAAAATTTAAAAAATTTTAAAAAGAGATCCCTTCTCCTTTTAAAATTTACATTTTTTTTTCTACTACTTCAAGTATATTACAAAGTTCATGTCAAACCTCATTTATTTGAGTAGCCTTAAAATTTAGTTTTAAGAAGAACCAATAGATATAATAAAATGCAGCAGGGACATTATTGTTTCTGCTATTCAAAGAGGCTCTGTTCCAGATTCTTTTAGTTTCCTCTTATTTGACTTTGCTTATTTCAACTATCATTGAAATGTTTAAATAAAGACAAGAGACATGCAGAATGTTTTTGAATTGCAGTAATTGAAACTCGTGATTTTTATAAAACATTAATTAAGATTGAAATTTTAGCGGTTAAAAAGACTGTAGAGGTAACGTAGCATAGGCTATGTTGATATCAACCCATAGAGGCAGGGAAATAGGAGTGGCAGGCAGAAGGCTGGACTGATCTTACAATGGTCTGAGTTCATTATGAAGCTTCTTTCAGCTGGCAGTCTCTGGTTACCCTTTCTCAAGGTCTTCTTCTCAGTCATAATTTCCATTGCTGTGCCAAAATACCTGAGATAAGCAATTTTTCAAAGTTTATTTTGGCTCAGGAGTTCCAGTCATGGTTGGTTGACCCTGTTGCTTTTGGGCCTAAAATGAGTCAATGCATCATGGTGAGAGGTGTGACAGAGGAATCTGGTCATCTCATAGTGGCTAAGAAGCAAAGAGAGAGGGGAAGGGTCATTGGGATGCCAATGTCTCCTTCAAGGGCTTGCTCCAGATGACATAAATTCCTTCCACTAGACCTCACTTCCTAAAGGTTCCATCATTTTTCAAATGCCACAGGCTGGCTATCAAGCCTTTAATACATGGGTTTTGGGGAGCATTTCAGATCTGAACTATAGCAACTTCATAATAGAAAACGTGTTGTAATTGCTATCAGACATATTTTATTTTTTTTCCAAATAAAGCGAGGTGATTAAATAAAAATCCATGAAGTTCTATTCTGGCTAAGTGGCTTCTAGATTGACAAGACTTATTAGAAAGATCAGAAATCCCAGCTGATATAAAGTTTTCTGGCTGATAAAATAACACTTTGCAGATTTTAATTGACCTGACTTTGTGAGAAACTTATGAAACTGTTAAGTTACCAAAATTTATGATTAGCAAACATGAAAGGCATTCTTTTAGAAGCAAAACCTGAGAAAAGGACACAGAATAATTCTGTGAGAGGACACAGATGGGAACCTGTCAGTCTTCTATCAAACACTAATATAACATTTCAGTGCTGATGAATTTTAAAAGAGAGAATTCATATTTTCTTCATAAGTAGTTAAATAAAAATGAAATAAACATTTATGTGTGGGTTTGTATAGTTTTACAAGCTATACAGACAGACAAGATGTTAAATTGAAAGTTCAGGTTGTGGAGCCAAGGTCTGAAGATACTGGATATCAGAAGTTATCCAAAACTTCAAGATTGGTGCTTAGAAACTCATTAGATTGACTCATCTATACTGAATACATATAAAAGAGTTGGCCTGTTGGGACGGAAGATTGTGCAGAGATTTTTTTGTTGTTGTTGTAGAGCGTCTGTTTCATTCTCCTTCTTTACCCTAAAGATCCATTAAACAATTGCAAGGCAGAGTTTGGAAAAAATAACTGTTTCCTTTCTTCTCAGGATGCCCGGTCACAATTGGTTACAATATCCAGATTAAGCAATTGATTCTTAGAAAAGTTAAATGAATTATTCACCAACTTTGGTTTGTTTCTAGTATTATTATTATTTTTTACAATAAAAAGCTGACTTGAAGCCAGCTTTCAACATGATTCAACTATATACCCTGAAATAGGATTACTATGTGATTAGAGCTTGATTGTAGAAGTGATCAACCTGCCTCTCTGGCAGGCCTTCAGATATCTGCTAATAGAGTGTCAGGCACACTCACATGCTTGTTATCTTCTTAGGTGGTGAGCATAATAATCTAAACAGTGAGCCCCAGCCATGTCCACAACAATCCCATGTGCCCTCTTAGACTAGGATTTTATTGAAGTGTAGACTCTGTATTCCTTCAAATGAAGCAGCAGAATTTTCTTGGTTACTCATGCTCCCTGGGTGTTATGGGTTGAATTTTATCCCACCGCCCCCCAAATTCACATGTTGCCACCCCAACCCTTAGTACCTCAGATTGTGACCTTTATGGAAATAAAGCTGTGGCAGATGTGGTCAGTTATGGCAATGTAATCTCAGAGCAGGGTGGGCTCCCAATCTATTATGACTAGTGTCCTTACAAAAAGGGGGAATTTGGATGGAGAGACACATGCAGGGAGAATGGCAGGTGAAGAAGAAGGCAGAGATCAGGGTGATGATCCTACGAGCCAGGAAATGCCAAAGACTGTGAAGACTGCCAGTGAGCTTCCAGAAGTGAGGGGCTGGGGTACAGAACAGATTCTCTCTCACAGCCTCAGAAGGATCCACTCTGGCGGGCACCTTAGTTTGGTATATCCAGTCTCCAGAACTGTGATAAGTTTCTGTTGTTGAAACTACCTAGTTCATGGCACCTTATTACTGCAGCCCTAGGAACTGATGCTCTGGGCTTGCAAAACGAGCAAACTTATCAGCAATGGGGGATGTTCCAGATCTGTGGACTCCTCTCAACACTTCCAGTGTTTTATGTATTCTCATATTCTGACTCATCTCGGGCCCTTATCATAACACCTTATCTTTTCTTTCCCTTTGGAGAAATTATAGAAAGCGTGTGGCATCCAAAATGGAGAGCTGTTTGACAGAATTATCTGGCTGGGGCATGCAAGATTTGCTAACACTGTGGGATATGCTTAGAATGTCTAAATCCAGCAAATCTGAGAAATTTCAGGCTGCATGCATACATTTTCTATAACATGAAAAGAAAAGGCAAACATTGTTTTAAAATGATAGACATTTTAGCTTATTGAATAAAGAGATGGAAAACAGCAAAATTATAATTAACAAGAATACTTAAGAGGATCCAAAGGTTGAAATGGAGGACCCTATAAGGGGTGCGCAGAGACGTGTATATTTTTTCTTAGAATAATGAAAACTGCAGATAACTGCAACAAGGGAGCAGTCTTGGTATTTTACTTTATTTTGAAATAATCACCAATTTTCAGGAAGATGTAAAGAAATGCAGGGGAGGTCTGCTGTACCCTTTACCCAACCTATGTCATTGTGAACGTCATGCGTAAATTGTATCTAATAATCAAGGAGGAAATGGACATGGGTGTATCCCATAAGATTTATTTAGATTTTTCTAAATATACACACACTGATTTTTAGTATATGTACTGTTTCTCTTGTGTGTATATAGTTTTATATACTTTTATTACATGTGTAGTATCCAGCTACTTAACTGTACCATCACCATAAGACTCCCTCATGCTACCCTTTAATAGCTACCGGCACTTCCTTCCCTCCATCACTGACCCTTGTCAACTATGAATTTGGTCATCTCTATAATTATGTCATCTCAGAAGTGTTACATAAACAGAATAATGCAATTTGTATCCTTTTGACAGGCCTTTAAAAAAACTCAGCCTAATATCCTTGAGGTTCATACAATTTGTGTATAATCAATAATTCATCCATTTTCATTGCTAAGTATTTTTCTATGAGTTGTATGTTCTACAGTTCAACCATTTACACATTGAAGGGCATTTGGGTGGATTTTGACTACTACAAGTAAAGCTACTATAATATCTGTGTACTGATTTCTGTATGAACATACGTTTTTACTACTTTGGGATAGTTTCTCCCAACTGCAACTTTGTGGTTGTGTGGTAAGTCTATTTTTAGTTTAAAAAGGAATTGCCAAACCACTTTCTACACATTTTGCCACTTTTGGTTGCACAAAAAGTGATTCAGTTTCTCTAATCCTTCCCTGAACTTGATATTATCACTGTTTTTATTTTGGCCACACTGATAGGTGGATTTGTATCTTGTTAGAGTTTTAATTTGCATTTTGCTAATGGCTAATGATGTTGAACACCTTTTCATCTGATTCTTTGCCATCTTTATATTTTTTGTGCAATGTCTGTGCATATCTTTTGAAGGTTCTTTAAGTTGGGTTGGTTGTTTAACTGTTTTTTTTGTTTTTGTAATGTTAAGTGTTGAGAGTTCTCTGTATATTCTAGGTACAAGTTCTTTGTAAATACCTTTTCACATTCTATAATTCATCTTCTTTTTCTTAGCAGGGTCTTTAAGCAAGTTTTAAATTGTGATAAAGCCCAATTTACCAAACCTTTATGTATTGCAATTTTGGTGTCAAGGACATGATCAGTTTTATATTTGGAATGTGAAAGATGGGTGTGGGGGGCATGCAGCAAGCACAGGGAGAGGTGAAGTGTTGTGTGGTTTTTTGACAGTCCAAGTGGAAAGGCTGAAGTATGAGGATACCTGGAGCAAGGGGATACTACCACCAGGCAGTAGACCTAATAGAACTTTGTGATCAATTACATGGAGAGGGTGGTAGCATAAGTGGCATTTGAAGTTTAGGTTTGCATAATTGAATGCATTGTTTTGCCATTTACCAGGTCATTACAGGAAGGCTAAGGGCAGGTTTTTGAGATAGATCCTTGTTGAGGGTAGACACAATGAGCTGAAGGATCCTGTGGGACTTTCAGGGTGTAA